>NC_139012.1:10646908-11291930 GCF_964374135.1 Grampus griseus
ACACTGCTTAAAGATCAAACCAGTTCATCATTAGCTATACTCAGGACTTCTGAAATAGTCAAGATCCAAGTAACACCTGAAGGTAAAGGAATAAAGATATGAATATTGTATTTACCAAAAAAATAATAAAAATATTATTCATACAAGGTATGATTCTGGCTTTAAAGCAAAAGCTTAGATCTCTCCTACACACACATCACTCCAAAACAGCACAGTCCAACAATGCTTGACAGAAATACTACAGTGATGATGGAAAGGTTCTTTCTGTTACCTGATACAGTAGCCACTGACCACGGTACAGTAGTGGCTATGGAGCACTGCAAGTGTGGGTAGTGACTATACTGACACTGACATTGAAATGTGACTGAGAAACTGAGTTTTTAATTTAATTTTAATTCAAATAGGCACACATGGCTAGTGGCTTCCACACTGGGGAGCACGACTTTAGGGGGAAAACAAACAAACAAACCAGATTCCTGGCTCTACTGACCATTTTCCTCCTCCTTCCACTCATTCAGTAATTTGCAGAAATTCAATATCCTCTCATCTCTCCCTAGACAGTCACCAAATTAACTTCAATAAAAGATCATACATTAAGCTTTTTGTACTTTCCCTTGAGGATAAGAACAAATGAAAAGTACTGGTTACTTGGGATTCGTCCCAAGTTCACAAGAATGGTTCAACATATGCAAATCAATCACTGTGATACACCACATAAAATAAAGACAAAAAACACGTAATCATCTCAATAGATACAGAAAAAGCATTTGACAAAATTCAACATCCATTCATGATAAAAACTTACCAAAATGGGTACAGATGGAACATATCTCAACATAATAAAAGCTATTTATGACAAACCCACAGCCAATATACTACTCAACGGTGAAAAGCTTAAGGCCTTCCCACTAAAATCTGGAATAAGACAAGGATGCCCACTCTCGCTTCTTCTATTCAACACAGAATCGGAAGTCCTAGCCACAGCAATCAGACAAGAAAAAGAAACAGAACGTATCCAAATTGGAAGGAAAGAGGTAAAACTGTCATTATATGCAGATGACATGATACTATTATATATAGAGAAAACCCTAAAGACTCCACACAAAAACTACTAGAACTGATAAACGAATTCAGCAAGGAAGCAGGATACAAGATTAACATACAGAAATTGGTTGCATTTCTTTACACTAACAGTGAACTATCAGAAAGGGAATGTAAAAACAACAGTATCTTTTAAAAATCACACTCCCCAAAATAAAATGCTTAGGAATAAACCTGACCAAGGAGGTGAAAGACTTATACACTGAGAACTATAGAACATTAATAAAGTAAACTGAAGATGAATCAAAGAAATGGAAAGATATCCCAGGACCTTGAATTGGAAGAATTAATATCATTAAAATGGCCATACTACCCAAAGCAATCTACAGATTTAATGGGATCCCTATCAAATTACCCATGATATTTTTCACAGAACTAGAACAAATAATCCTAAAATTTATATGGAACCATAAAAGACCCAGAGAATTGCCAAAGCAATCCTGAAGAAAAAGAACAAAGCAGGAGGCATAACCCTCCCAGACTTCAGACACTACTACAAAAGCTACAGTAATCAAAATGGTGTGGTATTGGCACAAAAACAGACATATGGATCAAGAGAACAGAACAGAGAGCCCAGAAATAAACCCACACACCTACAGCCAATTAATCTTTGACAGAGAAGGCAAGAATATACAATGGAAAAAAGAAGATCCTTCAGCCAGTGGTGTCGGGAAAGTTGGACAGCCGCATGTCAATCAATGAAGTTAGAACACACCCTCACACCATACACAAAAATAAACTCAAAATGGCTTAAGGACTTAAACATAAGACATGACACCACAAAACTCCTAGAAGAGATCACAGGCCAAACATTCTCTGACATAAATCATAGCAATGTTTTCTTAGGTCAGTCTCCTAAGGCAATAGAAATAAAAACAGAAATAAAAAATGGGACCTAATCAAACTTACAAGCTTTTGCACAGCAAGGGAAACCATAAACAAAATGAAAAGACAACCTACAGAATGGGAGAAGATGTTTGCAAACTATGCGACTGACAAGGGCTTAATTTCCAAAATATACAAACAGCTCATACAGCCCAACAACAACAACAAAAACAGCCCAATCGAAAAATGAGCAGAAGACCTAAATAGACATTTCTCCAAAGAAGAAACACAGACGGCCAATAAGCACAGAAAAAGATGTTCAATGTCACTAATTATTAGAGAAATGCAAATCAAAACTACAATGAGGTACCACCTCACACCAGTCAGAACGGCCATCATTAAAAAGTCTACAAATAACAAATAATGGAGAGGGTGTGGAGAAAAGGGAACCCTTCTACACTGTTGGTGGGAATGTAAGTTGGTGCAGCGGTTATGGAAAACAGTATGAAGGTTCCACAGGAAACTAACAACTGAATTACCATATGATCCAGCAATCTCACTCCTGGGCATATATCCAGACAAAACTCTTATTCAAAAAGATACATGCTCCCTCCCCTATATTCATAGCAGCACTATTCACAATAGCCGAGACATGGAAACAAGCTCAATGTCCACTGACAGATGAATGGATAGATGCAGATTTGCAGCAACTTGGATGCAACTAGAGATTATCATACTAAGTGAAGTAAATCAGAAAAAGAAAGACAAATACCAGATGATATCACTTATATGTGGAATTTAAAATATGACACAAATGAACCTACTTATGAAACAGAAGCAGACTCATAAAGAACAGACATGGTTGCCAAGGGGGAGGGGGCTGGAGAGGGATGGAGTGGAAGGTTGGGGTGAGCAGGCATAAGCTTTTATATACAGGATGGATAAACAACAAGGTCCTACTCTATAGCACAGGGAACTGTATTCAATATCCTATGATGGAGAAGAACATTTAAAAAAAGAATGTATATATATATGTATAACTAAATCACTTTGCGGTACCGCAGAAATTATCACAACATTGTACATCAACTATACTCCAATAAAAATTTTAAAAAAGAGAAGTTCCGGTTACTCAGATTTTCTGAGTAAAACCACATTAGCCACGAATATATATCCTGAGACCAATTTAGTTTTCCTTCTACCTAATTCTTCGGGAGTAACCTGAGTTTCTGATCTGTGCTCTTCAGAGCTGCTCAGTCACCTGCCATCTTTTTTCTAATCTTTATTCTTCCTCTTGAGGAAAAGTAAAAAGGAAGGAAAAGGACTTGATGTAACACAATTTTATCAACTGCCTCTCTAGCAAGTAATGGACTATACTTGCTAAGTAGGATTACTCTAGCAAGTGCAGACATTCATAATAAATAATCCTGTCACTCAGAAGCATGAATGTCACAATGATTTTTTTTACTTGCCCGGGTATAAAGCATGTTTTCCCTTTTGCTTAGGTTATTAGGAAGCTAAAAGGTACACTTAGGGCTCACACATAACTAACTCAATCTGTTGTTAATTCTTTCTTATAGCTTATAAACAAGTTTCTTATATACATATTTTTAACTGTTCAGGTCATTTCCTAAAGTTTAGTACTATAACACTTCTCAAAACATTTTTCCAGTAAGAAAACAAAAGTAATAAATACAAATTACTTGAACAGATTTCCTATAAGGTTTCAGAGTACTTTGTCCAATAATGTCCAAATTTTTCTGCTTTATTTATTGTTTTAAATGATCTCACATACCTTGAATTTTCATCTTCTTGAAAATGATGTGCTCTTAATTGGGATGCCACAAACAAGGATGAAGCTATTGCCAATAACTGGTTTCTCTCATTCTCTGTTAACTGGTGTCCTGAGGGAAATCAATCAATCAGTCAATCAATCACACACATAATGCTAACATCTATGCTTCTATATTACAGAGTTATTAGTCATTCAAACAAGTATTTTATCAAGCATCTCTTATGGAGCTAGTGTTGTACCAGACACTGGGCTGTGCCAGAGGGAAAGGAGGGAGCAAGATGGTTCAAATACCCCTGCTCACTGGAAGTTTATAGTCCAATTTGGGAAAGAAGATATTAAACAGATGCACAGAACAAAACAATTGCAAATAAGAAAACTACTCCCAGAGATCTCTGGGAAAAACTTAGGGCTCCTCATATCTGCTTCTCCTTATCACTCCCCACCCCAAATTTTACTTCTAAGGAGAGAGAGGATAAAATGAGGAAAAGGAGTGTTGCCGGTCAAGGACAGTGGCTGGGCCATGTTTTCTAATGTGAAGGACTAAAAGAAAATAAATACGTGATCCTCTTGCCTCTATACTTACAGTCAGGGTTTGAATCCCAGTCAATCAACCAAACAACCAATCGATTTCTCTCTCTCTCTCTAATTCACTCTTCTTACCATAATACAGCTGCACCTGGGGGCAGTGGTCTAGCCTGACAAACCTGGGGAAGACTCCCTGGTCTGGCTGAGTGTGGTGCAGCGGGGAAATCTGCTCTATGTGCATAATAATTCCTCAAGAAGTGTGTGAATCAAGGCAGAACTGGATACTCCAGGGTCTGCCAGCTAACACATCCCCTTGAGTGCTCTGTAATCTCACCACAACTTCTAACACTATTTATTTACTACCATGCTATATACAGATAATAGAGTTTATTAGATGGTACAGTATAGGCAATTTGAGTGCTGGATCATCAGCACTAAGATGCTACTTGTACAATTCAAAGAAGAAAAAACCATCAGGTAGTTATTTAAGTTTATCGGAAAGAAATGAAGTAATTTCAACACTATGTCTTAAAAATTATTCAAAACAGAAATAAGACTAAAAATATTCACAACTAGAATATAAAGACTTTCCAGATCGGCAGCACATTTTTCTACGGAGAGGTGTTCCATGAAAATGAAAGGTGCAGTGTTTCATGACACTGAAGGGTTAGGAAAGCCCCCGTGACCCATTCTTCGAGACAAACCTAGGAGCACCGTAAACTATAACACCAATGTGGGACGTCTCGTTGGTCTGGGAATTCAGTAACAGAACCCTCAGTGGCCTAATAAACCACATTCCTACAGGCTTTGAAAAGTTCCTAATCATCCCCAACACTGAAGCAGTGATGGAAACATTCCATATGCTTCCATAATAAACTACCCTACATGAGGATTACAGAAATTTGGTCTCGGTCTTCTCAAAAACATACCATCTACACAAGAGCTGTTCTCAAAGTATGGCCTGGGGATTACTGGGAGTCCCCAAGAGCCCCTTGTGAACCTAACTGGAATTATATAATTCTTCAGTAATTTCCTCAAAAAGTATTTTCTTCAGTAATTTCCCTTTTCGAGGAAATCTCTCTTTTCACATTGACACATGAGGGATATCTTAGTTGGGTATAGTACTCTTGGAACAAGTTCCTTCCTATGGAACAGATACTCAGTTTAAGGTTTTCTAATCTCCAGTTTATAGAGTCTGAAGATGATTTCATTCTACATTCTTTGCATATAACTTTTTTCTTTCTAGAAGCTTTAAAAAGTTTTTTGTTCTTGATAAGCCTAGAATAGTTACTCTTTTTCATTAATCCTGTCTGAAACTCAGTGAGTCTTTCCAACAACATCTCAAGTCTTTCTTAAGAACAGTGAAAAAAAAAATCTCCCTTATTATTTCTTTTAAAATTAACCTTTCCTTGTCGATTTTATTTCATGAAACCCTTACTATTTACACATACAATCTCTTGGCACTTCTCTCTACATCTCTCATCATTTCGCACATTTCATTCTCTCTACCTTTACATATTTTGAGATACTTCTTCCATGTATTTTTTTGGGTCACTGTAATTTTGTTCTTAGCAGTCCTTTCACTTTGCTGAAATGTTTCATTTCTAAAACACAGTTTTTTGTACTCTTCTAATACCTTTAAGTGTTCTCACAATTTTTCAGTCAGCAGCAGTCATCTCCCTCCCATACCTGCAGGTCTAAAACTGAATACTTGCTGTCTTCAGGGATTCTTCTAGGTCTCCCTCCCTAGATAGGTAATCTTCTTCCTTTGTATGCAAATGACTCTGTTTGCTCCCAATAGTCAGGTCAAAGTATAGGCGGGGGTTTGCTGGTAAATGTTTAATAACCAACTGGGATGTGAAGGAAGAAGTGCGGTAGTGTGCAGCATTTGCCAATTTCCTTACTATAAGTACTTTCTCCAAGGCTGATTTCAAACCACCAACATCACATCAAAAATGGATTAGGAAGAGATACACACAGTGGCTCTCCTGAGGCAGTATGACAGCCCCTGCACCTACGGAAGAGAGTCCTTGGAGAGGTGTTTCAATAGTCTACACCACCTCGTCCTTGAAGCCATCCTTGATTCCCCAAATTGCAATTAGTTTCTTTTTTCTCTGCTTCAAGACACTTTGCTTGTATCTTCACCTTAGCACTTCTTTTATTCTGTCCTGTAGTGTAGTTAGTTCTTTACCTGTTTATTTCCCTAATGATATAACCACTTTAAGGACAGGGAAAATATATTATTTCTCTTTGATTTTCTTCTAGAGTCTATACCAATTATTTGTTGAATGATTTTAAAGACTGAATTTTTAAAGGCAACACTTCAGTCACATATTTACCACTTTTAAAGGTACAGAAATACTTGACTAAATTCAAAGGGAAAAAATAAAGAGAAGTGTAATTAACAGTAGACTTCTTGTGCTAAATCAAAGTTGTCTAAACATTCCACAACAAAGAGAAAGATAATTCTAATGATTTCTTTTGATGGGGCTGGTGGTTCAAGTGTAGCAAGGCAGCAAAGAAATAAGTCCAAAATGTCCATTCTAGGCTATCTGAAATTATACTTCTTAAAATATCTTCTTCTTCAATTTTCCCTTTATTTCAAAATCAAAATATCTACTTCTCCATTTTCCATTTATTTTTCAGAATCAAAGGAAAATAGCTTTTCAACATCAGCATCTAATAAGTTGACGTGAAGAACAAATTCTTGTGTATTCTATTTTTAAAGTTTAGACACAATCATTTCAAGGTTCAGTCTAAGAGACTTTAGTAACACTGCCCTAGTCTACAAATAAACTTGGGATAATATACATATATAATAAAAAAATTTAATGCAGTCATAAAAACAGGCACTTGCCTATGAATAGTGTCTAGGATAGCTGGACAGATGGGAAGCAGATGGGTAATCCCAAAGGGGCAAAATGACTCCGCCTCAAACATATGGATAAGATCCTGGATTAACTTCAGTTGCCACTTCCTGCTGTCTCTTTCAGGCACATATATCAAACAATCAAAGATGATACAGTTTAATATATCTAAGACATGCTCTGGGGAAAAATCGGGAAGGAGAAATACAGTAATCTGAAGAAGAAGAACAAGAAGTAGTAGCCATTCAGAGAAGAAAGAACTGACATGAAAATAATATGAAGGAATAAAATAAGCAGTAGACATTAAGAATGGCAAATATAGGTGTGTACTTTTAAATTGTCATATTGTACATATTGTACAGACGATATGACACATACAGCATACTCTGAAAACTTCTGTGGTTTATGAATTTGAATCCTAGCACAACTGAATGAGTACTGAAACAGAAGTTGAAACCACTAAGTTAAACACTAAGTTTAATTTCTGGCTTTATTATATTACTGGTCACTTAGCCTTATCAGTCTTTCTGGGCTTTGGTTTCCTCACATGTAAAATGAAGGGTGAGACTAAAAATTGTTAAAGGCCTTCTAACAACTTATAACAATTTAAAAATTGTTATGCATAAGAAACAGAATTATGGTGTCTGTGCTGATAACTGCCTGCCAAAAAAAGAAATGTAATATTTAAGTTTATTACAGCAAACTGCAATATTCGGTTTTAAGAAAATTTCTGAGTTCTCTTGAGAATTTGGAACATTTTCAATTGCTGCTAAATGTATAGCACATAGTACCCAACTCCAATTAGAAATTTTAAATGCTCCATTTTCTTTTCCATGGTAATGGGATATAATACCAAATATGCATAAACACATGTATAAATGTGTGTATGTATATATAAATACCCATGCACACATACAATATGTGTGTTCTAAAGGTTCCCTTAAGTTTTTTGTTTTGTTTTGCGGTACGCGGGCCTCTCACTGTTGTGGCCTCTCCCATTGCAGAGCACAGGCTCCGGACACGCAGGCTCAGCTGCCATGGCTCACGGGCCCAGCCACTCCGCGGCATGTGGAATCTTCCCGGACCGGGGCACGAACCCGTGTCCCCTGCATCGGCAGGCGGACTCTCAACCACTGCGCCACCAGGGAAGCCCTCCCTTAAGTTTTGACCTGTTCTCTCCTTCTGCCTACTGTTTCACGTAAGCCAGGCAGACACAAAAGCACATGGAAATCTGAGTCCATTTCACAACCGACAATAACTTTTAATTAAAACTTTGGAAAGGACAAGAAGCCAAAATGTTAGGATCAAAATAAAACCAATTTGTAATCTGGACACATGTACAGTTAAGTAAAAATAGTCAAGGTAATACCTTCTCACCCATACTATGAACAAGATTCTTTTCCCTTACTGAAAACCATTGAATTGTACACTTTTAATTGTATGGTATGTGAAACATATCTCAGTAAAGCCATGATAAAAATAAAAAGAATCATCTAAATCAAAAAAAAAAATAAAAAAGATTCTTTTCCTTAATTCAACAAATATTTATTTAATGTCTGTTTTAGTTGCTAGTGAAACAATAAAAAGCAATAACATTAAGTGGTTCCTGGCTTCATGCAACCAACAGATATTAATGAAATAATCACACAAGAACAAAAGTGCAATCATGTTAAGGTTGTCATTTATATTTTTAAAAATTCAAAAATTCAGGAAAAAGAACCTGATGATTCATTAGTCTCTGTTTTAAGTTCTGAAATAAAACACATTCTTTATTTTTCTTGGTACTAATGATAAAGCCCTGTAACACTGAAGTTGTGAAAGAACAATCAAATCAGTAATCTCCAGTTATTCTTATGAAAACTCTGTATTATAAATTCTGATGTAATAAGTTGCTTTGTAAATGTATTCAGTGAAGCTGACCTGAATCTATATACAGCTCCTAAAATGAAGGAGTCATTTTATATACTAAAACACTTTAAATGGATATAAAGAACACTTAAAATTTGTGAGAGAAGACCTAATCTTCATATGTCCCCAAGCTCATTAGAAATATACGTAGAGGGCTTCCCTGGTGGTGCAGTGGTTGAGAGTCTGCCTGACGATGCAGGGGACACAGGTTCGTGTCCTGGTCCGGGAAGATCCCGCATGCCGCGGAGCGGCTGGGCCCGTGGGCCGTGGCCGCTGAGCCTGCGCGTAACATTTCTGGTAAGTCTCACGTTAAGTCCTGTCAGTGTCTTAACACCATGCTAACCACATTTTCAATGCGCACTCAAGGGTTTTCTCTCTCACTTAATGAGCAATTTTTCTACTACCTGGAAACACTCACTGATAACTTTGCAGTGCTAAGTTTCACAGTCCACTCATTACTTTATTCAAAACTCATTTTTCAGAATAAAGCCATCATCTTCTTAGACATCCCCATTTTCATTAATAGGAATAGCACCTAGTAGTCTGAAATTTTCCGTGCTAATTTTCAAAAAGATACACTTTTAATATTAAAGAAGAGTTCCTGTATATACTCCTATCAGTGAGGAATACAAGCACGTATTGACTTTCAGAAACACAACATTCCACATACTAGTTGAATTTCTCACTCAACAAAATTACAGATTATTACACATTCATGAGTCACTCATGAATACTCAAAATCATGAATGTCTATAGTCTAGGATACTCTAAGTGTATCCATAAATCAAGTACAATATAGGCCCAAGGCCCTAATTTCAGAATAAAGTATACACTGTAATAAAGTATAAAAAATAATAACTTTAACACACTAAAATACTTCAATATATACAAACCTTTAAAGCCATCAGGATACACATCAGAAAGAAATTTAGTGTTGATGTCTCCTTTTACAAAGCGTGAGTTGATTATCACCTCTCGAAGTAATGCAATATTATGTGTAACACCTAAAAATAAAATGGTAACAGGCTGAATTAAAAACAATGAGTCTGTTAAAAATCTAACTCCTATTATCTGGAGAAATGTATCATCAGTGTCCTATGGCCTAGCAAAAAACCATGCAAGATTACTCACCTCCTTGATTTCAATTGACAACAAAAAATGTCTGAACTTGAGGCAGCAATAAAACTCTGAATGCAAATTTAAGAAATTCAGTGGGAAAATCAATGTATTTTCAATAAATGTTAGAACTACTAGATACACATTTGGGAAAAACAGAAAGTGAACCTCAACCCTAATTCATAGCATACATAAAAATTGACTCAAATTGGGTCACAAAACTAAAACTATAAGACTTATAGAAGGAAATCAGGAGAAAAATCTGTTACCCTGAGGTAGGAAACAGATTCTTAGATAGTACACAAAACCCATGAACCATAAAAAGAATATCAACAAATTATACTCCATCAAAATTTAAAAGTCTGCTCTTCAAAGGATGTAATTAAGAAAATGAAATTGCAAGCCACAGAGAAAATATTCACAACACATATCTCAAATAAAGAACTTGTATCTGGTATATATAAAGAATGCTAACAATATAAAAATAAGATGACAAGCAAACCAGGTGAGAAAAGATAGGCAAAAGATCTAAGGAGACATTTCACAAAATATATACAAATGGCCAGTAAGCACAGGAAAAGACATTCAACATCACCGTCAAAGAAATACAATGGGATATACCCAAACACCAATTTAAGTGGTTAAAGGTTAAAAGACAGATAATACTAAGTGTCGGCAAGAATGTGGAACAAGTGGAACTGTCACCACCTGTGTGGGTGACAGGGAATAAATTGGTAGATTTTACAGTTTACTTCCACTTTGGACTGTCTGGCAGTTTCTTTAAAAGTTAAACATATACTCACCATATGATTCAGACAATTCACTCCTAAGTATTTACCCATGTTAAAATAAAAGCATATGCCTATACAAACACACACAGAGGTTAGCAGCTTTATTTGCAAAGTCAAAAACTGGAAACAATCTAAATGTCCATCAACAGTGAATGGATTAACAAAATGTGGTTTGTCCATATAATGGAAATCTACTCAGCAATAAAAGGAAGTGAGTCCCCCAATACACATAACAAGGATGAATCTCAAAATATTATGCTGAATTAAAGAAGCAAGACCAAAAACAATGCATACTGAATGCAACCTACAGAAAGTGGATCATGTGGCTGCATTAGGACAGGGTCGGAGAGAGGGTGGAGAGGCAAAGGCCATGAGGAAACTTTGGGAGATGACAAAAATGTTCAGTATTTTGATTGTGGTGATGGTCTCACAGGTGTATACATGCATATGTCAAAGCTCATCAAATTGAATACTTTAAATATGAGTTTATTATATGTCAAGTGTACTTCAAAATAAGTAGAAAAGGAGAAGGGGGGCTGGGGCAGGGGGCAGGGGCGGTGGGATGCGGGGGGGAGGAGGGAAAGGGAGACGACAAAGAGGACGAGAAGAAGAAAAAAGCCTGTGATCAAGTAGGAAAAACTGAGCCTAGTACACAATGACTATTCCAAAGTAAAGTTTAAATAGGTAACTACCACAAGAGGGATATGAATGGTATGAGGAGGATTCTGTGATATAGAAAGACTTTATGAAGGGAGTAGATTACAAAGATATTAAATAGGAGTAAAAAGTAAAGCAAAAAGCCATCTCAAAACCATGGAAAGCAGGAATTAGAGTAGGTGTCCACTAGAAGGGTGACTGGAGCATAAGAGAGCTGAAGTTGAAGTAAACAGAGAGGTTTGCTAATTCCTTCCAATTCTTTAACCCACTCTTGCATAGTTCTAATTTGTACCACTATACTTCGTAACAAACCTAGAAAGCCTGATTCTGTTCTTGCTTGTTCTTGATCTGATTCAAGTCTTATAGAATCCTCACTTATACAAGAATAATTACAAAGTAAGCAAAGAATCACTCAGGTTCAAGTACCTGATCTACCTCTCACCTTGAGTAAGGCTATTTAAACTCTCGAAGTTTTAGTTTCCTCATTTGTGAAATGGTGATTTATTATCACCAGTCTAGTTAGTATGACTGTCATGAGGTACAAATGAAATAATGTTTAACACAATGCCAGGCACTCAAAAAGGTAAATTATTATTGTGCTCATTATTATCCTTTTATATGAGAATACAGAGCAGAAGACAACATGTAATAAACAAACGACAGAAGCTGTACAGCATCCTAAGCCTCAGCACTGACCTACCTACCTAACTTCTAGTTAACATTCTGTAAGAATGCAGCTCCACAAATTTAAGCTTATCGCTACTTCCATCTGGAGGGTGTACCCATCCTATAAGGCAAGGAAGGATCAGCGAACTATGGCTTGCAGGTCAAATCGTAAATAAGGTTTTATTGAAACCCAGCAGTGTTTATATACGGTTGTCTTCATGCTAAACAGTAGAGCCCAGTAGTTGCAACAGAGACCATGTGACCCACAAAGTCTAAGGTATTTATTCTCTGGCCCTTTACCAAAAGTCTGCCACATCTGCTGCGAAGTTTTAACGATGCTGATGTTCTGAGCAGATTAATCTCTCTCTCTCTCTCTCTCAACATTTTCTCCACACCTACTACTCATGCAGGAATTATATATTACAGGAAGGTACACAAAAGCAAACAGTATGGTACATGCTTTGGGGGAATTTTCAGTAACCAGTTATAGAATAAGAATATTACAAGGCAAAAGGAGACAAAAATAAGAGAATTGTGATCCAGAGAGACTGAATCATTCATCTAATGTTTAGTACAATATAAGTTACAACAGTAATATAGGTAAAACAAAAAATTTTAAATACAGAAGTATATTGTGACAGACTGCAGGTTTCCTCTAAAATTTGCTTTTTATTTTTTCCACAATAGAATTTTAGCTGAACAAAAGACCACCCAGACACAGACTCCATTTCCCCATCTATCTTATAGCTAGACATGGCAAACCAATTCCTAGACAAGAGACTACAGTTAAAGTGATGTATCCAACTCCAGCCCCATTTACATGAAAAAAAGAACTGCCAGAACTTCCTTTCCTTTCCTTTTCCTAAGGGCTTCCTGATACAGCAGGAACTCAGCTTTGGCAATGCAGATGAAGAGGAGCAACAGGGTAAGTGTGGGGATGAGCAGAGGGGGAAGAGACAGATGTGTGTGTATCTCCTGAAATGAGCACAGGAAACTAACTCACCCCATCAGCACGGACCAGGGAGAAGTGAATAAATTTCTATCTTATTTATACCACTGGATTTAAGAATCTTTGTTACAGCAGTTACCCTGTACCCTAATGTGTACATATGGGGGAGAAGGTCATACTTTTTGATATGACTTCCTATCTCTGAGCCAACAAATGTTAACAAGTTAATACAGCCTTCCAGGTATTTTTCTATGCATCCCTTTGTACTAGACCATACTAGCAACCATATGAAAAATTCTGAGCAACTCTCTTCCTGACTCAGAAGATATTACATGTCTAAAGTTTTATAAAAGCCAATTTTCAATCTATTCAAACTACTTCAAAACATTTAGAGAAAGTTCCAAAATTCAAATTTTAATGCTATTCCTTTAGCTACACAAATATTCCACGGGAGAAGTTATCCTAGACAATGATCTAATAAATATTTTTCACAGCACATGCCCAGGAGAAATGCACAGTTATCCCAACCTTGCTTTGTGGATAATGACTTGGCCCACATTCAATGACTAACACTTTGAAGGACTTTTGTAATTATGTACATTTCTATGAGGAATTACTGAAAGGTATAAAAACTTCTGACTGCATCAATATATCTAACAAATCATTGCAAAAATTTGACATTTGCCTGTATTATAGGTGATATTTTGATAGACAAAAATGAAGAGCAATTAATTAAAAGCCAAGTGTTAGGATGCTTAGAAAGACAAACTAGGTAGACAAGAATTTAAATAGAATATTCCTTGAAAAGAGTTCAGGCTATAAAAGGGAAATGAATCCCTCTGTCATATGTTTTACAAACAGACAAAACTAAACCACTTTAGAAGAAAAGAGTTACAACTTGCCAGAGAGATTTATATGCACAGTAAATGACAGATGTGTTGTTCCAGGAAGAGGAAAGTATTTGTGACTTACACAAACTTTCCTGGCTGGGAAAGAAAATAGAGAAAGATGCAGAAGGACACAAAGATGGGTAATATTAGGGAGCAACTTAAAGTATCCAAGACCTTTCATTGTGGTAAAAAGTAAGTGGATACCACCAGGTATTTCTATGAAGAGGACTGAAAGAAGGACACCATGGCCAAAGCGTATGAGCAAAGAGAACGGTGCACCGGAAAAGTCAAACAGGGGCATTCAGGGTCTGACAGCCATGCAAATATTTCACTTTACCTTGAGAGCACCCAGAGTGGTTGAAACCAGGTAGACATGACTAGATTTGTGCATTCCAGGAATCTCTGGCTGCTACTGCAAAAGGGATTGGGAAGAGTCAAGACCGAAGATGGAAAGAAGCAAGCTGACAACTGCAGGAGACAAGCTGAAAATGGTCAGGCCTCAGACCACAGCTAGGGAGTGGACAATACAGAAGGAGAAAAGCAGCCAGAGTTGAAAGATATTTGGGAGGCAAACAGGGCTTGGTGATTCAGTGGACATAAGGATGGGGGAGATGAGTCAAGTGTCAACACCCGAACTTCTGGCTCTGCAACAACACTGAAATAGTATTTACAGAAAAGGAAAAGGTTGAAAGGAAAAAACCTGATGCATCTTTTGCAAGTTAAATTAGAGATGCCAGTGAGATGAGACTGATAATGTCTAAATGATTAGAGTTCAGACTAGCATGCAGATTAGAATGTGTATACATCAGAATATAGGGGTCATGGAGGTGGACATTCACATGAAGAAATCCAGAACAGAATGTGAAACACAGAAATGCAAGACAAATCCAGCAATGTGTGAATTATCTGTATATAATAACTGAAGTTTTGGAAAAAAATAAGATCCTAAAGGAGAGACTGGACAGGATGAATGTTAGAAGATCAAGGTGTGGCTACAACTTTATTTCCAAAATACAATGTTCTTATGTACAAATTAACGATTCAGAATGTTTCAATTTATAAGCTTTTTTGCATAAACAGTAAATAACTTAGAAAGGCACTCTAACCCTCAGAATTTCTGTCCTTTCTTCCTCCAGTTAAATAAAAATAATACTGTTCTCTTTACGTGCACCATAGTCTGTATTTAAACTCTACTGGCTTTCCTGTTACAGCCTAATGCTGGTATAAATTGCCTTGCTCTCTGTGTGGCCAATGCCAGAATAGTTGGCATCAGACTCTGTCTTCAGTAAAATACAACATAACTTTCAGAAATAGTTAATGATAATTTGAACAAAAATAAGATTATTTTCTGATGCCAGTGATCAATTCATGACCATGACATCCAAAAAATTTAAATGCATGCAGTTTTACAGGATAAATGATGTTCCACTTTAATTCCATATTCAAAGTTGAAAAAGAGGTGATTTTAGAAAATGTAACTCAAAAGAATCATAAGCAAATATTAATTTACATTTTGGACATCAAAGAACAGAGCTGCTCAAGCACACAAACGAAGCATGGACTTTTAAAAATCTTTCTACTTGAATAGTAAATACAGCATGAAAATATAGGCTTTTACCTTGCTAAATAGTGTTTCAGGAATAAAATTAATACATAAGAGCATTTTCCCTTTAACGTTCTCTGAGTAAAATATTACATATTACTATGCAATATTATATATTACTAGTCATTATCTATTATTCTTTCCTAAGGATCGTAAGGTAAAACAATAGCTAATGGCAGACAACCAAAATCTAGATCCCTCAACTGACTGCTCCAAAAACTACTGAATATTAATTAATTCTAAAGCCAAATAAGGGAATAATCAAAAATTATTTTATATCTAAAAGCTCAAAAGATCAGATAAATGATAAAAAGCATTGAACTAAGATATCCTACATATCTGAAAGTTACCATTTTGTATTTAGTTTACTTTCCATGTTTCAGTTAAGACAATGCTATTATATAAACTGATCTTGTTCAAACAATAAGCAGATAGTAGAGGTACTCTCAGGCTTAGTTTATAACTTTTACGATATTATTAATCACATACTCATAAAAATTATGACTCTGAGATTTGGACTGGGAATTGAGGATGACCTCTGCCAAAGTTCATGAGGTCCCATCTGTATGGGAAATCACGACCAGGCCACAGAAGAGAGGACCCCTAGGAGCAGCTTTCTCCTGACTGCCTGCTGGTTCCAAAACACTGGCCAGACATTAGCTGCACACACTGCCAGGATCAAACAGAGGCCAAAAGCCACTGCGTATTTCATGGGGACTCAGAAATTAACTTTAACCAAATTACATTTTTGCTCTAAAGAATCTTTATCTTAACAAAAGCTCACAATCAGCTCGGGAAAAAAGAAAAAATCATTTGAACAACTAAACAGTTATCAAACTAAACAGTAAACTGTCCACTTTCTGTTCTTCATAAAACAATTTTTTAACCCCTCTATCCTTTAGAATTAGTCAGATGAATGATATTTAACTACAAATCACAAATGCTTCTCTGTTTTTATTCCTTGAATGTTAGCTTTGGGAGGAGGGGAGCACGCGCTCCTCTTCACTTATTTTTTTAAAACTTTTCATTTTGGAGTATTTTCAGAATTATAGAAAATTCACAAAAATAGTACAAAGAGTTACTGTATGTCCTTTACCCAGATTCTCCAAATGTTATTATTTGACCACATTTACTTGCTTTGTCATTCATTGTCTCTTTCTCTCTCTTTTTATGTATACACACACACAATTTTTTTCTTAAACATTTGAAGGTAAATTGCAGGTAAGATGTACTTTACCTCTAAATACTTCAGTGTACATATCCTAAAACCAAGTAGAGTCTCTTCTGTAATCACAGTACAATGACCAGATCAAAAAATTAACACTGATAGTAGTATCATTATCTAGTCTACAGACCTTATTCAAATTTCACCAGCTGTCCTATTTATGACCTTTACTACAAAAGGAAAACTTTTTTTCTGGTCCAGGAACTAATCCAGGATCACACGTTGCATTTAGTTGTCATGTGTCCTTAGTTTCCTTTGATGTAGATAAATTGATCCTTTTTTTTGTTTTTTGACCTTTTCAAGAGTACAACCCATTTATATTGTACACTTTTTTTCAGTTTGGTTTGTCTGTTTCCTCGTGATTATATCCATGTTACATATTTTTTGGCAAGAATATCACAGAAAGAATGTGTACTTTTCAGTGCATCATATCAAGAGGTGCATGATATTGATTTGTCCCATTACCAGTGACATTAATTTTAATCATTCGGGTAGGTTGCTAGGTTTCTCCCTTTTAAAGGTACTATTTGTCCCATTGTAATTAGTTAGTTATCACCTGAGGTGATATTATGAAACTAAGCAAATACCTGTCTCTCATCATACTTTCATCCACTAATTTTAGCATCAATCATTGATGATTCTTACCCAAACAATTTGGTGTTTGCCAAGTACTGATTTTTCTACACTTGTTAGTTTAAAATCTACTGTAAGGAAGACCTGTGAGCTCCACCCTCATCTATCTTTCTTACCTATCTGTATCAGTATAAACTCATGGACTTATATTTTATTTCATGGCTTTTAATCTATTGCTAGCATTATTCATTTTGTTGCTGAGGTCTTTCCCAGATTGGCCAGCAGAAGCCCCTGAAAGCTGGTTCCTGTGTCTTTTTGACACATCACCATTTTTTGAACACTTGATTATATCCTTATATAATATCTTTCAGGCTCATCTTATACTCTTCCTGAAAGGAGCCATTTTGTCAAGGAGTGCAGGTTCCATTTATGGGGGGATGGTATTCAGAAAACAAGACCTGGGTGCTTGTTGTGCTCCTTGCTCTGGGTGTCAGTGCTGCTATGACACCCAGCAGGACAGCAGTTCTCAATCATTTGGCATGACTGTCCCCTCAGGGGACATACGGCAATGTCTGGAAGTATGTGGTTGTCACAACTGAGGCGATGCTGCTGTCATTTACTGGGTAGAGGCCAAGGGTATTGCTAAACACCCTACAATGTACAGGACAGGACAGCGCCCCCTGCAGCAAAGGTGTGTCTACCCCAGACATCAGTGGTGCTGCAGCTGAGAAATCTTCAGCTAGAGGGCATGTGTATGTATGTACACACACAAAATTACAAATGCGGTAACATATAGTTATATATTTATCTTTCAATCTAGGTTAAGAAGTATGAATTCACACTGAACTTCCAATTCAACACCATGGGGTTCATTCCACACTTTTCCATTCCCATACCTGTAACTCCTTTCTCTGACAGTGAGAAACTTGGCTCTTCTTATCCACCATACATGTGTTTATTTCCTCAGTCCCAGAATATACATAAACTGGTTTCAGAACTGCTAACCGATGAACTAGGAAAAACAAACCTACTAACTAGAGTTTAATATTTGTTTATACATATTTTATCTCTGCCTTGAGGGTATCCAGTAAAAATACTATTAAAAGTTATTTAGATTAGCTTTTTTTGTCCCCCTCCTTCAGCATGATTGTATTATTCATACAGTCCCGTCCATCTGTTTGTATTCCATTTTGAGTTTTTTCCACCAGAACATTAATGATTTTATTTATTTTAAAATATTAAAATGGATCTAAAAGTCAGAAATATACAAAAATGTATAATCAAAGAAGTCTCTCCCTTTCAGCCCATGTACTGCTTCCCATCCCCCAATCACTTCCACCAGATCGTCCCTCCACCTCCTACAGGTATGTCACCTTATTAGTTCTGGTCTTGTGTACATGTGTGTGCTTCCAAAACTGAGCAGATACATGTATATATTCTTATTTCTCCTAGTTGTCTGCCAATATCTATTTTCCTTTCCTTCCTTTAATAAGAGAAATGCTACACTCTACCTGAGGATATGGCCACCTGGTATCAACTACATCTCCCATTTTCCGAGCATCTAGGTATGACCACCTAGACTAACTACCAATAGGACAAGAGCAGAAATAAAGGGTGCTTTCTAGGTTATGCCCTGAAAAACAGTGAACGTGAACTCCCCTGTCCCTGCTCTCTTCCTGCTGAGGCTGGATGATGGGCATGAAAGCAGCCACTTTGGGCCCCAAAATGAAAACCATCTGCTGTGAATGTGTGAGTCACCCTACTGGCCGTTGACAACCCCTTTCTCAACTGTTACATCGAAGAGAAATTAAACTGTGTCTTTCTTAGGTCACTGTATTTTTGATTCTCACCGTCACAACTGCTTAGACTAGCTTAACCATGAAAGGTCTTCAGGTGGAAAGAAGACAGTGCATACCAGTAAATGAAGACAACAGTCAAGCAGGAAAAAAGGGGGCCTGAGAGAAAGTGGTATAAATCAGACTGCAGAGTCCATGCAGAGGCAATGGGAGGACACTAAAGCAGGGAAGTGATCACTGGCTTTGTACTTTAGAAAGATTATTCTGTGCATACTGAAGAATGGATTGATGTGGTAAAGAGTACTTGTAGAGAACCCAATCAGGAAGCTACTGCACTCATCCATGATATAGATAGTGTTGGCTTGGGACTACAGGGCCAGAGGAAAATAAACAGACTCAAAAGTTAACTAGATGAAGTGTACAGACCCAGCCCCCTCAGAATGCCTTTGAGACCATTTTCTGAGCCCAAGTGCTCACTGCCGTTACTTCAGGGACTCTGCATCCATTACAGGAAGTACAAGCTTCCCTGCCCATCCTCGGAACCTCAGATAACTCAACTACCTCCTCCCTCCCCAAACACCTGCTCCCTCTTTTCCAGGCCTTTCCACAATACCTTCTGAGAGCGCGCTCCATGATCAGTTGGGTCTACCACAGAACCGGCATCTTCATGGGACATTCCACTCACCTTCTTCCCTCAACTGAAATACTCAACGTCCTCAAGGACCTCACTTCTCCAGCAACCCTCACTGCCACTTACAAAACATTACCTCTTCTAATCCTTGGAAAAACTTCCGTTTCCTTGAGGTTTATTTTCTCTGGTCAGGAAAACCTTCTCCAATTCTCTGTCATCTATCAACATCCTTGCCACAGTGCAATACTCTCTAAAGAATTTATGTTACCCAACTCATGACCTTCCCTCTGCTCCTAACTCATACCACCCATGTGGATGATCCACACGGCATTATCTCGGCTCCGTTCTTAGGATCTCATGTCAAATAATCTGTTCTTCCACTTTAGCCACCTGGTCCCATAATCACACCCTGAAATCACCTAGTGTTCAGTAACTGCACTACTTTCAAAATCACCAATTCAAAATACATCACTTTCCAACGGCAATCCCCATCTTTCCAGCTTATTTCCCAAGTGCCTTCTCTGGGCCAATACTGAAACTTCCAATCTAGAATGTAAGACATTCTACATGTCAACTGCCCCTGACTCTTCTGAAGAGTTAATGTTAAGACATACAAAGCGGGCAAGAAAATAAAGAGACATAACCAATGTAAACTTTGATTGGACCATGCTGGGGCTAAAAAGCAGGTAAAAAACACACTGTGGGGAACAATTGAGGAAATTCCAATATGGACAGTACATTAGATGAGATTGCTGCTAATTTCCTTTGGTGAGATAATGGTATTGTGGTTTTGGAGGAACATAATCTTACCCTTAAGATGCATTCTGAAGTATTTAGGAGTGATATGTCATAACGTCTGAAACTTTCTGTCAAATAGTTCAGGGGAAAAAACAGGAGAGAAGGGTGAAGGGGAGGGAGAAGACAAAGAAAGGAAGAGATGGAGTAAAAAAGCAAATGTAGAAAAGTTTAACAATTCATCTAGATGAAGCGTGTACCAATGTGCAAAGTACTATCCATTCATCTTTTCTCTAGGTTTGAAAATGCCTAAAATTTAAAAGTCTGGGGGCTATGTATCAAGAACCACCTCCCTCTTTTGAGCTAAAAAAAATCATATATATTTCAATATAATGTGTATATATCCACGTCTTTCTCTGTGCTCATCCAAACATAACTAAAAATATTTTAGGACAAGAAGGTTTTAACTAAAAGCTTGCATTACTCTCCAAACTGCTTTTCTACTTTAATAATACATACAGACATGACTTCAAGTCACAGCTGCACAGTATTTTATAATGAAGATATGTCCATTTGGTGGACACTGCGGCTGGTCAGAATTTTGGCTACTACAAACAAGGCTGCTGTAAATGTCCTTGTAAACAGCATCTCACAATTCAGTCTTTTAACACTATAGGGTAGATTCCCAAAAACTGAACAGCTAGGTGAAAGGACATGTACTTTTAACACTTAGTGCCAGTTTATTTTCCCAGAAGACAGCAGTAGGTCATACTTCAGAGATGCCTGAGTGTGCCCATCACCTTTACTTCACCAACATGGTAAGTTACCAGTCTTTTTAAAAATACTGCTCCTCTGAGGAGTCGTTTTAAGGAAGCACAAGTAAAATATTCTCAAAAGAGTCACCTATGAGTCCTAAAGCAGTACTCACATTACTTTCAAAGGACAAAAAGGGAGAGGTGTGAAAAGAAAGATACCCTCTCCACCTCTGAATTCCCACTCTACTTTTTCACTCCACTATTATGGCACCTAGGAATTTATATTACACTTATCTTATGTATTTTCCATACCAAGTATACTAGAAACTCTTTGAAATAAAGATAGTATCTCTCACTTATTCATTCACTCATTCAACAAATATTAATCACCTACCATGTATCAGGAACTGCTAAGCACCAGTAATACACAAATAAACAAGATAAACACCATCACTGCCCTCATGTACCTAATACTCTTATGGGATAATCCAACATTTAGCAATTAATTAAACAACTAATGCTTTAATTACAGTTATGGTAAATGCTTTGAATAAGGCAGTAGAATGGGGGGCAATGAAAGCATATAACTCAGCACACAGTACTGGGAATGGCCTAAAATGGGCTTTCAATATGGCTTATTATCCACGGTTTAATAAATTTCACATAACACCAACTGACTGATAATGATTTATGACATACAGTTTTTAAACCTGTGGTTTTGCAACTGTAATGAGAGAGGGAGAAAAGAAGATGGGAACTAAGGTTACTGAACTCTACAAGGCAGTACTGTTGCCAAGCCCTTCTACATACCGAACCTCATTTAATCCTCACCACTAATTTATAAGGCAGAGACTCGCACTCTATCTCTTAAATGTGGAGTGTGGGATTCAGAGACACATAGTTACTAAATGGCATCCAGGACAGGATATGAATCCAGGCCTGTCTGATTTCTTTCTATTCTATCACCGTAAATCAAAGGTAGAAATTTCAGACCAAGCCTGGAAAAATCTATCTGCACAGTAAAATATATCTTGCTTTACACGTGATATATTTAAAGTTAGGAGAATAATAGCAAGCCTACTTTGTATTTAAGTCACTGAATTAAAAAATATAGTAACTTGTGTACTTATACATAAAGTATAATAAGTAAATTAGTGGAAAACATGTTCATTTAAAAATATATATATATGGGGCTTCCCTGGTGGCGCAGTGGTTGAGAGTCTGCCTGCCGATGTAGGGGACATGGGTTCGTGCCCCAGTCCGGGAAGATCCCACATGCTGTGGAGCGGCTAGGCCCGTGAGCCATGGCCGCTGAGTCTGCGCATCCGGAGCCTGTGCTCCACAACGGGAGAGGCCACAACAGTGAGAGGCCCGCGTATTGCAAAAAAAAAAAAAAAAAAGGTGTATTCTGTAAATATAAAGGAATATTCCTTTCAGAAGCCAGACACAGTAGAAGAAAAACCTTTAGGTGGGACCAATGCTAATTTAATATTTTGACAAACTGCCCATATGCCATGCCACTATGTTATACCAAATCAAAGTTTAATAGAGATACGACACGACAAAATATTCTTACTCAGATTGACTATCTCAGATTCATGAATTTACCACTCAAGCTCATTAGAATGAAACCTAAATTAACCACCAACTAATAATTCAACAACCACAATAAAAAATTCAATGATAGGGTGGGGGCAGCAGGGGGAACATATAGAAAACTCTTACAAATACTTTAAAAGTCTCTGGGAATAATCTTGCCAAGTGCCTTGTTTATGTCTATGTACTATGTATAGTTAAGCACGCACGCGCGCGCGCACACACACACACACACACACACACACGAATTAAATGTGTGTTCCAAACATGCACAAGAATAATTTTGTGGCAATATTATTTCCGTAGGGCAATAAACCTCTCAAGGCCTACTTAACCAATGTACAGCTAAAATATGCATCTGCTGCTTATGGTAGAACACAGCAGAGTTATAAAACCAGAAAATACTCTACCGTTAAGGCTAAAAAGGAGCTAGAGAAATAGCCAGAAAGAATGTGAAGGGAAATTTTCAAATTCTAAGAGGCTCTGGATGTTAATGGTACTTCTTAAAATTACACCTAGGTTCACTTGAAAGCTTTCCTTTCGTGGATGGAGGTGAATCACTAGCACATGAGATTAGATACAATCACCATCACTAATTAACAGATGGGAAGAAAAGAGGGTGACAGTAAAAGGGAAGGGAAGGAAGAAAGTTCTCCTGACCTAACAAAAGAAAAGCTGGAAGAGAAAACATGACGACAAGTGAGGATTGCATGACTTATCTACCAACAGATGAAAATTAGCAGGGCAAGGTAGATGTGTAAAAATAGAGTGACTAAATTGTCCTGGGCCGCTATTGTCCAAACTGTTCACTGCACAAAGGAAGTTGGTCAAAGGGGCAAAGTAAGGGTTTGACATGCTCCATTGCTAAGCTGGGCTCCCTGTCTCAGGGCTGGAGACATCCAGAGAACAGAGCACTTTTTCTAATTCACACGAAGTTGCAGTCACTTGTCAAGACTTTCAACCTATGGGCTGTATCCACTCAAAAGGAGGCTTTTTGAAATTGCAGAATAGCTCCACGTGGGCTTGAAACAGGCTGGGTAGTCATACCCCACCACCGTCCCACCTTTCAGCCTCCAAAATATAGCCTCTCAGCCTCACTGCTATATTTAGTGAGCCAGAAAAGAGCCAAACTATACAGCCAGTCTTTCTTACGGATGTTCTTAGACCCACAGTATTCATTCACAATTCAAAGTGAACTTATATTTCACACTTTAAATTTGATATTAAACTCCATTATTCTGAAGCTGATGTTAATTTATGTTGGGCTAAAGTAAAATGATCTTTTCATTACTAATGAAAGTTGCTAATAAAATTTATACTGTAATTCACTCCTTAAGGGAAATAAGTATAACTTTAATTATTTAAATTTAATGGCTCCTCCTAATACCAATATCACTACACACCCTAAAGGCTTGTAGGATCACACTTTGTTACACATTAGAATTATCCTGTATGTACGTGAGGTAAGAGAATTGCATTTGCTAGAAAATATTTTATAGTTTGCTCTAATTCAAAGAAGCAAAGAGCCATTCCCTCTACTCTCAAAGTAGTCAAATGTGGGTCACTATGGTTTAAATCTCCATACATTTTTAAGTTTCAAACTTCAAAACTATACAAAAACACAAAGACAATAATATAGCAAATTGGCTGTCAAGCTGCACTAGACAATAAAAGACTCCAGAATGAAGAGTCTATAAAATACTAAATGCGTATCCAGGAAAAGTCATCAATCATAAGTTTAATTAAATAACTTAATTTCAGATGTATATGGAAAGTATATGATTGCTACAGAAAATTAAATACCTATTCTTAATTAGTATGTCAGTTTAATTCAAGCTTTTATTTCTATTTAAACGCATAGTAAGCAAATGTTCTATCGAATTCTCTAATAAATCTTCAAGCTGTTTTCTAGACCTGGACTCAAGGTATAATAACATAACCTCAAATGTTTGTTTTTACCTCGAATAACATAATTATCCAGTGCATCTTCCATTCTTTTCAGTGCTTCCCTTCTATCAGAACCATATGTGATTAACTAAAAGCAAGCAAACAAACAAAGCAGTTTATATAGATATAGATCTATCTATCTGTAAGTCAAACATTTCATCCTAGTAAAAATTAAAATATTTCATAACAGATTTCCAGAAAATATTTTGAAATTTCACAGTGGTTCAGTTTTTAGTACAAACTACGTCAATTAAGATTTTTTAAGTAAACAAATATTAGAATCAAGCTATTTCAGACTTTTCTCCAAGATTTCACTGTCACAGAAAAGAGGTATTTGAGGTAAACCAAAATGTAACAAAAACAAGCATATAAAAATTTAAGACGAAAGATATCAAAATTGTGAACATTTAGGATGGGATATAAACATCTGGGATAGTGGAGGATTAGGCAAGATTTGTTTTTTCTCTCCCTTCAAGTATGACGCCCTGAATAGCTAATTTTACACATAATATAGCCCAGAAGCAAAGGGTTCTTATATTGGAAAAACAGAAAGATCTTACTGTTCTATATGATTTTGTGCCTATTTATATGTGTTAGACCTTTTATAAATTAGCAATAAGAACTATTCGTAAAATATTTTTCTGGTTACTATGTTAGTCAATCTATAGTTTCCAATTTTTTGGTACATTTAATTAGCTGTTCAATAACAAGCCAGGTTGAAAATTAATTTGCAGACCATTTTTCTGAACAGAAATGTATTCATCTAAAAATGGAACCCTATATCTATAATATTTTATTGTATTTTTTATTTTTTAATTAAATAGTATTTCTCTAACAAACAAAATACCTAAAGTTCACTTTAACAATATTAGTATAAAAACTTAAGTGAAAAAAGAAAAATGAAGAAGTGGGTTGTTTACTACAACTACATAAAAAAGTACACTTGGAAGAAAGAAAAATCTTAAGACATAGGAGTTGGGAATTCCCTGGTGGTCCAGTGGTTAGGACTCCGAGCTTTCACTGCTGGGGCCCGGGTTCAGTCCCTAGTCAGGAAACCTAAGATCCCGCAAGCCACTCGTCATGGTCAAAAAAAAAAAAAAAGAAAGAAAAGGAAAAAGAAATAGGGGTTTTAGTAAAGAAGTCATCCTTCAATACAGGTCTATCACTTTAGAAAAAATAGGATATTCTAAATAAAATCCAGTTTCAACCACTATAGTAAGAATTTTACACTTTATAAGATCATAAGATTTGAAAATGTCAAAAGATCTAAAATTTTAAGTAGAACTGGTTAATATATTCTGGAAAGTCAAATTTCAAAAAGGGAGCAAAAAGACATCTTATAGTCTTACACAACATTTAATTATCTTAAATCTACATAAGTAATTAGTAATTCATAAAAACTGAAGAGAAAAGGTGAAAAGTCCTTTAACAAACACAGCCTATCACCTCAACTCCTTGACATCACCTGCATTCATACTTTCATCTTGGACAATGTTCACTGGCCAGAAAGCAACGTAACTCCTCCCTGCAGTGGACTGGGTTGGTGCCACTGGTTAGCTAAGCTTGTTACTGTGGCGACTGGGGTGATGGGGTGATGGGGTGATTTCACTGGGGAGGAGGGAGTGTTGCCAACTAACATAATGTCGAAATTTCTCTTAAGAGAAAGAAAAGCTGCTCAGTTTTCACTTTTCCATCAGTGGCCATCATTATTTGTTTAATTATAGCACATGATTCAGATAAAGTACCCATTCCAGACTTTTTCTTTTCCCAGACTTTTAAATTATATATGTCCATTGTCTCTTCAGAAGAAAACTGAAAGAAATCATTAAGAAGTCGAACTAACTTTTGAAATCATTGGATCATAATAAATGCTAATATCACTTCCTGGTTGGATGCCACTATCAACCCGGACCTGGGAGGAAGAAAGAAAAGAAAAGAAAGTTCATATTGTGAAGCTATCTTTCTAACAACAAATTTAATTTCCATGAAGCAGATGGATAATTTCAATCTCAAATAACATTTCAGCTCCCAGTAAGTAGAATAACAATCTAAAAATATAGAGAGACCAAACTATCTTGATCTATTATTATACAGTACAACACATATTTTTTTGTTCTCCCACTAAACAAAGGAACTAAGAAAGAGCAAAAAAACCCCCAAACAAACAAACAAACAAAACTTTATACATCACTTTCGTGGGATGTGTTTGTAGCTATTTGATGGTGCCTTCCAACTGAAGGAGAGCATGAACGATGCCCCTTCTAATCACACTCCCCACTCTACTCTTCCGAGAGTTCCAGTGCGGACCCCAGTCAAGCCATGCAGCAGGACTCCGGAGCTCTGCTCATCAGCTCCATAGGAACACTGGTCCTGTGGCTTTCATGTCTGTAACACTTTCCTTTTTTGCCTCACCCTCTCAACTGTAAAATGTGGGTTTTTTTCTGTTACTGTTAGTCCCCCGAGACTTTAATGTTTATACAGCTTTTCTCATGGCTTTCCTTTGTAAGGACACAGCCCCAATTAGAGTTCTGATTTTGTGATTTTCACGGGGGAAAAAAAAAATAGCACAAGTTCAAAATATTCTTTTGAAGAACCTGATTGCTGTTAACCAGCCAACAAGTTAGTTAGTACATCACTGATTCTTGTTTTCATCTCCCTGTTTGATACCAGCAGTAAGGCACAGAGGTTAGCCATGTAAAACTTTAAAATGAGCAGTTGCTGAGGATGAAATATTTGTTAAATTATTGTGCTTAAGTTTTGGAATCTAAAGTATTTAAAAGCTAATCAAAATAGTTAAGATAGTCCAGCATGTCCTAGGGGGTTTGAGGATAGAAGAATTTAATGGAAGCTGCTAGAACAGCAGGACTTTGATGCCCAACATGGTAAAGGGGTGGGAAGAGAAGAGCAAAGCTCACATAGCTCTTCACCTGTGGGAAGAAGCCTTCCTAATAAACAGCAGCTCATCTGTCTGCAGCAAGGCAGAAAAAGGTCAACACAGCGGCTGTTAGGCCTTTAATATTTTAATTTAGGCAATTATCAAGGGACCACATGTAGAACCTCTTGTCTAGGATATCCACATGAGGGTTCGATGATGGCTTTATTATACGATGACATCAAAAGATTAGCCACAGTTTCATTCTCTTAAAAAAAAAATCATACTACTGTTATTCTCTTTGTAAGGTTTTAGAAGATAACATTGTCACATACCCAGAATGCTTTTATTTCTGTATTTGCAAATAACTCATGAAAAAATATGGATATTTATATTTGCATTCATATTCATATATGAAAATCTTCATTCTAAATGAAAATCATTCGGTGTACTTAAAACACATATTTGGCTTTCTATTTTCTGAAAACACACTTCAGGACATCAACTGAAGTTCTATGAAATTCAGTGTTTATAAAATCTAGAAAAGAATTAATGGGGCAGCTGTGAAAGCAATATCATAATCTACCTCCTAGATACATTTAAATTGCCCCAAAATGACAACTGGTGATCAAGTTACATAACAGAAAAGACATCTCTGAACTTGCATTTTTTTAATTGTAGGAGCAAAAAGTTAAAGAGCTAATTTTACCACCATGTATTATTTAAAACCATAGCATGCTTGCTGAAGCTGTGTTTAAAACTGAGATTGGTACAAGTTCTAAAACTTCTGACTTAAAACATATGCTACTATTTGCTACATAAACTGCTACAAAGCTAGTGTGGAACTTTGATGTTCAACCCACTAGTAAAATAACAGACAATAAAGAATATTTTTTTACATTCTCCTATAGTAACTTAAAACTTTAGTTACCTTGAATAACACCACCCTAAAAGTTAAGGGCTCTTAGATATAACTATGTCTTTGTTATTTAATAAAATTATCATCACAGAAGGTATGTCATTTTAATTTAAAAATATATACGGTAAAATAAAGATGTATTAAATATAATCAACACATATCTTTGTATAAGCAAATCAACATTTCCAATTTAAAACTAACAAAGCATGAAAAACTGACTTACAATTTACTGTCTATGCAGCTTTTTCCAAATGATAATCAGAATTCAAAAAAATGTCTAACAAATGAATTAAAATTAAGTCTCCATTCCTCCACTGAAACAAAGCCTATACCAAAAAATATATTTTAGCTTTTGCACTAAAAGCTTTAAGAATAAAGTCAAGTGGAATTGTAACCAAATTTCTAAGCAGAAAAAAAATTGCAGTCTGAAAATAACAAATTTACAAAATACAGTGATCAAAGATAAGAAAATCTTCATCTTTGCCACATAAGCTAATAGGAGGCTTAGAGAAGAATGTGAAAAACACAAACCAGAAGTTAACTCTGAAGTATGTATTCCTGTGATCAAAAACGGTTAAGAGCTGCAAAGGATCTCCTGAGTTAAAACTAATCTTGTTTAAGAAGGCAAGGAAGAGAAACTACCACCACCACCACCCAAGCACCTGTGTATGAGTCTCAAACCACTGCTCGGAAACCTCGGGCATAATTTAAATGTCTTTCTTCACACAGTGGACCCTGTGAAACTATCAGCCAGCTCCCACCCTTCATTCTTGATTCACCTCTCCCCCTCAGCACAACTCCCAGCCCGCCATGTCTACCTGACAAGTGACAGCCCAATCTGATTAAATGCTTCCAAGGGAGGGGACTCATGGGCCTCCATGACAGGCCAAAAGTGATCACCATGGAGATACATAATTACAGCTGTCAGCGCATCTACTGTCCTGCTGACATCAATTTGATTGCTCCCAGCAATAATGATAGACAAAGCTTAGTGTGCACTCTCCCGCACCCAATCACTTTATCTATTCCTTGGTCCATTTAGCTGACATGCAACATTCACACAAGCAAATAACAGCAGTAAGCAGAACATTTAAGGCATTTTAATTGTTTTTTCTTTCTATGGATGGCTCACAACTGCAAATGTTATTACATAAAGCTCCTGCTGCAGCATTAATTGAAGAAAGATTTGGTGGGACAAAGACTGTAGGGGGTACAGTTTGTCCATTATCACTTGTACTTTCAACAGGTCTCACGTTTGAAAATTGCAAATTGCAAAAACTTGCGAGGGCAAAATGTTTGACATCCTGTTAGCTATTACAACATGGTGAAAACTTCTAACAACTAGAGTAATCATTATGAATTCTTATTTAATACTTTTTTGTTTGATTAAAAAAATGTTTAGATATGTCCCTATGATACTTGTTTTCTCATCTGCTATTTAACGTCACATAATGCCTGTTAAATCTTTACAATTTTTCTTCTGCCTTCAGGCTTTGAACACAGCATGGAGTCTCTGAGCTTAGAAAGGGTCAAGTCCCTTTAGAAAGCACATGGGCAAAAACAATTTAAAAAGTGAAATAAATCATATATCCAATAACATCTTCAAATTTAGAATTCTTCCTGTAATCTTTCACCATCTTCATGCCAGTAATCAAACTGAATGATCATATTCACAGATGGTACAGCCTTGTCATCCACTAGCTAACATAATGTCATATATATATGCACTTATTACCTTGATTAAGATGAAGGGTATGTCCTTGTTCTTTTTATGCAACACAAACTATTTAAAGAACAGCTATTAAACACAGAAGAAGTACAAATACAGTGGACAGTGCTCACTTTTCTTTAACTGGTGTACATAATACGCACTTCTTAAAGTCTTTGACACTTAATAGAAACAGGTACATTTTGTTTTCCTTAATCCATTTAGATTAACGAGCTGATTTTGTGCTTGATTTCTTGACATCTGACTATACAGGGAAGCAGGATTAGATTTACTGAAAAGATTAAATTGTAACACAGAAATGTCATTTCCCATTCTTAGGATTCTATGAATCTTCTTCATTACGATTTTCAGAAGAATTGGGAACACTGTAAACTATCATTTATTTAGAAGTCAGATGTCTCCAGACTTCCCCTGTTAGGTGAATTCTGACTTTCCTGAACATCATACAGTACAAAATATGAAAAAACAAAGAACTGTGATTCCCCATGAATTTCACTTGTCATCCAATTTACACCCTTTGGTGTTGACATGCTTTAACATAAAAGTGTGACATAAATCAAGATTTTTAACCCCTCACTTGATATTACAGCTTAATGACTTACACCAGGTAGATGCAGTGGTTCTTGGTACTGAGACAATCTCCCAATAGACGGTAAACCAAAAGACTTGTAGGGGTCCTGAAAGTTCAAAGGACAGGAAGCACAGTCTTTGAAATATAAATCAGCACAAGTAAGGTTAAATATTTATACAATGAAGAAGCATTTATAGGCCTATTTACCAAATCACAGATTTCAGAATATTACTGTCTTATCCTCACGCTAGACAACTTAGAAATGTATTTAAAAATCAAACAGAACTGTAACCAGAATTTAGCCTGACCTTGATCATACTTTATTGAAATTGGTAAAATTCCAGCTTTCTATAAATCTTCTTAGAATGCCTTGGGCAAAAATAAAATAACCTAGGAGCTACATCAAAACATACTCAAGTTCAGAACAACAAATTTAGTGCACTAAAGATATTTGTTTTTCTTACTCTCAAAACAGCTCACATATGGTAAAATTTGAGCATTTTAGTTCTTCAAACAAAGACCTGAAAAGTAACTTTGCATGTGCGACTAGATATATGCTCCATTTGTAAATATCTTAGATCAGAATAAATAGTAAGTTCAGTGTTATAACAATAGGAAAGAAAAGAATACCACTTAAAATATAATATAACCAAGCCATAGATATTTCTCAAGATCCTTAAAAAAATTTCAAAAAAAATTCCAGAATTTTTAAACACAGATACTACTAATTTGTTTTTTATTTTACAGATAGGCTTCGATGTCTAAAAGTAAAAGATGGTATAAATGTTTCCTTGCATTTTTGTTTTAACCATTTGAAAAAAAAGCATTTTCAGATGCTGACTGCTTTATCTGATTAATTATAATATTAAAGTATTAAACTGAGTGTTTTTGAGTTAAATCCATAATTAAAACTATGAATTGAAGCTTTGCAATTTAAATTTTAGTTGTTATTTTTACATAATCATAAGAGATAAAATTATTAGGGAAAAAACTGTTGGAAAAAATTTAAACACTGAATTAACAACTGATGTGTAACTAAGGTAGCTCTTTAAAACACAAACACACACACACAAACACACACAGAAACAAATGCCCCTTTTCATTTCGAATGTGGTTTGAAAATAAGCAAAAACAAAAACCATGGTCCATTCAAGCACAATATTTAACTAATGCTTTCTTTCTCCTTAAACTGATTAGTAGCTATTCCTCCAACCAGAAAAAAACACATGAAAATTAATTAAACGCAATCCTTTAAAACTATTTTGAGTTACGTTAAAATGATCTAACCTGTTTTTCTGGTTCATTTCTGGATTACATAATCAAATCCTTGACACAAGGTATAAAATCCTAAGTTTACCTTGTTGTTTAGCTATATGTGGTCCCATAACTCAGGACACAACCACCATCCTTCCTCCCAACATCATTCATTTTACCTCGGCATAAACCCGACATTCAACTGCCCAGCCGTTGATGGGAATATCAGCTTGTTTGTGCCTGAGAGGGTAACCCTTGGCAACACGGATCATTTCTTGGACTAGGTCCAGGCCAGTAATGCATTCTGTGACAGGATGCTCAACCTGCAAGGCCAAGATGTGCCAGTCAACAGTTGTAGGAAAAGGTAAATAAACAGAAATAAGCAAGAACAATGTCAATAATTTCTGGGTAAAATGAGGTTAATTATATTTAATATTCAATCATATTTGACTATTTAAAAATATTTTATTTTATTTTATTTTTCGGCTGCACTGGGTCTTAGTTGTGGCACGTGGGACCTTCAGTTGGGGCACGCATACTTCTTAGTTGTGGCACACATGCAGGATCTAGTTCCCAGACCAGGGATCAAATCCGGGCCCCGTACACTGGGAACGCACTGGATTGGTGGTCTTACCCACTGGACCACCAAGGAAGTCCCCATATTTGACTTTAAAACGATCTAAGAGAATAAAATTAAAGAATCAACACCATATAGTACAAAGCTGGGTAAGAAAAATGACACCCCAAAATTATTTGTAAACTATCTGTACTACTTTTCCCAGTTTTTATTTAGATGTGGTCCAACAACGTTTAACACTTTTAATTTTGAAACTAATTCTTACCTGAAAATTACATATTTAGATACAATCCTCAATGTGGCTGATAATCAACCTATTCTGCTACACTTAGCATGGCATCTATAGAGGCAGCTTATGATTTTCCAAATCACTAATCTCTCCTGAGTTTCACCCACTTGCATGCTTTCACTAACCTGTCCTGACAAGCAACCAGACTAGCGTACTCTTACATCAAGGCAGCATAGCAGAAACGAGCAGATGGGTCCTGCAGGTTGTTTTCCCTCTAGACCTATGTGGGGAGTGCTTAGCATGCACAGTAACAAAACTGAGCCAGTGAAATCACTGCTCTCTCAGCAAACTGCTGATAACTACTTTGGATGATGCTGTCATGGAGATCCCTGGCCTTCCACACTACCACACGGGATACACATATACAAAAACATGCAGAGACATACAGGAATACTAACAGACATACACATCCTTATAAATCTGATCGACTGCTTACAAGATCCTAAACTTAACTGAGCTAAAATAAAGCCACTTTGGCACTGGTAAAGAGTAGATAATCTGTCTGTCATGTAAAACCTTGAATACGTTTTGAAAATTTATATTAAACTTTGGCCACATCTGCTGCTTTGATACCAATTTCTTTTCTCATAAAAATTACGCATGTTCTAAATGCACTTCACAATAGTGTCTTTATCATGACATGTCATATTTCATACACTCTGACACGGGAAAAGGTCAATGAACAAACGAACTGTCTTCCCATCTTCAACTACACTAATTGAAGGACAGGACTTAGTCATTATAATAATCTTGAAGCTTATCATAAGCAGACAATGCCATGGTCTTTAAAAAAAAAAAGCTTTGTAAAAATAAACAGATGGGATCCATAATTAGCTCTGTGTGTGTTATGAGTCTGTTTACAGTTTCAACATTTTAAGACATTTTGACATAATTTTAATGACAAATCATCACTAAAATAAGCATCGACCCTTTGTAAAATAAATGTGACACTAAGTAAAGATCTTATTAGATAGTTGAGAATATATCAATATATTTTTGGAAGCAAACTATGATTTTGAGAGAAACAAGATTTTTTAATTTATTTATTTAATTTATTTTTTCGCTGCATTGCAGCGAGCAGGGGCTACTCTTCGTTGCGGTGTGCGGGCTTCTCATCGCAGTGGCTTCTCTTGTTGTGGAGCACGGGCTCTAGGTGCACAGGCTACAGTAGTTGTGGCACGCGGGCTCAGTAGTTGTGGCTCGCAGGCTCTAGAGCACAGGCTCTGTAGCTGTGGTGCACGGGCTTAGCTGCTCAGCGGCACGTGGGATCTTCCCAGACCAGGGCTCGAACCCGTGTCCCCTGCATTGGCAGGCAGATTCTTAACCACTGCGCCACCAGGGAAGTCCCAAGAAACAAGATTCTATATGATAAATATAATAAGAAAGGAACGATTGTAAAGCCCCTCTATTAGTGCTAGAAACAAATTTCATGTAAGAAAGCATCTTACCACCATAACTATTCAAGAGCTGAACCTACTATGTGCCCAAGGGCTCTATATCAGTACTATCCACATATCTTTGTTAAGTGAGAAAACATTTTTAAAAGCTCAGAGAATGGGGCTTCCCTGGTGGCGCAGTGGTTGAGATTCCACCTGCCGATGCAGGGGACACGGGTTCGTGCCCTGGTCCAGGAAGATCCCACATGCTGCAGAGCAGCTAGGCCCATAAGCCATGGCCGCTGAGCCAGCATGTCCGGAGCCTGTGCTCCGCAACGAGAGAGGCCACGACAGTGAGAGGCCCACATAACGCAAAAAAAAAAAAAAAAAAAAAAGCTCAGAGAATGATTTAGTTTCATTCTTCTGCATCTAGTGCCCAGAAAAGTACACACTATATAGTAGACAGATAAATATACATTGAATGAAGGAGCAGCAAATCCAGAGTCACACCTATAGTAAGTGGTAGAGGCAGGGTTGGAATTTATGTCACTCCAGAGGCGATATGACCTTCCTGTTCTTCCTCGTGGAAAAATGTATATGAAAGAACGTAGTTAACATAAACAGCTATATAATTATGAGCTGCTGTCTTTTACAAAATACATTATTACAAAGTCTAAAGATTTGGTCAGTCAAAAATTCATTGTAAGGCTCTGTTTCACCCTAGAAGACCTCCCTATAATATGTAGGAAAGAAAAGTTTATTAGACCTGTATTGAATAGAATCTAAAAATGGACTCACTTTAATCCAACTTAGAGTTACATAAAAGTAACAACATTTTACAGTCTTAATTAGTGAGCTTCAAGTATTTCAAAATAAAGTAAGTAGATAACTAAAATAATAACTAGCTGCTAAAGGCAAAATCATTAAAGAATTTTTAAAAAAATATCCACTTAGGTTCAAGTATTGTTAAAGTATACAAAATAGTCTGACGTACCTGAATTTTTCAGGTAACAGTAATATGTCTTTTTAAAGTAAAACAATTTTAAACATTTTTGAAAGAAATCTTTCTAAATACATTTTAATAGAACTCTGAAGTTATTTAACAGGATGTGTGAAACATTTCCTTTAGACCCTGTATTATTATTATCATCAGGAATCTTGTAAATGTAACACTGACTAAATAACCGTGTCTATCCCCCATCCCTGAGAATTTAGGCATAATTTCCCTGTGCAAGTTAAACTCAACACTTAAGAGATAAGAGCAGAGGTTACAAAGAGACAAAATGGCTCACAGGCCAAAATATAAATCAATGAATGATTTTTAAATATCATTAAAATACTATCCTCTAGCCCTTGAATAAAAATCTTGTGTTTAAAGACAAAAGGCCAGGGATACCCTGTTCTTGCCTGGAGAACCTACCCCTGCAGGACTTTGAGGCCCAAAAGTCAACCCAGGAAGAAGAATGAAAGGCCTGGAAGTTTCTGAAATGCAGAGATATAAAAAAATGACTATGAACTCTCTGAGCACACAGCCTGTTGTCCCTTATTTATCCTCAGATATTCCAAATGTTTCCCTTGTTTATCCACAGAAAATAAAACTAGTGAACTATGAAAAAAAGAAAGAAAGAAAAGGAAAGGAGAAAGGAAGGGAGGGAGGTAAGATCAATGGAAAGTAAAGGTGGATAACTGGAACAATAGGTTATAAAAAGAAAAAAAAGATTGGCCTCTGGTAAGCCAACAAGTTTACCTTGTCGAACCTAGAAGAAAAAACGACCTCTGAAAGTATGATGCTAATAAACATCTATTCTGAGTATGTGGGGGGAGGGGTGGGGGACAAGGTTTCTGAGTGACTTCTCTCTGGGAAACACTGAGTTACCTGAAGTTAAACAGGCTTATTTAAGAAAAGACTCCTCAGACCCACTAATCTGTGAATATGCCTCAGGACTCTAGGAGGAGACTGTACAGCACTTATGTCACCACACACCTTCTTTTGCAGACTATCTTTATGGACTGAGACTTCCATAGAACACACGCTTAGAAACAATGCCTTTTCTAAAGGTTCAAAACACAAACATTCAAAATACAAAACTCAATTCCTTTATGTGACTCTGTGCTCACCAAACAAATTTTTGGTCTTCATACATGATTTCCCTATTCAACAGAAATGTGTGCTAGTTCCAAGAAACATATGAATGAGGGAACCAGATAGTATGATTGTGCATTAGAGATGAATATACTGACATTCTAGTATATAAATCTTGTGATTTAGTCAGCAAAAGTAATACCTAGCCATAGAGAGAGAGAGAGAGAGAGAGAGAAAATACATACACATACAAGCCCAAAAAAGAGTAAGCCCATCCAAGTTAGAATTTCTGAATCCTCAAAGGCAAATTATTGAATGGGATATATTCATCAAGTCAGTGCTACTCTGCAGGTTCTATTAGTAACTTATAAATCAGTTTGTACTGGCAATGCCCCTATCTCGCCATGAATCTTTTGTTCAAACAGATACAAACAACTACAATCATCAAATGCCTTATTATGATACATAATCACACTCAAGATCTAGAATGAGTATGTATAGTTCTATACACCCACCTACATTAGATGGTCACAGTCAGCCAGCTTTTTATAGATCTATTTGCTATTTTAATTTAGTCTTCTTAGTCACCATCAAACTGTCACTATTGTCAGTGTTTATGTAGACCTCTTGCCACTCTTACTAATTTGTTGCTTCAAATGTATTTCTCAAAAAAATAAATAACTGAGCTTATCAAATGCGATGGTGAGGTAAACTAGGTTTTGCTTCACCTGAGTTCTTGACGTATCAAATTTCAATAGTTATAAATTTAGAAAAGCTAAATCTTTCTGGCATTGTGTTGTCATTATCTACCTTCTGATTCTAAAAGTTATAATCGTAAATCCTGCCACTGCCACTGTAGTCTTTAGCCTTATTCCTCCTTAAATACAAACTAGGAAGTATCTAAAACTAATGAAGGAGAGAATGAGATATGTCCAGAGTCTCAAAGTATCTCCCTATAAGACACCTTCATTAATGACAAGGAGAGAAACACTAACACTACGGTGAGGAAATGCAAGAGATGCCACCTTTTTTTTTTTAATTGGAGTTTAGTTGCCTTACAATGTTGGGTTATTTTTTCTGCTGTGCAGGAAAGTGAATCAGTTATACGTATACATATTATCTACTCGTTTTTAGATTTCCTTCCCATTTAGGTCACCACAGAGCACTGAGTAGAGTTCACTGTGCTACACGGTAGGTTCTCATTAGTTATCTATTTTACACATAATAGTGTATACATGTCAATCTCAGTCTCCCAATTCATCCCACCCACCCCTTCCCCGCTTGGTAACCATAAGTTCGTAAGAGATGCCACGTTAACGAAGCCAACATTACCAGTAATGGGATAAACAGACATCGCATGCCTCCTATATGGTGCTCGGGAAAGAACAACAGCATTTCTGTAGTATTCTTGCCAAAAATGCAAAGCCTGAATATAATCAAGAGAAAAAAGACATGCAAAATGCAGGACACTCTAGAAAATAAATGGCCTGTGCTCATAAAAAAATGTAAAGACCATACTTGACCAAAAAAACAAAAGAAAGACTAAGGAACTGTTCCAGATGGAGAGAGACTAAAGAAGCATGGCAAGTAAATGTAACATAGGATCCTGAACCAGAAAAATGCTGTATTTTACTATAAAAGACAATAGTGAACAAGTGGTGAAATGTAAATATGATCTGTAGACTGGATGATAGTAATATGTCAACGTTAATATTCTGATGTTGATAATGGCACTGTGGTAATATAAAAGAATTTTCTTGTTTTTAGGAAATACATATTTAGGGGTAAAGAGGCACCAGGCCTGCAATTTACTCTGAAATGTTTCAGGTAAAGAAGATAGATACAGAGAAACAAAGATGCAGATATAGATACAAGGATAAAGCAAATGTAAATGTTAGTAAAGGGTGTTCAGAAATTCTTTGTAATGTTTTGCAGTTTTTCTGGACATCTGAAATAACTCCAAAATAAAAATTAATAAAAATTAAAGCAATGTCACTAGAATTTTTGTTTTTATATTACAAAACATTATTAAAATAAAGATACCTGACTTGATCAACATTATTTTCTCTTCAATCAGAACCCTCTCATTGTGCTAAATAAAAATAATCAACAACAGATAATTTGTTCAATAATGTTTTCTCTAACTTAAACTTCTAAATACTTTATTGTGTTGATGACCTAATAATTCTAAAGATTTTAAGAATGGGTAACTAGATAACAGGCAAGTATTCCTCGAGGAGAAGATGATTCAGGCAAATTTTAATTACACACTAAAGTTAACTTCAAATGAAAATTAACAATGAGGCAAGTTTAAAAGAGGAGAAAGTTCCAAAAAGTGTGGAGAGAAGTCAGATCAATGAAATTATGTGTTACCTTGGCCACTACAGAGAAGGAGGGTGATAAAAAGTATTCAAAGTTCCTTGAATGGAGGGTAATTGTTTTTCAGGTGGTACGTGGAGGCCCAAATGCTTAGTCAAAGCAGAAGCTGTCCCTAAAAGCAGAAGACCCATGTACATACCATAACTAACATCTCTGTGGCAGTGAAATTTACCAAATCCCTCCAAATGCACAAACTTGTTCCCTATTCCACTGTCATTTTACGGACAAGGTACAAGAGATACTCACAAGGGGTATAAGGTAAGTAAATATTAAGAATTTTCTAATATTCAAATAATGTTATTTTAAATTAACATAATTTAAAGTAACTTCTTTATTAAATATGTCTAAACAAGATATTACAAAGACTTAGTTTGTGAAAGCCATTTTTTGTAAGCAGAACTTTTTAAATTCAACTCAGCAAAGCAGTACAGGTATGATTACCTGTTGAAATGTGAGGAAACTGTCCTGTTATATAAAATCGGGCTTCATAATGGTATTTGGCATAATAGGTCTTTTTCGTTTGTTGTTATTCTGGCCTGAAAGGACAAGTGATGTCATTATTTTTGGTTTTGCTCTTTCAGTTCAGAGAGAGTCTTTGTCCAGAACAGAATCTAACATATACCTATTAAAATTCTGAAACTCTACCTCCTGAGAATACAGGGTTTCAAAATAAAGATCTAAAGTTATTAGATTTTGATCCACAGGGCTTAAAGATAAAAAGCATGTTGGGAAATAGGCCCCAACACACCATCCCTGTAAACTCACCTTGAAAATAATGCCTATATTCAAGGGTGGCAGTGAAAACTGAACAGTTTCTATTACAGAGCTTTCCTGTTGACCCCAACACAAATAGTCAGATGAAGAAAGGATAAGAGAACTGTTTAGGCGCTGAACTGCATCTCCTCTGCCCAATTCATATCTTTAAGTCCTAACCCTTAGTACCTCAGAATATGACTGTGTTTGGAGATACGGTCTTTAAAGAGGCAATTAAGTTAAAATAAGGTCATGAGGGTGGGCCCTAACCCAACATGACTGATGCCCTTATAAGAAGAGATTAGGACACAGACAACACACAGTACAGAAAAAAAGACCATGTGAAGACACAAGAAGACGACGTCCATCTGCAGGCCAAAGAGAAAGGCCTCCAGAAGAAACTCATCCTGCCAACACCTCGATTTTAGACTTCTGCCTCCAGAAGTGTAAGAAAATAAATGTTGCTTAAGCCTCTGTGGTAACTTGTCATGATAGCCCTAGAAAACTAATACAGGAACAAATTTGAAAAGTTAAAATCTAGGTAAAAATCCAGAACTCAAAGACACCAAAATAGTTTATAAAATGCTTTAAAACAAAAAACTAATGAAAAATGCCTGACAAGTTTAACTATTTATATCCATATAACAAAAACGTCTTTCCTTCAACTTTCTAAAAAGACTCAATAAACATTAAGTGAAAGTATAACATGCCCTTCGTTATATTCTCAGTTTCCTAGGAGAGTAACTTCAAGTATCCCAGAACATCCCAGTTCTGGCTAACTCTAGCCAGTCTGATAATCCTGGCCTCTATGACTTTAAATATAATCAAAATGTCAACTTCTGGGCTTCCCTGGTGGCGCAGTGGTTAAGAGTACGCCTGCCGATGCAGGGGACACGGGTTCGTGCCCCGGTCCAGGAAGATCCCACATGCCGTGGAGCGGCTAGGCCCGTGAGCCATGGCTGCTGAGCCGGCACGTCCGGAGGCTCCACAACGGGAGAGGCCACAACAGTGAGAGGCCCACGTACCGCAAAAAAAAAAAAAAATGTCAACTTCTGTCCAGATCTAAAATATCACTTCTGGCAAGAATGGAATTTTACAAATTAATTACAAATCCATTTCCCTATAATTTCTCTTATTTCCACCAATTATTCTTTCAGTCAAACAGCCCAATTCATAAAAAACCAAACTCTTTTAGTAGTTTTTAAATTTAAAACTGCTCTGAAATTAGAATATGATATTTGTTCAGTTACAGTCCATTCTCAGAAATCAGAATTTATGTTGCAATAATTTTTATTCTTTTAATAAAAGAAACAGCAAAGGATAAGAATCAAGATGCTAAAAAAGTGTTTCTAAAGCCCTCCTGGAATGTAAGGTTCCATACGATACAGAACTCTCCAACGGAAGCTCTGGTTGGATGTGGGGATATGCAGCCTCCGCAGAATTTCAACAGTTCTGTTGTACTTTTCTTCCACAGCACAGGTAGATTCCTCCTCCACTGTAGCAATCAGTATAAGCCACTAAGGTCTAACAAAAGGGGTACAATTTAGCTCTCTGTTCTCAAAATGGTGGAATAGCCAGCAGACCACATTTGGGCATTTAATGACTTTAAGACCTTACTCCTTTCTATTTGGGAGTTTTCTAGGTTTTTCAATCTTTGTAGACTATAAAAAGACTGCTTTTCCAAAAAGATAACATCTAAAAATTGCCTAGATTTGGAAATTAACAATTATACACACACACAATTTGGAACGGTATATTCAAGGTCCTAATATTAATCTTAGCACAAAGGTCTAAGCAGAAATAGTTTATCAATGTAACACTTTTATCAGTTCATTTTTAGAAGAAAGAGTTCCACATCCATTTTTCTCCTAGACTCTTACACAAACACCTTTACAATGAAAAGGCTTCTTTCAAAGCAGTATTTCCACTATGTTTGTTCATTTGTAACAATAACTTTTCAGTCAACTGACACAAGATTAATAAGAGAAAGTTATTATTAATTTGTGGCTCAGTTTGCCATCTGAAAAACAATGACTACTGACAGGGTTTATTAATTATAATGACAACAGTAATAGTAAACGTGTTGGGACTTCCCTGGTGGCACAGTGGTTAAGAATCCACCTCCCAATGCAGGGGACATGGGTTCGAGCCCCGGTCTGGGAAGATCCCACATGCTGCAGAGCAACTAAGCCCCTGCGCCACAACTACTGAGCCTGAGCTCTAGAGCCCACAAGCCACAACTACTGACCCCGCGTGCCACAATTGCTGAAGCCTGTGCACCTAGAGCCCATGCTCCGCAGCAAGAGAAGCCCACGCAGTGCAAAGAAGAGTAGCCCCTGCTCGGTGCAACTCCAGAAAGCCCGCATGCAGCAACGAAGACCCAACACAGCCAAACATACATACATACATACATACATACATACATACATACATAAATAAATAATAATAAACGTGTTAACCAATGTTTAACAAACATAGCATGCAGGATATTACTGGTAAGATTCTTACAGTGAGGAAGAAGAATGAGTGCTTGGTATAAACCAGGCACTATTCTGAGTATTTAAATGTATTAATTCACTTAATGCTCACAATGCTATAAAGCCAGTGCTATATTACTGTCACTTTACAGATGAGGGAAATAAAGTATAGAGAAGCTAAGGAACTTGCTTACAGACACACAGCTAGGAAGGAGCAGAGTTAGGATTTACTTGTATTAAGTGAAAATAGTGGATGTTTGCAATTTATGGAAAAAATGATTAAATGAGTTCCCCATTAGTCTACTACAATTGTTCTGAACCATTCTAGGGTCTAGAACCTCACCAAATCTCTCCCTAGAAAAGTGTGGATCCAATTTCAGAGGGTCCACAGACTCCCCTACAACTCATTAAAGAGTCCAGATAACCCAGGTTAGAAGCTTCTGCTTTGGGAAGATGGCAATTCCAACATGGCTCACTCCCTCCCCACAGTCTCTATTTCCCCAGACTTAGGGAGCTGCTGAGGATACGTGAAGTGCAAAGATTTGGGGCAAAGTGACAGCCAACAACAGGTAATAGGCTCTTCTCTCTCGTGGGCTGGGCAACACTAAGAGACTAGCTTCAGAGACCGCTAGGGAAGAATGAGAAAGGCACTGGTCATGGAGACAGCTTGGCCTGCAGACATCCACGGACCCTGGAGAGAAACTCAATAAAGGCTCCAGAAGAGTCCCTGGTCTCTTCACCAAAGAGTCTGAGTCAATAAACGATAGCTGGATTCTGTCCTTGAGACAAGGGGAATGCTAGGAGACATATGCTCTTGCTGTCCTCAGGAGGAGATATGGTTCTGTCTGCAACCACTTGAAGAACACTACCGCTAGAACGTTACATCAAAGAGAAGTCAGTACTGAGCACCCAAGACAACCACAGTAGAGGGTGTACCCAACTGAGAAAGGATAAACATTTGGAATAACGATCACATATGTCAAGTGAAATAGAGCGGCTGAGGGACAGAAAAAAAAATTTATCCAAAAAACAGTAAGGGCACTTAGAAACTTCGAAAGTAGCAATATAAGCACACACACACCCCTATACGCAATCAGACTTTCTGGGATAAAATAACAATTTCCCAATTATGCAATTCAGTCAATTACTTAGAAGATGATCACTGTTTGAACCTGAATTAGTAGCCTGGAAGGAGAACATAAAGAAATGATATCAAGAAACAGAGCACAGGGCTTCCCTGGTGGCGCAGTGGTTGAGAGTCCGCCTGCCGATGCAAGGGACACGGGTTTGGGCCCCAGTCCGGGAGGATCCCACATGCCGCGGAGTGGCTGGGCCCTTGAGCCATGGCCGCTGAGCCTGCGTGTCTGGAGCCTGTGCTCCACAACAGGAGAGGCCACAACAGTGAGAGGCCCACGTACCGCAAAAAAAAAAAAAAAAAAAGAAAGAAACAGAGCACAAATACAAACTGAGAGTAATCATGAGGGAAAAGATATGAGCCCTAGAGGGCTTGTCCAGAATACCTAACCTGCAAATAACAGGAGTCACCAAAGGAGAAAACTAACAAATGAGGAGAGGAAATAGTCACCAGAAGAAATTTCCCCTGAAATGAAGAGACACTTGAATCTGTACAACTGAAAAGGGCACATGGAGCAAAAGGCAGAGTTGATGGATATAAACACATACCTAGTCATGTGAAGAAGAAAAAAAAAATTCCTGAATTCCAATATTTAAGAAAAAGTTGGGTCACCTTTCAGACAACAAGAATACGTTACCTATAATGGAAGACAAATCAGAATGACATCAGACTTAACACTAGAAGCTAGAACACAGGAGAATGTAAAAACTACAAAAGACTAGAACAGAAACTCAAAAATGCTATACTCAATCAAAATATCATTCCTCTTTCACAGCTAAAGAAATATACTTGAGGATGGGGTATTTCAGAGCATATCATTCACATACTCCAGCTGAGGAAATTATATGAAAAAACTTTCTAAACAAACAAATGAACTAGGGCAGAAATCTTAAAAAAGGAGAAAGACAGAGAAGCTACAGTAAATGAGACATGCCTAGGGGTGTGTACCTAGAAGCTAAAGGGACTCTGGAAACAGAATAGATAAAACTACAAGGGAAAGTAACACATAGCCTAGAACCATGAAGTTATCTCAGAGACTCTTTACTGCTGGAAAGTCGAGAGAACCAGTTATATCATCTTTACAAATACTAATGGAGAAAAGGTCTAACTGAAAAGGAGGATGAACATAAATACAATTTTAAAGGACAGAATATCTCCAACTTATCAATAGGAAGCAACAGGAATAATTAGCAATTTAATGCAAGCAACAAATAGAAAAAAGAAAAAAACTGGAATATTATTTATAAAACACAAGTAAAGATGATAAAATCAAGTATTTAAAGTCAGAAGGACTAAAATTTCATACTAAAAGAAAGAGTGTCAGACTGGGTTTTTCAAAAAAAACTTATGGAACAATTAAAGCAAGTGATACAGAACAGGCAAATAAAACAAAAAGAAGCAGGACACAGACATAGAAAACAAACTTATGGTTACCAAAGGGGAAGGCGAGGAGGGATAAATCAGGAGAATGGAATTAACATATATACACTACTATATATAAAACAGGTAAACTACAAGGACCTACTGTACAGCACAGAGAACTATACTCAATATTTTGTAATAGAGAACTATACTCAATATTTTGTAATAATCTATAAGGAAAAGAATCTGAAAAAGAACATGTATATGTATATACACATATATAAATAAAAAACTGAATCACTGTGCTGTACATCTGAAACTAACATGACATGGTAAATCAGCTACACTTAAAGTTTTTAAAAAATTTTTAATAAAAAATAAAGTCAAAAAAAATTTTAACTGGGATTCACATATATATACTAATATGTATAAAATAGATAACTAATAAGAACCTGCTGTATAAAAAAATAAAATAGGGCTTCCCTGGTGGCTGAGAGTGGTTGAGAGTCCACCTGCTGATGCAGGGGACACGGGTTCGTGCCCCAGTCGGGGAAGATCTCACATGCCGCGGAGATGGCTGGGCCCGTGAGCCATGGCCACTGAGCCCGTGCATCTGGAGCCTGTGCTCCGCAACGGGAGAGGCCACAGCAGTGAGAGGCACGTGTACCACAAAAAAATAAAAAAATAAAAATAAATAAAATAAAATTCAAAAAAAAATTTTTAATAAAAAAAAGTAGGAGATGCAACATGATATGAGTCAAGGTGGAATTTAAGATTAAACAACTTAAACAAGATAAAGATATTCTGTCATGATAAAAGGCAAACAGTAAGGTATTTCCTTACTGTATTTATATTACTCTCTTCCCACTTTCCAACTCCTAAACACCCTCTAACTATCACTGTCTAGGGATGTTTTTTCCTAAAAGAACAGGGGAATATAGAGCCAAAAGGGAAGTGCTTCCATTACGGGTGAAGTTAGATCAGATAATATCTAGCAGTGATTTAAACTCCAGGAATATGAAGAATAAATTCTAGTGCCCAGATAGTTGGGAAGGGCTCAGACAAATATAGGAGCAACACTGGCTACAATGCGGAGCAAAGGCTGCCTTCTGAGTTTAGACCCAGGAGGTCTTCACTTTTGCCTAAACTCAGTTTGCCATGAAAATTCCAAAGAGAGCAGATGTTTGGATTTGCCCTCCTTTGGGCATCTGCCTGACCATGATTAGTGTGTGAGTGTATAACGTGCTCATGAGTGAGGGTTTCGTCAAGCCGAGTGTGTAGGTGTATTGTCCGTATTTGTGTTTACTTTTTTTTTTGATCTCATTTGTTCAGATTTTTTAATCTCTTGTGTTTCCTAGAGCTGCTCATGCCCCACCTCCACCTTTGTCTTTGCAGCACTCAAAAGTTATTTTCTTCCCATCAAATATATGCTGGCTAGAACAAGAGTTATTTCTGCTAGGCAGCATCTTACCCCCAGAGCTCTCCAGCTCTTCTGCCTAACAGTTTTAAATCGGAGATTGAAGAGTCAGTTTTTCCAAACCACCCGTTTTCCACGTTAGCTTGCGAGGCCTTTTCAATTCTTTTTGACTCCATGCGCCTCTGCTACACTGAGATAGGACACAGTTATGCTTACGGTGTCACCAGTTCCAGAGACGAAGGGGAAAAGGTGCACCAGGGCCCACCTAGCAGACGGGTTAGGTTGCTGCTGGGAGGTGGGGTGTCTCTGTTCCCTTTGCTCAGGCACGCTGTTTCCAGGACCCCTCAGAAACTGGTCCCCACTCCTCTCCAGGGCTCTTCTCATCCCTCTATTCATATGCGTGTGTGTGTATTTTCCCTGTGACACTGGCAGTGACAGTAATTTCCCACCCAGAGAGAAGCTTGTGGTCCATGATGCTCCAAGAATGAATTTCCAAGTATTTGCCAGTGGAGGTGCAGAAGCTGTGACAAGAGTGAGTCAGTGTTGCACTTTCAGAGCAACTGTGTACTGCAGTAATAAATGGAAAATATCAGCAAACAAACAAACAAAAAAAACACACACACAGGCAAACAGCAATAAACCTATACTGTACGTATTATTTTGTAGATATATATGTAAACATTATTACAAGTGCAAGCAAAGCTGAGAGATGTATACTGAAGCAGTTATGGATGAAATTATTTAATGTCTGACATTTGTGTTAAAATACTCCAGCTATAAGGCGTAAAAGCAAGGAAAAGGAGGCATACATACAGGAAACAATACTGGCCAAGTTAAAACTGCTCTAAAAAATAAAATCTTATTTTTTAATAAATTATGAAAAACTTTATATATCTAAGACATCCTTGCATTTCTTTCTAAATAAAACAGATCCAATTTAAAAAAAGAGAGAGAAAAGATATAGAGGAAGTGAATAAAACAATAACCTTCAATAACATTGGGTTTTCTTTTGCTTTTTTTGGTGAACTTGGGCAAGTTAATAACTTTGACTTTTTAATAGATATTACCTCATAAAATACTGAAGGTCTATAACAGAAGGGTCTAGAAAGATCTTTAAAGGCCTACCATTGAGAATGATACCAGCAACAAATGGATTCACATCTAAGTCTGAATTTTTAAAGAAAAGATAATGCCTATTATTAACTAGACCCCAGAAAAAGAATACTCCCACAGTTTGCTTCGAAAAAAATACATATAACTTTATTACTAAAACCTGGTAAAGACAGTATTTTAAAAAGAAATAAAAATATTTATATTCACAAAATCCAGCAAAATACCAAAAGGAAAATCACTATGTCTAATTAAAATGTATTCCAGGAATATAAAGGAAATGTATCAGAAGAGTCCATGAGGTTAATAAATTAAAAGATAAAAGGGCCACTTCTTGCCTTATCAGTAGTAACTGGTAGATAATTAGGAATTTTGACCACAACTAGGGACAAAGAGGAGATCTTACAAGCCTTTAGAAGGAGAGAAAAATTTTAAATGATAATCAGATGCATCTCAATATCAACAGTAGAAATTAAAAGAAAGCAATAAAAGGCCTTCAAAAAGTCAATGAAAAATTATTTCCAATCCAGAATTTAATATGCAAAATTCTAAAAGCAAACTTTGGAAAAAATTGTGACCTTAGGTCAGGCAAAGATTTCTCAGGAACTACATCAAAAGCACAATCCATAAGTTAAAAACTTGGTAAATTGGGCTTCATCAAAATTAAAAATTTTTGTGCTTCAAATGACACCATTAAGAAAATAAAAACGGAGGAACCTTCAAGATGGCAAAAGAGTAAGATCTGGAGATCACATTCCTCCCCACAAATACATCAAAAATACAACTACATGTGAAACAATTTCTACAGACCATCTACTGAACGCTGACAGAAGACCTCAGACTTCCCAAAAGGCCAGAAACTCCACACGTACATGGCCACGTGTCTGACAGAGTCTTGGTGCTCCTGCCAGGTGTCAGGCCTAAGCCTCTTAGGTGGGAGAGCCGAGTTCAGGACATTTGTCCACCAGAGACCTCCCGGCCCCACATAATATCAACCAGTGAAAGCTCTCCCAGAGATCTCCATCTCAACGCTAAGAGCCAGAGCCACGCAATGACCAGTAAGCTCCAGCGTTGGACACCCCATGACAAACAACTAGCAAGACAGGAATACAACCCCACCCATTAGCAGAGAGGCTGCCTAAAATCATAATAAAGTCAGAGACACCCCAAAACACAACACCAGATATGGTCCTGCCCACCAGAAAAACAAGATCCAGCCTCATCCACCAGAACGCAGGCACCAGTCCCCTCCACCGGGAAGCCTACGCAACCCACTGAACCAACCTTACCCACTGGGGGCAGACACCAAAAACAACGGGAACTACAAACCTGCAGCCTGTGAAAAGCAGACGCCCAAACACAGTAAGTTAAGCAAAATGAGAAGACAGAGAAATACACAGCAGGTGAAGGAGCAAGGTAAAAACGCTCCAGACCAAACAAATGAAGAGGAAACAGGCAGTCTACCTGAAAAAGAATTCAGAGTAATGATAGTAAAGATGATCCAAAATCTTGGAAACAGAATGGAGAAAAAACAAGTAATGTTCAACAAGGACCTAGAAGAACTGAAGAGCAAACAAACAGTGACGAACAACACAATAAATGAAACAAAAAATTCTCTAGAAGGAATCAATAACAGAATAACTGAGGCAGAAGAACGGATAAGTGATCTGGAAGATAAAATAGTGGAAATAACTACTTCAGAGTAGAATAAAGAAAAAAAAAAAAGAATTGAGAACAGTCTCAGAGACCTCTGGAACAACATTAAACACACCAACATCCAAATTACAAGGGTTCCAGAAGAAGAAGAGAAAAAGAAAGGGACTGAGAAAATATTTGAAGAGATTATAGTTGAAAACTTCCCTAAAATGGGAAAGGAAATAGTTAATCAAGTCCAGGAAGCACAGAGAGTCCCATACAGGATAAATCCAAAGAGAAACACGCCAAGACACATATTAATCAAACTATCAAAAATTAAGTACAAAGAAAAAATATTAAAAGCAGCAAGGGAAAAGCAACAAATAACATACAATGGAATCCCCATAAGGTTCACAGCTGATCTTTCAGCTGAAACTCTGCAAGCCAGAAGGGAGTGGCAGGACATATTTAAAGTGATGAAGGAGAAAAACTTACAACCAAGATTACTCTACCCAGCAAGGATCATATTCAGATTTGACAGAGAAATTAAAACCTTTACAGACAAGCAAAAGCTAAGAGAATTCAGCACCACCAAACCAGCTTTACAACAAATGCTAAAGGAACTTCTCTAGGCAGAGAACACAAGAGAAGGAAACAACCTACAATAACAAACCCAAAACAATAAAGAAAATGGTAATAGGAACATACATATTGATAATTACCTTAAATGTAAATGGATTAAATGCTCCAACCAAAAGACATAGACAGGCTGAATGACTACAAAAACAAGACCCCTATATATGCTGTCTACAAGAGACCCCACTTCAGACCTAGGGACACATACAGACTGAAAGTGAGGGGATGGAAAAAGATATTCCATGCAAATGGAAACCAAAAGAAAGCTGGAGTAGCAATTCTCATATCAGACAAAGTAGACTATAAAACAAAGACTATTACAAGAGACAAAGAAGGACACTACATAATGATCAAGGGATCAATCCAAGAAGAAAATATAACAACTGTAAATATTTATGCACGCAACAAGGAGCACATCAATACATAAGACAAATACTAACAGCCATAAAAGGGGAAATCAACAGTAACACAATCATAGTAGGAGACTTTAACACCCCACTTTCACCAATGGACAGATCAACCAAAATGAAAATAAATAAGGAAACACAAGCTTTAAATAATACATTAAACAAGATGGACTTAATTGATAACACAATTGGAACAGGACATTCCATGCAGAAACAACAGAATACACTTTCTTCTCAGGTGCTCATGGAACGTTCTCCAGGATAGATCATATCTTGGGTCACAAATCAAGCCTTGGTAAATTTAATTAAACTGAAATCATATCAAGTATCTTTTCGGACCACAATGATGTGAGACTAGATATCAATTCCAGGAAAAAAATTTGCAAAAAATACAAACACATGGAGGCTAACCAATACACTACTTAATAACGAAGTGATCACTCAAGAAATCAAAGAGGAAATTTTAAAAAATACCTAGAAACAAATGACAATGGAGACATGACGACCCAAAACCTATGGGATGCAGCAAAAGCAGTTCTAAAAGGGAAATTTATAGCAATACAATCCTACCTTAAGAAACAGGAAACATCTCGAATAAACAACCTAACCTTGCACCTAAAGCAATTAGAAAAAGAACAACAAAAAAAACCCAAAGTTAGCAGAAGGAAAGAAATCATAAAGATCAGATCAGAAATAAATGAAAAAGAAATGAAGGAAACGATAGCAAAGATCAATAAAACTAAAAGCTGGTTCTTTGAGAAGATAAACAAAATTGATAAACCATTAGCCAGACTCATCAAGAAAAACAGGGAGAAGACTCAAATCAATAGAATTAGAAATGAAAAAGGAGAAGTAACAACTGACACTGCAGAAGTACAAAGGATCATGAGAGATTACTACAAGCAACTATATGCCAATAAAATGGACAACCTGGAAGAAATGGACAAATTCTTAGCAATGCACAACCTTCTGAGACTGAACCAGGAAGAAATAGAAAATATGAACAGACCAATCACAAGCACTGAAACTGAGACTGTGATTTAAAATCTTCCAACAAACAAAAGCCCAGGACCAGATGGCTTCAGAGGTGAATTCTATCACACATTTAGAGAAGATTTAACACCTATCCTTCTCAAACTCTTCCAAAATATAGCAGAGGGAGGAACACTCCCAAACTCATTCTATGAGGCCACCATCACCATAATACCAAAACCACACAAAGATGTCACAAAGAAAGAAAACTACAGGCCAATATCACTGATAAACATAGATGCAACAATCCTCAACAAAATACTGGCAAACAGAATCCAACAGCACATTAAAAGGATCATACACCATGATCAAGTGGGGTTTACCCCAGGAATGCAAGGATTCTTCAATATACGCAAATCAATCAGTGTGATACACCATATTAACAAATTGAAGGAGAAAAACCATATGATCATCTCAACAGATGCAGAGTAAGCTTTCGACAAAATTCAACACCTATTTATGATAAAAACCCTCCAGAAAGTAGGCATAGAGGGAACTTACCTCAACATAATAAAGGCCATATATGACAAACCCACAGCCAACATCGTCCTCAATGGTGAAAAACTGAAACCATTTCCACTAAGATCAGGAAAATGACAAGGTTGCCCACTCTCACCACTATTATTCAACATAGTTTTGGAATTTTTAGCCACAGCAATCAGAGAAGAAAAAGAAATAAAAGGAATCCAAATAGGAAAAAAAGAGGTAAAGCTGTCACTGTTTGCAGATGACATGATACTATACATAGAGAATCCTAAAGATGCTACCAGAAAACTACTAGACCTAATCAATGAATTTGGTAAAGTAGCAGGATACAAAATTAATGCACAGAACTCTCTAGCATTCCTATACACTAATGATGAAAAATCTGAAAGTGAAATTTAAAAAACACTCCCATTTACCACTGCAACAAAAAGAATAAAATATCTAGGAATAAACCTACCTAAGGAGACAAAAGACCTGTATGCAGAAAACTATAAGACACTGATGAAAGAAATTAAAGATGATACAAATAGATGGAGAGATATATCGTGTTCTTGGATTGGAAGAATCAACAGTGTGAAAATGACTCTACTACCAAAAGGAATCTACAGATTCAATGCAATCCCTATCAAACTACCAATGGCATTTTTCACAGAACTAGAACAAAAAACCTCACAATTTGTATGGAAACACAAAAGACTCTGAATAGCCAAAGCAACCTTGAGAAAGAAAAATGGAGCTGGAGGAATAAGGCTCCCTGATTTCAGACTATACTACAAAGCTATAGTAAGCAAGACAGTATGGTACTGGCACAAAAACAAACATGTAGATCAATGGAACAGGATAGAAAGCCCAGAGGTAAACCCATGCACCTGTGGTCACCTTATATTTGATAAAGGAGGCAAGAATATACACTGAAGAAAAGACAGCCTCTTCCGTAAGTGGTGATGGGAAAACTGGACAGCTACATGTAAAAGAATGATATTAGAACACTCCCTAACACCATACACAAAAATTAACTTAAAATGGATTAAAGACCTAAATGTAAGTCCAGACACTATAAAACCGTTGGAGGAAAACAAAGGCAGAACACTCCATGACATAAATCACAGCAAGGTCCTTTTTGACCCACCTCCTAGAGAAATGGAAATAAAAACAAAAATAAACAAATGGGACTTAATGAAACTTAAAAGCTTTTGCACAGCAAAGGAAACCATAAACAAGACGAAAGGACAACCCTCAGAATGAGAGAAAATATTTGCAAATGAAGCAACTGACAAAGGATTAATCTCCAAAATTTACAAGCAGCTCATGCAGCTCTATATCAAAAAAACAAACAACCCAATCCAAAAATGGACAGAAGACCTCAATAGACATTTCTCCAAAGAAGATACACTGATTGCCAACAAACACATGAAAGAACGCTTAACATCATTAATCATTAAGGAAATGAAAATCAAAACTACAATGAGATATCATCTCACACCAGTCAGAATGGCCATCATCAAAAAATCTAGAAACAATAAATGCTGGTGAGGGTGTGGAGAAAAGGGAATCCTCTTGCACTGTTGGTGGGAATGTAAATTGATACAGCCACTATGGAGAACAGTATGGAGGTTCCTTAAGAAACTAAAACTGGAACTACCATACGACCCAGCAATCCCACTACTGGGCATATACCCTGAGAAAACCATAATTCAAAAAAGTCATGTACCACAATGTTCATTGCAGGTCTATCTACAATAGCCAGGACATGGAAGCAATCTAAGTGTCCATCGACAGATGAATGGATAAAGAAGATGTGGCACATATATACAATGGAATATCACTCAGCCATAAAAAGAAACGAAACTGAGTTATTTGTAGTGAGGTGGATGGACCTAGAGTCTGTCCTACAGAGTGAAGTAAGTCAGAAAGAGAAAAACAAATATCGTATGCTAACACATATATATAGAATCTAAGAAAAAAAAATGGTCATGAAGAACCTAGGGGCAAGATGGGAAAAAAGACGCAGACCTACTAGAGAATGGAGTTGACGATATGGAGAGGGGGAAGGGTAAGCTGGGACAAAGTTAGAGAGTGGCATGGACATATACACTACCAAATGTAAAATAGATAGCTAGTGGGAAGCAGCCACACAGCACAGGGAGATCAGCTCGGTGCTTTGTGACCACCTAGAGTGGTAGGATAGGGAGGGTGGGAGGGAGACGCAAGAGGGAGGAGATATGGGGAGATATGTATATGTATAGCTGATTCACTTTGATATAAAGCAGAAAGTAGCACACCACTGTAAAGCAGTTATACTCCAATAAAGATGTTAAAAAAAAAAAAAACCCAAAAACTTCACATGGAAAAGAGTAATCAGAAAGAATATTCCTACTGGATACTGTATTATAATAAAAAGATATAACAGCTAAAATAGTGTGGTACTAGCACATGAATAAACAGAAAGGTTAAAAAAAGAAAACAGTAAACATCTGCATACATATGAGAATTTAGTACATAATGAAAATGACTTCTAATTAATGTTGAAAAGAATGATTATTCAATAATGGCTGTGACAAACAGGTAACCATTTGAAAAAAAATAAAATAAATTCCAGATGAACTGAAAATTTCACCAAGGAAGATGAAATTAGTACTAAAAGAAAACATGGAAGAAAAATGTTTCAATTATAATTGAGTAGGAAAAGTCTAAGTATATTACAACATCAGAAATGACAAAGAGATTTAGAAATTCAACTGCAAAATTTAAAAACAAAAATTTTCTCCCTAGGAAGAAAAAATATATACAAAGTCCAAAAGATAGGCAACAGGTGAAAGAAAAGTAGCCACAAATCATATCTGTATATTTTATATCTACATTCATTTGTTAATCCTGCCATGAAACAAACACAGTTCCTGGACTGGAGAAGGAAGCAATTGTTTACTCACAAAGCATCTTCACACCATTTCTCACACCCCAATTCCCCATGGGTCTAACGTCCCTGTGCGTGCAGAGGGTTGTCCACCTATCACAGGGGCATAAAATATTTATATATAAATATAAATAAATAAATAAATAAATAAATAAATAAATATATGTCCACCTATCACAGGGGCATAAAATATTTATATATAAATATAAATAATAAATATATTATATAATAATAAATATAATATAAATATAATAAATATATATATATATAAATAAAAATATTTATCTCAGAGCTTATATAAGAGTTGCTGGGGACTTCCCTGGTTGCGCAGTAGGTAAGAATCCACCTGTCAATGTAGGAGACACGGGTTCGAGCCCTGGTCCGGGAAGATCCCACATGCCACAGAGCAACTAAGCCTGTGTGCCACAACTACTGAGCCTGCACTCTAGAGCCCACGAGCCACAACTACTAAGCCCATGTGCCACAACTACTGAGCCTGTGCACCTAGAGCTCATGTTCCACAACAAAGAGAAGCCACCGCAATGAGAAGCCCGTGCACCGCAAGGAAGAGTAGCCCCCACTCGCCACAACGAGAGAAAGCCCATGCACAGCAACGAAGACCCAACACAGCCATAAATAAATAAATAAATAAATAAATGTATTTGTTAAAAAAAGAGTTCCTGGCACGTCTGCCCTTCTTCATCTCTGGAGAGAGAGCAAACTTGGCTCTGGGAAGTAAACAAATCCTTCTGGGGAGAGAGGAGGAAGGCCTCTATTTACCAATCTGGAATGTCAACAAATGGCTCTGGGGAAAGATAAGGCTTTCTCTCTAGCACTCTATCTTTAAAGCTGTTATCATTTAATCAGGTGCCAGAGGTCTTTGGTTAGAAAGCCCTCACTCTTTAAAAATGTGAAAATATTCATGGAGCAGTGCTTCCTGATGATATCACAAATGGCTAATTTCCCAAAAAAATAAAAACATCTATAAGTCAATAAGAAAACCCAAAGGGCAAAGGAAATGTAAAGGAATCTATGAAGAAAAATTCATCCTCACTCATAATAAGAAAAATGAAAATGTGACACATTTTTCACTACCATACAAAGATCCAAAGGCAAAACTTGCCTTTTGGCCAGGCAAGTTCTTCTATAAAAGGCAACTTGATAATACTTCACTAAATTATAAAAGGACATATCACTTTCCAGGCAATTCTACTTCCACATGTGCAAAATGATGACGTATAGGGTCTTTCAATAATTGCACTATTTGCTAGAGCAGAATACTGCAAAAATTATCACTAGGAAACCAATGAAATTATATGACTGTACATCCATACAACTGAATATTAAAAATCACAAAAATGAAGAAGATAATGCTTTAAATTAGGTATGGAATACTACAAAAGATATATTTTTAAGTAAAACAAAGGTTGTCTCTGCAGGAAAAATACATGGTTGTGGTAACAAAAATGTGGTATGGGAAGTTGTTTTTCCAATGTATACTCTTCTGAACAATTTAGATTTTCTTTTAACCAAGTATTACCAATTCTTAGTATTTCAATTCAATGAAGTAGGAAACTATAAAGTTATTCAAGCAAAATTACATATCATTTATTTCATTAAAATAACATTTTAATAAAACTGTATTTTTTGGTAAAGTATCCATATCTATCCATCTTTCAAATGAAGACAGAAGGAAACAGGTGAGCATGGGTGGATACATATGTGCACTCCTACTAGGAGAAATGAACAGAGACCATTCCAAGCAAAGGGGTAACATGATAAAGGCACACAGAGGTCAAACTGAACTCAGGGAAAAGAAAGGAGAGATTAAGGCCACAGAGAAAAGGGACTTGTAATGCAAAAGCATTTGAATTTTATCTTTCAGCAAAGGCAAACAATGACTTTAAAAACAAACATATATGGGGATAGCACAGATAATCCTGATATATAAATTCTGACCAGACTGAGAACAAAACCAGTATTTACGCACCAAACGTGGTGACTTTCTCAGTGTTTCTCTTTAAGGAGAAACAGTATTTATTTCAAATATCGCTCTTAAGAAAATCCAGCAAAGTGAAGATGCTACTCACATTTCTATTACCAGGAAAAAATGTACAAATACTAAAGCTGGAAAAAGTGACAGTTCAATCAGGAAATTTCAAGGAAAAAAAAAACACAAAGAAAATTATAGCTCTCCAGACTCAAACTGAAACACTAATTAGAGATAACATATATCTTAGAAGATAAACAATGTGGTGAATGTGCCTTAAGTATTATAATTTAAGGTTAGCAAAGAAATTTGAAACAGAAAATCTACTATTAAAATGACATTTGAATTGTTTAAACAATATCGGAAAGATGTCATTGAAATATCTAAGAATGTCTTTCTGAATACTAATCCAAGATCCTTTTTCATGCTCCCATTCAGTTTCACCCTCCACCAGCAAATATCCCTCCATCACACAGATGCTTCTTAAAAAAGTCAAAATTAATTTGTCTGGTAACTGACAAGATTACTGCCACTGGAAGCAAATGCAAGAGAGAAAAGAGATACTGTTACACATTAAATGGGAGACAAATTATAAAAGTGCTATTAAACAGCATAAAATTAGGTACTATGAGATCTAATATGATAACATTCTTTATGAATTTCATTTTTTCCTGAAATTCATTTATAATCTTTTTTGAGGGTACTGACCATAATTTCCTGGCAAGCCATCCATGAAACGAACTATAAACGTAGGTACCTAAATGATTTAGACTCCCTACACAGAATTATTTGATAATAAATATCAACTTTTGGAAGTCTTATAACAAAAACAACCATGGGCCAAACTTAAAAAAACTTACAGGCTGAGATAAATGAGCCAGAAACAAATAAAAAAAAAAATAGATTGAAAAAAAATCAGAACGTAGTAACAAAGTGCCCTAAACAAACATTGGTTATTAATTTTGCAAATTCTGTTAAATACCCCAACTAAACCATCCAGTATTCATTGTGCCTTGAATAAAATAAAAATATACTGTAGTCACTTCAAATTGCATTCAGAATCGTATTACAAGCTATTAGCCTCATCATGACATAACAGTCACCATTTTAATCAAAAACATGATTTCCCAGCTAATTATCTAATTAGACATTTTCATTATAAAGACATATTTTTAATCAAAATCAAATTAATCTTTAAAAGGCAAAATTCTGCCACTTCTAAAGATGTTCACAAGAATAGAATACAAGCTAAAAAAGTTATTTCAAGCAGGAGTATTGTAAGTTTTGAGCAAAAATTACTGAGGTTAATAACTATACAAACTATAAATATGTATTACCATTGGTCTCAAAATGCATCTAGATACATAAATTCTTCCACAGTAAATGAAAATCAGTCTCATGGTATAATCTCATAAGCACAATGTTGAGAAAAGAAACCAAATATAAAAATCATACAATATAATCCCACTGATTTAAAGTTTAAAAAAGAAACAGGCAAAATTAATTCTATTTCCTAGGTGTGCATAAATAAAAGGAAGAGCTATCCAGAAATATAAGGAGATATTTAGAATTCAGTCAGAATAGTAAATAAGAAGATGGAAGTGGAATCACTGAGAAGGGGAAGAAGTTGAGGGGCGGGGGTAAGAAGCGCTGGGCATTTCGGTACTTCCCGATCCTACTGAGGCTTACGTGAACTCTTGCTTTTAATAATTTTTTCAACTACACATTTGTATTCTATGTAATGTTCTGTATGTGTATGTTAGTTTACAATTTAAATCCAAGAAAAGGGGGAAGAAGGAAGGAAATAAAGCCACTAGTTACAGCACCAGTGGCTTCCAAAGACCTTGACTGAAACTGAGGAAGCATGTCCCTAAAGTCAAATTCCAGGGCAGCCGCTTGATTTCTCAACCTCATAACTGTGGCAGAGGTGTCAGTTCCTCTAGAAGCCAGTTCTGACGGTCATTCCTGCAAGTTCACTCTAGATACCCTTCCTTCCTCCATCCCTTCCAATGACTGGTAAGCCCTTAATCCCTTTCTATTTATCATATCTAGAGTAGTTTCTCTTATCAGCACATGAACCCTAACTAATGCACTTCATCAAGAAAGTTCAAGAAAAAAAAAAGGAATTTCCAATATGAAGTATTAACAGTAACAAAGCAGAAGGGCTAGACACTGACCATTAAATTAACCTGATACTTATCTGTCATTTCCAACAGATTTCTTAGCACAAGCATAAAAACTAAATATTTAACACTTTAAGGAGTTGATTTTTAGCTTTTATAACACAAGAAGGGGTGGTGAAGAAGGGAAAAGTACAGAGGCGTGGAGAGGAATGAAAACCAGAGTTTCTGTTACCTGGAGCCTCGTATTCATTTCCAAGAAATAAAAATTCTTTTTTGAGTCCACAAGGAATTCTACGGTTCCAGCAGAAGAATAATTTACTGCTTTGGCAAGGGCTACAGCTTGTTCTCCCATTGCTCTTCGAGTCTCAGAATCCAGAAAAAGGCTGCAAATAAGAAAGAGTAATTTCCTACATTTTGAACAAAAATTAAGTAATCTTTTGTGTGCATTACATAAAAATTTTCTTAAAGTTTACTCAGATATGATCATCTGTATCAACTTAAGATTTCATATTATATGCTTTATATATGCTTATAATGTATGCTTATTGTGTTATTAAGCATAACATGTTTAAATAAATCAACTTAAGATTTTTATAAAACATCTGAACTTTCCACACTACACTGCAACTTCAATCAATCTATAAAATATACAGTTACTTTAGCACAAGTAGTTGTTTCCTATGAGTAAAATTTAACATATATATTCATAATTTCTCCAAGTAAGATTGGAAGTCGTGCCCTATAGAGAAAACGTGTGTTAGGTGAGCTTCCTTCAGGCAAGCATTATAGCGCTGCGGGCCAAGACGGTGAGTTCAAGGTTAATGAATCAATAGTATGTATTAAAATAAGGTGTCTTTCAACAGAAACACATACAAAACAAGGTTATGTATTAATCGGTTGATGAAAATGTTCTGACCAGAGTCTCACAGAAACTTAATTCTGTATTTCCCCTAGGAGCAATACTTCAGTATTTATTAATTCAGTGTTCACAGTGACTTTATAAAATATAACTACCACAGGACTTCCCTGGTGGCGCAGTGGTTAAGAATCCTCTTGCCAGTGCAGGGGACATGGGTTCAAGCCCTGGTCCGGGAAGATCCCACGTGCCACAGAGCAACTAAGCCCATGTGCCGCAAATACTGAGCCTGCGCTCTAGAGCCCGTGAGCCGCAACTACTGAGCCCACGTGCCACAACTACTGAAGTCCTCGTGCCTAGAGCCTGTGCTCTGCAACAAGAGAAGCCACCGCAATGAGAAGCCCATGCACTGCAGCAAAGAGTGGCCCCTGCTCGCTGCCAACTAGAGAAAGCCTGCACACAGCAACGAAGACCCAACACAGCCAAAAATTAATTAATTATTTTAAAAAAACATAACTACCACAAATAACAAGAATCCACTGTACATCTAATAAATCCTCAAAACTTTTGTTTCACAATAAAAAAGCACCTTCCAGCAGGCAAGTAAAAGGGTTTCAATGAACCCTGAAAAGAATATTATCAAATCATTTCTGCATTTTCACATATTTTGCTTCTATGCAAAAAAGGTTCTGAGAAATAAAACACTGACTACTTTTCTATTTGTGGATTAAAATTATTCTCAAATGTGTAAGATTTAGATGACATTTTATGAACTTTTTATTATGGAAGAATATAATGAACTTGCACATACCTGTTTCCCATATGTAACAATTATTACTACATAGCTATTCTTGTTTTGTCTATGCTGCATGTCCACTTTTCTACCAGTCCCCCCCCTTTTTTTTTGGCTGTGCCACACAGCTTATGGGATCTCAGTTCCCCGACGGGACTGAACCCAGGCCACGGCAGTGAAAGTCCGGAATCCTAACCACTAGGCCATCAGGGAACTCCATTTTTTTTTCTTTTTTAAAGCAAATCCCAAATTAGGTATTACTTCTTCCATAAAAAAAACTTCCGTATCTGTTTCTATAAGTACTCTTTTATAACATAATCACACTTTTAAAATTAACAAGAACTCCTTAATAGCTTTAATATCCAGTTAGTATTCAAATTTCCTGGATTATCTTGTAAATATCTTTTTAGAGCTAATAACTTTGAATCAGGATCCAAATAAGATCTAGCCACTGCATTTGACTGGTTTTTAAATCTTTATGATTCTTTTAACTTGTAATGTCCTCTTCTTTTTTTTTTAAGCCAAGGATCTGGTCATTTTCCTGTCTCATTCCTCTACATGCAATGTTCACAAGGTCTTTTAACATTACATTTCTATTTCTTGTAAACTGCTGATTAGATCTAGAGCCTTGAATAGATTCAGGTTTGACTGGTTGAAGGGGAGGCAAGGATACATCACAGGTGGGAAGTGTACTTCATACTGTCTCCCCGTTGATGACATTAGGATTCATCATTGGATTCAGATGTTATGAATCTTATCTACCTATTATAAATAACAGCTCTGCATTAACCTAACAGATACAGGCATAGATGACATTTCAACAATAATGGCTGACAAAATTAATGCAACCAAAAAGAAAAAAAAGGAAATGCAACTAAAGATTAACATCGTAACATTTGGATAATCTCAAGCACAGGTGAGTAGAACTATTTTTGTCCTGTCTGGTCTTATTCTTTCCCTTGTCATAAACTCTGCTAGTGATACTCAGAGCTGCAAGCAAGCTCACCACTGCACTCAAAGCACAGAGGGAGATTCTTACTCCAGGAATTGAAAACTGCATATTTCATTTATTTTAATATTTCACAATACACAAATACGTATCAAGTCACTATTAACAATCGGTTCTAGTTTTTTTCCCTACTGCTTTAAGTTTTCCTTGGATTTTTCTCTCAATTAATAGATGAGATGTTCATATGAAAATCTTACATTTCTAGAGAAAGAAAGGAAACAAATAAAAATCAAGGTTCCCAGTCTGTGAAAGATTTCTATCCCAGGTAAGACTTGAGTGGATTTCCAATAAAAAGAGAAAGTTAATTATATTGGAAGTGTTAAGACAAGAAGATAAGAAAACATAAGACTGCAAAAGTGGTGTGTCAGAGACTATTACTGTTCTACCATCATCCCCTGTCCCCTTTTTCCATTCAACTATCTGGGCACATGGTGACTTCGGGAAAACAGACATATCCCAGACGCCCTAGGAAAGTACCTAACTTCGGATCACTGCCAAGTCAACAACGCTGGCAGGTTCTAGGACTCTTCCTAAAGACATAGAACATTCCTTTTGGTTCTCTTCTTCCATTCGTCTTACATGGGCCAAGAGATAAAGGGCTACACCCCATGTAGGCCACAAAGGGCTGTTCTTCACAGCATGGTGAAGATGGGAAGGACTCTGAAAGGTGCATGTTTTGGGGGAGGAAATCAGGGTATGAAGATGGACAAATGAAGGCTGAGATGCCCATTAGATATCAAAATGTAGGTGTTGAGTAGACTGTTGGATATTTAAATCTATAATTTGGGGGGGGATATAGGATTTGATTTTTAACAATACTCTGTGATTTTAAAAATCCACTCATATTCAGACCTAATCTTTTCAGAAATCACACACGCACATTTTTTCAAGGCACACTGGCTATGCTGATTAAGCTACAATTGGTTATATTCCTTAATGTCTAGTTACTAAATATACCAATGAACACTCAACTGGGGATTTTTAAGAACTAAGAGGAAACTAGAATATATATAAATACCAAACTAGCATCAAAGTAGAAACAAAGCTCCATGAAATTGCTACACCAAACACATGACAGGTGGCTTGGAGAAGTGCCCAAAGTAGTTCTGATGAATCAAGGAATCTCTAAGAACCATGTCCCAAAAGCCTTTTCATGGTAGGATAAACTCGGGAAATTCAGGATCAACTTTATGAAACTTTTGCCAACTGGAGAGCCTAGAAGGTAGGTATCCCAGAAATTCCACATGCTCAGACACACCAATAGGGTCTAGGCTACCTAGAAGACTATGGGAGTCAGAGTGGGTTATCACCCCACTTTTTCCTCTAATGAAACCCCAACTTCTTGTTCAAGTATTCTCTCACTTGCATGCACTGAAGTACTGAGAAAGATCAAGTGGCAAATTCTTAATTATAAAAATATACATTAAGACCACTTCAAACTAAAAAGCTTCTACACAGCCAAGGAAACTATCAACAAAATGAAAAGGTAACCTACTGAATAGAAGAAAATATTTGCAAATCGTATGTGTGATAAGGGGTTAGTACTCAATATACATAAAGAATTCATACAACCCAATAACAGGAAAAAAATCTGATTTTAAAATGGGCAAAAGATCTAAATAGACACTTTTCCAAAGAAAACACACAGATCGCCAACGCACACATGTAAATGTGCTCAACATCACTGATCATCAGGGAAATGTACATCAAAACCACAATGAGATATCACCTCACACCTGCTAGGATGGCTATTATCAGAAAGACAAGAAATAACAAGTGTTGGCAAGGATGTGAAGAAAAGGGAACCCTTGTGCACTGTTGGTAGGAATGTAAATTGGTGCAGCCATTATGGAAGAGAGTATGGAAGTTACTTTAAAAGTTAAAAACAGAACTACCATATGATCCAGTAATTCCACTTCTGGGTATATATCCAAAGAAAACAAAAACACAAACTTGTAAAGAAACATGCACCCCCATGTTTACTGCAGCATTATTTATAATAGCCAAGACATGGAAACAACCTAAGTGTCCACTGATGTATGGATGAAGAAATGTGGTATATATATATGTATGTATATTATATATATGTATATATATACACACACCACATACACATATGCAGTGGAATATTATTCAACCATAAAAAAGAATGAAATCTTGGCAATTCCCTGGCAGTCCAGTGGTTAGGACTCCATGCTTTCACTGCCAAAGGTGCAGGTTCAATCCTTGGTCAGGGAACTAAGATCCTACAAGCTGCATAGCCAAAAAAAAAAACCCCAAAACAAAAAAGGAATGAAATCTCGCCATTTGTGACAACATGGATGGACTTTGAGGGCATTATGCTAACTGAAATAAGTCAGACAGAGAAAGACAAACACTGTATGATCTCAGTTATACGTGGAATCTTAAAAAAAAAAACAACCACAAGCTCATAGATGCAGAAATCAGATTGACGGTTGAGGGGGAGGGGGACATAAACAGTACAAACTTCCAGCTATAAATAAGTCGTTGAGATGCAATGTACAGCATGGTGACTACAGATAATACTGTATTGCTTATTTGACAGTTGCTAAGAGAGTAGCTCTTAAAAGTTCTCATTACAAAAAAAAAAATTCTGTTAACTATATATGGTGACGGATGTTAACTAGACTTCCTGTGGTGATTTCACAGTATATACAAATATCGAATCATTATATTGTAAACCTTAAACTAATATAATATAGTTGACCCCTGAACAACACAGGTTTGAACTGCAAGGATCCACTTACACTTTTCAATACTAAATATTACAGTACTACAAGCTCCAAGGTCAGTTGACTGCAGATACAGAGGAACCACATATACAGAGGGCTTACTTTAAACGTTATATGTGGATTTCCAATTGCATGGAGGGTCAGCATCCTTAACAACTGTGCTGTTCAAGAGATAATTATGTGTCAATTATACCTCAATGAGGAGAATTTTTAATATATACACACTAATACATTCTACTATTACTATTAAAGCAATTTTAGCTAATAAAATGGGAAAGAAATATGTGAAATATATAAAAATCAGACTACTACAAAGTTTCCCTGGGAGAAGCTCTTACCTTGGTGCTTCCTCTACCACCTTCTGATTTCTTCGCTGAATTGAGCACTCTCTTTCATTGAGCCACAAAGCATTCCCATGTTTATCACCTAAAACCTGAAAGAGCAATAATACCACTTGAAAAATTACAGAGCCATCTCCATAGCATATGTGCCCAATTAACATTTTCTCCATGCAACACCCCTTGGATTTTAATACTCCAACCTCATAAAACATATATACCTCTCAAATACAGTCTTCTTTTGGTTGATATTAGTGGAGGAAAATTTTATATTTACCACTCCAAAACTCAACTGAACACTTTTATTAAAGACTTGAGGAAAAAATTCTCATCTTACATTTCCAATACACTGGGTAAAATATGAGAATCAATTGTACCAATTTTGTGAGGGACAATGAGTATCAATAAAGGGAATATATATTCTAGATTTCAAGGGCACGTAGGAGAGCCGCAAGGATTATTACAAACATCTGTTTGTTGTTAATATTATCACGTCTGTTGATCAGGAAATGCTATTTCACTTACAACCAGTATGTGGTCTGTTACTTATATATGGATATTTTTACTGTGCTTTATTTTTGTTATAAGAAACTGGTAAAAGGTCTGGGGTTAATATATAACATTATGCTTTTTCCCATTTGTAATAATAGGAAATAAACTGGAGTTTTTAATTTTAATAAAAATTTTAATAAAAATATATCCCAAATACTGAATGGGACATACTTTTACTTTTTAAAAAAAATCACTGTTTATCTGAAATTCAAATTTAACATATATCTTATTAGCTAAATCTGGAAACACTAAAACATGCGCTTTATTAATGTTTTTGCATAGAATACTTGATCAGAAATAGATTAATCTATTTTCATGATTAAGGAGTAGATGCATACTATTGAATGCATATATTTAAGTTCACGGGGGTAAAAGCTCTTCTAGAAGCCAAAATCAAGGCACTAACTTAAGCTCCAAACAGCTATGCCACCTCTCTGGGCAAGTCACTGTTTCCCCATGCATTATAAACAGTAGATAATGTCATCTTAATATTTTATATGGCTGCTGAAAACATCAAATCAAAAGAGATCATGGTTTAACAAGTATAATAAACTATAAAATGAACAGTTAATAAATGACTACAAGGTTAATTTTTAGGAAATAAAACCTACCAAACCTCAAGAATGCTTCCAAACAAAGGAAAACATTACAGTAATGAAATGCCAGTAAGCTGGAATTTTATTTCTAAGACTCAAAGGTGACTGCATGAAGTACATCTAGAACTATTTTTAAACGTTAAATTTATTCTACCTCCTTTTTTATTCTAATTGACGTGGAAGTGAAAGTAGACTTAGTCTCCAAGAAATAAAGCCACAATAACCAAGAATTCTTAGAAACATTTTCAACTGTAAAATATCAGATTCAAATATACCCAGAATCAAGTTTGTTTTTCCCTGAAGTCTGTGTAACTGTGCCGCGCAGCTTGTGGGATCTTAGTTCCCAGGCCAGGGCAGTGAAAGTGCCAAGTCCTAACCACTGGACAACCAGGGAATTCCATTAATCAAATGAAGAGACAAAGTAACCAGAAAACATCATAAATAAAAAGTGCTTGTAAGGGAAGTTAATACTTAAACACATCATGAGTTTTTTAAATTTTTAATATAGCCCTTTACAGATATGCACGTACTGAATATGGAAAGATCTCCCAGATATACTGCTTACTGAAAAAGCTTTATCATAATAGACTGCTCCACATAATGGCAAGCCCTTTAACATCCATGGATCCAGCCCATAAAATGCCATCAGTGCCCTGGTTTAAACCACACAGAGCTGTGCCATTCCTATTGCCAGTACACAGTTTCAGCACGAGAAAGAAGGGAGTATGTGATAGCTCGTGTGAAAAACAATAGTTGATATACATGTATATACTTCACAGACTATGGCAGGATATTCAAAAAACAGTAACAGTGCCTGCTTCTAGGGATAGAAACCAGGGGACTTGGAGACAAGGGTGAAAGAAGGCTTACTTTTCATTGAATACCCTTTATCATATGCACAAATTATCTAACATTAATTAATTAAAACTGAAGAAAACAAGTAAAAAACCTTCCAAGTGTAGATCAGATATGGGAAATATCTGTGTTGCCTATTTAAGTTACTGGGAGATATTTTCACCTAAGTTTAAAAATATCGGCTAGGATATACGCCATGGTTAATTAAAATAAACTAAAAGCTTATGTAGAAATATAATTATTTAAAACAACTGAACAAACATTTACTGAGTATTAGTAATGTGAAGGACACTGCCTGGTTGCTAGGGAAAACAAATGAGATAAGATCCAGCCTCTGTCCTCAAGGACTTCTTCGTCTATGAGGAAAGTCTGATAGCTAAAGATAAAATGGTGTAAGTGGTCTTCGAATAGCACAAATAAGTGCTAGATGGGGAATATAGAAAAGGGGGGAAAATTAATTTTACCTCTAGGATCTTACAGGAAGGGTAGCCCAAATATCTCCCCTAAATTACAGACTTAAATATCCAACAGTCTACTCAACACCTACATTTTGATATCTAATGGGCATCTCAACCTTCATTGGTCCATCTTCATACCCTGATTTCCTCCCCAAAAACATTTACCTCTCACAGTCTTTCCCTTCTCAGTAAGACAGTCCCATTCCTATAATTCGTCAGGCCAAAAGCCTAAAACTATCTTTGATGCCTTATTTTTTTCTTATACATCACATCTGATCTTTAGAAAATCTGGTCTACCTTCACAAAATATCCAGAATTCAATCACATCTCACCACCTCCACCACACGCTGGCCCAAGGTGCTACCCTCTCCCACAAGAATTATTACAAAACCCTCCAAAGGGATCTCTCAGCTTAAATTTCTGGGTTTTGATTGCTAAGAACCATTGAATACTGTGTGCCTCCCTTTTTCTACCTTGTTGAATAGGGGGTATTCATTGCAGTGTCATATCCTTTACTCATCATTGTATTTTTGATAACTGAGTGTCACACTGTCTTTAAATACAGAGATCTTCACATCACAAAAACTGCTCTTGAGAAACCATACACAAGAAGTCTCGTCTATACCTGAACCAAGTCTGAATATGAGATTCTGGTCTTGGAAGGAAGGTAGGTATATTCTGCCTATGGAAGGACATGAGCATTGGGGGCCATAGAAAGGGTTGTGATAACTAGTATCCAAAAATAGCCCTGAATATAACAAACCCTGGTATGCGCACCCTTGCATAAGCACTTATGGCAATGATTCTAGGCTGGCCAAATGACTTGCAAAATGCAACAAAAGTGCTCCTGTGCCACCTAAACTTTAAAAGACAGAATGGCTACTTCACATAGCTCTGATACTCAATATAAGAAGTCTGGATATCCTGATAGAAATTCCACATGGAGAAGTCATGTGGAAATGCCCCAAGAATGAATAAAGAGAGAAAGAGAGAGGCCCAGCTGTCCCATGTCTTGGCTGACCTCACCTTCAAGTCAATCCTCCAAGGCACTAACATTGGATGTTCCAAACCAGTCAAGCCCCAACATGACTACTGCCCCAGTGGACAGACACCTAGTGAGGCAAAAGATGTGCCCAGCCAAACCAAATCAACCCACAGAATTATAAGAAATAGTTAAATGTTGTGTAGTTTTTTTCATTGTGGCAAAATATAGGTAAAATTTACCATTGTAAACTTTTTTTTTTTGCGGTACGCGGGCCTCTCACTGCTGTGGCCTCTCCCGTTGCGGAGCACAGGCTCCGGACGCGCAGGATCAGCGGCGATGGCTCATGGGCCCAGCCACTCCGCGGCATGTGGGATCTTCCCAGACCGGGGCATGAACCTGCGTCCCCTGCATCGGCAGGCGGACTCTCAACCACTGCGCCACCAGGGAAGCCCCATTGTAACCATTTTTAAGTGTACAACTCAGTGGCATTAAATAAGTACATTCACATTGTTGTACAACCTTAAATGTTTCAAATCACTGTATTTTGGGATGGTTAATCACTCAGCAATAGATAACCAAAACACAAAAAATAAACAAGTGGATTTAAAAAGGACACTGGATACAAGATTAATACATAAAATTCAATTGTTGCTACATATAAGCAACAATCAATAGGTAAATGAAATTTAGAAAATAACATTTATAATAGTGTCAAAACTTATCAGACATCCAGGAATAAATCTTATGAAAGATAGATAAAACCTCTACACTCCAAACTACAAAAAAATGCTGAGAGAAATTAAAGATATAAATACATGAAGAGATATTCTAGTTCATGGCTTATAAAACTCAATATTGTTAAGATGTTAATTCTCCCCAGAATAATCTCTAGATTCAATATAATCCAAATCCCATCTGATGTGGGGAGAGGGTGGGAATGTAGGTAGAAGGTAGAGACAGATTGACAAGACGAAGTCTAAAGGTTACAGGGAAACTCAAAGAATATAAAAAAAAGCCAACATTATCTGAAGAAAAACAATAAATTTAGAGCACTTACAGTACCAGATTTTTACACTTACTACAAAAGCAAAATAATTAAGACAGTGACCAAATGTCACTTAATTTACAGCAAATGTACACCACAATAAATGATGCTGGAAAAATTGGGTATGAGAATGTAAGAAAATTTACTTTGACTCCATCTCACATCAAACAAACAAAAAATTCAAAGAGAGTAACAGGCCTAAATACCAAACCTAAAACAATAAAGCTCCTAACTTGGGTACGCAAATTGGACTTAAACTGGACTTCAACAAAATTGAGAACTTCTATTCCTTGAAAGACATTATTAATAAAGTGAATAGGTAAGTCACAGATGGGGGGAATATATGGGGTGTGTGTGTGTGTATGGTGAAGGACTCATAATCAAAATAGATATAGAACCCTGAACACTCAATAATTCCAAAAAATCTAATTTGAAAAAGGGGGGCAAGGGTGAGACTTGAGCAGTCGCTTCACAAGATAAGATATCCAGTTTTGGTCAATCAACGTATAAAAACATGCTCAGCATCAATATTCATCAGGGAAATGCAAATTAAAAGAGATACTATTACATGTCCAACAAAATGGCTAAACATTAAAAAACTGAGAACACCAAATGTTGGAAAAGATGGCTGAACTGGAAACATTCATATATCATGGGCAGGAGTATATATTATTGATAGAACAACCACAGTATCTATTAGAACTAAACATAACCTGACCATGTAATTCAACAATCCCTCTCCTCAGTATATGCGAAAGTATATATGTTCAGAAAAAGACATAGCAGTTTATTCATAACATCAAAAAATGGAAACAACCTAAAGGTTCACCATCAGAAAAACGGATACATTGCAGGTTATTCAAATAATGGAACACCACAGAGCAATTTTTGAGTGAATGACAATGCACAGCCTCATGAACCTCAGATATGATGTTGTGTGAAAGAAGCCAGCACAAGCAAGTATGTATCATATGATTCCATTTATATGCAGTTTAAGAACAAACAAAAACAATCTATGGTATTAGATGTCAGAACAGCAGTTAATTTTGGTGGCTAAGGAGAAGGACTGACTGGAAGTGGTATGAAAGAATCTTTTGATATAACGGAAATGATCCATATACAGATCTGGATGGTTGTTACACAGTTATATATGTATATAAACAAATTTTTACTAAATTGCACACTTAGGTGGACTTCACTGTATATGTGATATTTCAATTTAGAATATGTAAAAACAAAAACTAACAAACAAAACAATATCTGCTAGCCTCAGAAAGAAATACATTACGTTCAATGTTTTAAAAATATAAATGGATTATATGTTTGCAATTTGTTTTTTCCACTCTGGAAGATTTGAGGATCTACATGAAGATTTCCTAACTAGAAATAATATCTATGTAAAGTGATGATTAAACTTAGAAAACACAATGACAAAATCTAAGACTTTGTTTTATTATGCCCCGTCAGAAAGTTACAAGGGCAGCAAATAACCTTTTATTTAATTTTCTGGAACTCTATCCACACAAAATTAAGAAAAAAATAATAATACTTTCATTTCAATATGATTTCTAATCTGATATTTATATTTTATCAATTTCAATTGTTACGTATCAATTCATAGCCACAATGTGTAAAATTAGCACAAGGCATTTCTGACAGAAAAACAAAAATTTCGGCAGACTTTCCTTCTTTGTCTGTTTTATTTCAGAAAAAAACATTTTATTTTGCTGAAAGCCACACCTCCACAACCACTTTAAAAGATGGATTACAATCTTAATCTGAGTAGAAGAAATGATTTTTTCATCTCTATCCAACAGCAGAACGCCTGCCACAATAAGCCACACAGACATCTGTGAACTGAAATGACATAAGCGTCCAGGTCAGGCACTTTTCTTTTAAAAATGCCCCAAAGTGGCCCAGTATCAGAAGGGGACTGAGTGCGCCTCTAGGTAGAATATATTCGGCCTGGACGGACATCTTGTGACTATCACATTCTGGAGCTGGGCTTCTGTATCATTCCCCATCCAATCAACATTCTGGTACTTTGAAAAAAGGATACCAGACTCCAAAGGGAGGCGATCAACTTATGTACATTCTCTATTTCATACTTATTCGAACATACCGGAACTTTCACAATCATTCTAAATGTAAGAAAGGATGTGTTTCTAATAGGAGTAAGTAATATTATTTTAAAGTTATAATAATTCAAAAGATATCTTAAAATGTACCAACCTGGACTTCTATATGACGAGGGTTATCAATAAATTTTTCTATTAGTAGCCTATCATCACCAAAACTAGAAGCAGCTTCTTGAGATGAAAATCTAAAACCATCCCTGTAAAGAAAAACAAAACAGTCAAATGAACACAAAACAAATACAGCCCTCAATATAAAAGAAAACTAATTAAAGGTTTATTTGTGCTTACTTCTGAACAAAGCAGAGAAAAAGTCACTTATAATACACAAATAACTCAATTAATTTTGGTTGAACAACTCTTCTACTCACTAGCTCTGTGACTCTGGGTGAATGCTTTAATTTCCCTGATCCTAGATTTTTATAGAAACAAGAATACCAATACTTATTTCACTAACTGTTAAAAATGAGGTATTTTTAATAAACCATACAAATCATATAAAACTTCATTTCTCTGACGTTACTATACCTTAATTCCACTAATAAAAATATATAAAAATGCATACACATTTGACTCAAAAGTCAGAAGATGCACACAAAAATGTAAAGGACCTAGACGACTGCACAACTGGGGCAAAGCCACAGCAAATACACTCAGTAAGAATACAAAAGGAGGGTCCTCAAGAAGACTCCCTAATATTTTAAATACACAACTTTAAAAGCAATGACCTCCCACACATCCATACAGATTACAATTTTATCTTCTTTAAAATTGTTCAAAAATAATAATTAAAAGAGAAAAGTTCGATTTTTTAAAATAAAAATATGAATTTAATTATTGCTTTGTATATTTTATTTCCAAACTATAACTTAAACATTATCATTATTAAAATATGCTTACTAAAGTCATACACGTTGAAATTTCAGTCTATTAAAAACTCAAACTTGCTTACCTAACACTAACTAGAGTATGTTATATTCCATTCATGGATATACTCGAGTATAAAATTTAATTCCTTTTATGTGTAATTAACAGTTTCTTAATCTTCAAATCAAATACCTGTATTTAATGTTCAACATTAAAATTCTTTTAATCCTTTCATTTGCAAACACTCCATCTGGCAATATTAGAAATAACTATCTCATTTGTTTGTGTGCTTGGAAAATACAACATTGCAAGTAAACACAGACTAGAAGGATAAATTTGAAAACATATTGCAAAAATTTCTATTTCTCAGCATTCTCAGAAAAAAGGTATCACGTTTTCTTAGTCCTCCATTACTCTCTTGATTTTAGGGAATGGTGTTTAGATCTCAGGAGACTACAAACCTCGAAGAAATGAAAGCACAATGAATCATTGTTTTCAATACCATATAACTAACTTTTTATTAGGTGGGATACAATGATTCACAAGGAAAAAACATAGTACTTTACAGTTTGTCTCTGCTCTAATGATTTTAAAGTTTTCATTTTGCATTTAAATCAAAAATACCAAAAATTTAAAAAATCAAAGTCACCCAAATAAATTATCAGATTTGAAAGCATTACCAACATGTTTTAGAGCTCATGGAAAACTGCATTTAGATCATTTGTAGCACTCAGTAATACATTCATTCAATAAATACTTACTACTCATGAAACTATATGCCTGGCATATATATATGTGATGGAAATACAAAATTAAAACAGAAACTGCCCTCACAACACCTGAAGTCTAGTGAGGTTACTCCAAAATGTAGACATGATCAATTTCCCATGTATGCCATAACATTTCACTTAAATTGGCATAAGGCAGCAATCCCACTACTGGCATATACCCTGAGAAAACCATAATTCAAAAAGAGTCATGTACCACAATGTTCACTGCAGCTCTATTTACAACAGCCAGGACATGGAAGCAACCTAAGTGTCCACTGACAGATGAATGGATAAAGAAGACGTGGCACATATATATACAATGGAATATTACTCAGCCATAAAAAGAAACGAAAAAAACAAATACCGTATGCTAACACATATACGTGGAATCTAAAAAAAAAAAAATGGTTCTGAAGAACCTAGGGGTAGGACAGGAATAAAGATGCAGACGTAGAGAATGGACCTGAGGACACGAGCAGGGGGAAGGGTAAACTGGGATGAAATGAGAGAGTGGCATGGACATATATACACTACCAAATGTAAAATCAATAGCTAGTGGGAAGCAGCCGCATGGCACAGGGAGATCAGCTCGGTGCTTTGTGTCCACCTAGAGGGGTGGGATGGGGGGGTGGGATAGGGAGGGTGGGAGGGACACCCAAGAGGGAGGATATATGGGGATATATGTATATGTATAGCTGATTCACTTTGTTATACAGCAGAAACTAACAAACCATTGTAAAGCAATTATACTCCAAAAAAGATGTTAAATAAATAGGGATAAGGAAAAGAAAGCCAGAGATTATTATGAAAATATCTGAGTCTACTTTCAACAACCTCCATGACTCTTACCCTAATTTATTATACAACAAACACTGTACTTTTTAAAATCTTTCTGATGTTCTAAAGATTCTAAGATAAGTATAGATGTTACTTCCCTGAAGATGTTACAAGAGGGACACACTCCTTAAGATAAAAGAATAAAGCAAAATTATAAAGCAGAAACTAACACACCATTGTAAAGCAATTATACTCCAATAACAACGTTAAAAAAAAAAAAGGAATAAAGCAATTAATGGCTACTAAGTTTTCCATCTGAAGAATGTTAAAATTTTTGTGGATTATGCACAAAAATGTCTTCCTCGAGGGAGGAAGGAGTAAATGCAGTGCAGCACAATAGTAACAGTTGGTGACACCAGAAGACAAATATATGGGTGTTTTCTGGACTGTTCTCTCAATTTTTCCAAAGTTTTGATTTTTCCAAATTAACAGAGGAGCAAATTTTTAAAATGAGGGTCTTGTATCATTATATCAAATAATGTTATACCTTTGTTAACTTCAACAAAGTTTTAGAGATGGCTTATTTATCAAGTTGAAAAGAGTAATTTTAGGTAGAAAATTGTTTATGTATGTATTTTTACTAATTATATGAAAATATTTTGAAACAATGTGACATTTACTGACCAAGAAAGGGTTAACTTATTTACCAAAGATGCCCAATATATGAATAGATACAGCGATTTCCAAAATCACTGAATTCTAAATTAAAATCCATTGGTTAAAAGCAGCATAGCAAATCTCATTGCCAAGAAACTGAACAGTAATCCTACCATAAAAGAATATGTTACTAAGAGTAGCCCTGGAGAAATGACTGATAAGAAATATGAGATCCTAAGAACAATAATGAAAAATAAGTGCTAAGGCTTTCAGTGGAATGGCTATATAAGTGCCATATAAAAGGGGAAAACACTGTTAAAAAAACATTAAGAGTTCACAAAATACACATCTCTTATAAAACCATTAAGTTGTGTTTAACATCTTTATTACCTCATTCTTTACTACCAATAGACTGTAGCAGATTGTCTTTTCCAAACATGGCCATCTCCCATTCCATATGCTCTTCTAAGAAACTTGCCACTCCTTCACAAGGAAGTGAAGTCTAATGCCCCTCCCCTTGAATTCAGGTAGAATTTGTGCTCACTTGTAATCAACAAAATATGGTGAAGGCAAGCTGTGCGACTTATTAGACTGGATCATAAAAAGTGATACAGCTTCCGCTTGCATTTGAAACAAATACTCTTGGACCCCTGGGTCACTGTGTAAGAAGTCTAAAGTCACCATCCCGTGAGGAAGCCCAACCAAACCATGGAGATGTCCACTAACTCACAGGGGTTACAAATAAAGCACAAGAGATAGCTTCAACACCTGAACTTCAAAAGTCAAATAAGATGAATTATGTGGTAAAAATGGGGCTAAGTATGCCTCCTACCCTTATGCCTGCTTCAACCCACACACAACAACTAGCCAGCCCAACTTCAAACATTTCACATAGTTAACCAATGCTCTGCAAGTCTCCACTATCAAAAGGAACCACGCCAGGCAAAGAGTTCCAGAGAGAGGCTAAGAAGCAGACCATTCTTCAATTAAGCATCTCAGTTCTGAAGATAAACGCCCTCACTCTGACCTTAACTTCTTTGGCATTTCCTAAGAAATTTTCAAGTAAATTAGTGTTGCAGCATATCCATTTAATTCTTATAAATCTACACTAAGGCCAAAGAGAGAATAAGAGCAAAAAAATAAGGTAACTTAAACAGGGCCTGCAAGTCATCCTCAAGTACTCAAACTCTATATCCAATCACTCAGAAAATCCTGTTGCCTCTACTTTCAGAATTAAACTCTTTCTGACCACTTCCACCATTACACTGGTGAAAGCCACCATCACCATTATTTTGCGTGGATTATTTCAACCCAACGGGTTTCCCTGATTCCAGAGTTCATGATTCTGCCCCCTGTTAAGTCTATTGCCAAGAGAGCAACCAGTGATCCTTTTACAACTCAAGTCGCTAAATCTTGACAACTGGTAAATCTGGATGATACGTATATAGAAGTTCATTGTATTCTTCTACATCTTTGCACGTTTGAAAATTTTTATAATTCAAAACATGTAAATAATGTTAGGAGTTTGTTGAAGTTCCATGATTGTGACTTCTCTACGCAAACCCTCCAGTAGCCCCCCATCTCACTAAGAATGGCCTATGAGGTCCTACACAATCGGCTCCCCATTTCCTTCTACTCCTCCCCCTGCCCCCACCAGCTGGCCAGCGCTGGATCTCTCCAGACACGCTACTGCGTCACAGCCTCCACACTTGCTCTTCCCTTGCCTGGATCCTAATCCCCACACTCTTCCTCCTCGCTCAAATGTGCCTTCTCAGCGAGGACAGCCCTGACAATCCTGCTTAGAATGGGAATTCCCTCCAACACTCCTCATGTCTCTTCCTTTCTTCCTTTACTTTTCTTATATTGCTTATCACCTTCCACAACAGGATATGATTTACTTTGATCTTGTTCATTGTTTGTCTCTTCCTACCAGAATGGGTTTCTGAACCTTGTTTATGTCATGGATGCCTTTGGCAGTATCATGCAGTATAGGACCCTCTTGTCGAAATAAGGTTCAAAGTGATTTAAAATGTAGAAAAGAATATGCATAGGATTGCATAAGAAACAAATTATACTGAAATATAGGTATCAAACTATTTTTTAAAAAATTTGGGATATCATGTACTTGGTTCTTTATTCGTTAATAAGCTCCAACAACAAGTCTCACAATCACTGTAACTTACAGATACCTGCAACAATGTAATGTGATAATATAAGGGATCTCTTAAACGGTGAAAAGTCCCACAGATACTACTACTATTGTAGCTTGTCTATACTGGAGGAAACACTAAATTCCAGTTAGAGGCTAATGAAAGAAATATGTACTTTTTTTCCTTATCCAGGCGCACAAACGTCCCTGAACTTTACGGGTCTGTGAATTCAAAGGTTAAGAACTCCTGATTCAGTTATCTACTGGATATAGAGGAATAGAGAAAGAGAACTGCATAGAGGAGTGGATTATTTTGTCTGTTTCTGGTCATTGCTGTATTCCTGGAACCTTACTAAAACACTGCCTGTCACACAGGAGGCTCTCCGTATCAAATATCTCAATAACAAATATCACCAATCCATGCAATGAGTTTATTTATGCTGGGTAAGTGTAAGATGGGAGAGGAGAATCTGACGTTACCTCAGTCAGTATCTGGTATCAGTGCCACACTGAACGTGAGACTGGGGCTGAAAGGTCTGTATTGGGCACTTATTATCACCCCACCTCTAACACACAACCAAAGAAACAATGATGTCCTGAGAGAACTGTCTTCTAGAGTTAAAACTATCTGTACAAGTCTGCAGTGCGGTGTCTTCCCCTCAGATTTTAAAGGGTAATATATTGCCTCTAGGAGATTTTTACCTTGTATGTTCACTTTAGAACCTAATTTCTGAATTAGATTTGTATTGGATGACTTTCACATCAACTACTCCAGATTTCTCTCTTTCAGAGATTTCAGGGAATAGGAAGAAAGGGAAAAGAAAGGGAGAAAACAGAACTAACCATTTGGAAGATCAAATTACTTTTGGGTAGAGAAAGGGCAGGAAAGGCAACATTAACGATAATAATTCAGTGATTTTTTAAATTCCCCTCCTTCAAAAAATGACATAAATCTCTCTTGCTGCGAAACCTTGAAGTATGTAATACAAATCTGAATAGAGTCCCTTGAAACCTGCTTGTACTAGGCAGTTGTTCAAAAAAATTATTTTCTAATCCCCATGATGTTATCAATACATTAGGTTTTTAAATTTTTGTTTTAAAAGTTTCTTTTGATTTCTGAAACTACTACTAAGAAAGTGTTCTAAATTCATAAGAGTGCACTGCATATAAAGGACATACAATAATTTCAAATTCAAAAGGAAATATATTTCACACTATAAAGTTATAATAGTAGTTCACTGTTTTTATAGACAAGCAAAGGGAAGCAAATGCATACTAATAAACAGATAAAATTATGACTGCTTTCAAATATATATGGTTCAAATTTTTGATCACATTCAGAATTACACAGCCAAATGTTAGTAATTTTTGCCTAGAAGACAAAATCATGACAATAATTTTTAAAAATACACTGTAAAAAAAGATAATCCTGTATTAATGTTTAAGAAAGTAAAAACCTTTCTATAATAGGATAATCATCATCAAAATATAAATAAGAAACTTTTCTGCATAATTTCAATTTTTCCTATCTAGAAGAGTAAAAATTAGATGATTATTATAACTATTCCATTATGCTTTTGGTATCTGTTTACTTGTCAGTTTAATAAAACTCTAGTAACTGCAATTTTCATCAAAAGTATATTTTGGACAGAATCTCACCTGGTCTCTTCATCATCCCAAGCGATTCGCATGCCTTTCCCACCACCACCTGCTGAGGCCTTGATCATAACAGGGTAGCCTAACAGCAGGGAAGAATTAGACAGAAGTTCAGACTTTGATCATTTGGATGCATGAACATGACAACTGACCACATGTTCGATAACACAGAAGACAATAACTAATTTATTTAAAAGTTCCTTTCTTTAGAGTCAGGAAAATAATATCAGTGTAATGATCTTACATATATTTTTTAAATGAGTGTGATCGTTTTAAAAGAAAAAGACTATTTGTATCAATAAATATAACATTTTCCCCAATAATGAAATAAAAAGCTAAGAAAACATAATTTGAAAGTGGATTCCAAAAATGGAAATAAATACAATATTAACCAAGGATATAAGAAACAACTTTTATAGCATTAAGGAAACACACACGCACACGTGTGTGCGCGCACGCACACACGCATTCTTTTGATTCCCCAAAACTGCTGTTTGCATACATAACAAATTAAATTCCCTTTTTTTCAAAAGTAATGGTTTACAGGTATTTGAGGTATTTTCATCTGAAAAATCACAGGGAACCCCTGCAGCTTTTATCTGCAAGAACTGACATGATGGCTTTGGGAAAAATCAAGCCATGGCTGGTATATTATGCCTGGAGCAGAAGATGCAGAGCTCGCTGATATCAGTAGAGAAGCTACGGCACTACTCCACTCAGTCAACAGGCAATGAATATCTAGACTTCGGGAATATTATGAAAATACAAAGTCAGGCCCAAAACAAAGGACATTTCCAGCCAACGTTTTATAAGAGAAAATTAATAAAATTGTTGTTGGTAAAGAGGATTGCGTATTTAGAGTAGTTATTATAAAGTAAAATTTCTGACAGCATGAGTCATCTACAATGATTTATCAAGAAAAGCTGTGAAGTCTCTTTGTTTAGAGGTTCTCCGACAATAAGGTGGAAATACTCATGTCTGAGACCACTTGTTTATGATCTTTTCTGAAGAAAGAAGAGGTCAGTGAGCCCTTAAAAGACTCTTCCTGACCTGTGATGCTCTAATAGCACTACACTCTAGCTATAGGATCTTCACGAAAAGGGAAGACAGGGCCAAGTGTCACAGACCTTTGACCCCCTAAACCACAAAACATCACTTAACTTCAACTTAGCTAAAATGGCACTTGCTTCCTAAGTGATTCATAAGTAATTAAATTTTTAAAATTCTGATGTTGGTTACGTTTATGTGAGATAGACTTATGTGGGACAGCATTTTAAAAGCAATAAATACTAAGTGCAGTAAGAACAAGAAAGATGAACATAGTACTTTCACACTGGGAGCCTTATAATCTAGGAAGAAAGAGGGGAAGTACCCAAATAATTCTCTCAATGGGAATTCAGAGAAGAATCACAGGAAGGTAAGAGAAAAGGGATTAAGAAAAGCATATTATAGATAGGGCCATTTATATGAGGCTATGAAGGATGACAGGACATGAACGTGTTAGGCAGGAACAGCAGAAATGGAGGCGGGGTAAGCACAGGACAGGTTTAAGAAAGGACTGAAACAATTTGAAGCACACAGAGCATCTGTAGGATGGCAGAGGAAAAGAGAACTCGAAACATAAACTGGGAGCACATTACGCTACACACTCTTGCATGCTACAGATCCTGCTTGAGAGTAGTAAGAACGGTGTCTGTCTTGTTCAGTGCTGCAGCCTCACAATGAGTACCACATAAAGGAATTAGACTGAGATCAGTAAAGAAGAATTAGCTTGTTTTTGAGCAGTGAAGAAACAATATCCAAAAATTAGAAACCAGCATGCCTGAGAAATCCTTTTAAAAACTTAAGGTCTTTTTTATCCCCAAAAAACATGTCATCAATTCACCATCAAAAACTATTTATCCATATGAACAGGAAACCACTAGAGGTATGATATCCACATCCCATATCTCTACTATTTTCAGTTCCCACTGAGGATTAGGAAATTTGCAGTTATTCTGATTCCAGTATTAATCTCATCTTAGTCATTTATTCATCTATGGACCCTGGACTATATAGGGATTTGTAAGGTTCAAAATAAGATTGGGAAATTGTCCTTGGTAACAAGGAACTAGATGGCAAAACAAAACACATAAAATAATTTGTCAACAAGAAACTACTGTATGTTCAGAAAAGGTGAGAAATTGTCAGGCAACAGGCCAATATATAATAAGACAATTGCAATATGGTCTCTCCAAAGGAGGCAATGCAGTGTTAGACCTGTGAATACATATAACCCAGAAGAGAAGACTCCCTGACAAAAATTTAACAAGCCAAATATTAAACAACTGGGAGAGAGGGAGAAACTGGTAGAAGTTAGGGACATTACAGTCACAAACTTAATATAATTTTTGAGCTATAATTGAAAATAATATAATGGTAAGGTATTCTACTCAATTTCTTACACCAAGTAAGTCATTAAATTTCAGACAGTACATATTTTTATGCTGTCACCATGCCATGGAGAAATGAGATCTAGCTATTTGGAAAGCAGGGAAAAGAATATTCCACACAGATGATATTAAATAATATCAAAAAGCCCAGTCTGTCATCCCTTCTTTCTTATTGTGCCTGTGGCTCTAATTAGGGTAAGCCATGGGGTGCCAGGAACTGGACAAAAAAGGGAAAAAAAAAGATTCAGTCAAAAGTTGACAATCCCGGAAAAAATCAGAAATGATCAAGTTGATGGCTATTGCTTCCTCTCTTTTCCCAGCCTGGGTATGAAATATCCACTAATGTTCTCTCACATTTTTTTTTTAATCCACTGGAGTACTTACTCCTCTGTTCAACTTTTGTCTAGAACACATTTCTTTAATTTTATATTCTTCAGTTGACATATGTTTGAAACAGAACAACCTTCCTTATCATAACAAAACAAATTCTCCAAGGTTTTTAAAAGGAGACGAATCTCCTGGTATGATAAGATGGCTTAAAAAACAAAAAAAACCCTCAGGTCCTAGTGCTGTTCACAGATATTTCCTCACCTTTTCCATCCTCTCATTGAACGCCTACTCCCCACTACCTGACCTCCCCTCCCAGACCCAGAGATACATGCCCCACTCTTTCTAACACCCCAACTCCAACATGCACAAAGTCTACATTCCTTATTTCCATTCTGCATGATGCTTCCAAAAAGATATCTACTAAGTACTATGTGAGAAAAATGTTAAATTTTTTTTTTTTTTTTTTTTTAACAGAAACTTAGGGCTTCCCTGGTGGTGCAGTGGTTGGGAGTCCGCCTGCTGATGCAGGGGACACAGGTTCGTGCTCTGGTCCGGGAGGATCCCGCATGCCGCGGAGCAGCTGGGCCCATGAGCCATGGCCGCTGGGCCTGCACATCCGGACCCTGTGCTCCGCAACGGGAGAGGCCACAGCAGTGAGAGGCCCGCGTACCGCAAAAAAAAAAAAAAAAAACAGAAACTTAGTACCAAAGTACTAAAAGGTTTCTATTCCTACTTTTCTGTACTCAACCTTCAAGGAAGGGCAGGTTTAACTGCAGGACAAGATAACTTCTCTGGTTTCCTTTCCTCCCAGCAATCAGTATGTCTTACTTTCTATCATAAGCAGCAATCCTCTTTCTAACTCTACCATCAAATTCTCATTCATCAACTCAAAAATATTCACCGAATAAATACTTTGTGCCAAACACAGACTTGGCTCCAGGGGATACAAAGATGAACAATTCAGAAAATTATCTGCTCTTCTGGCACTTACTATATTTGGTATCTAGTAGAGAACTATATGTAAATATACATGCACCTAAGTGTTTGTGTGTGTGTGAAACACATTAAGTGGTGATAGTTGCTACAATAAAAACAACAGAGGGATGTGATTCAGAATGATTAATGTTACTTTTCCCAGAAACGGCTTCTCTGAGAAAACTGATATTTAAACTGAGACTTAAATTGACAAGCTAGAGCAAGTCCTCTGAAAAATCAATGACGGCAGAATATTCCTGACAGAAGGAACAAGTTGGAAAGGTTATATAGGAGAGGACATTGACCTAATGTAGTCCTAATTTTTTAAGATCACTTTGGCTGCTCTGCAAGGTATGAATTGAAAAAGGGCGAATAGGGTTTCCCTGGTGGCGCAGTGGTTGAGAGTCCGCCTGCCTATGCAGGGGACGCGGGTTTGTGCCCTGGTCTGGGAGGATCCCGCATGCCGCGGAGAGGCTGGGCCCGTGGGCCATGGCCGCTGGGCCTGCGCGTCCGGAGCCTGTGCTCCGCAGCGGGAGAGGCCACAGTGGTGAGAGGCCCGCGTACTGCAAAAAAAAAAAAAAAAGAAAGAAAGAAAGAAAGAAAAAGGGCGAAGATGGGAGAAAGGAGACTGATTAGGAAGCTTTGTGGTGGTCCAGCAGAGAGCGAGCTGTAACCTGAACTTGGCTGTAGATACAGAGAAAGAGAAAGACAGAGACTTGAAGGTTGTTTCAGAGGTAGAGTCAGCATGACGTATTGATAGTTAGGATATGGATGACAGGGGAATAAAGGAAGCCTCTAGGAGCTTAGGTGCTTTCCCATTTAGTGACAGTTATGGATTCCAAGCCTAAAGAAACAATTTTTCTTGACCAACTAATAGCACCATGTTGAGCTATACAAGACACACACTACATAATCCCCCCCCACCCAACCCCCTTCAAGCAAAACCTGCTCCTATACAGGGTGGCATAAACTGATAACTTAAAGGCTGATGAAATGACATCTTAATGATATAAAAATCATGAGTCATATAATAATCTTAGGTAGTTTTTTCACCTACAGTTTCTTGAATAAAAATTTCATAGACTATAATGACTGATGGAGAAGGAAAAGTAAAAAGAAGGAAAAAGTGAAATATTTCTTGGGAAATGTCCTAATTCCTAATTTGGTGGCACTAACCAGAAATCTCTCAAGGGTCAAACAGAAGTTGTGATTTTTTTTTTTTTTTTGGTCTTCTTTTAAAAACAATTAGGGGACTTCCCTGGTGGCACAGTGGTTAAGAATCCACCTGCCAGTGCAGGGGACACAGGTTTGAGACCTGGTCCAGGAGGATCCTACATGCCGCAGAGCAACTAAGCCCGTGCGCCACAACTACTGAGCCTGCACTCTAGAGCCTGCGAGCCATAACTACTGAGCCTGAATGCCACAACTACTGAAGCCCGCGCGCCTAGAGCCTGTGCTCCACAACAAGAGAAGCCACCGCAATGAGAAGCCCGCGCAGCGCAATGAAGAGTAGCCCCCACTCGCCGCAACTGGAGAAAAGCCCGCGCACAGCAACAAAGACCCAGCGCAGCCAAAAATAAATTAATTAATTAATTAAAAAAAAAATTAGGAAACACTTATACAAGGTCTTTATTTCCCTAAAGAAAAGGTTCAAAGTAAAAGGAAATGAAAGTTGTTTCAGAGAGTAAAACAGTCCTCTAGATGGGCAGAACAGGCTCTGATAATGGAACGTCAGAAGAGAAAACCAAAAAATCAGGGGGGAAAAAGCCTAAGACAGACAGGAAGGAAATCCCCAGATGAAAATTATAAATACAAGTATTATGCATTATATTAATATTTGTTATATTCCTTTACTCTCCTTTAATGTAAAACAGTTCACTTACCTTTTCGGGTTGGGGGAGGGGAATTTTTGAAAAATCCAAGGTGGTTTTTGTATAGAGTGGTCCACAATTTGAATTTACCTGATTGTTTTCTCATTATTAGAGTCAGAATTTTTTTTTTTTGCAGTATGCGGGCCTCTCACTGTTGTGGCCTCTCCCGTTGCAGAGCACAGGCTCCGGACGCGCAGGCTCAGCGGCCATGGCTCATGGGCCCAGCCGCTCCGCGGCATGTGGGATCTTCCCGGACTGGGGCACGAACCCGTGTCCCCTGCATTAGCAGGCAGACTCTCAACCACTGCGCCACCAGGGAAGCCCTAGAGTCAGAATTTTTTAAAAAATTTAATACTCTACAGCTGATGCTATACCCTCAGTCTTAAATTACACAAGAAAGCAAAGGAAAAAAAAAAAAGTCCATTTGTCCTTTTCCTCATAAAATTAGGTTTGATTACTTGATAAGATGGTGTCCATTAAATTTCCTCATGAAATAACATTTTCCATTTGCAATTAACAAATGATCTGTAGACTGGAAACTTGGAAACTGTGACTATCCTATACTCAATATTTCAACCAATAGTAATAATAAACATTAATGATTCTTGCTTTAACTAATTTCTACATTGTTTGAAGTAAAATGAGTTTAAAAAATGAAGATACAGTTTTTTTTGCCTTCCTCAGTATTGCTTCTCCAGTAGCTAAAAGAGTGCCTGAAGAATAACATGAAAAATAATAATCACCAAGTAAATGTACTAATTAATTTCAGTAGTTGCAAATCATTTATTTTTACTGATGTGAAATATTTCACGGTATAAGCATACTGAAGCATTAATCATTCTACTGTGAGTGAACATTCAGATCTATACACACAATGCTCCCATGAATTTTTTTGTAGGCATTGCTTGGAATACTGGGCAAGAGGTTCCTGGAGCATATGTCTAGGAGTACAACCGCTGGATGGTATGCAACTCTTATGAAGTCTTTATTTTTAACAAGTCCAATTTCTCCAATTTTATCTCCATTATCACTGTACTTAATACAAACTACCAAATCTCTTCATAGGACTCCTGTAGTAGCCTCCTAACAGAGCCCCCTACCAGTACAATTGGTCCCATCAAACTACAAAGAGGTCAGCAAAATTTCTTTAATAAATAAATAAAATATATATATATATATATAAAAATAAAATAAATAAATATAGGAACACCTCTCTCTCCTGCCTAAAACGCTAAGGGTTTACATGGATGAATAAGCCATACATGTAAGAACCACAGATGTATAATGAAATAGAAATTATGAACTCACAGATAGGAAGTGTAGAAGGTAAAGAGAGATAGCCTAACATATACTTGTTGAGTCAGAATACCACAAAAAAGGTATGTTAGACTTGCCCTAAGAAAGCTTTAAAAAAAAGTCTAAAAGGTATCAATCTGAACATCAATTAACTTATCTATCAAACAAAATAAACTTGAACATCTTTTAAATAGAAATAAGAAAATCCAAATACAATATTTAACATTCACAATGTCTACAATCCAATAAAAAATTAAGAGACATGTTTGGAGGCAAAATGTGATCCACACAGAAGGAAAATAGTCAACAGAAACAAACCCAGAAATGAAGAACCTTAAAACAGCTATTACAATCCTATTACAAATTACAGTCATTACAAACACTGTAAGCATGGGAACGGAGTTAAAGGAAAAAGATCATGATGAGGAGAGAAACAGAAAATATTTAGAAATTAAAAATGGAATTTCCAGGTTTAAAAATAAAATGACTGAAAAGAAAAATGCAACAGTGTACAGAATGAATTATACCATGACCAAATGGGATTTATGCCAGGTATGCAAGGCTAGTTCCACGTTCAAAAACCAGTTAATCTACCTCATCAATAGGTTAAAGAAGAAAAACTATATGACCATATCAGCAGATGCAGAAAAGGCATTTCACAAAATCCAACAGTATTGAGTTCAGCAAGCTAGGAATAGAAGGAAACTTCTTAGACTTCATAAAGAACATCTACAAAATGTCTACAGCTAACCTCATACTTAATGGTGAGAATCTAGATGCTTTCTCCCTAAGATCAGGAACAAGGTAAGGATGTCCTTTCTTACCACTCCTATTCAGTATCTTACTACAGGACCTACCTTATGCAATAAGACAAGAAAAAGGTAAACAAATTGGGAAGAAAGAAATACAACTTCATTAGCAGGAAATAAAACTGTCTATGAAGAAAATCTCAAAGAATCAACAACGACCACCACCAAAACAAATCTTCTAAAACTATTGTGATTATAGCCAAGTTGCAGGACACAAGGTTAACGTACAAAAGTTGACTGCATTCCCAAATACCAGCAATTAAAACTTGAAGTTAAAAACACCATACCGGGCTTCCCTGGTGGCACAGTGGTTGGGAGTCCGCCTACTGATACAGGGGACGCAGGTTCATGCCCCGGTCCAGGAGGATCCTGCGTGCCACGGAGCGGCTGGGCCCGTGAGCCGTGGCCGCTGGGCCTGCGCGTCCGGAGCCTGTGCTCCGCAGCGGGAGAGGCCACAATAGTGAGAGGCCCTCATACCGCAAAAAAAAAAATAATACAAAATAAAAATAAAAACACCATACCGTTTACATTAGCCCCCTTCAAAATAAAATACTTAGGCATAAATCTAACAAAATATGTACAGTATCTATATGTGGAAAACTACAAAACGCTGATAAATGAAATTAAGGAAGACCTAAATAAATGGAGAAAGATTCCACGTGCATGGATAGGAAGACTCAATACTGTTGAGATACCAATTCTCCCCAAACTGATCTATAGATTCAATGCAATCCCAACCAAAATCCCAGCACGTTATTTTGTGTATATCAACAAAAAGACTTTAACATTTATATAGAAAAGCAAGAGACCCATAATGGCCAACACAATATTAAAAGAGGGTAACAAACATGAAAGACTGACATTACCCAACTTCAAGACTTACTATAAAGCTAAGTAATAAAATCACCATGATATTGGTAAAAGAACAGACAAATCAATCAGTGGAATAGCATAAAAAGCCTGGAAATAAACCCACACAAATACAGTCAACTGATCCTTGACAAGAAAGCAAAAGCAGCTCAATGGAGAAAGGACAGTCTCTTCAACAAATGGTACTAGAACAACTGGACATCCATAGGCAAAAAAATGAATCTAGACACAGTCCTTATACATTTCACAAAAGTTAACTCAAAGCGGACTGTAGACCCAACTATACAATGCTAAACAATAAAATGTCTAGAAAATAAATAAGAGAAAATCTAGGTGACCTTTGGTTTGGCGATAAGTTTTTACAAACAACACCAAAAGTACAATCCATGAAAGAAAAACATTGATAAATTGGACTTTATTAAAATTAAACACTTCTGCTCTGCAAAAACACTCTTAAGAGAATGCAGACCCAAGTCACAGCCTAAGAGAAAATATCTGTAAAACATATCTGATAGAGAATTTGTATCTAAAATATACAGAGCTCTTAAAACTCAAATAAGCATATGAAAAGATCTTCAACATCCTATGTCATCAGGGAAATCCAAATTGAAACAACAATGAGATACTACTACACACCTATTAGAATGGCTAATATCCAAAATACTGACAACACCGAATGCTATCAAAGATGCAGAGCAACAGGAAACTTACTCTCAGATGGTGGGAATGAAAAGTGATCCTACCTAAAGCTAAATATAGTCTTACCACGTGACCCAGCAGTTGTAGTCCTAGATACTTACCCAACTGAGTTGAAAATTTATGTCCACACAAAAACTTGTGCACAAATGTTTATAGCACCTCTATTCATAATTGCCAAAACCTAGAAACAACCAAGATATGCCCAACTTGAGACAACTATAAAAGACCAACCAGTATGCAGAATTCTCTCTAGGATTAGCTAAGGCCTTTGTTGAGTCTGCATCTCAACTCAATTCAACTTCTCCTTCAATCCAGTTTCTTTCACTCCCTCACATGTGTTGGTCCCAAAAATACTCCCCAATAAAATTCCAGAGTCTGCTTCTAAGACAGGTATCCAATCTGTGGCAGAGGAGCACATTTGGAAGGCTGTTACAGTGATCTAGGCAAGAGATGACACTAGCTTAAACAAAGACAACAGTAGGATAAATGGAGAAAAGCTGATGAATTCAAGATTTAGGAAATGCTGACAGTGATATGCAAATGGAAAAACCACATAACGCAATATAATAGTGAATGCTGAGCCACAGAGAAAGCCTCACTGCTGATCAAAATCGAGACCCCTCTACTTCCTGCCTCTGTGATCCAGGCCGTTTCAGATGGCACAGAACTCCTCCCCACCCCACAATCTTACCAATGGGAAGTAAACATGTAGGATAAAGAAAATGTAAATTTTTGTTGTTTAAGGTCACATGCGAAGGGCAATAAAAATATGAAATACTGGAACTCTGATAAACTAATGACAATTGCATAGACTCAAATAAAAATTAGCACATTACTAAGTTTTCCGAGGAAATGTAATTCACAATCTACTGGGCAATTTGGCTGTCATGCAACACTTGGCTACGCTGAAAAGTTCCTATTGTGAATACAAAGAGATAGTTCCAAGCAATTTGGGAAAATAAATTCCATCATCAATGCATTTCCCATGTTGTGTTTATTTGGTCATAATTTTCCACTTTTTACTGTTGTCTTTTAATTACAAATTAGTTATATAGTTCGTTTAGTTTTATCATTATCAATTTAGTTTTGGTATAACTTTGGTTTAGCACACTTCAGACTGAGGTGATGCATATTTGTATTTATCTGCGGTCCATAATTATCCCGTAGCTAGAATGTAAACATATATGTGTTGCAGTCCAACTATGAATTATTCGTATCTACTACTACCACAGATATACACAACCTCTAACAAAGGTATGTGTAGGTGATATTTATTATCACTGAGTTTTTACCACTGGAAAATGAAAAAGGGTGAAGTGGACACAGGATATTTTGCCTTTCCTAAGATAGCCATGCACACATAAATACATAAATAACTATATAAATACACTGAGTTTAAATAAGAATGAACTAACATTATACACATAAAGTATAATCAAGCTGTGTTATAAGAAAGTAAACCAATACATAACAGTATTTTGTTTTAATATGGCAAAGAAAGGCAATTACATTTTTCTGGGAAAAACTGATCTGGTCTACCTATTTCCCTCTATTCGGGCAAATAAAAAATACTAGATCCCTAACTCTGATCCAGGGATCAGAAATTAAGCACACGTCAGTGTATAGATTAGAGCAGAGTGGGTTCACAGACAGAAAGTTTCCAAACAAAAACCAGTCTTAATGTCTTCACATTAGTGTCCGAACACTACGCAGAGCCTTTTGCAATAGAGTAACAGAAAAAAGAAAAGGCATGCAAGAATGAACTACAATAAAACAAAGAGAGGGAGGCAGTGGAAACAAATATGACATGGTAAAATACAGAGAGAGAACTTGTGAAATCATGCTTAAACCCAAAATGCATATACTGGAGTAATAAAAGAAAATGTAAGTACCCAAGTGACAATGGGAAAGAAAGAAGGGACGTGGAATACACGTTCCCAACTCCCAGGGACTATCATTCTAACCTTAAATGACTGCATGCATTACTTCAATAATAGGAAAACTGCAAAATAAAAACCTCATTCTTTAATGAATTTTACAAAGAATACTTTAACACCATTTTCTTCAACCTTAGGCATTTCTTAATAAATCTCATAAATAAATAGATAGATGGATAGTAAATGTGTCTTCTACTGAGGACCAAATTGGAAAATGAATTAATGTTACATAAGATTATGAAAAAGGTATAAATTGTAATATCTTTTCAAAGGCTTCCTCAATATATCTTTAACCACAAAGTCATACACTACATGTGAAAAGTTTTCTAAGCAGCATGAAATAAATAAAAGAAATAAAAGATTTCAGGGCTTAGCTAAGTATTTCTATCCATCTTTAGCATGAAAAATTTGTTCTTTTATACCAAAAAAAAAAAAAAGAGCAACCTTTTTTTAACGTTATACCATGCCAAAAGGAACATGAGAAGAAGAGGCAAAGGACAAGGAAAAAAATAGCCAGGGCAGAGAAGAAGAGACAAAGCAATTCCTATACACTTATCAGAGTCAAAGGCCAAGGCATATGGGAGAGCATAACTTGCAAAGAATGTGAAGATATCACGTCTACACTTAGTGTGAAGGCAATAAGGTTCAGGAAAAGACTCTCATACATTTAAATCTTAGATCCCTAAAAACTTCCTTTAGTCCTGCCTAGTGAATCCAAGGACAGCCTATATGAATTGATGAGCTATAGTCATTAACAACCACATACTAAATTTACTTAAATAATTGTAGTTTTTTTTTTTTTTTTCAGTACGCAGGCCTCTCACTGTTGTGGCCTCTCCCGTTGAGGAGCACAGGCTCCGGACGCACAGGTTCAGTGGCCACAGCTCACGGGCCCAGCCGCTCCGCGGCACGTGGGATCTTCCCGGACCAGGGCACGAACCCATGTCCGTCCCCTGCATCGGCAGGCGGACTCTCAACCACTGCACCACCAGGGAAGCCCTAGATTTTTTTTTTTTAGTTATCTATTTGCTGAGAGTTTATCATGGTTTACTTAATATTCCTATTTCCCAGGCATCTCCATTACAAAACTGGAGATTAAGGAAAAACAGTGAGAAAATTATTGTCAAATCATCATCTATGAACACTATGAAAAAAAAAACCTTTAAAATGTATGACCACTTACTTCATTTCCATACTTATATATAAGTTTCTATTTTGGTTCATTCACTGAATAACCATTTGCTGAATATATACTATGCAATGATCATTGTCTTAAGTACAAGAAATACAAAGGAAACTAACCCATGGTCAATTTTACTATAAAACAGTAACCAGATGAACATAAAGCAAACATTTGCAAAGACAGAATTTACTTAATGGAGGGAGCCCCACACTATTTTAAGAGAAGAGCAACCCATCAAGATAATTCAATAAAAGGGGCAGGCGGATACTTCCACATCAAACTAAGTCCCAGGAATATTGCTGGACAAGGAACATACTTTATGAGATACTGTTCTAGTTTGATACTATTTTCTCCTTTCCTTTAAATATCCGTCATAACTCAATCATTCACTCTTCCTTTTAATAGAGAATTACTTGAGAAAAATATGTATTCTATTGTTGGGTAGAGTGTTCTATATATATATATCAGTAAGGTCTCATTGGTTTAAAGTGTTAAGATCTCTACTTCCTTACTGATCTTCTCTGTAGATATCCTACCCAGTATTTAAATTGTACTACTGAAGTCCCCAACTATTACTGTAGAACAATCTATTTCTCCTTTCAATTCTGTCAATGTTTAACCTCATATATTTTGCATCTCTGCAGTTTGGTGCATAGATGTTTATAATAGTCAATATGTTTAAAATAATCAATGTATAATGTCTTTGTCTCTTATGACAGTTTTAGGCTTTAGTTTAAGTCTGTTTTGTCTGATATTAGTATAGCCACCCCAGCTCTCCTTTGACTAAGATTTGCATGGGATATCTTTTTCCATCCTGTCGCTTTTAATGTATTTCTGTCTCTGGATCTAAAGTGAGTTTCTCATAGACAGCAAAGAGTTGGATCATGTTTTTTATCCATTCTGCCAATGTCTGGCACAGTGAGATACCATTTCACACATACTAGGATGGCCATGATATTTTTTTTAAAAAAAAAGAAAGAAAAAAGAAAGTAACAAGTATTGGCAAGGATGTGAAGAAATTGGAAACCTCATACATTGCTAGTAGGAATGTAAAATGATTCAGCCACTGTGGAAAACAGTTCGGAGGTTCCTCAAAAAGTTAAACATATGAAAAAAAAAAGTTAAACATAGATTTACCATCGAAACCAGCAATTCCACAACTAGGTACATACCAAAATAATTGAAAACAGGTATGCAAACATATACATGTATATGCATATTCACAGCAGCACTATCTACAATAGTCAATAGCTGGAAACAACCCAATGTCCATCCACAGGTGAATGCATAAACAAAATGAGGTATAAACACACTATGGAATATTATTTGGTCATAAAAGGAATGAAGTATTGATATATAGTAAAACATGGATGAACTTTGAAAACATAAAAGATACAAAAGGTCACATGTTTTATGATTCCATTTATATGAAATATCCACAATAGGTAAATCCATAGAAACAGAAAGTAAATTGGTGATTGTCAGGGGCCAGGAAATAAGGAGTGAATATTAATGGATAGATTCTTTTAGGGGTAATGAAAATGTTCTGGAATTAGCCTGTGGTGATGGTTCATTAATCCTGTGCATATACTAAAAAACACTGAATTGTACACTTTGAGAGACCAAATTTTATACTATTTAAATTTTATCTCAATTTTTTAAAATCAAATAATTAGTACAAAAATTTAGAACAGGTTGTCTCTAAATCTGAGGGGGTGATACTGACATGGAAGGAGTATGAGGGAACTTTCTGGGGTGACAGTAATGTCCAACGTCTTAGTGGGGTTTTGGGTTACACAGGGTGGGTATGCATATATCAAAATCAGCAAATACACACTTCAGACCTGTTCATGTTACTGTATATAAATTTTGCCTCAAGATAATCAAATTGTATACAAATACTGAATTAAGTTAAAGATATCTATGTTGAAGTATATAGTGGGATGCATCCTGATATTTGCAATGTACTTTGAAATGCACCAAAATTAAAATGGATTAACCAATGGATAGATAAGTGATAAAGCAAACCTAGCAAAAGATTAATAGTGGAGTGTTGGTGTTGGGTATATAGGTATACATTGTAAAAGTCTTTCAAAATGTTGTATGATTTAAAATTTTCAAAATAACACATTGAGGAAAAAGTTAAAAAACAAGAAAAATATCCAAAAGGCATGAGTACTTTGCAGAGATTTGGAATATAGTTATAAAACAGAATTACTGAGTGGTAATGTTAGAGTGTCTTCTCTTGAAGACATGACATTTAAGCCAAGATATGAAAGGCTACAAGGAGCCATCTATGTGAAGATATCAGCAAGAGTATTCCAGGCTTCCCACCCCACCCCAAAAAATCTTATTCTAAGGCCCTGAAGTTTGATGTAATCAAGAGAGCCAGTTTAGGGACTTCCCTGGTGACGCAGTGGTTAAGAATCCGCCTACCAATGCAGGGGACACGGGTTCGAGCCCTGGTGCCAGAAGATCCCACATGCCGCGAAGCAAGTAAGCCCGTGCGCCACAACTACTGAGCCTGCGCTCTAGAGCCCGCGAGCCACAACTACTGAAGCTCGTGCGCCTAGAGCCTGTGCTTCGCAACAAGAGAAGCCACGAAGAGTAGCCCCCGCTCGCCACAACTAGAGAAAGTCCATGCGCAGCAACAAAGACCCAAAGCAGCCAAAAATAAATAAATTTTAAAAAACAAAGCCAGTGTGACTGAAGTATGGTAGGCAGGGAAGGGAGTAGTATAAAATGAGATTGGAGAGAAAGGCAGGTGTCAAATCATTTGGGGCTTGTAGTCACAGTAAGGAATTTTAATTTTATCTAAGTGCAATGGAAAGTCATTAACGGGTTTAAAGCTGGGATCAACTGGGTGAGATGAGATGGGGTGTGTCCGTATTATTTAGTTTTAAAATATCACACTGACTGCTATGTGAAGAATGGCTTTGAAGTGTTTAAGAAAAGAAGTAGGAAAACTATTATAGTCCCTGCAAGAACAATGGTAGTTTGGAGGAGAGTGTTGGTAGTCAAGATAGTGAGTAGTGAATATGGGCGATATTTTGAATGAAGACTTGACAGTATCTATTGATAGACTGACAATAGGATGACAGGGGAAAAGGAACCAGGATAGATCTTGGATTTTAGCTTTAGCCACTGAGTGAATGGAGTGACATCTACCGAGATGTAGAAACCGTGGGAGAAGCAGGTTTGGAGTATGGTGGATCTGAGGATCAAAAAAATTTTTCTTAAATTGGGTACGATTTGTGACTGTAAGGAAGACAGGCAGAAGAAAAGAAAACAATCAGTAATCTGGAAGTTGTTAAAGAACAGGGTTTAGATTTACAAATTCTTTTCCTTTTAAGAATCAATTTTGGCTTGATTGTATTAAGGACCTTTGATCCAGTAAAAAGCTCAAACTTTAATGCAAATCAAGCTTACTGATTGCTGTTGCCTATCTCTGGGGTTAAAGATAAACTGGGGATCAATAGCCCTGTATCTTTAAACTTAAGAGAGGTCAAAAGGAAAAAATCAGGAGTGAGAATGAGGGAGACAAGGAAGCCCAAAAAACAAGTACATAGAAGTAACATATTAAGTCTTAACTGTCTCTCACCCTGTCAATGATAAGGGGCTGTCTGATTCTTAAATTCCACATATAACATGATTAAGTATCTTATACTATTTTACACAAAGTGGTAACTCAAATTTTAGCTCTCAACCTCTAATACCATTAGTTTTCCAAAGTATATTGAAAAACCCATGCTCTTTGGAGCTAAATGACCCTAAATTTAAAGGAGCCCACCAGTCAGTAGCTCTGTGACCTTGAGCAAATTACTTACCATTTCTAATCCTTAGTTTCTTAAATGTAAATGAAAATAATTAACCCAAGAATTAGCATTAGAAATAACATTCACAAAGTGCCTGCTACATGGAAAAAATACTCCATAAACAAGAGCTACTATTATGCAAAAGGCACCTAATTCATCAATGCTCAACCCGGTAGTTTCCTCCTTAGGTAGCCCAGATCCCTGTTTCCAGAAAAGAAGTACAGATGAGAGAGAGAAGGGAACCACAGAAAAGACAATCAATTTCATTTTCACCATGTAACACAGAAAGAAGTAAAACAGAGAAATCTGTGAATAGGCATGACAAATGGACCATCCGCAACCTACAAATGGATAGGTTCAAAGGTTGATTATAATTCAGTTGTTTAGAACTGGGAACATATTTTCCCAGGGAATCAATGTTCAATTCAACTCTCAGACAAACTCACAAGAAGTCATCAAAATCATAATGTAGTTAAAATGTGATATATCTCAATAAAATTAGTAGAAAACTGATGAATCAACCAAACAATACAGAAAACCAAGAAACTTTAATAATATGTAATTTAACTTATTTTAGAAGCTGGTACTTGAGGAAAAAGGTTTTATGGGAGGTTTCGGTAGTGATTCAGAGGGGGTTTCAGGGAAATTTCAAAAGCTTTATAAGGCTGATGACCCTGGTTCTTTATTATGTTTTACTTCGCCTCAAATTTTATGGCTTCCCTTTCTTTCAGCATAAGCAAAACACTAGCACTCTTATACTTAATAGCCATGATTGCGATCATTCATTTCACGAATGAGAAGGAGCAACTGGGGAAGAACTAGAGGAAAGACAGGAAAGAAGAAGGACCATAACAGATGTGCCCAAATATAAAGAAAAGAGCCTTCAATTGAATTAGGTAAACTCAGTAAGTAAAAAACTGAAGGGGGTTGAGGGTGGTTAAGTACAGCACTAAAATAGTAAGGGAGGAAAAAGCCAGGTGATGAGAACTGGTCAGAGTCCCACCATGATTCACTGGTTATTTTAAAGGTCACAATTTTTTTTTTCCTTAAAGTGGAAAACAAAAAAAGAGCAAGCAAAGCAACCTGCCACTTATACAAAGGGAATTCTCAAGAGCTGAAGATTCATAATTAAAATTGTGACACACCAACAGAATTCAAGATTTTCTCCTAACCCCTTTTTAGTTCTCTAAATTCCTCCAAATATTCTGTTCTTTTTATGTAGATACTATTGTGATAACAGCATTATTATGTCCTGTTATACAGATGATAATAATATCTAAACTAGAACTAGAAAGATGACTTTTGACATTTACAAGTACACAACAGAATAAAATTATTTTAGGAAAGTCTCCTCAAAAGCCAGCAGACATGTTATAGCCTCTTAGGCTATGAGGAATGCAGTGATTTCAAACCAGAGAGAGAAGCTTTTGATTTTCTTAAAGACATAAACCACAAATCAGTTCCATGTAGTCCAACCTATATTCAGAATCTAGCAAATCTTCCTGAGAAGTACTGAGATGCTTTTTGATGCTTTTTGAAGCCTGAAGAAATGATTAATGAAGAGATATTATAGTCAAATAAAATAAGATTTTCTAGGGCTTGGTCTTAAGTCCAGGACCTATATCAGTCAAATCAGCCAAAGTAAATGCTCTCCAAATGAATAAAATAATTCTAAATAATCAGAGAAAACAGGACTAAAGAAATGTTAATGTGGGATGCTGAAAAGCTTGGCCCCATCAGTGCAGGAATGCTAAGATGCTGTGATTTCCTAACTACCAAGCATTGTCTAATTTCTCTCATCTACCCACAAATTTTTGTCAAATGTAAACAAATATGAGCTGATTAATAAAACTGTAAAATTACTTAATAGCATTACTAATCTATGATAACAGTATGCCCATGCATTTTCTTAATTAACAGGTATTGAAAATACAATGTCAAGAGTGCCAGGAATATTTTTGAAAATAAAAAGTCAGGGAGCACTGCCCCAGTATAATTATACATACAACAGGCAAGTAAAACAGTCATTAAAACGTCCTTCAGTTTACCTTTTCCTCCAATTTAGAATATTTTGTTCTCACATCCTATTTTCTCTTTCCTAACAAGATTTTTAAGTTGATATTTAAATTCTTAGGAAAAGGTAAAAACTTGAAGAGCCTTGTCAAATACGGAATCTTCATGTTAATCACGTATGTCCTTTAGTAAATTGCATTCAACTACATATATATAAATTTACATTACATCCAATCTCAAGAACTATTAAGACAATTCCTTAATTAGCCAGTGATTTTCTCTTACAAAGGAACTATAATTAAGGTCAAATTACTCTTTAAAGTTCCTTTTAATAATAGAATATGGTAATTCCGCTGATAAATTCTTCCAGAGGAACAAGTAATCAGAAACCTGAAACTATTAAACTATTATTTGCTCTTTGGGAATTACGTATTACATGTTTACTCAACCATATCTGCTAAAAGACATAGAAATCCTACCAAAGTTAATTTAAGAACTTACCAATTTCCCTTGCAATTCTGACAGCTTCATCTGCATCCTGTAAAAGCAGGAAATGAGACCCAACATTAATCCCATCAACCATTGCACAATGTCTTTAGGGCAGTCATATATTGCACTACTGCCTCCTCCGATTCATTTAATGTTCAATTTTACAACCTTCTAACTCTTTTTATTCAGAGAAATGTAAAATTAATACCATAAGTGGAATGTAAATTCTACCTCATCCTTATTATATTAAGAAACTCAAAGCAGTTTGAAATGAGCTGGCAGGAAGCACTACCAGAATTGCCAAGTGATTTGGTGCAGTTGCTGGAATTTAACGGCAGAATTTAGATGTTTACAATCAATACTGAACCATAAATCAGATCATTAAAGCTTGTCCACAGCCAGCTTGTTTCTGTCTCTGATATTTATATGTCATGTTTTCCTTGATTCTGTCAGCAGGGGGAGTTGATTCTCTATTGTTTGGGAGGAGATCAACAGATTTTCCAGAAACAAAAAAGTAAATTTCTAGTATCTATAGGAATTGCCAATTGTTCCCCTCAAAAAATTCCTTTAGTAATCTCCATTACTTTTTCTTTTTTATTTCATTTTTTTGGGGGGGTACATATTTTATCTTTACCAGTTACATCTTGTTAACGTAAATTAAAACCTGAAATTCAATGAACCATCTAGTGGGGGGAAAACTTCCAAAAAGCCAAGGAAAGAAAAGGCATTCTAAAACAGTACAAGGTAACACTGTAAATCAACTCTACTTCAATAAAAATTTTAAAAATAAAAATAAATAAAACAGCACAAGGTAAAAGTTTATGAATGTAAGGATTACTTACTGCTAAATATCAACCAATGCTACTGAATGGACCAAAACTTCCCTTGAATCTAAACCATTTCATTGATCATTAATTCTCACCTAACACGTCCAACACAGGACATTTCCCCCAGATAACAGTAAAGAGAAAGCTGAAAAGATTTTAAGTCCAAGTAAATCCTAGTAAATTTAACTTTTTAAATAATTCAGTGACATACACTAAACTATTACAGGGAATGACAGTAATGTTTTGAAACCATCAGCTGGTAAGAATGCCTGAATTTTTAGAAAATAACTTTAAAATATCAAAGTAAAGGTTGGTATTTTTTTAAGCTTTTAAGCTAATACTTTAAAAATGTAGAGTAACCATGTCAGCATCCTCCCCCAAAATGGGAGGGCGGGAGATGTTTATAACTGCTTCATTCATGTCTAATAAAAAAAAAAAAAATCTTCCTTAAAAGTCTTCAGTACCTAATAACATCCCCTGAATAAGGAGGTTGGCAGGGGAAGTTGTCAGAAAAATTTAATTTCCTTTCATTAGCCAGTCTGCTCCACAAATAGGTGCTTGTTAAGTTCAAAGCAGTCCTGAAAGCAACATCAGTTTTAAGTCTTTTTTTTTTTTTTAACTCCAAGCAGTCACATCTGCTAATGAGATTTTCCAAATAACAATTGTTTTCAAGTCAGAGATAAATCTATACTTTCCATTCTACCCCCACAAAAAATCAAGGTTTACTGCTTTATTACACCTTGCTGTTTTCACTGACCTTACATTCTCCAAATTTTAGCTTAAAGGGATAAAAATCCATGAAAAGGGTCATTTAATAATGTTAGTGGTTTCCACACATTGAGTTTGAAGGTTCTTTGTTCAAGCCAGTGACAGTTATTGGAGAATACTTCCCCTTAATAGCCTCTCTGTCAGGAAGTGTTAAACCTGCCAAATGCGGACAATTAGTGCCTCGCGAACAAAATACAGGAAGAGTGCTGGCTCATGGAGACTGGATTATAAGAAGACTAGAAAGAAACTTTTAACATGTCTTTTCTTTCAAACGTGTAATAGTATATTTGCAAAAGATATTCAGAGAGAAAAAACACTGCTATCTAAAAGGTTCATTACCTTGAAAAAACTAACAGGCAATGTTAGTTCATTAGTAATATTGTAATACGTATTTATATATACATATTATGGATGGACTGTGTACAGAGAGATACATGTTTACACAAAGCAAAACTTCTAAAAATTCTTTAGCTGCTACAAATCCAACACTTCGATAAACTGCCACAAAACAATCTTGTGTTTTAACTAATCAGTATGCTTAAGTTTTCTTACTATGAAAAGCAAATTCTACTAAATGACCTTCCAAGTAAAATCAAACTGTCTTTAAAATTAATTTTTCACTTATCATTCATTCATCCCAAAATATTTAATTGAGCATATATTATGTACTAGACATTAAAAATCTCTATTATCAGTTTCAACAATAAACTATTAAGTACACCTAGCTCCAATATGTTCTTTCAGCACATATACAAAACTACTTTTAAAGAGATAAAAAGGTCCTATGTGTTGGGGTTGGCCAAAAAGTTCGTTCGGGTTTTGCCGCGCGATGTTACAGAAAAACCCAAACGAACTTTTTGGCCAGCCCAATAGCTTCAAATTCAACGGCACTGACACATCCCACAGTGTAACTTCCCTGTAGGGCTATAGGTAGAAAAAATTTTTGTAGTAAAAAAAAAAAAATTGAACCAACAAGAAAAAGACCAACAATCATCTGACGAGGAAAGGGTTGCGGGACAGTATTAAGCTATATAATTCTAAAACAGCAGCAGTTCAAGAAATGGAGAAAGAGGAAAGAAGCCAACAGAACCAGTAACCATTTCTTCTACTCCTCTATTTCAGCACAGCTTACATTAAGTGAGCTCTATCATCCAACTGAAGAATAAAACAGTAAAAAATTCTGTTTTATAGAGAGTATGATGGGAGAGATAGGTGATGCTGCTATAACCAAATAAGTAGATCACAACAATGTAAAAAGGAGCTAAAAAACTTGGATGCTTTTTCTGCAGGCCCAATTTATCTGTTAATGGTCTATAGCACCCACCTGTGAGACAGCAAAGTCCAGCAGCTAAGAGCATAGATACTGGAGCCCAAAGGCATGGGCTCCAATGCTGGCTCAGTGACAGTGAACGCATTACCTACCAGTATGCCTCTATGGAATTAGGTTTCCTCATCTGTAAGATGGACATAATATCTCATAGGGTAATTAAGAAGATGAAATTAGTAACAGCTGAAACACACTAAAACAGAGTCTGGCAAATAGTAAGCACTCAGTTAAGGTTGGCAATATGTGATAAAATGGGCAGCCCGCACCCCCAACTATCAAGTTTGTTCCTTTCCTGCCTGCCCTTGGTTGTCCTATCCTGTGGTCATCACTCATTCTCTGAACCTGTATGATACAGAACTAATACTGGCACTGCAATACTGCAAAAATGTGCACCTGTACCTCCAGTGCCCTTCACTGGATCAGATGATCCGAGTACTCTTTACAGCTGGTAAGCAGGGTTCTTCTTGAGCAGGGAAGGGAAGTAAAATCTATAACAAAGACGGGCAAATTCAAGTAGTCCTCCCTGATGTTAAACACCCAATTTATTTCTACAGTGACAGTAGTGTCCAATACTGGCTCCACCACCCACAATTCAGGCCACACCTCTCCCTTCTCACTTGCTACATACAGCCTACTTACCAACTCTGAATTCTGTACTCACTGGATGAGAGTCCTGCTACTCATCAGTATGGGAAGCTACTTAGTTTACTTTCCTCAGCTGGTTCTGAACAAATCAGTGACTGTTTCTGAAGAAAACAAAAAAATCATTGCTTCAAGACACAATGGGCATGGGGCTTCCCTGGCGGTCCAGTGGTTAAGACTTTGCCTTCCAGTGCAGGGGGTGCAGGCTCAATCCCTGGTTGGAAGCTAAGATCCCACATGCATGCCTCAGTGGCCAAAAAACCAAAACATAAAACAGAAGCAATACTGTAACAAATTCAATAAAGGCTTTAAAAATGGCCCACATCAAAACAAAAAAAAAGACACTATGGGTAAAAGCTCTATCTGTACACAAAAAGCATCCTCAAACTATTCTGCATTCATATACAAAGTAAAGCAAAACTTTCAACAATCCTGGGTTCAGGAGATAGGTTCCAGCTGATTCTATTTTCCAGATAATTCCAGGTCAAACAGAAGACTCTTTTAATTTATTGATATTTTCAAATCTAAAATTTAGTACACGTTTCTCTTATTGTAAAACAGCATAATAAACATAACTGAACCCTTTTTCAAAAATATAAAGCCTTTGAAGCATCATCAGGAAAGTTATTCTCAGCTTAGCAGGGGAAAAGGATACTGATGTCTAATATTGTACTTTTTAATTACTAGGACACAGCTTTCCGATTTTTTGGTTTTTTAAATGATTCCCTTCACACTAGTTTTTTGTTGTTATTATTTGGCTCTTTCTGCTAAAGCAAAAGTGCAGTGTTTAAAATCTGGCTAATTAGGTGATAAAAACAATTACTACTTTAAACCCACACTGTATAATTTATAAAATTTATAAACATAATTTATAAACCTACACTGCGTAATTTATAGTTTATAAACAGAACACGAGAAACTCAGAGAAGTCTAATAAATTTCCTGGTAAACTGGTAGGTATTAGAACCAAATGCAGCAATTTAATCTTTGTTGATTCCTCCCTCTGCTTCACACCTGACATCTAACATCACAAAATCTTACAGATTCAACTTCCAGTGTCTCCCTATACCATCTACTTTGCTCCATCCTAATACCTTATTTTAGGCCCCCTAACATTTCTTGTCTGGGTTAAAGGAAGAGCATTCTAATTTGTCTACCAACCTCAAGTTTTGCACTGCTCCAATCCATTTTCCACATCACAATCAAAATAAGTTTTCTAATTCCACAATTTTTATCATGTTAAATAACTCTTCTGCATGAAACCATTCAGAAGCTCCCAAAGGCACAAAAATAACCTCCACGTCCAGGTGCATAGCATTCAAAGTCATACATATCTGGATCCTAATTCTCTCTCCAGCCCTGTCTAACTACAACCCCTCACACTTGCATACCTGCAGTTTGCTAAAGTTCTAATGGTCTCCCAGCTCCAAGCTTTCACAAGATATTTTCACTGACCATAATGCTGCATCTCCATCAATTCCCCTCACTTTTTAGCTAACTCACTACTACTCAGACTTCAGGTTATCACTTAAATATCCTTCCATTGGAAGTTCTGCCACGACGCCCTTAAACTAGGTTAGGTGCCCCTCCTACATGGGCCCAACATACTCTGAGCTTCACATTATTAAAATGTATTAAATTGCCTGTCTATCTGTAGGTCTCCCTAAGGGGACTTGAAGCTCTTTGAAATCAGCGTCTGCGGCTTGTTATTTTTCGCTAAACAAGTGGGCTGGGATTCCAACCCTGTCTTCCAACAGCTTCAGATGAACACTTTTCATTCATTCTGCTCTCAAGTTCCTGAGATCAAGTTAATAAGATACTGAAGAAAATGAAAGGCAAATACTCATACCAGATGACTACTTGAATACTTGACTACTTTAAATGACACTTTAAAACAACATTAGTTTCTCTCTAATGAAAAGAGTGACTCAAGAACAAGACAAAAGGAAACCGTTCCAGAAGACTCCTTAAGTACTACACACAATGTTTTAAAAGAATGTGGGAAACCATCTCCATATAACGTCCAAATAACATTCAAAATAATCAAATGGAAAAGGAACAAATGTTTTAAGGAGAAATATAACTGAAACCACATTAATTTACTCAAGTACTTGGAGGAAAAAAAGTAGACTATAGTTGCCAAGAAAAAGAATTGCTTGAAAAATACCACAGATCAATGGGAGAAAAAAAAAGTATGGATTTTTAAAAGATGGAATTATCTATAATTAGCACATATAGTCTTCCAATGCAAAAGTATTGTTTAATGCAGTTGCTAAAACGACAAGGTATTCCAAAAATTTACACTTTTATCTGCATCAGCAAACCTCTATCTGCATAGATACCACCAAAAGCAATCTTTTACCTAACAAATCTAAACTACAAAATGTGAAAAGTAGTGAAGTTCCAAATGAATGTGGAATTACTACACAAGGATTCTAAAGTAACCAAATTTAACAGAAAAAAAAATGTACAGTCTCTTATATCAGAAATAATTAAAAGCAAACTAGAAATAAAACTAGTATTAACATTTGTCTGAAAAACAAAGGGGCATTCCTTACAATCATTTTTAAATGCTTATCTGAAAACTATATCCTGCAGGTTCAGTTGTGGTTTAACAAATTAATTCAGACAAGAGGTGTTAGGAACTGTATACCATACTTAAGTTAACACGGTAATGAGAGTCTATCATCATTTGAGAGTGTAACAGGATCTTAAAAAATCACCTAAGGCATACAAGGAGACAACACTGACAAGAGAGTGGATTTATTTTCTTCAACTTTCTACTTTTCCCTATTTTCCAAATTAACCGAGGTTGGAAATTCAAATGCAGATTGTCAAATGCAGCCTCCCTGAAAAGACAACCAAAAAAACCTGTTGATCAAGCAAAACCAAGTTTACTACCTACTACAGTAAAGGATACCATCACCTTGAAGCAATCTTGGAGGTTCCACTGGAATCAGTTCAAGACCTACTAAAAGCCACAGTTCAAGATCCTAGCTTCAAAAACTGCAGTGCTCCTCTGATGCCCACTGAGCCCCCCGCGCTCAGGGGTCTCCCCAACCACAATGGTGAGAAAAATCTCACATTGGGGAGAGCTTCAAAAAATCCTCAACATTTTTTTTTGTTTTTTGTTTTTTTGTTTTTGTTTTTTTTTGGCAGTACGCGGGCCTCTCACTGCTGTGGCCTCTCCGGTTGCAGAGCACAGGCTCCGGATGCGCAGGCTCAGCGGCTATGGCTCATGGGCCTAGCCGCTCCGCGGTATGTGGGATCTTCTCGGACCAGGGCATGAGCCCACGTCCCCTGCATCGGCAGGTGGACTCTCAACCACTGCGCCACCAGGGAAGCCCCCTCAACATTTTTTGTTCTGAGTCCATAAGACAAAGTTCACATGGAAGAAGACAAGCATAGGACCTATAAGTTCATGTTCATGTGTCCAGGAGCCAGTGACTTCAGAAGGTTTCAAGGGTATCCAAATAGGACAAAATTTGCCTTGAAACCCATATCAAAACCTTGAAAACTTTCCCCTGTCTTGACTCATTTTTTTTGTCCATGGGAGTCTGGGCCTGGAAGAGATCTCCCCTCCAAATCCTAAACCACCAAGGCACTGCACACTGTCAGGTCTGCAGTTAGAGATGGCCAACCATTATTTGGTAAGCCACTGCAAGACTTTCGTAAACAGGTTTGTCTCAGGCTGCCTGTGCTGTAAGTCAGACTACTCCTCAAATGTATTAAATCTGTAACTCAAATTCATGTTCTTATCTTTCTAGATGGCATAATTTCACCACGGATAGTTTAGAATTATAACAGACTCTTTCATAAGCTTTTGGTATGAATGATTCATCTGAGAGGCGCACCTCAGGGAAAAACAGGGAAGCAAACTCTCAAACACCTAGTGTTCTGCATTACTAGGTGCAGAATAAACTAATGGCCTTACAGATAAAATTAGATGCTCCCGCTCCAGAAATTAATATCAGTCTTTTGATAAAGACATCTGCAGATTTTACAACCAGAAGTAACAATGAGTAAACAGTTGTTCTGTATTAGCCAAGAAAATGAGGGAAAAAAATATAACAGGCTATGTTCCAAAAGCGAATCAAGTACCCATTTCAGTCATCAACTCAAAAGGAGAAATTTCACTAATTATTACTTATTGATACTGGCGGTACACTATCAAACTTAAATCCCTCCATCATTACAGAAGCTCTCTCTTAGCATCAACAAATTACTCAGATAATGGTTATCTCTAATATTCCTCACATTTCCCATGTCCCAGCCCCCAACTGTCACCTTTGAACCTTTATTCAAGGAACATTCCTTCCTCCTATGAGACACTATACACACTGACTTCATAAGAAAGAATCTACAACGCAAATAGAATTTCCAGATCAAATGCTCTCCTAATGACCTTGTCCTTGAACTCCTGAGGACTCTGCTACTAATCATCAAGACAGAATTAATCTGGACTCTGACTCATCACTACCCTTGTGACTAAATCAAGCCCAAACTGACGATCTCAAGAAGGCCAGATTTCTTGCTCAGGAAAAAAAAAAAAAATACAATTATACCGGCAGAAGTATTAGGGCTGAATAGACCAAGGTTCATAAAACCACTACCCAAACTCTCTAAAACGAGAATGTAAAGAAGGACTAAAACCCAATAGTTGACAGCCTAATAAAGAAAAAACTTGCCATACTCTGCTCAGGGCCTTTCAAGGCTGCAATCAAGGTGCGGGCCAGACTGCATTTGCATTTGGAGGCTCAACTGGGGACAAATACTCTGCTCAGGGCCTTTCAAGGCTGCAATCAAGGTGTGGGCCAGACTGCATTTGCATTTGGAGGCTCAACTGGGGACAAATCCAAGTTCATTCAGGTGACTGGCAGAATTTATTTCCTTGAGGCTGTATGACTGAGGGCCCCACCGTTTTGCTGGCTCTTGAATAGAGATCATCTTTACTTAGATCCTCAGAAGCTGTCTGCAGTTCACTGCCATGTGGGTTTCCTCAATATGGCTGTTCCCTTCATCAAGCCAGCACCTAGAATCTGCTCTCTAGTCTCCTAAAATGGAGTCTTTTATAATAAAACATAATCACAGGAGTGACACTCAATTACTCTGCCCTATTAACGTAAGTGAACGCAGTGATATTCCATCACCTTTGCCATATAATGTAACTTAATTAAGGGAGTGACGTGCCATCACCCTTTGCCATAGTCTCTTAGTTAGAGAAGCGAATCACAGGGTGTACCCAAACTGAAGAGGAGTGGATTACACAAAGGCTTGGATGCCTGGAAGTTCCTCAAAAAGTTAAGCATAGACTTATCATATGACCCAGCAATTCTACTCCTGAGTATATACCCAAAAGAACTTAAAAGAGGTATTCAAACAACAGGTATCCTACCCTCCAACATTCCCTCTCCCCGTTCCCTGTCTTATGTTTCTTATTTTATTATTTATTATTTGTCTCCTTTTTCTATAGCAAAAGCTCAATGAGGGCAGGAATATTTTTTTTGTTTTGGTCTCCTTTGATCCCTACTATATCCATAGCACTTCAAACAATGTTAGACAAACAGTGTGCACTTGTTAAATATTTACTGAATAGATGAGTAAACAAATAATTTTAAATGTGGTAAATGAAGTACAGGGTATTAAGGGTAAATTCAGTAGAGGGCCTAATCTAATACATACAGTCAAGGAATGCCTCTGTGAGAAATGTATGTTTAAGCCAAGACCTAAACTATGTGTAGAAGACAGGAGTGAAGACCGAAGTAGAATCAACACATATGTGTCAGAATTATGAACAGAAGTTTCAAAAATCTAAAAGATGTCATACATGGTTGGTACATCCAGTGCCAAGGGTAAGCTGGCATAGTATCAGTTTGAAGAGAGAAACAAAGGCCAGCTATTCAAAGGATTTAAATGAGTAGTCATTCAAGAGTTTTTAAACACAGGCATGTGATCAAATCTGGATTTCTGAAACATCACTCAAGCTTTAGTGTCGAAATTTAACTGGACGGGACCAAGACCAAGACTGGCTACAAGGGGACTTCCCTGGTGGTCCAGAGGCTAGGACTCTGCGCTCCCAGTGCAAGGGGCCCAGGTTCGATCCCTGGTCAGGGAACTAGATCCCACATGCCGCAACTAAGAGTTCGCATGTCGCACTAAAGATCCCCCATGCCCTGACTAGGACTCGGCGCAGCCAAATAAATAAATATTTAAAAAATAAAAATAAAAAAGACTGGCTACAGGGAGAGCAATTAGAAGGCTGATGAAGTAATCCAGACTATATGATGTTAGTTGGAACTTGGAATTAGTGTGAGGAAAAAAATAAAAGTAATAGATCAGAAAGATATTTAAGTGAATTCTCTGTAGCGGTATTTATTAGGAACTCCAAGTTTCTAGCTTGTGAAATGGTGTAAATGCCAGCATCTTCTCAGGCAGGAAAGGAAAAAATGAGAAGTTTACAGCAGGAGTCAGCAAACTTTTTCTGAATAGGCCAGGTAGTAAATATTCTAGACTTTGTGGGTCTCTGACACAATTACTCAACTCAGCCATTATCATGGAAAAGCAGCCATGGACAACATATAAAGGAAAGAGCATGGCTGTGTTCCAATAAAATTTTATTTACAAAAACAGGAGTGCCTGGAGCCACACAGAATGCCAATTCCTGGCTAGAGAGAAAACGATGAGATCAGCTTCAACTTGTTACTTTTATGGTGCCTCAAAGGCATCAGGCAGACCTGTTTAAGAAGCAACTGGATATGCAGTTCTAAGGCAATATCTAGAACAGATATACAGGTGTGAGATGTGAAGCCATAAAAATAAGTTATATTGCTTAGAATGAGTTTGTCCAATAAGAGAAAACCCATAATAAAACCAACATTTAAGGGACAAAGGTAGGAAGAATAATCAGCATGAAAACTAAGAAGCATTTAAACAAGCCAAAAATACAAAAACAAAACTGGAATGGAGTAATGCGCCAGAAGTGAGTATTTCGAGAAGGAAAGAGTAACCAAGAGACTGAAATGCTTTGAAGAGACTGAGAAGACCAGGATTAAAAATTACACACTGAGAGGGAAGAGATATGGGAACATATGTATATGTATAACTGATTCACTTTGTTATAAAGCAGAAACTAACACACCAATGTAAAGCAATTATATTCCAATGAAGATGTTAAAAAAAAATTACACACTGGATTTCATGAGAGGGAGAGGTTGCTGGTAGCCTTTTCAAGAGAAATTTCGGTGGGAATGAGGAAAGAAGCCAGATGTAGACTAAAGATGAGGGGGAAAGTGTGGAAATGAAAGCAAGTGAGGACAATTCTTCCAGCTGTGGAGTGACAAGAGGCTACTGTGCTCTCTGAAGAGGAGGAACACATATTTCTTTCCACTAAACTGGAAGCACCATGGTGTGAGGGACCACGGGTTTCTTTTATCATCAGGTGCTTCCCACTTAGCTAAGGGATGAGTACATTTTTGACTGAGCATTTTTAATAGCAATAATAATGGAAAGGTGTTAAAAGACAAGAAGAATTTTAAGACACAGAAAAGAGGAAAGACAATGACTGAAGACTGTAGCCCATGAAGTCTATAAAGGGTACATCTGGAGCATAAGAGGAAGAATTGGCTTTACAGAGGATAGGGAACATCTATTCTTTGTAAGCTGAGAGAAGGGGAAAAAATGGATGAATACATATTGAGTAAATATAGGTAAATATGGGCAAGAAGCTGAGGATATTTACTAACCAGGGGCCATGCTTGCTAACTGTCCTGTAATTCATGAAATAATCCAGCACAATGAAGAACTGCCCAGCCCAGAAGGTACAATAAGAAACACCGAGATGAAGAGTTCCTGCAGGCTAATTCAAGTCTACAAAGGGACTCTTTTCTCATGAGAAAAAAAATGAATCATTTTTCCTCGGCAGTGGGGAGGAGCACAGAGAGGAAGGGGAGACACATACTCCAACGTCTGCATGTCTTCCTTAGAAGACTTCAGCTGCAAAAGCGGCTTGCTGGTTGAGGAGTTGTGCTTGGGATCTACGGTGACACACAGCTATACCAAACAAGTTTACAATTCACATTTTATGCATATGGACAGAAGCTCACCGTAAAGATACGGAGAACATCATAATGTTTCAAACATTAAATATATACCACCAACAAATGAAATCCACACATCTAACAGCACATTTTTATATCACCAAGTTTTCTCCTATGAAAGTAAAAGTCAACACTGATCATTAAATACAATGCTTCGGGGCTTCTTGCTCTTTTTAATTTACACTATTCAAAATAATCCAAGTGTAAACAACATTGATTTGTTTAATCTATACATGAATACTTTAAAAAGCAAAACTTGCATTTTATCTTGCACTTTTGACAAAATGTTTGACTTCAGGACATGTACTATAAAGATTAGAGTAAAACAGTTTCTCACCTTGACCACTCCATCAAAGCCAGGGATTGTGTTAACCTTTGCGTTCTTAGCTAATAATTTGCTTTCAATCTTGTCACCCATGGCTTGAATAGCATGTGTATCAGGTCCAATGAAAATGACATCTTCTGCTGCCTGTGAAGAAATGCCAGTATAAATTTATAACAAAAACATTTCAGTGCTTGATATGGAGTCACAATTTTATAAAAAGAAAAACCCGTATGTATATTTATTAGTTACTCACAGACCAAGAACAACTTAAAAGCAAGCATTTGAGCCAATATATTACAATATATAATACTGTGTTGCATATAGTATATGTGCACAAAGGTATATGAAAGTCAGGTCAAAGAAAAATAACTAAAAGTAATGAAGAACTCCTACTTGATATCAACAGTATTCTTTGAAAAAGCAACTTGAATGGTGTTGTAGTTATATCTAGTATTCTGCCACCCAAACTAAACAGTAAGTTCACCTTTAAAATGCCTTATAAATCTTTGTATTCTCAATACCCTGCAGCACAGTGCCTAGTTTAACAGGCCAACTTTGTGCCAGGCTTTGAGCTAAGTGTAGGGGATAACATGGATGAAAACACAGAATATCAACTAATTCAAGGGAACATGAAACAGATCACCAGTACCTCAGAGAAACAGACAAAATAAAGTATGCAATGTTTACATCCTTGTGACTATAAGAAATGAGTAAAGAATACAGTAGGAATTTACCAGGCAGAGTTATGATTTCAATCAAAACTACTCTATATAAATCACGATTAGTTCCTCAGCAATGGGTCCACCTCTCTGTGTATATGACATTAAAGTAAACAAAATGCTAATGAATACTAATTAGGGACAGAAAAAAATACCGATGGAGTTAGTGCCAATGTAGGGCATGGTCCAGAGAAGTGAAAAGGGGGTTTGCTGAGGTAAAGAATGAAGTCATTAGGTAAAGAACGGAAGTTAACTATGAAAAAGGAAAAATCAGATTGTATGCAGGGCATCATCATAGTAAGTTACCTAACTGCTGATTCTCCCATGACCTTTGGTCAGGGTCAGTATAACAAATAAATCATATAATTTACATCTCATATTCTATCTACTGGCACTGCTGCCTGAAAAGACTCTCGGCTTTAGAAAGGAGCTTCATTCTCCTTATGAGAATATCATCCAGAGTACCTACTGCAGTGTGGTGTTTGGACTGCTCTCAGCCATTGTGAGCAAAGAGGATTAAACCCACCCAGAACAGGAGGAGGAAGTAGAGCAGGGACACAACAAAAGGAATATATGAAGAGATAAATATCTGGGAGATGATATGACAGTTTCAACTTTACACGTGCTGAGGTGAGATGCCTGTGGGATAGTCAAGTGCCCATGTTCAGGAGACAGAGAGGTCCAGAGGTTAGAAGATAGGTCCAGGCTGAGATACGGATTTTTAAAGGCATCAAATAAAGGATGGAATTAAAAATTGTAGATGAAATCATTCAGATAAAATGTACAGAAAAGCCAATGCCTTTAAACTCAGGATGTATACTTTCCCTCCTGCCCAAAAGCAAGACAGAAGGGGAATTTTTAGATTTTGAGTTTAAAGCCTCTTTTCTTTGTGTGACAAGGGGGTAATAACCACCATGCAATTTGACTGAAGGACTGAATAAATAATAATATAAAACACCAAGCTGAGTGCCACAACTGTTAGTTCTTGTCCCCTACCCAGAAGTCCTGATAAAAAGAGAACACTAGAATAATAAGACAGCTAGGTCCATAGGACCCCAAAATACTTTACAGGAGCCAAAATACCAACACTTACCTGCGTTACAATAACAGAATGCTAGATAAGAAACCTCTTCAGCCATAACAGATGCTCATTAAGTACCTCTCCATCAAATGTTTGTATGTAGTTTTAACAGAACCTCATTTTCTTTAAAAAAAAAAAAAAAAAAAAAAAAGTTTTTTTTTTGGCCATACGCGGGCCTCTCACTGTTGTGGCCTCTCCCATTGCGGAGCACAGGCTCCGGACGCACAGGCTCAGCGGCCATGGCTCACGGGCCCAGCCACTCCGTTGCATGTGGGATCCTCCCGGACCGGGGCACGAACCCGTGTCCCCTGCACCGGCAGGCAGACCCCCAACCACCGCGCCACCAGGGAAGCCCCCCCCCAAAAAAATTTATGTGAAACCCCCAAAATGTAAAGCACATAAAAAAATGGAACTGCTCTGTAAGAGGGGAAAGTGGTAGTAAGACTACACCTCCACATACTCTGTGTCTCTAGCTGGATAAACTAGTCATTTTGGACCAGAGCAATAATCATACCCACTTCTCTTTATCCCAAACCTACAACCCAATAAACACTAAGAGGAAACAATCATGTTTCAACTACCAATTGTCTTTCCATATTCTCATTTTACTTGCTAAGATGGAGGAATTTTTATCATAAATGCTGTTTTAAATACCACTATGCCAGGCAGATGTAATCAAGGAATCAGAATACCTACACAAAGAGTTGAAGAAATACATAAATGAGAACATCCAAAATACATTATGATTACACAGTAAAACTTCTGATTAACAAGAGCCCAACGACCAGGAACCACTGATTAACCAGACTTTTTTCATGCATTCTAATTTGAGGAAAATTACTCACCCCAAAATGTGAAATTACCAAGAAAGAAAGCTCACATCAAGTATTTAGTGACTATCCTTTCTCCCATCCAACACAAAGAAAAATAGCCAGTAGTACACTGAGTAACTACTCAAACAGATGTTTCAATAAACTAACTTCCTTTCTATCTTTATCTTTTTATGTTTTGGTAGTACTCCCTGGGTTAGCCTTTAAATGTAATTAAGGCAAATTAAGGAAGCAGTATCATAGCTCTGACTCCCGTAATTCTTTGACCAAAAAAGCAAGGATAAGACAGTATGGTAATTGCAAAGTGATGAAGCATGTTTCAAAAGTCCTGAGTTTTTGTCCAGAGTGATTTGTGTGACTTAGAACTTAAGGCCAAAATTTATGCACTAACAACCTTTCAATACTCTACTATTATTAACCCTGTTAATAATAGTATTATAGTAGTATTATATATACTACTATAATAGTAATAATACTATTATTATAATAGTATAATAGTAATATACTAGTATAATAGTAATAATACTATTAATATATAATAGTATATATATAATAGTAATATATTAGTAATATAATATAATATACTAGTAATATAATAGTAATATACTAGTAATTATATATAAAGTAATATAATAAAAGTAAATAAATAAATAAAATAAAAATAAAATATAAAGTAATATAATAGTAATATACTAGTATAATAGTAATAATACTATTAATTAAAAAATTATTATCTTTTGCTACCCATTTTCCCTAATCACCAGTAAGTCTCTTCGGCATGCCATAGCAAAAAAATTTACTTCTCAAACTATGCTTTTCAAGGAACTTGTAAATTTACCATGAATGATAAATATAATACCTAAATACAGGTAAATGTATAATGGTCATGAAAAAAGTAGGAATTTTTTCATCATCACTGGGAACACTTTTGTAGTGATACCTAAGAGAGAAATTACAAAAAGCTGAAATCACTGCTCTAAGACTGAAGAAAAAAAAAATACTGTTTTCATTTTCTAAATTCTGTGATTTTATGGTTCTGGTCATATTTTGATAAAAGAATGGGGAAAAGAGTTGGGTTTGAGCAATGTGCTAGGGAAACAGAGATTTAATTTACAACAGGCTTTATGTTGCAAATGCAGAAATAATCATCTGTAAAAATTAAAATGTATGATACATAATTCATTCTTAGAAATACCATGACAGTTAGTAAACTGCTAAGCTATGAATACAGTTTTTTTTTTTTTTAACGTATATATTTTAGGTTCATAAGGAATTACTACTTGGATAATTGTAAAACCAAGGTCAGACAGACATGAGCCACAGCCATGGAAAAACTGCTGAACTGCCTGAAGGACCTAGACTCTGGACTTTAATTTTTTTCCATGATAAAAGAAAAAAGAATTTCTAGTAGAAAAGGCCAGTTTCAGGACTGGTGCAGAGAAGTTAGCACATGAGATAAAAAACTGAGTCAGTGAGAAAGCTTTCAAAAATTAATATAGTTATCTCAAAAGCACATATTAGTACTACCCACTGAATGTGTTGATAACAATATGAGTATCAAAAAGAATAAAAGAAATTACAAGGTTAATTCATCTTTTCAAGACCACGAATAAACCTTTTCCTGCTACCTCTGTTCAAGTATTTGAACTTCTCAGACATGTATCACTGATTTTAAAAAATATATAGCTCTTTAAAAAGCAACATAGAGGAAAACTAATTTCACACATAAAACTAAGCAAAATAAAAGTGTCAAGGTAAAATCCTATACACTGTTTTTATAAGAAAAAAATAAGAACTAGAAAAACATCCATGGAGGGAAAAAAAGCAAGAGAAAGACATGCTAACACAGCAGATCAAACTGTCACCTATTATTTCAAAACAAGCTGAAAGACATTTTAAAATAAGAAAACATGAAATAAGGTATCAGAATTAGAAATGCTCTGAAATGAGGTGATAGACCTAAGGATAGAATTAGAAATGCAAAAGAAAATAATTTTGGAAGTGAAGACTAAACTAGAGGGAAAATAAGAGTGAATAAAGAAAACAAATAATGACTTACAAGAGACAGAAAGTCAAAGGAAGAAACTTTTTAAAAATTTAAATGTAAAAAAAAGAAATTTTTTTCTAAAATGCAAGAGAAAATAGCAAATACTAAAGATAAAGAACATCCAACATATAGATAAGAGTAGTCTTTGGCCCGGGGCTGGCGGGGGGGCGGGGGGGGGGCACGGAGACTAAAACAACGAAAAAATACTAAAAACCGTAACTCAAGAAAACTTTCTTAAAACTGAAAATACATATTAAACATACTACAGCATACCTGAAAAATTCAACCCAGAATGAACAGTACCATGATACATTCCAGCAATACTACTAAAGGAAAAAAACAAGAATATGTGACTTGTACAAAAGAAAAGTTTAAATTCTCACCAGACTGGGGCTTCCCTGGTGGCGCAGTGGTTAAGAATCCGCCTGCCAATGCAAGGGACATGGGTTCGAGCCCTGGTCCGGGAAGATCCCACATGCTGCGGAGCAACTAAGCCCGTGCGCCACAACTACTGAGCCTGAGCTCTAGAGCCCATGAGCCACAACTACTGAGCCTGCGTGCCATTACTACTGAAGCCCGCGTGCCTAGAGCCCGTGCTCGGCAACAAGAGAAGCCACTGCAATGAGAAGCCTGCGCACCGCAATGAAGAGTAGCCCCCGCTCGCCACAACTAGAGAAAGTCCACGTGCAGGAACAAAGATCCAACGCAGCCAGAAATAAATAAATGAAATAAATAAAACAAACAAACAAAGAAACCAATGCATCTTAGAAAGGTGGCTGATTAAAGGCCTGAAGCAAGAAATGTAAAACATGAGCCTAGAATATCTTGTCAGATCAGAGAGCAAGGAAGCTATAAAAGATTATGAGGGTCAAGTCCAAACGACCATGAGCCAACTTAGGTCCCCCTGGCCAAAGAGGGACAACTTGAGATTCACTAGTAACTCCAACAGATTTAAACCTACAAAATACGTTTAAATCTATGACTTCATAATGATACTTTTAAAAAGAACTGGGGGCTTCCCTGGTGGCGCAGTGGTTGAGAGTCCGCCTGCCGATGCAGGGGACACGAGTTCGTGCCCCGGTCCGGGAGGATCCCACATGCTGCGGAGCGGCTGTGCCCATGAGCCATGGCTGCTGAGCCTGCGCGTCTGGAGCCTGTTGCTCCGCAACGGGAAAGGCAACAACAGTGAGAGGCCCGCGTACCGCAAAAAAAAAAAAAAAAAAAAAAAAAAAAAAGAACTGGTTAACCAATTCATTACCTCAAAAACTAGTAAATAAAGGTAAAGAATTATACACTCATCTTGCTCTTTCTATATGAATTACACCCTTAGGAAACCAAACAACAAATGAGAGGAAGAGTCTCTTTATAAATATATTCCAATTAATTAATGAAAAAGATGTTAGAATTAAAATATCACCATTTTGCAATCTAATGAAGCAATAGCTATAGACAGTAAGCTTCAAAGGCTGCTTAGATCTTAAAAAGCAGTAATAAGACATGTGCCTCCTACAGTCTTGGTCAAAGGAATTGAAACCTAAGTCTGATCCCCATCTCTGAAGCCAGTTTGCCAATCTGTAGGAAATGCCAAGAATGGAGGGAAATGCAGAACTGCACCATGATTATGCAATCAGCTAAGTCAAGACTGAGAGACACTCTACAGGTCAAACAGCCCAAGGTTCGTCAACAGATAAACTGCAGGGAAGAGAAATGTATGTGAGGAAAACCTATGGATTGAGAGATATTTAGAAGACCTATCAGAGGTGAAAATAAATGGGCAAGACAAATCACAGTGTCTAGGGATGCAAGTTTGGACCATAAAATTATTTTAAAATTCATGAAAATGATTACTATATAAGTCAAAGTAGTGGATACATCTGGGGAGAGACCAGAGGTTAGGACTCAAATGGGTCACATGGACAGGCCTTCTGGGATTCAGGGCAAATGTCTCATGACTGAACCTATGTAAATGGCTACAAGATTCCTCTCCTTACGCAAGCCCACACTGGTTCTGCATAGTTTTTTCTGTATTTGTCTTTTATTCTACAATAAAAACTCTGAAAACATTCTCAGAGTAGCCGCCAGCTTATAGGAGTAAACCCAACACCTAGACCAGAAGCAGCCACAGCAGCAGCAGCCACAGCCAGCGAGGCGTTTCTCAGGCCGGTTTGCTAACCTCTTCAGGGGACCTTTTTGGCTTTCTTTAAAAAAAAAAAAAAAGAGAGCAAGAAAAAAAAAGAAAGTGCATTCTCATGTTTGGCTGGGATGCTTCAGTAGATGGTTATTTTGCACAAAGTGAAGCGTGATGAAGTGGTAACAACCACTGCCACTATAGGTTAAATGTGAAAACTATGAAGTACAAAACAACATCTTTGCTGGCTTAACCGGACAGCATCCAACCTCTGCAGCATCACTACTTCCAAAACACTCAGATTTTGCTCTTTGTATGAGCTCCAAGAAGAGCTCATGAGGATGGTGGCAGAAGGGTTGATCTGGGATTCCGTCTGACTAGTGTCTGTTTGCAAAGAAAAAAGATCTTCCTGTTGCCATGAGCACTGCTGAAATCACAGATGAGCTTGGACTGAATTCTCTGAGCAACAGAAGCTGGTCCATCAGGCCACCTGTGGCAGTGGAGGAGGACTGGATTGCTGTCCAATCCGTGATGAAACCAGATCCCCTCAGGGAGAACTCATCTTCCTCCTGCTTTCCTCCTCTCCCTTTCACTACCTCCCCTTAACTCACCTGTGGCACACTGCGCTCACTGTGGACTGAGTGCCTGAAGCTGTATTTCATTACGCTTTTGGTCACAGTATATTACACTATACTGTAAATGTGACAGGTGCAACCTGCAAACTGATTTCTTATTTAATGTAAATAGTTTTTGCTTCCAATGAGACCACTTCTGCTATCTAATACAATATTACTCAGCCCTTTTTTCTTTCTTTTCTTTTTTTTTTTTTTTAACTTAAAAACAAAAACCTCAGTTCAGTCCCAAGAAGGAATTTCAGCCAAGTTGGCACTTGGGCTCTAACAAGTTACTGTGTAAAAGAGGGAAGGCTCCTCCTCTTGGCTTCATCAGGGTTGAACTGTTTTGATTGTTAGCTTTTAACCTGAACTCAGTGTACTTTTCAAAATAATGATTAGAAATAAAAGATAAGGACAACATTTGAACACACAGATGGGAGAAACATTCCTAGTGTAGTTTCCATGGTCATCAGTAAATACCAGTCGGCTGGGTCTTTACCCCAAGACTGGGTACAAGGTACGGATGAGCACTTACTGGAAGCCCCAGGCTGTGCAGTGGGAATGATTAGAGAAGACCAGAATATGAATCCTAATTCATTTTCCTCAACACTGACTGTGGGGCATCCATAAAGGGAGGTATAGAACAACCCTAGCAGAAGGTGCCACCAGCCTCCAACCCCCTACATATATAGGCGTCATTTTCTTTAAGTGCTAGTCTGCTCCTTGCAAATTAAGAACCCAATTTATGCGACTCACTGGGAACAGAACCTTAAGGAACTTGACTGTTGTGGAGGAAGGGCAGTGGAAGGGAGACAAAGACTCTTTAAAATTCTAAACATAAATTTATAAACCAGCACAGCTTTTCAATTTGTTTGGGATGCTAATTGCAAGATCGATTGAAATCTAATGACATACTTACAAACTGCATTTAACTTATGGTACACTGTACATGTTGTGAGTTAGTTTAACCAAAGGAATCTGTGTCTTTCTCTGTCAGTATTACTAGTATCTGGATTTCATTCAGTCTAATGTATATTCTGTATTAAGTGTCCACTTGGCACAATGCACTCAAGTAATATTATTACTTCCAGATGATAGCCACGCACAATATTTAGTTAGAGAAACAGTTTCCACACTCTAACAATTGGCAGAAGTCAGGTTTTCTAGTTAAGGAATATCATTAAATATAAAACCTTGTTTTTCATGCATAGGAAGTGAACAATACAGCAATAGGACACCTTCCATTTCTAATATTTGACAGCAGAATGATTTTCATTTCTATTTTTCAGCTATTATTAAGTCCAAAAAGTTGTTAAATTTTTTTTATTAAATGTTCTGGGTTTCTAACAAAGGTACTTAGGGTAAAGAAGAGGTTTTTGGTACTTATTAATTTCACAGAAACCATTTAAATAAACAAACTATAAATCTCTAAATATCTTTGTACTTTTGGGGTAAGCTTTTCAAGCTCATGTGGAAAATAGTTTACTTTTAAAACTTCTAGTTACTGTAGTCTATGTTAATTTTGTAAATGTTCTTTCCCTTTTAAAAGACTAAGATTGAAGTTTGTTAGTGTTTGCCATTTTTGTGTGCATATCTGATTTCTTTTTATTTCCCTGTAATCAGCACTGATACCTATTTCCTGCGTCTCCTTGACTGCTAATAAGTAAGAGGCTGGGCGTTCAGCTTCCACATTCTACACTCTTTGCGCAGATCAGGACACTAAAAAGACACGAGTTAACAGAAACCTGAGTGGGCTGTTAACCTTTTTTTTTCTTCGGGAAATGTAGATGCAATAACATTTCCAGCTGAAAGACTCAGATTCTAAGTTCCTAATGTTTAAGAATGCAAATGAAGTATTCTGTCTTTTCTGTGCCTGGAGGTGTTCTGTGAGAAAACAGAAAGAGGTTTCTAGGATTAGTTCCACAGATTTCCTTTATCATGTAAAATCTTAGACTGGTTGCACTGGCAAGAATCAAAGAAAAGCAATACAGAAGATACCCAGAGAAAATGAATTCAATAACTTCTTTAGCAATAACACTGAGAAAATTAGAGTTAACTAAAAAGTCAGCCTTTTGGATAAATTTTAGCCTTCCTCCTTTAAAGAAATTCTAGTTTTAATATTAGAACATTTTTAAAAAATATATTAGCAAAATATTGATGATCAAGTCAATGACACTAAATTTTCTTGGATGAAACTTAAGTTTATCACTCAGCTACCTGGCATTTTCAGGAAGTTAAGCTTATTTTTGCTTTGTAATACAATAGTAATAACGCTTTAATTAAAGATGCAAGTACAGCTGTGAACTTCTTGTTGCATTTTCATATAGATTGATCTTCTTGATGTTTGAAACAGGATTTTATCTTGAAATGTTTTTTAAAAAATAAATAAAACTTGAATATATAAAATTTTAAATTTGTTTATATAAAATTATTTATGTAAAACCTTGAACTCTTTTAATAATTTCAATTGGATTGAACAAAGTATGACATTCATGATTCGAGGTCCCAATTATCTAAAACCCACAAGGAATTTTTATTTCAAATACAATAATTATATAAGGTTTAATGCATATTGAACGGGGCTACCTGTGGGAATGAGTTTGTGTTCCAGTAATTCTAATAAATGTTACTGTAAAACAAAATTTTTTTTAAAAGATGTAGGCACAAATGTTAAAGTATTTCTTCTAGATGTATTTTTTAAGAGGATAAGGTAAGAAACTTCATATTTAAATATGATTGTGTATTGCTAAGCTTCTCCTTATATAAACTGGTCATAGGAATTATTTAGTTATGAAGTTGTAATTTCCTTCTTTTGTACTTCCCATAAAATACTTTTAATTTTATATCTCAACAATTTGGATATTAAAAATGAGTTGTTTTCATTTCTCCCTGATCCAATTATTTTTATTGTTTCATGAATACTAAAATTAATTGGTACTTTCGGATTGAAAACTAATTTTTCCAGTTCAATTTTGGAATATACCTTATAACAACTATGGAATTAGATGAGCAATTTTACAGTTTAAGTCTTAAAAACAATTTAATAATGCTTCAATTAGCATGAGGGAATGTTAATGTAGATGCCTCCTGACTCACCTTCCTGTTCATTCCTCAGAGTCCATTAATATTTACTGCTAGTAGTAAGCTGGTAAACTGGTGAAAGGCTAGAGATCTTGTGTTTAGTCCAAACACTGGATACTAACTTTAATTTTTAAATGTTTAAAATTGGTCTAGGATATTATCTGAATTATGTACTCTTTCTATTTCCTTTGATAATATGAATTTTTTTAAAACTTGCTACAAGTAGAAGTCCTTCCACACTCTGTGCTTAATTTACTGCTTTCTGGAACACATCAAGTTCTCGATACCACTGCTGGATGGAAATCAGAGTCATGTGGTTTGAATAAAGCATGCTCTACCTACAGTTGGGATATTCTTTTTTGTTAGCACATTTAATTGCTGTGCTCTAGTACAGCCTACGTTATAAAGCTTATTTCAAATAACGAATGGAATGCTAAAAAAGCAGAGATCATGATTTCCAGTTAATTGCCTCGAGCAGCTAATTCCTCACACTACTCAGTCCAACAGGCCAACCTGCTACTTTCACCCTTTATTTTGGTTATTAACAAGGATGCAATGAAATGAAAGTGACAATAAGATGTAGTGGAATGACCCAAGTAGAGATTAATTTATCTCTAGGTAGGAAACATTTTTTTTAAAGTTTGTAGGGAATAAAAGAACAAGGAATGCATTAATATTAACAAGAACAACAATATGTACTTTACTTACTTATTTAGCACCATCTAAAAGGCACTGTAGTAAGGCTCACTTTACCCTAAAAACCATTTTATACATAGATAAACATTTCAGTCATTGGGTTCTAGTTGGTTTACAAAGTTAGAAAGTCTTCAATTTATTCTAGAATTACACAGTAAAATATCTTAACTAACATTCCACAGTTTAAAGTTTTTTTTAATTTTTTTTAATTGAGGTACAGTTGATTTACATTGTATTACTTTCAGGTGTACAACACAGTGATTCAAAATTTTTACAGATTATACTCCATTTATAGTTATTATAAAATATTGGCTATATTTCCTATGCTGTAAAATATATCCTTTCAGCTAGCTTACTTATTTTATACATAGTAGTCTGTACCCCTATTTTGCCCCTCTCCCGTTTCCTCTCCCCACTGGTAATCACTAGTTTGTTCTCTATATCTGTGAGTCTCTTTCTTTTTTGTTATATTCACTAGTTTTTTAGATTCCACATAGAAGGGATAATATACAGTATTTGTCTTTCTCTGACTTACTTCACTAAGCATCATATCCTCCAGGTCCATCCATGTTGCTGCAAATGACAAAACTGCATTCTTTTTTTTAATGGCTGAGTGGTATTCTATTGAGTATCTACACCACATCTTCCATATCCATTCATCTGTTGATGGACACTTAGGTTGCTTCCATTTCTTGGCTACCGTAAATAATGCTGCTATGAACACTGGGGTGTATTATCTTTTCCAATTAGTGTTTTTTAATCATTTTTCCTCGAAAAAAAAAATGGGGCTACGAAACCAGCAGGACATAAATAGTCATTTCTACTTAACATGTCAGTAAAATTAGGATCTGAGAGATGAAATCAAATGCCCACCACACCTAAACAGGTAAAGTGATAGAAATAAGATAAGACCCAAACCAGTGGTTTTACCTGCAGCTCTGCTGCCTTCTCATGTCCCAGGTTCAGGTGGCCATGTGCTGACCACTGGGAAGTGTCATACATAAGTCTGTCTGACACAGTCCCAGGACACACCTATTACCTCAGCACCCATCTGACTAGTGCCTCTTTTCACTCTCCAAAGCATGCTTGTTTGGACAGACCTGGTTTCTGAATGCAAAGAGTTTACAGTCTAGTAGAACAAACAACACATACCAAACAATAAAAACAATAAATGGTAGAGAGTACTAAATGCACTAAAAGAGGTTAAAAATAAAAAATCAGGCACTGTGAACAGAGTCCAACAGAGGAATCAAGGAAGGCGTCACAAAAAGGGTAGCATTTGAAGGAAAAAAGAAACTAGGATTTGAAAAGGCAGCAAGGAAAAACAAGCATTTAAATATTCAGGAAAACAGTCCTCCCACTGGTCTGTAAAAGGTTCTATGATCTTCAGAGAATCTTGATGAAGCTACACGCAACCCGTGTTCATCCTAAAGGGTCTCCCCCGCCTTCTCTTAAGCCTTACAACAACCAGACCTCAACTGCATACTTCTTCAGTATACAGGTAAAGCCATGCATTCACTCTACAAATACATGCTAAGCACCCACTCTGTGTCAGGCACTGTGTTAAGTCTAGGGAAACAATGATGCACAAGACGAAGATGTACCACTGCCCTCTTTTAGTTGACAAACCAACTGGGAAGACAGGACACAACAAGCAATTAAAATCACAAGGAAGCATGGGTGCTGTGACAGAGAAGTACAGTAGTATACTCTGGGAAACTAATGGTAATTAGAATAAAGCATACATGGATGGAAACTGTCAGCCAAATCAACGTAAGTTTATTGCAATGATACCTCTACATATGAAGTGGCAATATTTCAATCATAACTGCATAAACAATAAAAGACAAGGGGAGTCTTTCCAGACAGAGATTCCCTCCTCTTTGCATCAGGGAATTTTTCCCTTCTGTTCACATTAAATTTTGCTACAATTTTAACATGCTCAAATCACCTGATACGTCTTTCTCAGAAAGTCCAACCAGGGCCTTTCTAACCTGCTAGATAAATAAGACTTGAGAATGCAATCTTCTCCCTTCAATTCAAGCCTTGTAACTGATGAGGGCGAAAATGGACATCATATATAATAGATGAAGCATTATTTTATATCAACTACCAATAAGCATAAACATTAATTGCAGCAAAATTATCTTCTTAAAATGTTTTACCAGCCTGTGCGACTCCCTTGAAATGTACGCTATCACCACCTTACGTAGCCTTTTGAAGTTTTCAAGTTATGACTGACACCACCTATAAACTCCTCACCTCCCATGGCTCTTGAATCGTATAAAACAACTGTCAAGCAGGGTTTTAAATTATATTCTTGTATTATAAAAAGGCAGGAATTAGAAGCAGCAGAGTGTAATGGTTAAGAGCAGGAGGCTGCCTAAACTCCAATTCTACCATAAACTACCTGGGTGGCCTTGGACAAGTTTCTTAACTACTCTGTGCCTCAGTTTCTGTATCTGTGAGGATTAAATGAATTAATATATGCAAAGCACCTGGGACAGAGGGGACCCTAATGAGCTGCTGTCTAGCTGTGAAGGGCTTCAGAAGGCACAGCTGGCTGTAACTGACTGGTGAGGACTCCCTGCCCACCTTCCCGTGTGCAGGTGTTTAATGCATTCCAGGAGCCTTGTTCCTGAGAAGGCAACCCTTCCTGAAGAGGCTAAACCTACTTCTCCCCCACACCCTTCATCTCCTCCTCTCAACCGGCTCCTTCCTCTCACCCTAAAACCCTGCTTGCATGTAGACTTGCTCATCCTTCCATCACATGGCTAAAGCTGAGGCAAGCAAGCAAGCCACAGCTCTCAAAGGAGAAAAGATGTCGCCCAGACAAAATTTTAAATGCCCGCACAATCACAGCAGCCAGCCAGCCAGCCTCTGGTAACAGAAATTACAGCGGGGCAAGCACAGATAGTGCTGGAAGGCAGGCAGAAATGAAACTATTGTGCATGCCAGCTTGAGGAATACAGGCTCTACAGACAACAGTAAGCCACTGAAGGATTCTGAAGTACTTCAGGAAGATCAGTCTGGCTCCAGTATTGACCAGGCTCCAAGGAGGAAAGATTGAGAGGAAGTGATCAGTGGTCCAGGAGAAAGACATGAGTGAGGAAGTAATATGACAGCAGTGGGAATTCAGTAGAGAGAAAAGCAGTGAGAAAAGCTGCAGTAATACTAATTAATAGTACACCTGGCAATGGATTTAGGGAGAATGACTGAATTAGGAAGTGCAAGGGAGGGGAATGGTCAAAGTTGACCATAAGATTTGCAGGCCAGAAAACAATTCAAACAGGAAACCGAAAAGCAGGTTCTGTTACAAGGATAAGTTCCACTTTGCACATAAGTGACCTGTTAGCAGGACAACCGGAGGAGACTTCCATGGGAGACACTCTCACATGGATCTGGAAATGTCTTCAGTAAAAAACAGACAACATCCAAATACAATTTCTTGGGATAAACTACTCTGCTGCACTTGAAACCTTAAAAAGTTATGATATCACATTTACCTGTATAATCACTAAAGTCATGAGCTGTGAAGTACTTCTGAGAGATTTTAAATATTTTACTCATGTTATTACTACCTGAAACACTTCACTTCCGAATCAAAAAGGGTTTTTGGAGTACTACTGTTCATGCTCTGTGGTTCAGAATGCTTTTCAGTTTCAAAAGCTCAGTTTTGACACAGCAGTTACTCTACTTGACCAAAGACTTCAACTCTGATTTAATAATGCTATTTAATAACAAATAAACTTCAAAAGTCTTTTTGAATTTTTTGGCTTCAATATCCACACTAGAAATTGCATAAAGAGAACACTGGAAGTCAGCAGAACACATAAACGAGCCATCAAAGATGAACTCCATGATCTGGGATGACGTGCCAAGGCATTTTCACAGAACACTAAGGCCCACCCACCATACCAGTCAGAAAACAGCGCTCTGATGCTGTAATATTTATCCGCCATAGGCCATTTCCAACTATCCTAAGAGGAGGCTAGACTCTAGTTAAGACCTACCAAGAAATAAAAGTAATCTGAAGTAAGTCTTCTATCTTCTTTAGGTTACCTATAATAAAGCCCTAAAGAGATTCAGTCCTTTTCCCATATGGTTGTCCAGTCTAGTAAAGAATTTTCAAATTAACAACAATGGAAACTGATTTCAGGGTTTTTTGGATAAGAGGACAGCATAGAAATGATCTTAGGCTGAAAAAGGCATAATTTTATGGGTTTAAAATTAAAACCGTACAGTACTGGAAAACAAAAAATTATAATCCTTGTTGGTACTACTAAATGGTCAAGATATATGCAAAACAATTGTTTTAAACTCATTCATTGACAAATTTCTAAATAAAATAGAAAAAGTTATTTAAAATAATTTAACTCTATTTTCAACAACTCGGGATGATGTCACAGGTCATCCAGAGACTACATACAATATATTATCCCCACCTTGTGGTCAGCTTCATGAAAATGAACACACTAAAAATAGCAACAATCCCTGTACCTGTCTAAAAACCTCTGTCTAAAAATACCATTTATTTCACAGATTTGACTTGTATTTGCAAGAATTCCTTCTTCCCATGTTACTCTCAACATGAAAAGACATAATTCTTATTCATTCTTACATGTTTACCCTCTTTGTCTAAGTTTTCATCACAGAAGATAATACCTAATCCATAAATTTAAACATTAACAATCAACAGGTATTAATTTATTATATACCCACAGAACGGGGTATTTTTAAACCTCTGTGTGTTTCAATTTTCCTTCTGCTAGGTTGCCAAATCCTGCACCACTATATTGGGGGTTGGGGAAGTGAATCTCTTGCCTCTTCTACAGCATAATTCAAATTTGGGGGGAAATCCAGAAAGTTTATAAATCTAATCCAACACTAATGTTTACATATGTTACTATATTTTACAAATATTTTATCAGTATGATTCTCACTTATCCACAAAAATTTTTTAATTCGGAAAGCAAATCCTCCACAGCATTTCTGAATTAACTGCCCATATTCTCAACTGATATGCACTAAAGGGAATGTAAATCTAATGTTATTGAATATAATTACTAATCACTTCTTGGCCTTTAGGTTAAGATCAAGTAAATATAATCAGTAGGCCCTATACATTTAAACTATATGACACATTCTCAGATTACTTGTATGTCATCCCTATCTATCTTTTATTTTCCGTGTTACTACACCCTGCCCCCATGTATTAGCAGAAATAACTGTACCATATGCTATTTTATTCACAATGTCACAGAGTCTCTTTCTAGTGGCTCTAACCACATGTGTGCTTATGAACAAGATAGTGAAATGTGTATTAAACTAAATATATTCATACAGATGTGTAGCTGTTACACCATACTTTGACTATAGCGTAGTCTATCTCCGTCCAAGTACAATAAAAAGGAACATTTGTAAATAGTTGAAAAAAAACATATTTCATGACATGTTAAAAATCACATAAAATTCTAGTTTTAGTGTTCATAAATAAAGTTTTATTGAAATACAGCCATACCCATTATGTTCACTTACCTATACTTGTGGGCTGTTTTCATGCTACAACTGCAGAGTTATATAGTTAATAACTGAGTTGAATAGTTCTGATGGTATGGCCTGCAAAGTCTAAAATATTTATTACCTGGCCTTTTACAGAAAGAGTTTGCCAAACACTGGGCTATATGATAAAACGGTTTAAATTTCTAGTGATCATACGCATGAGCAACAGCTGAATAGCCATCTTGCAAAGATAACAGAAGTGATTTCTGTATTTATAAACATCTGCCTACTTTGAATTTAGGGTATCAAATCTATCCCATGAATGGCCCAAAAATAGAGCTGGGCAATCCACCTCTTACCCATTTATTTGCTTATTAAGCAAATATATACGAGCCAGATATTGTTCGAAGCACTGAGGAAACAGTAATGATCACAAGGGGGGAGGGGAACTCCTGTGGTTGTGTAGGTTACATTCCAGTGGGAGAGAGAGACAGACAAAATAAAGTATGTATCAGGCTGAAGTAAATAGAGAAAAATAAATTAGAAAATGGGAATTGAGAGTGTGAGGTGATAGGAGAATAATAACTAGCCATTTTAGTTAGGATAGTCAGGGTAGGCATCTTTGAGAAAATGACTTTGAATGGCCTAAAGAAGGCACATCTGGAGATTCTATGTTCTAGGCAAAGAAACTAGCAGGTGAAAAGGCCCTGAGGTTGTAAGCATACCTTACCTCAAGGAAGAGGTACAATACAGTAAAGCAAGAGAGCAAAATACTTAGATCAGAAAGGGGGATGGGGACTTAAAGGACTGGATCTTACTCTGAATGAAATAAGAAGCTATTAAATGTACTTTGTTGCTTGGTTTTTAGCAGAGAAGCTGATATTTGACATATCAAATATTTGGATATTACTTGTCCACGGATCACTCTGACTGGGTTCTGAGAATACTCTGGAGGGACATAAACATGGAAGCTTGGAGATCAAGTAGGAAACTAATTTGATGATGCAGATGAGAGATGCTGGCAGCTGGAATAAATGGCAGCACTGACAGTAGTGAGAAGTGATCAGATTCTAAATTAATTTTGAAGGTAGAGCCAAGAAAATTAATCCCCTTCCTGAGAAGGTCTTCCCCCTTTTTTTAATCTCCATTCTTCTCCCCCATCACCTTCTCTATGTAAACACACTCCTATTTTCAAGATCCACTTCAAATGCCACCTTCTTCATGAGACTTTTCTAGACACTCCTCCCCCATCAAAAGTAAGCACTTCATTCTCTGACCTCCCCACAAGGCCATCTCTGACTCTCATGAGTTAAACTCCTCCCTAGGTCTCCTCCCTGTTGTATCTCCTCTCTATAAACTTCTTCAGGGTAGTGAATCTGCTTCATCTTTGTATTCACTGGTATCTGCCACATCAAGAGATATATGCCAAACAATCAAATTAGATAAGTTCTAAGTTTCCTCTTGGCTCAAAAAGCCCATGATTTTCTTCTCTCTGTGTACTTTATAACTCCAATGATGCCACAATTATGAAACTCAGCTTTATAGGGGCACAGAGTTTTTATGACAGGAGTAAATTCCTAGGGAGGAAACCAATAGCTAGACAAATACAAAACACTCTTCTTCACTAATCCTTTCATACACACCCACACCTCTCCTATTAGAAATTAGACAACTGTCTCTCCAGCTATACCCAACCCCTAAGCTACCAGAATTAACCATTACCTTCATGCAGCACCTACACAAGACATACTTTGATTGCAGCGATGACCACACTGCCCTACAATTATGTGGTATAATAGACATTTTGTGGAAAAGTTAGCCAGCCCGCAACTCTCTGAGCTGCACTTTTCCCAACCACAGTAAAAGTCCCCTCAGCTGCAACCCTTTGGGGGTTTTGTTTGTTTGCTTGTTTGTTTTGGCCGCACCGCACGGCATGTGGGATCTTAGTTCCCGGACCAGGGATCGAACCCGCGCCCCCTCTAGTGGAATTAACCACTGGACCCCAGGGAAGTCCCTGCAGCCCTTTTGCAGGATGTGATCTGGCTCCCTGAACACAGATGACTGTAGCAAAAAGCAGCTAACCCAAACTCGATCTATCGCAGTCCCTTTCCCAGGAATGGGGACCAAGAGAAAAAAGAGGCTTTCCTCTTTTCAGGAGGCCAGACCTAAAACACATAAGCTCAGGGGCTATGGAGTCAGCATGTTCCATGGGACCACTAAAGCAGAGAAGCAGAGGATGCAAGTGGACAGGCTTGCCGAAAGATTTCAAAGAATGAAGCAGAAACACAGAGCAAAAAGACCTGACAGCTGGCTAGTCTCTGTTTCCAATAGTTTCCTCAAGTCTCCCTATCTTTTCACTCTTGGATTCCTCAAAACACCCATGTGTAATATGCACAAAGTTCTAGCTGCCCAGCAACATCGTTAAAGCAACTCATAGCCTTGACATTGTTTTCCTTACTAACATAAGAGTTAAGGCTTTAAGCTCTGGTTCTAAAAATTTTAACTTAATAGTAACAACTGAGTGTTCTTTCAGTCCCCAAGACCAATACAAGGGACAATCACAGAAGGAATCAAAATCTAATACCCATAAATAAGTTTCTTGGAAAAGCAAGTTTTGTGCCCTACTTTATTTTTTTAACTAAGTTTCTCAGTGTCTAGCACAGTGGGATAAGAAAATTTTCAATAAATGTCTGATAAAGAACAAAAGACTGTCAACCCACTAAACATCCCAACTCTCTCCGCCCCCAGCACACACTTCCTCCAACACCCACAGAAATTCTTCTGAAAGCACTGATACATCTCCCAGTTTTGGGTTTCTCTGCCATTCTCTCAGACCTGTCCCACTCTGCAAGTCAGCTCTGCCCTTGGCTACCTGTCCTCACAGTCACAAAATGGCTGCCAGCAGCACCAACCCCTCTCACTCACAAAAGGGTGGGCGTGGGGGGCCGATGTGGAGCTTGAGCACCAAAGTCTCTCTAATGAATGAGAAAGTTTCTCTCCCAGGAATCCCAAGAAAAGCCTCACATTCTGTTTCAGCGGTCCAAACTGGCTTAAGCCTTCACTGAGTCATCCTTGAATAATAATTGTCAGAAGAGATAACATGATTATAACTGGCTTAAACAAATCACCAGTGGTGGAAAGAATGTTAGAGAGGCAAACTGTCCACTGGAACGTGAGTATACGTGTGCACACGTGCATGCCTACCAGATACAAGCATTCACTGAAGCCTATTTGCTTGGTATAACCATCACCTGCTAGCCAGACAAAAAGATAAAGAAGCTTACCAGTAATTAACACTTGGCAGAAAGATATCAAAGGAGACAGAATTTCGAGTGGCCACCTTAAACTGTGATACCATATATTGTTCCCTTTGTATCCACACCTTTCCCCTAACTGTTCTCAAGACTTGAAGGGTGAAATATTACCATGTACAGTCTTACTAGAGTGTTTTTCAAGACTGAATAATCGAGACTTAGGGAAATAAACCACTGTGAGAAGAGGAATGATTCTTGGTATCAGATTAATCTCTAAGTAAGGGCAGGGTTTACTGAAAAGCAGATGATTTGCAAAGTACAAATCAGAAGATAGCTTTGTGTCCTAACAACCGCAGGACAAAACTAAGGGGTGAAGACTTCTATAGGAAGGCCAGCATGAGACTTTTAACTTCTTCTAAGGCATTGTTTCTTATTACATGTAGCTTGCATTTTTCTACTCCTGTTATAACAGCTTTTAATTACATAATTCTTCAGTCTGATGTGCATTCTTGTTATAGTTAATATAGAAATACATCACATTACGTCACTACATGCTTAAAATTCCCCCCAGTGGTTCCCCAAGGCTGCTGAAATTAAAATCCCAGATTCTTACAATGGCCCTTGCTGATGTGCCCTGAGCCTATCTTTCCAACCGCATCCTGTACCACACACCTCCGCATTCATCATTCTCCTGCCACGCCAGCTTCCTTCTCTCTATCGACAAGCTAATCCTCCTGCCTCAGAACATTTACACCTGCTCATTCCCTCAGCCTGGGGAGGGTTTATCTCAGATCCTCACGTGCTGGCCGCTGCTCCTTCTCATCCTTCAGTTACTTCAGTGCAAATGTCACACCCTCCCCGCACCTGAGCACCACCCACAACCCCGCCACACACACCCCCATCCGCACCCGCACATCCTGGGCCATGGCCCTTCTACAGATGACCGCCTCTGGGTCAGACACTAATCCCCAATCCAATCAGTTGTCAACAGAGTGACAGGCTCACGTGATAAAGAAAGCTTGGTAATTTAAACAGCAACTACAAGCAATGAGGCGAAGAGAAGCAAGAATGTAAGGAACAAGTCAAGTATTAGTGACCAAACTGAGCTGAAAACACAGAAATGATTAACAAGTCAGGCCTACCATGATCTCAGTTTCCTAAAAGATCGTGAGAGTATTTAGGGGCAAAAAAGTAAATTATTACCCCAATTCAAATACTAGCCATAGGCTTTAGTCTTCTTTCCAATAAAATACACGTATCAACTATTTCCCTCATTCCTTAACGAGAGCACAAGCACGAAAGGATGACACAGAAGTCACTTTGAGCACCTCTAGAGAATGCACACCTGAGGTAATATTATTCATCAGTATATAAATCGCATTTACTAATAATATCAGTTATTTACAGAAGCAATAATTGCTTTAGGATACTTCAAGGTACACATATTTATCTTTACTATTAAAATTATTAAATTATTAAAATTCAAGATAAAAAAGATCATACAAACCAAAATTTAACAGTGAAAAAAATATGGTTAAACGTTGTGTCTAAATTATTTTTTTAAAAGAAACAGGCATTAAAACAGGTTTCAAAGAAAGAAAGATATCATAGAAAACAGTAATTCTGTATCTGAAAAGAAAAACACCTTAGCATTTGCCCAGAAGACACTGCCTGAACCTCCCATCCATCCTTCTAAATTTGGGGAGTCTTAAGAAATCCTGTGTCAGCAATCAAAGCCAGTGCTGTAACCCAACTATAGCAATCCACTTTCAAAATTCTTAAAAAACCCATTTGGGGTTTGTCGGTAGGAGGTAAATTAAAGCCTTATGTACTGAGAAGCAAATAATTTGAAAAATGTACAGGGGCAATGAACCCTGAAGTTATCAGGCATCGAAATGACTATAAAAGTGTTTTGTATAGTTTACCAAGAAGATCCAAATTTTCTATTTTTCATCTATTTTCTAAAAATGTATAAGAACTGTTGAACTTGGCCCTCGGGCTTAAAACACTACTTATCAACTGTTAATTTACCCAAGCATCTTTTCTAGTTTTTAAGTTGAAATAAAATCTATATGACATCCAAGTAACTGAACAGGACAGATTTTTCTGAATCAAATTAAACAATGCAATGATTTTCTGGTAGCAAAAATACATTACTACATAAAACATTTATCAGGTATTCTTAAGTGGACAATAAAAAGAAACCTGAATTAAACTGAAGTCTAGTAATATTAAGGAACTAATCTCAGAAATGTTGCTACAAGTCCTAACCACTTTCAAAACAGAATTCTACCTCCAATATACAGATCTATTCAAATAGGAAAAGGAAAAAATCCACTTTCATATTAACTATTAGGCAAAAAAAAAAAAAAAAATCGTCTTCGTAGTTGAATTTTTAAAGACGCTTTCTATAAAGAGACTACTTAGTACCATGCTGAAATTTTCAGTAACTAGAAAATTTAAATGTAGTCAGTATGATGGGAATATTTTCTTTGGTCTCTTTCAGGTCTGAGAATATTTTAAGTCTTGAGTTATTTTTACATGCTCTTCTTGAAGGAATTGATTTCTCTACCCTTAAGTTTTGTATCTTAAAATGTTTGAGAAATGGTAAAAACAAAAAAATCAATTTTCTTTTTCAACAGAGGGGTCCATGCAAGGCTACTTTTGTCAAGAGTATATAAGAGAATACCATCTTAAAGCTCATTTTTAGATTTCTTTCAATTGTTTTACTATAAAGAATTTAACAAAGAAGTTTACTAAATAAATAACAGACTTGAGAAACAGAAGAATTCTATAATGCCTTATCCGACCCCAAGTCTACTAGCCCAAGCATCACTAAAACTAGTTAAATGCTAATTATACAAGAGGCAATTTGCCAGTAATTGAAAAACGCCTACGAAATTAACAAGTGAATACTATCTGACACAAGAAAGCTGGCAATGGTTATAGAGGCTTTTGCCTTCTAAAACCAGAATCAGAACTCAAGACGATTAATCAACATTTTAACACTTCCCATCTGTAAGCTCAAGGTAGTGCTTACTGTCACTTGACAAGTTGCTTAGCATTGCAAAATTTGATAATTCATGTCTTACTGAATTTTTACTGACTTGGAAGAAAATAAAACACCAATTAAAAGCAGATGTCACCTTTAATTCTAACTGGCTGACAAAGTTCTAATTTTTTTACCCAGTGCAGAGACAGAACGCCTGTAGATGACAGTTTGGACAGTTAAATATTTAAAGTCACTGATATCCCCCCACAAATTTGCAAGTGATTTTCCAGAACTTAATCCCATGGGGCTTTTTTATCTGGCAAACATCCAAAAGGAATAGTTTCAAGTAGACATCTAGAAGGTAAATTTATTGTTACATTTTTGCAAAGGCTACAAATACTGATCAGAACATTACTAAGCTAATATCCTCAAGATTCCCAGCTTTATCTTCATAAACATAAAAAATTTTCCAAAAACCACATTGCTCCATGTTGCTCCTCTATTAAAATCTAGCTTAAAAAAAACACAAAACACTAGTATAAAGATTTAATAAACTGTGCTTAACATACATTCATGTTTAAACGATCCAAGGGCTGGGCTTCCCTGGTGGCACAGTGGTTGAGAGTACGCCTGCCGATGCAGGGGACACGGGTTCGTGCCCCGGTCCGGGAAGATCCCACATGCCACGGAGCGGCTGGGCCCGTGAGCCATGGCCGCTGAGCCTGTGCGTCCGGAGTCTGTGCTCCGCAAAGGGAGAGGCCACAACAGTGAGAGGGCTGCGTACTGAAGGAAAAAAAAAAAAAAAAAAGATCCAAGGGGTAAATCATATCCAACTGAACTTACCATAACATAATAACAATCTGATTTGAGTACTGATATTTTTCAATGTCTTTCAATACTGTATTGCTAGTCATAAGTTCACTCAATTTTGCTTCTACTGAGTTCTGAACAAAACTTCTTAAATTCAATGTTTTGAAAAACACCACAAAAATAAATAAGTAGACAGACTGATGACCATACTAACACCCAACTGACAACATTAATATCTACTTTCCTGCAATAAACCCAAATTTCCATATATATATGTAAATAAACTTAAAATGTATAAACAATTACAACATTATTAACCTTCTAAAGATAGCTAGGCTAGTGTTTCCTAATGCTACTGTTTCTATGCATAAAGTAACTTAGAATAAAATCCTGAGATCTAAAAATGCTTCATTATAATACAATAGGTTTTTCTACAAGAAGAAAACTTCTGCATTTTCCCAAACATCCCGATTTCAAAGACACTATAATAAATAGAGTCCCGGCCCAATGTCCAGCAACACTGACCACAGCCTCCACAGATTACCCCTGAATGATCTAAGCGAGCTTTCAAAAGCCAGAACAAGCTGCAACCAATCAGGCAAAGAGGGAAAATGAATCCCAGAAGGAATCACCACAGAGATCCCAGTCATAATAACAGGGTCCCTAGGAGCTGTAAAGGCCTAGCAAGGCTTTGCTTGCGTCTACTCTTTACATAACAATCAGACTTGGCTTAGCACTCAGAAGGGGTAAAGGAACCAGGTTGATCCTCTATTGTTCACTTCTTAGGTCTAACGGAGTATTTGCACTTTAACAGAAAGTCTGTCATGAAAGAAGAATTTGAGGAAGATGAAATGGAAAGGTGGTCACAAAAAGGGGATTTAAGGGAGTGGCCTACCTGTGACAACTTTGTAGACCTAATCTTTGCATTTCCATCCTGCTTCATGCATTGCTAATCAGAGATCCACTGGAAGCTTCAGAACCAACTGAAAGGCCTGGCAGGGTATTTGGTTTTCCATTCTTCTACTCTGTTTATTCCCAATATATATTCATCAGGCTTAGAAACAACTCTTGAACAAGGGCAGCCACTCAGCAATGAAATGTAAATTACTGACATGTGCTGAAACCTGGACTTGCCACCACTAATGAGCACATTAAAGGAAAAATGCTCACTAGATGACTGCAACCTTTTTACTGAACCCAGTGTGCATGGAAAGCCACAATTCAACATCAATTAAAAGAGCTAGCTGCAAAACAGTAACAGAGCAGCCCTGTCACCACTTTTAATACCTCAGAGACCAAAAAGCTAAGACAAACATGAAATTTTTACACTTCATCGACTAAAAATGTTGTGCAAAACATTATCGTAAATGTGGTCCACTGCGGTTAAGATTTGTGAATCACTATTTCAAACAGTTTCTTAAGAGTGAAGAAAATAAGATATCTGGTGGTTTAAAAGAAAATCAACAAGGTATTAATCTATTGCTTTATTCATTAATGCAGTCAACAAATTCTAGACTTAGTGATCTAAAACTCACCAAAGACTTGGCAAGACTAAAATTATATAAAGCTTGTCAAGAAAAAATTTATAAACCATAAACTAATGATTTAGATCTCAAAATAAGCAAAATACTTGGTTTATATGAGCAGGGGCTCATATATAGAGAGGCAAAGACTATTATTTATCATAATCTAATCTGCAATTTAAAATGGAAAATTCTGAAATAAAATGTGAACAGACATCTAGTAGTTATTATTAACTTTTAAAATATAATTTTCACAGTTAAAATAAATTTTTAATCAAAATTTCAAAGTAAATGTGGCAAAAGAATGAATGAATAAAGGTATCATGAGTTAATTCACTATTAAGTTATTGTGTGAGAAATATTTTTCCAAAGAATACTATAATACAAGTCAGCACTCGTAGTATTAACATGTTTGAATATAATTTAATCTTTCTTTGATGACCTAAAAAGCATAGCCGATTCTTAAATGCCCTAAAAAATTAATAACAACAAATACTGTACAACAATGTTAAAAATCTGGTTATTTTCTCTTTGTGGTTTCTGGCTAAATTTAAGTTTTCTATATAATGCTGTGCAGTTAAACTCCAGCTTTTTAGAACCCTCAGGGCTTGAAAACACAACAGGCTTTACTCAAAAGAACTGATAACCTACTAGTATGTGATTAGGAAAATCATTTTATTTCTGATTCAGTTTCTTCATCTAAAATTTAGAGATAATGATACTGCAGAATATACACAGGTGGGGGAAGCACATGTGAAACCACTTTTTATACTATTTGACAATCCCCTAAACAAGAGATTCATTAGTTCACTAGGAACCCAAGACCTCATTCCTCTCCTATCAGAAACCCATTTAACAAAGTCTTCTCTCTTATTCAGAAATATACTTGCCTATCCATCAGGAATCCAGGAGCTTTGACTTTCTTTCTCCTTGAAGAAAAGGTACACTTGTCCAGGTGATTCCCTCAGAGGATATAAGTATGTGTCTACCTTCTACAGGAGATATACTTCGGCATTACTGGTTACTTTTTGACACCTCAGAAGGATTATTTTATCTTCTATCTCTTCTTATTCCTTATTCGATATCTTTTAGTATCTGTAGTTCCTCATCCCCACTGCTGTTTTTAACCTCTACCAACTTCTGTTATTGCTACTAAGGCCCATACACGCCACTCACTAGAACTGTACTGGTCAAGGCCTCAGAAAAGGGAGGCCTCCAACACGTGTCCCTGGTGGCTGAAGCAGCTGCCACATGCTGACTCACCCAGGACAGCCACACCTCAGACTCCACTGCAAACTACCACCGCTGCTTTCCACTGTTCTCTTTTTTTTTTTTCCTATGTGCTTTTCTTCTTATTTCAACTGCTTCTTTTCCTCACTTCCAGCTTTTAAGGGGAAACGCTTAACTTTTGCAGACAACTCTTTATACAGTCCCTGTATCAAGAGGTCTAACAAAGTATAATTATAAAATTATATAGTTATAGTCTGCCAGGAAAAAATAATGATGGGTGAGAAAAAAAACAAAAAGGTGAAAACTTCTTAAGGTTTTATTTTGTTTTGCTCTACAACGAGTTGTACAATCTCTTCTTCAGAGGTAGTACAGCCAGAAAATAGGAGTACAGCCGATGCTTGGGTTCAAATCCTTGCCCAGGCACTAAGAGCTGTGTGAGCAACTTGCTTAAACCCAACTTCCTTTTGCTTCTTTTACCTATAAAGACAGTACTATCCACTTGTAGGGCTATTATGAAAAGCAAATGAGTTAGTACATGTACAGTGCCTGGCACACAGTAAATACTCAAAAAAGTTAATTTGCTGAAGGTAGAAATCTCATCAATTTATATCATGGTCACAATCAACCTTGCTGCTTGTACTCTTATCTAAACTCACATTTCCTGTTTGTCTTTCTCTACTATTCACTTTTTAAATTCCTTTTGCTTTTAAATGGTGTGATAAAGAATAATAACAGCAGGAATGATGATAAAAATCACAGAGTCTTTATACACTATACTAATAAGTACAGGCACAAATTAAAACTCCAAAGCATAAAGACGGCAAAACAAATTTACCATTATATATATAAGGAAGACATCAGACTTCCCTGGCGATCCAGTGGTTAAAACTCCACGCCTCCACTGCAGGAGATGTGGGTTTGATCCCTGGTTGGGGAACCAAGATCTCGCATGCCACACAGCACAATCAATCAATCAAGACACAGCCACATTATACTAAAAGTCATATACAGAAATCCAATATATGATTTTCTTTCATGCAAAAGGAATTAACAGGAAATAATAGATCCCAACAAATACTTGTTAATTTTTTTAAGCAATAAAAATATATTTCAAATTAGCTTGGTGTGAACAGCAAAGAGGTTAAACCTATTTCTAAAAGTCTGTCTCATTTGTTTGGAAATGTATGTAAGCGATTCCATTAAAACTGAAGAACTGGGACTTCCCTGGTGGCACAGTGGTTAAGAATCCGCCTGCCCATTCAGGGGACATGGGTTCGATCCCTGGTCCGGGAAGATCCCACATACCGCACAGCAACTAAGCCCATGCGCCACAACTACTGAGCCTGTGCTCTAGAGCCCATGAGCCGCAACTACTGAGCCCGCACACACAACTACTGAAGACTGCGTACTCTACAGCCCATGTGCCACAACTACTGCGCCCATGCACCACAACTACTGAAGCCCGCGTGCTCTAGGGCCCATGTGCTGCAACTATTGAAGCCTGTGCGCCTAGAGCCCATGCTCCGCAACAAGAGAAGCCACCGCAATGAGAAGACCGTGCACCGCAACAAAGAGTAGCCCCCGTTCACCGCAACTAGAGAAAGCCTGCATGCAGCAATGAAGACCCAATGCAGCCAAAAATAAAATAAAGTGGTTAATTGAAAAAACAAAACAACAAAAACTGAAGAATTATTAACGATTGGTAAAATGGTAAATAACAGGAATTCAGAAATGAGTTAAGTAAAGGTCCTTGACTGACATCTAACTAATTATAAAGCCAGAAAAGGATGTGGTAGTGGGTTGGGAAGGGCAGTCAGACAAGTCTTGCTCTTTCTTCCTAGAATGTTCTTCTCCCATGAAGTCCCAGTTTACAGGTCACCTTCTCAGAGAGGTTTTTTTGGCACCACTTTATCCAAAGAGGCCACCTGTTCACCTTCTGGCACAGTGTTTCTCAAACTTTTTGGGACCAGAATCTCTTTACAGTTTTAAAAAAACTGATGATCTCAGAAAGCTTTTGCTTATGTGTGTTATATCTATCAATATTTACCATATTAAAATGAAGAAAATGTTTAAGTATTTATTATTTTTAAAAGAATAAACCCATTTAAATTTAACAATTAGAATTAACAAATAAATGAGTATGAGTGGAAATGTTTTATATTTTTTGCAAATCTCTACCATCCGGCTTAATAGAACACAGCTGGATTCTCCTATCTGGTTCTGCATTCAATCTGTTGTGATAACATACATCATGTAGCCGCTGAAAAACTCTACTGCACAATCGTGAGAGAATGAGGCGGAAACTATTTTGAAAACAGTTTTTACTTGGCAGAGTCTGTGAAAGAGTCTCAGGGATCCCCACATGCCAATACTCTATTGCATCATCCACTTGTGTTTTCTTTATAGCACTCATCATGATCTGAGTCTGATTCATTTATTATATGCCTCCCTGTACTAGAAAATAACCCCATGAAAACTCAGATTTAAAAAAAAAAAAAAACTCAGATTTTTGTCGTGTTCACCCTGAATATATGTAGTATCTAGAACAGTGATCAGTACCTTGGCACTCATGCCAGAAAGTATGAGGTAAACCTCCTATGTAAATGAAACGGTCTCTCTTCTATTTTTGTAATCCATCCAAAAATAATCCACATAGATTCTTAAGCTTGCTAGGTAAATTCACTTGAGTTCACCTGTTTGGTTCCTTGCAATTAGAAATCATATATGCCATCAGTTGAAGTGGCTCATCCTACCATACTACATCCTTTTTCCAAACTGCCAAGTGTTAACGGATATTCCGTGAGGGCAGGGAATTAACGGTCTAATGAAGTAACATGACGAAGTAAGGACTTCTCAAATTTTTCTTCTATTGTAAACAAAACGCAATGAATCAAAATGTGATTATTTCTTTGGGCAGTTAATCTGTCTTGGAGATAATTTTCTTTGTCTACTTTAATCCAAACACACATCATAAGAATAGAGCATGGTAAGAGCTCTTTGAAAAATGCAGTTCTATGTAATAGTCTTCGCAGAAGTAGCCTATCATCGTAAGACATAAAGCATAAATACTTTAATGTGATACCTAGAATAATAAAAGTTATGTGTTTTTTTTTTTTTTTTTGCAGTACGCGGGCCTCTCACTGTTGTGGCCTCTCCCGTTGCACAGCACAGGCTCCGGACGTGCAGGTTCAGCAGCCATGGCTCACGGGCCCAGCCGCTCCGCGGCATGTGGGATCTTCCCGGACCGGGGCACAAACCCGTGTCCCCTGCATCGGCAGGCAGACTCTCAACCACTGCGCCACCAGGGAAGCCCCTAAAAGTTACTTTTTATTGCTCTAGATTAAGCCCTTTTAACAAGTGGATTTTTCTTTTTTGTATCCAGTATTACACAGGAGAGAGTTTCTTATGTATCTACCCTCTAGTCTAATAACCAGTTTATACACATGAGAAGGATTCTTCTCATGACTCTTTGTGATGGCTATGCTTGCGCCAACATGAGATAAACCAAAACGAGCTGGAAAAACTTAATGTTTTTAGATACCATACTTTGACTTTAATTTGGTGTCTACTCTATTAATCTTAAAAGATAAAGACAAAACATTGTTCTATTTCTTCTGCTCATGAAAATATCAAGTATAATTAATGAAGAAGACTAAAAGCAGACATTTTGGTAACAAAGGAACATTCCAAAGACAAAGGCTGAAATCCCCTCATACTGGATGGATGTGAAGAAGAGATTTAATGTCTCCCGTGTTTAATATGTTCTCCAAGACACTCGAGTTAACACTGAACCCATTATATACTGTATGATATTCCAGCCTCTCGGAACAATATAAGATTAAAAAAAAAAAATTTCTTCTGAGCTTAATGTATTTCCTTTCATGGATTTCTTTTCATGAAAAGCTTCAAACATAAGCAAAAGTAGACAGATGGTATAATAAATTCCCAGTTATTCATCACTCAGATTCAATTATTGTAAAACTGATATTAAATTTGTATTTCAAAAAAAAAAAATTTGTATTTCAGCAATATTGTAACCAAGTTAGCCTTCTAAATACCATGCCATTGTACAATTAATAATATCAAACACTGAGCTAATACGTGATACCCTAGTGAAATATACTGACATTTTATATATAACATATAAATATATAACTCATTCTGTCTATACACTCAATATATTTTATATAAATTGTGGCATTCTAATCAACAGCAGCATCTATCATTTATCATCAAAACATTTCCTTACAAATAAAGTATAACGGTTAAGAAATGTACCATAATTTCTATCTAATGATATGTTATTTCTCTCAACAACTGTATTCCACAACAAACTACCATGTGAAAGACTGAATAAAAAGCTAAGAAAATGCACACATCAGCAAATACGCCCTAAGTACGTGGGAAGTACACACATACAAGAAAGGAATACTCGCTGCTAATGCAAATTAGCATATCACACGTTGTATTCAATATGGTACCTCAGAATCTTTGTAACAATATCTTTAAATAAGGTCCAGTCCAAAAACAAAGCCCCAGAAATGATCTCATTATTTCTGCCTCTTTGCCCATTTTAGATAGCATGCATTTAAAAGCATAATTTTAGAATGTATCTGGGGCAGTAGGAATCATTAAATATATGTAACCGTGATAATTAATATCACTTCATTTAATCCAACAAAATCCTCAATCGATTACCTTTATTAGAATAACAACAAAAATCTTTCCTACTAAATTCGAAGCATAAATGGATAAAAATAAATAAATGGGTAAAAATAAATTTTAAGAGATTACAAAGTTACTATAAGTTAAAAATAGCATTACAACATTAAAACACAGAGAGGCTACTCAAAGTGCCCCTCCTACATTTATTTCCAGAATTCCAAATTTTAACTAAGCAACTTCTCTCATCTAATGAAGAGTTAACTAGCACGTACTGAAAGGCTGCTGAGTGATACAGAAGAATTTCAAAGTATAATTTCCACCTTCTACTCGTGTACAAATTGGGTGACAATCAACAGATAAACAAGATGTGGTATATCCATACAGCAGACTATTATTCAGCCTTAAAAAGGAAGGAAATTCTGACATATGCTACAACATGGATGGAGTTTGAGGACATTGTGCTAAGTGAAATAAGCCAGTCACAAAAGGACAAATATTGTATGATTCCACTTATGAGTTACCCAGAGTAGTTAAATTCAGAGACAAAGTATAACAGACATTACCAGGGGAAACATAATGTTACTATTTAATGGGCACAGAGTTTCAGTTCTGGATGATGAAAGAATTCTGGAGATGAATACTAGTGACAGTTATACAATGTATCAATAAATGTACTTAATGCCACTAAACTGTACACTTGAAAATGGATAAAAGGGTAAATTTTATGTTATGTATGATTTACCACATTTAAACATAAAAATAAACTTTAAAAAAAATTCTTCTACATAACCTAAAAATGGACCAAAATAAAAATCAATATTAATTTCAACTGAATGATATTTGGGTCATTAATGAAGGAAATATCTTAACTCATTTCAAACATGTTTAAAGGAGAATTTATGACTTTTTCCATGGAATTTATAATATACGCAGATGAAATACATATGACAACGCAACATAGAGGATGGAGATGGAGAGAGAGGGAAAGTGGGCTACATGACTGCAAAATTTCTACATTGCACATAAAATGGTAAAATACTAAGTTCAAGTAGACCATACAAAGTTAAGGATGTATATTGTAACCCTTAGGAAAACCACTAAAAAATGTAAAAGATAGATCCAGTAGATAAATTTAAATGGAATTCCAACAATTAAAATAATCCAAAGAAGATAGGAAAGGAAAGCAGAAGGGAAAAAAGAGGAGACAACCTGAAAACAAATAAAAAAAGGGTAGACATAAGTCCAGTCACGTCAGTAATTTATTATTATTTTTTTTTTTTTGCGGTACGCAGGCCTCTCACTGTGTGGCCTCTCCCATTGAGGAGCACAGGCTCCGGACGCGCAGGCTCAGCGGCCACAGCTCACAGGCCCAGCCACTCCATGGCATGTAGGATCTTCCAGACCGGGGCACGAACCTGTGTCCCCTGCATCGGCAGGTGGACTCTCAACCAATGCGCCACCAGGGAAGCCCACATCAGTAATTTATTAAATGGTAATAGATTCTACTGAAATTGCACAGTGGTGATAGTTACATAACTTGGTGAATAAACAAAAAAATCAGATTTTTACATTATAAAAGGGTGAATGTTATGATGTAAATTGTATCTCAGAAAAAGCTGTTATTAAAGAAAATAAATTAAGGCAACCCAAAAGCTTAAAAGACCAAACACCACAATTAAACAATACAGATTATCAGAATGATTAGAAAAGCATGGCCCTCCAAAAATGGGCAGAAGACCTAAATAGACATTTCTCCAAAGAAGATATACAGATTGCCAACAAACACATGAAAGGATGCTCAACATCACTAACCATTAGAGAAATGCAAATCAAAACTACAATGAGGTATCACCTCACACCAGTCAGAATGGCCATCATCAAAAAATCTACTAACAGTAAATGCTGGAGAGGGTGTGGAGAAAAGGGAACCCTCTTGCACTGTTGGTGGGAATGTAAATTCATACAGCCACTATGGAGAACAGTATGGAGGTTCCTTAAAAAACTACAAATAGAACTACCATATGACCCAGCAATCTCACTACTGGGCATATACCCTGAGTAAACCATAATTCAGAAAGAGTCATGTACCACAATGTTCACTGCAGCTCTATTTACAATAACCAGGACATGGAAGCAACCTAAGTGTCCATCAACAGATGAATGGATAAAGAAGATGTGGCACATATACACAATGGAATATTATTCAGCCATAAAAAGAAACAAAATTGAGTTATCTGCAGTGAGGTGGATGGACCTAGAGTCTGTCATACAGAGTGAGGTCAGAAAAAGAAAAACAAGTACCATATGCTAACACATATGTATGGAATCTAGAAAAACAAAAAAAAGGTTCTGAAGAACACAGGAGCAGGACAGGAATAAAGACACAGACATAGAGACCGGACTTGAGGACAACGGGGAGGGGGAAGGGTAAGCTGGGACGAAGTGAGTGGCATGGACACATATACACTACCAAATGTAAAATCGATAGCTAGTGGGAAGCAGTGGCATAGCACAGGGAGATCAGCTCGGTGCTTTATGCCACCTAGAGGGGTAGGATAGGGAGGGTGGGAGGGAGACGCAAGAGGGAGGAGATATGGGGATATATGTATATGTATAGCTGATTCACTTTGATATAAAGCAGAAACTAACACACCACTGTAAAGCAATTATAATCCAAGATATATTAAAAAAAAAAAAAAAAAAGCATGACCCAACTACATGAGGGTTACAGGAGACATGTTTTCAATATAAGAGTCAGATGGAGAAAAACAAATCCTGCCAACAGTAAGCATAAGACACTTGAGAGTCTTCAGAGTCAAACATTAAGCAACTTGTCCAAGATCACAGGGATATGAAGTGGCGGAGCAAGAATTTTAACTCTGACTCCAGACTGTGCTAATACTGCAGGGGAGGGAAAGAAGAGGGAGAAGGAAAGCTCGAGTATAAAATTCAAACTATTTTAACCTCAAGCAAAGGGCAGAAAATCCCAGCCTCGGGCAGAAAATCCCAGCCTCATCAAATCCCAGATTCTTAACCTTCCTATTGAAATCACCCGCCAAACCCCACAACTCTAAATGTATTTGCCTTATCTACATCCTTAAAGACTCCCTAAAAATAGAAGATTTTTCTTTTTCAGGTATCCACTTTAGAGCATTTCTACTCAGCATCATCTTCAAATTCTTCAACAAACAGTCTAGAAGCTGAACTCTAATCCAACATGTTCTCAAACATCTCAAAGGACATTCTGTTATGATAAGGGTTTTATGAAGCTTGTTTCATAGGTATTCATTAAGCCTTTTGAACATGACATATTTAAAGTCACAATTTAAAACATATTACAAAATTGCTGTCAAAAGGATAAGAGTCACCAAATCTCTCCTCTAAATTCAGGGAGACATTATTAATTCAACATAAGTATCCCAGAGAGGAAAAAGGCATCAGTGACTCTTCTGTAGCTCTACCAGCTCACTCAAGTATTATACTTTACCTATAAAGTCAGCAAAACCAAGTGAAGACAGTTACTTTCACCGGCATCCAAGATCACAAGACCAAAAAAAACAAAAGAAATACTCTGTTTTTAGACCTTAACAATGGTACACCAATGAGGGGGAAAAAGGGAGCAGAAAGAGAACAACTTCCACCAATAGTTTAAAAAAAAAAAAAAAGGTGCCAGCCAAAGCTATCAATTAAAAACAAAACACTAACAATCCAGTCTAGTTCCAATTCATCTTAGAAGTAGTTTGGAACATTTACTGAGCATGGGATTTACAGTCAAAGACTTTTGTAAGAAACTATACTCTCACTTTCTAGCTATGTGACATTGGGCAAGTCATTCATTCTGAGATTGTTCTCTCTTCTATAAATCATAATACACCACAGATTGTCATAAAGATTAAATAAGAATGTTGCAAGTATATCTGCAGGTAGGTGTTCCACATCTATTTTTAAGAGCCTGGAGAAGGGAAGAAAAGTTCTGTGCCACTTCTTTTCTTATGAACAAACAAAATCCTACTTCAGCAAATAAGAGTACCCTGTATAACAAATCTACAGCAAATTCTAGCAGGCAAACACACACGCATGCGTGCGCTCCAGAAGAATACAAATTTGGTAGCAGTGGCAGTCTCTAGGAATTTAAACTGGGGGCTGGGGTCAGAGGTTCACAGATGGAAGAAACCTTATTTTTCAATGTATACATGTGACTTAAGTTTCTGAAGATTTTACATTCTCAAATTTTTTTCACTTTAACATAATAAAATCAAAGACCTGTGTCCAAAATGGAAATTCTAATAATATTAATGGTAAGAATATCTATGTAGTTAAAACTAGATGTCTAAAAAATACAGTGTAGTATTAACCTTTCTTAAGCCACGACGTATGTCACACACAAAACATACTTCCAGGAGCTACCCAGATCACAACCTATATAGATAAAATAGGAGTTATAAACAAATTTGGGCTTGCAAGGTCTACGGCTCTCTTTTTTTTTCCTACTCAAGAAAAAGTTTTTTTCAAATATGAGTGAATAGGGTATCATATTGATCGTTTTAAATTCACTCTAAACTATTTTAAGAACAAAAATATTGTTAAATAACATCATTAGAAAACTTGATAACTTCATAATTTTAGTATCAGTTGCCAAGTACTTAAAGCACATTTCACAACTCTAACACACCATGGATTACAACCTCACGACAGAAGACCGATGACCTAGCAAAAGGCTTTCTTCAAATTTCTATCTACACAACCTGATCATGTGCTGCCTCTGTTATTATAAAGTGCGGGAACAGATTTCTATGGGCTTTGGCTAAGTTCCCTACAGTTATCTGGTTTTCACTGTTTGGTTTCTCACTCTTTCCAACTAAGCAAACCAGGGTACAGTTTTTTTTTTAAGTGCTCTGTACTTATGGTCAGCCAACCTAGGTCAAGTCCTGATTCTATTACTTACCAATATAGTGTGACTGTTGGCAAGTCACTGCACCTGAGTCTCAGTTTTCTTTTTGTTAAATGGTTGCATGAATTAAATGAAATCATATATGTCAAAGTATTTTTAAACTACATTATCATGCGTGTGTGTATAGGAATAATATATCAGATTATTAATCTCAACAAGAAAAAAAATCTACACGCACAAAATACACATTAAAACTATCAGATTAATTTCCCCAAAATGCTAATTTTAACTATCTCATTCTCAAAAAAAGAATAAAAAAAACCACTCTTCAGTAGCTCTCCCCATCTACTGAAGTAATAATTATTAACTAACACCTGTAATGATAAGGTGATTTGCCTTATCTTATCAATGCCAGATTCTGTGCTAAGTTCTTTATACATGTTGTTTCTAACTTTCACAACAACCCTACAGGGTAGGTGTCATTCTCTTCATTTTAAAGATGAAAAAACTTGAGCTATTTCCCAATTTCGCTATTATGAACCTTACAATGAACATTTTTAAAGTACATCTTTGTAGGTGAAATTCTTAAGAGTGGAAATGTTGAGTCAAAGAATATATACGTTTTAAATTTTGGTAATACCAGCAAATTTCTGGAACAAAAAAAAAAGATAAAAGGGGGCTGAAATAATTTATACTCCCAAGAACAAGACACTTCCTGTACACTTGTCTACCCTGGATGTTACAGCTATTTTTTAAAAGTATGGTTAATCCAATGGATAAAAAAAATCTCATTATTGTTTTTGAAGTAGTTACATTCCTTACCTTGCTAAAAAGTCTCCAACAAAAGGTGATAAAAAAATACAATCATCAAACCTCAACTGCTTCCCACAGTTCCCTTCTCCACCCTCAATGCTGAGCATTCTGGATAGAACACACTATCTGTATGCATATATACACATATCTTCTAAATACATGGATAAGACCCATACATGAAACACAAATTATTGAATCTAACATAAATTTCTCATAAAGATAACTACTGTAACTTATAATGCTGTGCTGCATTAAAATATGATATGATAACATGAAAAAACATACACATAAAAACCAGAAAGATAACTAAAAACACTATGAAATCTCTTTAAATCTCATTTAATCTTTAAACCACTTTTTCCAGGGGCAGATAGTTTAACTTTTCAACCCCCTTTCGTAAACTCCAAAAGAATTCCTTTTCTTAACTCTAACAGTCCTCACAGCCTTCCACTACTGTTCCTTTACTGCTCAGAATACAAGGAGCCCAGAGGGGAAATACAGAATAAAAAACATTTTGGAAATAAAATGTGTGCTCAGCATATTAAAACTACTGAAAATTACTATTCTTTATAAGGATTATTTGTAGCTTTGAATTTTCCATTAATTGTTTAAGCAAAGACATGATTTTGTTTAAATCATGTACAGTAGGGATTCTATATAATCTGATCCCATTTTGTGTAAATTAAGCATAAAGAATAATTCGTCTTGGGCTTCCCTGATGGTGCAGTGGTTGAGAGTCCGCCTGCCGATTCAGGGAACATGGGTTCGTGCCCTGGTCGGGGAAGATCCCACATGCCATGGAGTGGCTGGGCCCGTGGGCCATGGCCGCTGAGCCTGCGCATCCGGAGCCTGTGCTCCACAGCGGGAGAGGCCCGTGTACCGCAAAAAAAAAAGAATAATTAGTCTTGTAAAGAAAACATACAAAGTTTAGAATGCTTTTAACAATTGGCTTATGGTACTTTCTAAAGCAAATAAATAGCACAAACTCAGAAAAAAAATTCAAGAAATCATCTTATTCAAAGCTGTTAACTAAAAACAATATACCAGATGATAAGGCACAAATAGTTTTTCTATAAACAAAGTAAATATTATGCTGATCTTTGAACAGCAATTTAAAGAAAAAGAAACAAAAAACAGAACCAGAAATTAATGAGGGGCAAGGAACCTCCACATTTGATTACATTTCAAACATAAGTTACAGCATACATAAGTTATAGTAAAAGGAACTCCACAGTATTAAAGTTTAAAAATTTCTTTTCCAGACTTCCCTGGTGGCACAGTGGTTAAGAACCCACCTGCCAATGCAGGGAACATGAGTTGGAACCCTGGTCCGGGAAGATCCCACAAGCCGCGGAGTAACTAAGCCCATGCGCCACAACTACAGAGGCTGTGCTCTAGAGCCCGTGAGCCACAACTACTGAAGCCCGCACGCCTAGAGGCCATGCACCGCAAGGAAGAGTAGACCCCGCTCACCGCAACTAGAGAAAGCCCTCGCACAGCAAAGAAGACCCAATGACAGCCAAAAATAAAATAAACTTTAAAAAAGATTTCTTTTCCATATTCTGCTCATCTTTCTTGCCAAAAGTTGCTGCCAACATAGTAATCTATTACCACTATCTTAGAAATCAGATTCTAAGAATATTCCCAGTTTGAGACAATAACTATCAAATTTCAATGGTTCGTCACCAACCACACAAACAATGTTGATATGCATAACAAAATCTGTATGCAATTTTATTTCACTGTTATTTTTATGGAACTCACCAGCTATAGCCAGGTATTTCAAAAGGTCCATTTTAAATGGCATACTCCAATGGGAAAAGTTTTTAAGCTAGGAAAATTATATCCCAAATAAGAATGTTGCCATGATGCACAAAAAGAGAGGTTAGTTATCACCAGCTACATATTTTCATGGTGAATAAAAACACATGGCAATACCGCTTTCTAGTTACAAAACAGTCCCTTCTGTGACAGGAGGAAAGTTTTCTTGCAGGTTACTGTTCCGTAATTCTTAATCTAATAATATTTACTTAATCTTTCCATTACATTCATTGAACTCACTACGTAGAAATCATTAGAATATAAAACAAAAGGGAAACAAAGAATGAGAAGACCAAGTCTCTTACCTTAAGAGGACATTAAAATACAGAAACAATTTTTACATAATATGGAAGGTGGTATGCCAGATAAGGAAAAAAAAATTTTAATGCTCTAGAAGACAGAGGAAAGAGATTACTTCTCACCAGAAGAACACGGAAAACTAGCCTGGTAGGGGTAACATGAACTGTGCTTTTAAGAATAGACAGTAGTAAGAAATGTGGGACCAGGGGACAGGTGTGACCACTGAGGAGAGTGATGGAAAAGACAGAACAGGAGAGAACCAGCCACATTTGGGAATAGCATGCTGTCTGGTTTGCCTAAGGCATAACATTGATAAAGGAAAATGGAGGAGATAAAATTAGAAAAGCAAATGAGAAAGGAAGGTAGTCATACATTTTATACCCTTTTCTCTAACATGAAACCCCTGACGGCACAATCTTATCTTCATTTACAGAGAACTTGAACTTCTTCATAATATTTTTTTCCCTGAAGTCATTTGTGTAGCTGACTTATTTTCCACAACATGACTGTGAGCTCCTCATGAGCAGGCGGCACATCCAATTCATTTTTATATCCTTCTCAAATGCCTTGAACATAGCTATCAAATAAGCCCTTTTTAATGACTGAATAAATGCATGAATAAATATACTTGCCATATAATTTCACTTCTCCCAGACTCAGATATTCATCTATACCAGGAGCCGGCAAACTTTTTCTATAAAGGGCCATACAGTGAATATTTATTTACAGGCCACTCGGTCTCTGCTATAGCTACGCAACTCTGCTGTTCTAGAGCAAAAGCAGCCACAGACAAGAGGTAAGTGAACAAGCAGGGCTGTGTGCCAATAAAACTTAATTCACAAAAACAGGCAGCAGCTGCATTTGGCCCATGGACCACAGTTTAGAGACTCCTCACCTATACAAACTTAAATATATTATATTGTACAAATACATTTAAAATGTATTATATTCAAATCATTTTCTTACATAATGACAGAACCTCAGCCAAAATTTCAAACTAGACGATAATAAAAAGGGGTATAAACAGGAAAATGTGGATATACTGCACAAAACCTGGTAAACCTGGACCTTTGGATACTTACGCCTAATACACCTCTCCAGACGTGTGTTACTATTATCCACCTGCGTGACTTTACGTCACAACTTCTTTAGGCCTCAGTTTAATCTACAGGCCTTAGTTTTTAATCTATAAAGTAAATTGGTTAAAACAGATCATTCTGGGCTAGAATTCTATGATCTTAAGAATTGTCCAAATTAAATTTATGAATTTTAAGTGAAAATTTCATCTTGAAAATGGTAATTGCATTCATAAATAATTCTGAATACATGGAAGAACAAAATATAAGCATATCACAGAAACAAAGTATAATATATTAAAATATTAAGTTAACTTAATACCTGAGATAATTGATCTAATGAGCTTTTCAAAACATTATCAATATCATATTTTAGTACCTGAAAACTAAGGTTTCAGTACCATCTTGAATGTAGTTATAAATACACCTGGAAAATCAGTTTAATAGCAAATATAGGGTCATGCACCTAGTCAGGATGGTGATATCAGGAGGATACTCCTGTCATAAAAAAAAGAAAAAAATTTCCCAAAATAGAGACAGTAGTAAGATTTGATATTAAATGCCATAATATGCAATAAAAGGGAAAAAACAGAATCTTACTTCTGGCTTCACATTCTATGCTCATGGTAAATAATTAATGAATCACTGGACTCCCTGATGTATTTACCTAAAAGTCTGAAATGTTTAATTTTAAAAGTCAAAGTCCACACATGTTATAAACTAGGTATCATTCATTAGGTGTAATGGTGATTTTACAACTTTTCCATTTTCACGCTTCAAATCAAGACTTAGGTTACAGAATAAAAGTCTTCACTCTTCCCAAACTATTTTCAAAGAATCGTTGGGTCAATGAAAAGTCTATAACTCATCACTACCCATATTTACAAAAGCAACACCGTTACGCTGCTTTCTGAAATATAAGTTAACAGTTTCTTGTTCCTTACAAACTTACCAAACATTTGGCAAATTCTTTATTTTCTGAAAGAAATCCATAACCTGGATGTACCTTAGAAATGAAAACAAAAAGCACTTTCAGTTTTACCAATTTGCAAAACCTTTACAGTAAGCACAACAGAAAGAGCATTAACATGTTTATTGTTCAAGGGCCCTGGAGTAAAGTTACTGACTCTAACATACTGATCTGCTCTAACTCAGTTCTCCCGAGTTCGGACCCAAACGCCAAGAAATCGCCTACTTTATACTCACTTGTAGCACACTACCTGTCTTAACCACAGTCGGGGCCGTCTCCCATCACACCTGCCTGTCCACCTGCACTTGGCTATGCAATTCAACCCAACCCAAACTCTCCCCACTTTTTCTGAGACTAACTTTGGCCACAAGTCTGGAGAATTTTCTAACAGCTAGTGGGTCAAAGAATTATGTTAAAGGAAACCTTTCACAAGATGGATGAAAAACTCTTATTTCCCCTTTCTTTACAGAACCAGGAACTGCTACTTTCCCAAACCCTGGCTACTAAGCCAATGAACATATTTTATTCCTGACAATATTAATATATTCAGCCACTACCCAATGAACAGTTTTTGTCAAACCTAACTAAAATCGAAGTTTGGTTTTACCTTTTCATCATTCTCTGAATTTATTTTTCTTCTAATATCTACTCTTCTTTCCCTCCTCATCCCACTCAGCCAGTCACAACCACTTCACGCTCTCCTCTCTCACAAGCCACGTTGCAACAATTTAAATTCTACCATCCTGTTCTAACCAAGTAACTTTTGACCAAACATAAATTTAGCCACCCTATTATCAGTCAGTATTGAATATATTTCTAGGAAAATAATTCTGCTATAAGTCAAATTTCTAAATGAGTCAGTATCATAATCTAATCTAGAAGTATCTACACATTTAAGATTTTTTTAAATGCTAGACTAAGCTTTATGAACATGGTACAGAATAATTTACACTACTACATCACAGGAAAAGAGTTTCACTCCAACAGTTTCATTTCATATAAACATTCAACTAAAGATTGTATTCTGATAATCTATAGTTAAAAGAGTTTTACCTTCATTAACTCTGCTAGTAAACTGTAACATCTATAATATGCGTTCATGAATTCAGTTTTTTATTTAAACATGCATCTTACTAAAACATTTCTTTCAAAAGAAATGTGAACACTAACTGAAGCACTCCAGGCTAACTGCTGGTGTTGGCTGCTTCCATCCAATTTTAGAGATAACTCTACGTAGTTTTTTTTAACATTACATGTAATTAGTTCTCTGATAAAAACATACACATACACACACACACACACAACGACAACAATAACAACAACAACAACTATAACAAAACACTATTCCTGATGTCAGAACCCAGTTTTTTCATTGGATTCTACTCCAAACAGAATTGGGGGTGGGGAGAATTACTGATTTCTCCATGTAAATTATGTATATTCCATTGACACTATCAAACTAAAATAATTACCAATTGCATCATTTTTATTTCTGGAAGTATAACAAGGCATACATAATTTTTAAATGATTAAAACAGGGTCTTTTGGATCCTGTTTGTAATACATATTTTTTAATACTCTTATAACACTGAAAGGGTTAATTCTCAAAATTAATTGGGATTTCTTTTTTTTTTTTTTCCCCCTAGCAAATCTGGAAATGAACTGAAACTGCTCCCTGGTGTGAAAGCTGAATCCAGCAGCCACCTGCAGGATCAGTAACCAACACTGTCAGATGCTACAAAGCCTCTGATTTCCAGTAGCGAATTCGGCCACATTTAACTCATGTGACATGAACTGCAACAGCATTTTCAATCATTCTTTCTTATTTTTTTTTTTAAATACAAACTCTAGTGTTCTGCTCACTACATATGAAACAGCTGCAGTAGACAGATTCATTCAGACTCACAGCTTGGGCCCCGGTTTTCTTAATGGCTTCCATGATGGCATCCATGTTGAGGTAGCTTTTACTGGTGGGAGCTGGGCCAACACAGACCGCCTCATCCGCCATTTTCACGTGAACCTGAAGAGACAAATCTCTACATTAACAGATCCTCCCAGCAAAAAGAACTATCTTCATCTGCAAGTATACACAAATTGCAAATCTGAGTGTTTCCCGTATCATTTATGTAGTCAGATCTCTCTCTGAATATGCATTAAGAAATTACAATGTAATAAGCTCAGGAGCTATATTAACCTTGATTTCATTAATTACAAGCCTAATCCACTAACCAGATAATTTCCATAATATTCATACAAATTTGATTAAGTAAAATCACAGCAAACAACTTTAGCCTCCTATTCAGTTCATCTATACGTAAACCTTATATCAAAAACTACTCTGTTACATGTAGCCAGGGTAGCCCAATATTTTCATAACAAGCATTCATGCCCAGTTCTAAGCAAGCTCCCCAGGAAGTGGGGATAATTAGAGAAACTGAATGAAGGGATGCAGTGAGTGTCCCTGCACAGCATCAGGTCAGCACCAGGCACAAATTAAAGCCCAGGACTAAAGAGTTCAGTATCACTACACATGAGCCAGAAAATCTTGAGAATCGTTTAAATACTCTCACATTTGATCCTCACCCATTTTAACCTTTATTCATAAAAGAACTGATATGTGCATTCAGTTCTAAACCTACTCCAAATTCAGGAATATATGCTCCATTTTTAAGACTACTTACTACACACTGTTTCAAATCTATTTTTGCTTAAGAAAGCCTAGGCATTCAATACAAAATAAATTGCTTACTTCTAAAAGAAATCTATTCTTTTAAAATGATGAAAGGGATTCATGTATTTTTGAAACGGCTTTTCCTAAGTTTTCCAGTGTAAGTTTAAATAAATTTAAACTCCGTTTAAATTTATTTTACAAGGCAGACATTAAAAACTGGAACACATTCATATACCCGGACATGTATGACCCTCCTCCAAAAAGTCTAAGGTGGAAAATATTCTTGAGTATTGCTAAGTTATATTCTTCAGATGTAAAGTAGTTTTTAAAGAAGCATTTTGTTTTAAATGAGGTCTATCAAAAAAAAAAATCAAGTCATCTTTTAGAAAGCTCAGAGTTCTCTTTTTCAATAAATATTTTCAAACTAAGTAAAAAATTATATTGTGTATTGAAAGGTTAAAGATACCTGCTACCCAAGGGATTAATAGATCAATATCTTAATATAAAAGACTCAAATCTATGCAGTTTAATTTCTTTAATAACACCCAAGGAAAGGCAGCCACGCTCGCAAAAGGATCCTAAATATTCCCATGTACAAAGCAAGGCTCTCCTTTATATCTTGCTTATTCCCAACTTCAAGTTGCTCTTCTCCCCTCAGACCAGAATGCCCCCTCTTCTACTGCCCTCTGCCCAATTCAGCAATTTTTTACAACAGCAATTTTGTTTTTGTAATTGTAGTTGTGGGTTTTTTCTATAAGAAAGAAATTGAATACTGAACAATCTTTTGAAAAAAATGCATTAGTCAGGGGCTTCCCTGGTGGCACAGGGGACACGGGTTCGTGCCCCGGTCCGGGAAGATCCCACATGCCACAGAGCGGCTGGGCCCGTGAGCCATGGCCGCTGAGCCTGCGCGTCCGGAGCCTGTGCTCCGCAGCGGGAGAGGCCACAACAGTGAGAGGCCCGCGTACCGCAAAAAAAAAAAAGAAAAAGAAAAAGTGCATTAGTCAGGTGGGGATAAAGTATTTAAAGTTAAATCTACACTTACTCTGTATATTTTATTTCCTGCCAGGTACTACCTATTATTAAAGATGCATTTAAAGTTCCACTTCTACCACTGGGTCTTCAGATGAATCTCCTTTAATCTGAACTCCAGTAGTACAAGGTGCAAATTTTGGCATTTAATCGCATCCTGCCCAGTAATGTCATTTTGACTCCTTTACAGATTATGTCTGTTACAATTTATACACTCTCCTTTTCCAGATCATAAGATCCTGCAAGGCAGAAGTTGTGTCTTAAATTCCTTTTCGTGAAAAATCTCTCCCAGCACAGTTTTATTGCTACAAGCTTTTAAATTCATAGATACACTTGGATGACAGTTTAATAATTTTCATTGTTAAGCCACTGTCTTTGAGGTAAAAAGCTACACTAAATTAAATCTCCAATCTTAGCAATACATATGGCAACTGAGAGTTGTACGTGGTGGGGAGGGGGATTAAAATATGTACACATGCATCCCTGTCTCCAAATTTTCTATAATAAATAGGCATCAAAAAGTTAAAAAAGGGGCTTCCCTTGTGGCGCAGTGGTTGAGAGTCCGCCTGCCGATGCAGGGGACACGGGTTCGTGCCCCGGTCCGGGAAGATCCCACATGCCGCGGAGCGGCTGGGCCCATGAGCCATGGCCGCTGGGCCTGCGCATCTGGAGCCTGTGCTCCGCAACGGGAGAGGCCACAACAGTGAGAGGCCACAACAGTGAGAGGCCCGCGTACCACCAAAAAAAAGTTAAAAAGGAGGGGAATCCTAATAATATTTTGACTTATTTACTTCCAGTCTTTTCTCTAAATATACTTTTGTAACCAAACTGCATATATAATTTTGCATCCTTTTGTTTTTTAACTATCATCATAATAGGCATTTTTCCTATGTTATCACAAACTCTTTGTAAACATACTGAGAATCTAGCTCAGAGCCTAACATTTTAGCAGATCATTAATACTGTTTGAATAACCATTCAAATAAATACATCAAAAGCAGGTCAAAACTGCTTAGGGGGGCTTCCCTGGTGGCGCAGTGGTTGAGAGTCCGCCTGCCGATGCAGGGGACACGGGTTCGTGCCCCGGTCCGGGAAGATCCCATATGCCGCGGAGCGGCTAGGCCCGTGAGCCATGGCCGCTGAGCCTGCGCGTCCGGAGCCTGTGCTCCACAACGGGAGAGGCCACAGCAGTGAGAGGCCCACGTACCGCAAAAAAAAAAAAAACTGCTTAGGGACTTTACAAAGAAAGGCAAAACATGCTGTTTCTAAAGGGGTTGGTTGGTTTCTTTTCTTCTATTTCTCAGAAACAAACCTTACTTTAGGGTAGAGGCCTATATTAACATCTCAAGCCCACAGTCTAAGACAGGGTCAGTACCAGCAAAAATGCTTGGCAAAGCCATTTGAAAGAAAAAAACTAGAACCCTCTGCTGCCTTAGTTCCCAAGGAGATACTTCTGAGTCAACCACGAAAGGATAGTTTAAAAAAACTTCTGAAACTCAATTTCAATTTTGTTGTTATTGTTGTTCTAAATGACTAAGGTGATTATTATTTCTTTAATAATACAAAACAAACTGCATTCAAGCAGTGCAGAGGCTCTTCTGAAGAATGACTTATCTTTTTTAAAATATTTATTTATTTATTTTTGGCTGCTGGGTCGTCGTTTCTGTGCGAGGGCCTTCTCTAGTTGCGGCAAGCGGGGACCACTCTTCATCACGGTGCGCGGGCCTCTCACTGTTGCGGCCTCTCTTGTTGCGGAGCACAAGCTCCAGACGCGCAGGCTCAGTAGTTGTGGCTCACGGGGCTAGTTGCTCCATGGCATGTGGGATCTTCCCAGACCAGGGCTCGAACCCCTGCATTGGCAGGCAGATTCTCAACCACTGCGCCACCAGGGAAGCCCCAAGAATGACTTATCTTCACCTACACTGACTAGATGTATCTGTCTCAAAAATTTCAGTATCTTGAAAAATATTGATTCCTTTTCTATATATTTCAATAGTAAAAGGAAAATATAATAATCATGGAAAGCTTAACCTGAATTAATCAATTAACCACAGTATTGCTGACTACAAGTTTCAAACAGAAAAACAGAAGATTTTAAGTAGCAATACTAAGTAAAGGAGTTAGTCTTCACAAACTTTTCCAATAGAAAAGTTTCCAATAGGGGTTTTAAAGATTATTAGTTTCCTCCTCAAGCATTTAGTTTTATATTTGGAAAATTTTTTATTCTTTAAATAGAGGAAAATTACTTGTATCAGCCTTTTATTTTCCAAATAATGATCTAGCAGAACAAAGGATGTGCTTTTCAATTTACAGGACTGAAAAAAAATCACCTTCCTTATTGACTTTCTGTTTAATGAATTTAAATGCTTAAACATAAATAGGTTAAAAATTGTGCCTCAATTTTAAAACTTTTGAGTTAATGGAAAATTTCATATTAGTCCATTAGATGCCTAAGATATGATAAAAAGATAACTCTGCTTGGTCCCTAACCTTATCAAATAGGTTGCACCTTAGTTAAAAAGTACACTAGGCCAGATCTGAGAGGGAAAGTTTTTAAATACCTTCTAAACAAATAGAAACTGAGAAAAATAGGGAAGACAAGCAGCTTTAAAGATGTTTTTTCATGCTAGGAGATTTTTTTTTTTGAAACCTATCAGTCAATAAGATCTGCAGTCACATGGGCACTATTTACCATGTCCATGGATACTTGAGTTTTCTTTGTGACATCCTTCAATGCAAACAAAACAGTGGGTTGACTACCTATAGGACATAATACATACTAGACACCCTCCTTGCCTGAGAATAGCAATACCTCACACAATCTGGTCAGACTTTAGCATCTACCAAATCTAACCAAATTCCCGAACATCACCAACAAACAAAAAGTACCCTTAAAGACTGAAAAGTGAAAGAAAGGAATGCCAGCTGCATCAATCTTAATTTGAAGAACTGGGAAAAAAATGTTTTTCAAACAAGACAAAACCCTATTTCTAAAGAAAAAAAGAATTCTTCTATTTAATGCAAAGTGTCTGAAGTCTAAAGAGACTTATACAAATGCCAACAGACTAGTATTCTGGCACATCCTTTCTAGAAAGGCATTTTGATCCTTAGAAAATAAATAATTTTTTTAAGTCAGTAAATATTACATTTGCTTTGATTCCATTTTGTATAACTACATGTGTAGCATCATGACAAATTTATTCACGATTATTTTTAGATGGAGGGATTAGTAACTTTACTATTTTTTCTGCTGTTATAATTTACATAATTTTTCAAGTGGTAAAACTAAAAATTAAAAATTACAGGGAAAAAGAGAGAAGGTTTTTGCCAGATGTAAAACTCCCAACCCATTTTCTACAATGTTGTTTTCACATCACAAAAGGGAACTGACCCTGAATCAATCCTGTAACCAAAACCAAGTTTTTTTAGTCTTTGTTTGGCAGGAATGAGCTTCTGAGGATATGGCAAGTAACAAAAGAAGGCAGAGCAGCATGACTAGAACCATATTCTCCTACCACTGACCCTGGTAGAATCATCCAGGGAGAATCAGAAGGGATGGAGGAGGGGGAATGAGATGCCAAGTATGATAGGAAAACCTTAGCAAAAGCAATGTTGATGAGCTGAGACCACAGTGAAATGGATTGTGGGCTACAGCTGGGAAGAAACTGAGGTACGTTTGGAAGGTCAGGGGCAAGGGTGTTGGTACGATGGGTTGTAGAGTTTAGGAGAGGCAGAGTGATAGCTGAGAAGGGGTTTGGAGTGTGGTTTTAGCTTAACAAAAACTTGAACAAATGCCTTTGGGAAGGAATCTACGGAAACTAAGGAGCTAAAAACACCCGAGAGATGAAATCATCTCCAGTATTTCTGACAAGCGAGCAGTGGCAGAGCTAAGAGGTACTGGGAGGCAACAGATGGGGGGGAGGGATAGAGCCCATCTCTCCCCAACACACACACAATAAATACAAACTAGTATTTAAAAAGGAGCGGGGGGAAGACAAAGAAAAGAAGGAAAGGGGAAGGGAGGGAGGGAGGGAGGCAAAGACAGGAAAGATAGAAAAAAAGAGACAGAAGGAAAGCAAGCAAGCCTCTTATGTACTCCAAGACAAGCTCCCAAAGCCCCCACTCCCCATGCCCTGTGTTGCCTGAAGCTCTTCTCTACAGAAATTCTCGAGCCACAACTGCAGAGAAAGCAGCAGGGGTAGGATCAAATTTATCAGACACTCTTGTGTTATAAGTTCATGTTATTGGGATCAGAAAGTGAAATGTACAACTTCCAAATCATCTACAACTTAAACACAAGCATATTTCTCTAAATTTTGACCGTGTTCTTTCCCTTGACCTGGAACATAAATATTGCAGCAACCAAATTTAACTATGCAAACTAAGGTAATCCCTAGGGCAGGGGACAGCAAACTATAGTGAAGGCCAAATCCAGCCCAGTGTCTGTTTTTGTACATGAAATTTTATTGGAACACAGCCATACTTATTCATTTACTTATTGCCCATGGCTTCTTTTGTGCTACAATGGTAGAGTTGAATAGTACAGTCCACAAAACTTAATTTACTATTGGGCCTTTAGAGGAAAAGTTGGACCACCCATGTCCTAGGGCGAGGGTCCCAACCCTCAGGCCGCACAGCAGGAGGTGAGCAGCGGCGAGCTAGCGAAGCTTCATCTGTATTTACAGCCGCTCTCCATCACTTGCATTACCACCTGAGCTCCACTTCCTGCCAGCATTCTGGTGAGTTGTATAATTATTTCATTATATAGTACAATGTAATAATAATAAAGTGCACAATAAATGTAATGCGCTTGAATCATCCAAAAACCATCCCCCCACCCCACCCCAGTCCATGGAAAAACTATCTTCCATGAAACCGGTCCCTGGTGCCAAAAAGGTTAGGGACCGCTACCCTAGGCGATGGCAGAGCAACAAACATCCAGAGTCCCTGGATGTCCTTTGAAATAGACTGGCCTCCCTAACCTAAAATGGCCAGATGTTATGTAAGAGAACATTTGAAAGTCACCCTATGTGAACCACTGTATTGCGTAACATCAATATCTATTACTTGTAATAACATGCTAATATAATCACTATCACAAAAACTGACTCAATTCTTATTAATGAGACGAAGCAGATTAGTGAAATGCAAGTAGTAACTGCACTAGAACACGGCATGTCAATCTGAGAGTTTATGAGAATCAGAGAGGGAAATAATTGGTAGTTTTACACTTTGGGCAGAGAGTTCACCACAGGGCCCGAGCACCCCGAACATCCTTGCTGAGTGCTCCAAACAGCAAAGTCTAAACCATCCCTTGATCCTGAGTTTGTTTCTGTAACTAGTCACGTTGGCAACTAAGACAGAAAAGCAACCATAGTGTGACTATTATATACTTGCTTCCTGAGGGAGGGGCACTAGTTTGTTTGCTACTTTGCTAAAAAAGGTGCTGAATCCTTGGCCCTAGCTAGCAAAAATTTTGTGCTCACATCATGTGAGCAAGGCACAAACTGCCTTTTTTTCAAACTCTATTTGCAAAAGTGTCCGTATAGCCAACAGCCCTAGAAGAGCAGGGTAGTGTCTCACTCTGGAGCAAGAGGCAGGGGTGCTAAGAGCCCGTTAGAAAAGATTCATTATGTAAGAAGAACCCTAAAGCTCAGGGTTCTTGTCCCATGATGCAAACCACTGCATGTGCAGGTATCACCTGACCCTCTTCATGTCACCTATGGGAACTGGGACTTGGGAAATCAAGGTAAAATTACTGATACTCTGGGGGGATAGATAAATTGGAAGATTGGGATTGACATATACACACTACTATATATAAAACAGATAACTAATTAAGAACCTACTGTATATCACAGGGAACTCTACTCAATACTCTGTAATGGCCTATATGGGAAAAGAATCTAAAAAAAAGAGTGGATATATGTATACATATAACTGATTCACTTTGCTGTACACCTGAACCTAACACAACACTGTAAATCAACTATGTTCCAATAAAATTTTTTTTTTAATGCTGATACTCTGATCTTGCTACGGCTGTGAGTAATAAACTGTCCTTCATCGCTGACCCAGCAGTCTTATATCTTCTACCATCACCCATGAAACAGTGAGAGGCTAACTTGTTAGCTTACAAGTTTCAGACCCTTCACAGTTCTTGACAGCCCTGTGTTCCTTAACTGTGACACACACACTGTATTTGTTGGGGCTAAATAGACCAATCACATCCCCCTTGTGGGACTCAAGATGCTACTGTGCTGATGCTCCTACTATTAGCTTTGTTGAGAGCAGTAAACTGTCTTCCTTTGATCAGTGAAGTCCTGCTGTCCTCTTGGCATCGATGGAGTTGTGACAGATTTAACCCTTGCCATCTTCTATGACATGGGGTACTTCCCTGACACATAACTCTTTTAGGGTTTTTTGTTGTTGTTTATTTGTTTGGTTTGTGGGTGGTGAGGAGAAGAAAATAAGAATAAATGTCATAATTTGGAAAGTTAAAAAGAAAAATAACTGATACTGGTTGGTATTTGTCATGGCAAATGCTGCAGGTGAACTCACTAAATCATATTCCAACACTCCTTTCTATCTTGCTTCCCTCCACTATCAAGGGCAGAAAGCAAAAAAGAACATTTCCCAGACTTCTTGGCACTCAGGGCACATATATGTGACCTCAGTTCCACCAGTCAGGCATACTCAAAGAAGTGAGAGCAATGTGAGGCAGGACCCCTGCAGGCAGATAACATCTCATTGACAAACATGGAACTAAAGGTGTCAGTTCTTCTAGGACAGCTCTAGAAGAACTTCTGGGTCGATCCCAGAACATCACAATTGCCACAATGGTCAGTAGTGGAAGTGGGGTTTGTCTGTAACAGACTCATTTTGCCTCCCTGGGTTATCCATATCTTTTGGCCCTTCTGGAGATTCTGAGAGCTACCTTATATGCATTAGAACTAGGATCAGAAAACTTTCTCTTTAAAGGGCCACACTGTAAATATTTTCAGTTTTGTAGAACACAGTCTCTATCAAAACCACTCAACTCTGCCTTTGTAGCACAAAAACAGCCATAGACAAAACCAAATGGCCACGGCTGTGTTTCAATAAAGCTTTATTTACAGAAACATGCACTGGGCCAGATTTAGCCCATGGGCCATGGTTTTCCAACCCCTACCTTAGAAATGGTTTTCAGTCCAAATTAGTATGTCAGTCAGAATTCACCAGGGATAAAGTGGCACATTCAAACATGTTTGACTGAAAATAACAAAGAGATGAGCAGAATTAAAGCACCAACAGAGGATGGCAAGGTTTCCAGGGACTAACAACAGTGGGAAGCCATGGCCACTGTGGTCCTGAAGGGGCTCAGAGTGGGAAGAACACAGAGAGCTGGGGAGCACGGGTGACCCAACAGTTACTACCACCCTAGAAGGTTGTGGCCACCGCGAGAACTGCAGCAAGGCACGGAAGTGGAGCTGGGATAAACAGCCTGACCTGCTGCTCACGTCTTCAAATAGCCAACCCGAGGCAGAGGTCAAGGAAGCTCAAGAGATATAATCCATAGATGTCAGTCTCCTGAAGACTGATCCATAAAAGAAAAAATTTGATAAATTAGAGTTAATTAAAATTTAAAACTTTTGTTCTTCAAAGACACTGTTAATCACAATGTGATACCACTTTCCACCTGCTAGGATGTCTGTAATCAAAAAGACAGATATATCTGACAAGCATTGGTGAGAAGGAGGAGAAATTTGAACCCTCATACGCTGCTAGTGGGAATGTAAAATGGTACAACTGCTTTGGGAAACAGCCTGTTAGTACTTAAAAAGTTCAGTAGTTATCAAATGACGAGGCAATTCCAATCCTAAGTATATACCCAAGAGAAATGATAATATATGTCCATACAAAGACATATACACAATTGTTCATAACAGCCTTATTCATAGTAATCAAAAACTGGAAACCCAAACACCCAGCAGCTGGTAAATGGACAAACAAAATGTGTTCTATTCATACAACAGAATATTACACAGCCAAAAAAGGCAACAAACTGATACATGCAACAACATAAATCAATCTCAAAAACATTATTCTAAGTGAAAGAAGCCAGACATAAAAGACCAAATATTATATAATTCCATGTATTTGAATTTTTAGAAAATGCAAAACTATAGACAGAAAGCAGATCAGTGGCTACCTAGGTGAAGGTGGGAACAAGAGTGACTGCAGAGGGACAAAAGACATCCTTCTGGGTAATGGCTATGTTCTAAAAGTGAACAGTGGTGAGCATCGCACAACTCTAAAAATACACTATAACTCAATATGCAAACTATAACTCAATAAAACGGTTAAATAAAAATCAGGAAGTTTCATATAAAAATTTTAAATCCACTGTGCTGTGAGGTCTATATGAGACACTCCTGGCACACAGCACAGTGTTATATGCTATTAATGTTTGATTAATGACTCTAACCAATAAAGAGAAAGTTAGGATTCACCTGACAAAGAAGATTCCTAAGATAGAAGCCAACTGAGAAGGGCACTCTAGCAGTACACACAGTGTATCAAATGCATAGAGGCCCGAAAGGGACTAGAAAATGGTAAGGAAGTAATAAGCATCAAAACAGAAGAGACAGTCACCAGTGCTGTGTGCTATAGACAGAAAGCACAGAAAGCACTTTGCTATAGACCACAGAAGGTGGGGATTTAGCTACTGGATCTAATGAACCAGATCTCTGGCAACTCTGGGGACCAACTTAGTAGAATAACAGAAATAGAAGCCAGAATTCCCTGGGTTGAACAGCAAATTCGAAGCAAGAAAAGAAAGAAAAACCGAAGACTAGTCTTTCACGTGGTTTAATCATAATGCTAGGAAATGGGGAATGCAAGAATATTTTACTTTATTTTCTCTACAACTGTTGGTAAAGCACAGTACACACACAAGGTATTCAATAAAACTTTCTGATTGCAGACTGATATAACTTTTCAGAGAGATACCCTCAGAGAAATACCTAACAGACGTGAGTGTGTATGCCTAGGCTCACAAACCTGACTAGAAGTCCCGAGGATGAAAACAAAACCACTGTCAGCAGGCAAACGCATGGCCATGAAAACAAAAGACAACCTAGAAAGAGATCCTATAAAATTTACAGAGATTCAATGGAAAAAGTTCTGGAGATGGATGGTGGTGATGGCTGCACAACACTGTAAATGTACTTAATGCCACTGAACTGTACAATTAAAAATTAATAAAGTGGTAAATTCCATGTTATGTAATTTTACAATTTTAAAAAAACTATATAGATTCATCACAATTTCCAGACTATCACTGACAAGCAGTTGTTATGAAACAGTTTCAGAAATTAGCTATATAGTTATAGTTATGTGTGTGTGTGTGTGTGTGTGTGTGTGTGTATATGGTACCACTTAAGCACTTAAGAAAAATTGTAACAAGGGAAGAAAAAAAGAACACAAAATGAATACTAATAATGAGAGTATGGGCACAGCTCTAGCTTGTAATCATTTTCCACTTACTAAAGAAAAGTTATCACATATTCACTCAAGGCTCTAGTCATGAAGGCTTAAATATAGTTATGTATTTCTGAATACAGATTTCTGAAACAATGGCACAGTGAGATTCTAGAATAGGATTAAGAAATATTTCCACTGTAATAAGTGTATTTTTTTAAAACAGTGTTTCCAAACCATATGAATAGTTAAATGTCAGTTCTAATAATTTAAATACAAATAGCCACCAATGTCATGAGATACTGAAAACTACTAGAGCCTGGCCAGCACTACCACTGCTCATTATGTGCCACTAATTGATAATGCTACACATAAAAGTGAGTCATCTAGATGATGTTTTTTATTTTATTTTAATTACCCAAGTAATGTAAGACTATAACTAGTTTGATAGAAAATTTAAGTTTAAGCAATACAGATAACCACTACTTCTCACCCCCTTAAAGGCCTCCCAGTCCCACCTCCTACCCTAAAAGAAATTATCAACAGTTTTGTATGCATCCTTTCAGACTTACCTAAATATTTTCATATGCCTAGTAGACATAAAAGTGTACGGTTTTAGGGACTTCCCTGGTGGCACAGTGGTTAAGAATCTGCCTGCCAATGCAGGGGACACAGGTTGGAGCCCTGGTCCGGGAAGATCCCACATGCCGCGGAGCAACTTAGCTCATGAGCCACAACTACTGAGCCTGTGCTCTAGAGCCCGCAAGCCACAACTGCTGAGCCCACGTGCCACAACTACTGAAGCCTGTGTGCCTAGAGCCCATGCTCTGCAACAAGAGAAGCCACCGCAATGAGAAGCCAACACACCACAAGGAAGAGTAGCCCCCGCTCGCCGCAACTAGAGAAAGCCCTCGCACAGCAAAGAAGACCCAATGCAGCCAAATAAATAAATTTATCTAAAAAATAATAAAACAGGGCTTCCCTGGTGGCGCAGTGGTTGAGAGTCTGCCTGCCGATGCAGGGGACACAGGTTCGTGCCCCGGTCCAGGAAGATCCCACATGCCGCGGAGCGGCTAGGCCCGTGAGGCATGGCTGCTGAGCCTGCGCATCCGGAGCCTATGCTCCCCAAAGGGAGAGGCCACAACAGTGAGAGGCTCGCATACCGCAAAAAAAAATAATAATAATTAAAAAACAAAATAGATAAATAATAAAATAAATAAATAAAAATAAATAAAACAGTGTATGGTTTTGTATCGTGCTTAAGATTTTCTTCCCATAAACTGTATCACACTACATATTATTCTTGAAACTTGCTTAACTGCTACATAACATTCCTGGTAACCTGGGTAAACCATAACATATTTAACCTTTACTCCAATAATTGATACTGCTTCTAATTTGCAGATGTTACAAGCTGCAATAAGATTCCCTGAACATGTCAATCTGTATGCATGTATATATTTCTGTGAGAAAAATACCTGGATGTATAAAGGCTATATAAACTACATGCTTAAAAGCTTATGTCTATTAACACGTCTAGCAGAGATGAATTTCCCCACATCATACCATCACTGAACATGTCTAATTTTATATCTAATGAAAAATGATTCCTTACTAGTTTTTTAATTTGTATTTCTCTAATTATTAGTGCCTTTGGGCATATTTTCATGTTTGTGAGCTATCTGTATTTCTTCTTTTGACCACTGACCATTTTTAAATTTGACACAGGAGAGATCTTATAAAGAAGCAAAGGTATCTTTTGGTTTCTTCCTTTTTTTTTAATTACACATAATACCAAAACATTGTTACTGTTCAAAATAAAGCTAACAACTCTACTGACCATCCCTCTATCCCCATTACATTTTCTCTCTCCAGTGATCACTTCTCAAGTGAGTACGCATTCTTAGACCTTTGTCTATACCAGGGGCTCTCAATAGGGAGCAACTTTGTTCTGCAGCACCCAGTTGGCAATGTATGGAGAGACAGTTTTGCTTGTCACAACTTTGGGATGGAGGGATGCTACTGGGGTCTAATGGGTAGAGGACAGAAATACTTCGAAACATTCTACAATGAGCAAGAGACCCACCTATAAAAAAGAATTACTTAATCCAAAACGCCAATAGTGGGCTTCCCTGGTGGCGCAGTGGTTGAGAGTCCGCCTGCCGATGCAGGGGACACGGGTTCGTGCCCCGGTCCGGGAGGATCCTGCATGCCACGGAGCAGCTGGGCCCGTGAGCCATGGCCGCTGAGCCTGCGCGTCCCGAGCCTGTGCTCCACAATGGGAGAGGCCACAACAGTGAGAGGCCCGCGTACCGCAAAAAAAAAACAAAAAAACCGCCAATAGTGTCACAGTTGAGAACCCCTGGTCTGTGCTTTTGTATGATGTATGTAACTATAAAAATATAAAATATTTTTAGTGTGGGTTTTTTTTAAACATTAATAGTATTTTCATATATGTCATTCTACAAGTTCTTTTTAGATCTTTAATATGTCTTAGAGATGTTCTGTCAATATGCAGAGATATACCTCATTATTTTTTAATTACTAAAGAATTCCAAGATATGGCCCTACTGGTTTGCCAACCACTTCCCTGGCTGATGGACACTTAGCATGGAGGAATCACCCAGCTGGATGCTCATAATGATGTTTCCTAACCAGACATCCTGTCAATTGCCCCAGGTCCCCCTTCCTGCTCTGGATCTTTCTCTTCTGGAACTGCTCCCTTCTTTTACAGACATCCTCTCCTGTCTATGTTACAGACTGAGGTTTTCTATTGAATGATCCCATCTGCTATCTTTTAGAAATTCCTCATCATTTCCTGCACTATACTCCCCACTCTGTTTTACACCAAAATTCTGGTTTTTTATTTTTCTTTTGGATTTTTCTTTTTAACCATTTCTCTTCCCTGGGAATTTGGAACAGGAAGATGAAGTCTGACTCATCCCACCAGCCTGAATTAGAAGTCAGGAACTTTAAAATTTTGTAATTTTTTACCACAGAAAATACAGCATGTATATTTTAATTTAAAAATTATGATCAATATAGTTTTCCAAAATGAAACAGTTAAAAGTATTTTTAAGACTGTCATGAAAAAATATCAACAAATCCTTACAGAGAACCTAATTTGGAATAAAAATAGGTACGTGAACATGATCATACAGTTCCTAAACTACTACAGCCACAAATGCAACCTGGCTACGGGTAACACACGTTACCATTCCTCTATTCATGCATCTTAATGTTGGGTATCTTTTTCCTAGCATCCATTCTACCAGATACCTGGGCATTCCTAGGAACTCGAAACTCTGGCTTTCTAACCTCAGATTCCATTTCCCAAATTATCCAATATTGCTGCTGGGTTCACAAAGGACATGAAAACTCTTGATTTACGGTGTATGATTTTGGTTGGTTTCTCACCAAAGAGCTTCAGATGAATATTAAAACAGCAAAATCAACCATCCCAATGCTCTTCTTTCTGAAAATTCCTGGTACTCTACAGTTAGCTCCTTTACATGAAGCAGCAATCACCAAAAGCAGTTAAGGACCTTAAAAAAGTTTTCACTAGCACAGTCATTCTCATGAAGCCATCAAAAAATCTGGGAAATGTTTTTATTTTCTCTCTAAAAATAAATACTCTTCCTTCTCACCAACTCCCAAAAAAGAACACTCTTCTTTACCAGACGACTGGATGAGTACTTTGAAGGAGCTCCAAAAACAATTTTGATTTCTCCTTATTCCAAGCCTAATAATTAACCTTGATAGTTACAGATCCAAAGTGATTTTGCCATTCATTGAATTCACCTGCAAATCCATGACTGGGCCCAGCTACCAGGAACAGAACAAAAGCTGAGAAGTGCTCCTCTGGGGACTCAGTCTACAGACTATGAGAAACAAACTCAGATAAACAGAGCAAAGGTATCAGGAATGAAGCAAAGATGGGTCTCTCATCTTCTACCTTCCTTGGAATTGAAACACCATGTAAGGTGGAGAATAAGAATCAAAAAGCGGGGAGGGGCTTCCCTGGTGGCGCAGTGGTTGGGAGTCCGCCTGCCGATGCAGGGGACATGGGTTCGTGCCCGGGTCCGGGAAGATTCCACATGCCGCGGAGCGGCTAGGCCCGTGAGCCATGGCCGCTGGGCCTGCGCGTCCCAAGCCTGTGCTCCGCAACGGGAGAGGCCACAACAGTGAGAGGCCCGCGTACCGCAAAAAAAAAAAAAAGCAGGGGGGGAAGCACATAAATGTGTCAAGGGAGATGAAGTTACCTGCTAAGTTGAAGCATGACCCATCTCCTGAGGTTCTGTCCCTTACAGGGAGCCTGGCACACTCTGTTAGGCCACAGGTGAACATCATCAGATAGAAGTCCAAGCATGTAACTTCAGTGAGCTTACCAGCTGCATAGAAGTACTGTAACAGAGTGGGGCAGTGCACAGCTCTTGCTGCGCACTTATCAAGGGTGGACGTTGCTGGGCGCCCTTAGCAACCCATTACCAGGCAACGGTTATGGATAGAGGAGCGGTTAGAGGTCCTGCTCAGCCATTAGTCGGAACCGATGAGCTGCCATTAGTGGGCTATTCAGCCAAGAGTCGGCAGAGCAGTGATCGTCAGGTGGAGAGTGAGGTAAGAGACGGATCCCGGCCTCCTCCCTGGGGCCCTCCAGTTCACCTGACCTCTGCGACCTAATGGCAGCAGCCACCTGCATGGGACACAGTCTGCAGGACCTGGCCCCCACCGTTTGGGCCACCTGAGGAGCCTGAGGGCCAGTTGGGTCCTGGGCGCCTGGCTCCCTCGGTGATGACAGCTGGGCAGGCTCTGGGGACCAGGCCCTGAGGGAGCCGCCAGCTGAGATCTGCCTCTTCAGCCAGGCCTGGGCACTGGCGGGAGGACCCAGCCTGGGTGCTGGATGAACGCTCTGGGGCAGGGTAACGGGCCCCTGCAGGGATCCCCTCCTCTTAGCCAGGACCTGGACCTCGGAGAGTGAAAGTTGTGCCTTGGGACCTTGCCCATTTCTTGTCAGAACAGAGAGTAACATTTGTTTGGTGGAGATTTACAGGAACGTCGTTACCTGACCATGGCCTGACCTCAAGAAAAAAGGATCCGACACCAAGAAGTCTGCAACAACTAACCACACCCGTCCCTCACCTTTCCTATAAAAGGGCTTTGCTGAAAACTTTCGGGGAGTTTGGGGTTTTTAAGGCACGAGCCACGCATCTCCTTGCACGACCCTGCAACATACATTTCTCTGTTCCAAACTCCGATGTTTTGGTATTGTTTGGCCTCACTGTGCCTCGGGCACACAGACTTACGTTTTCAGTAACAGTACTAGGGTATAAACGCTAGCTTGTAGAAAGGCTCATTTCATCTCACAGAGATTTTAGGATGAATTAGGTCTTTACTTTTGGAAAAGATATGTGACAGGATGCTGTAAACACAGGTGAAAAGGTACCCAACCTGGCAGAAGCAATGGGCAAGGAAAAAAAATTAATGATTTAATAAGGCTGCAAGTTACTTGGCTTTTATTTCAAAATATAACTTTTCTCCAAATCCAAATGTCTGGCTGGCTTAGGAAAGAACACTTGGTGCAGCTGTCGGCATGCCCCTCTTGTATGAAAGAGTAAATAAATGTATTCAAATTAAAAGGAACATCTGGAGAACACAAGGTAGAAAAACCTTGTGGCAGCTGGCTCTCTGGACAGAAAGAACTACGGGAAAAGCTGTCCCACCAAAAGAAAAACTGTATATAATTAAAAGACCAGGAAAATGAGTTTCTGAGTATTACTGCCAAAACTCAAAGTAATAAAACATTTTCCCCACAACATTAGCTCCTAATTCCATTTATACAGTACTGGTCCCCGCTTTCCAATCTCTTTTCTAATTCAGCTATTCTATGTTCCACCCACCATATCCCTTTACCATTAAGTAAACCCTGAACACTTCCCTGACTCATTCCAACATTAATCACAGGTGCTCTGCTACAGCAGGGTATAAAGAGATGATAAATTACAGTCCCCTCCCCTCTAGGAGTTCAGTCTTGTGAAAAAGACAGACTTCTATACCAATTGCAATGAAAATAAACAAGAGTACGTATAAACTGCTAATGCAGAAAGTAACCCATGAAGAATCAGTTATAAAAGTATAAAACTGGATTTCTAATCAATGGAAAAAAGTGAGAAGGGAACTACCAACAGAGAAATCATAGAATGTAAAAGGCCCCAGCCTATTTAGAAATCAGTGAAATGGCCTGAAACCAAGGTGGATAAGGAGGCGCTAACAGGAGAAGATGGCGGAAGAGAATGATCAACTATAAGGAAAACCAGCTTGAAGGGAATCTTGAATGACACAGTAGAGTTTGGGCTTTAACCAGGAAGTCAGTAGTTCTCAATGTTTACCTCCCATGAAAAGAAGATAATGGATCATGTGAGGAATGCTACATTCCATCATAAACAGCAGCTTAACATACATTGCTGCAGTTGGGCCACTCCAAGCAACTAGCTGCAAACATCTCCCTTCTCTCCCAAGACTCACACGATGCTTAACAAGGAGTGCTGTTGAAAATGAAAACCTTTCTTTTCCTCTGATGTTACATAACCAAACTTTTCCCATAATATAGGATATACAACATAATATATAGGATTCAAAAACCCATTCGGATATATCAAAATCCTTCTCACACTTTAATTTTTAAAAAACACCACTGGTCATTCTAATTTCAGGTAAAATGGAGTAAGCATATTCCATTCTGTTTGTCCCACTGAATGCAGCTATGAAATCTGAACAGAATACATTAATCAACTATTTGTGAACTCGGAAAAGTACGTAGCGGCACGCAGATGGAGGAAGAACAGAGTCCAAGTTACCATGAACCAGTGGTGAGTTTGGCATTTTCATCTCCTCCATGATCCCTCTGCCTGATCAACAAACTGATACCCACTAGGCAATGGGGTGCTGACAGGGAAGCCCTGTATTTCTGACTCCAGAAGCAGAAAAGGGAGCTCCTAAGACTTAGAACACTACAGAAATCTCCCAGGGTTTTTTTGGTTTTTTTAGCTCCATTCTTTTGTGTCCCAGCTCCCAAGTAATTCCATGGCTGCAGTAGCGATGGTAAAAATGGGGGCCTAGGGCTTTCCTGGTGGCGCAGTCATTGAGAGTCCACCTGCCGATGCAAGGGACGTGGGTTCGTGCCCCGGTCCGGGAGGATCCCGCGTGCCATGGAGCAGCTGGGCCCGTGAGCCATGGCCACTGGACCTGCGCAACCGGAGCCTGTGCTCCGCAACGGGAGAGGCCGCAGCGGTGAGAGGCCCACGTACCGCCAAAAAAAAAAAAAAAAAAAAAAAATGGGGGCCTACAGGAGCAAAAACAGTCATAGAAGAAACAATCTTCTCTAATCAATGAAACTGTGGTCCCAAGAGGATGGGTAAATTTCCCCTGCTTGCTTTCTTTGTCACGTAAGAACACATATGCATTTGGTCTCTGCCACCAGTTCCTGACACAAGCTCCTAAAACGCTTGTCATTTCCTGATGATAGGGGTGCTAGGAGCATCTTTTGTTCTAATATTTGGTCTTTGACCCCAGTTCCTGACAAGAGCTTCTAAGACCCCTGGAATCTCCGGAGTGCTAAGAGTGTCTTTTTGTATGCTAATGAGATGACTGGTGGCTGGAAGCCCCTAGATAGCGGCAGGATGGGGGCTGGTCACCAGAACAACCAAGACTCCATTAGAGGGTTGGAACTTTCAGTTCTATCCCCTGAACTCAGGGGAGAGGGGAGGGGATAGAGGTTGAGTTAATCACTGATGATCAAAGACTTAACCAATCATGCCTACATAATGGAGACTCCATGAAAGCTCTACCCAACAGGGTTTGGAGAGCTCTGGGTTGCTGAGCACTTTCACACCCCAGAAAGGTGGCACACCCCAACTCCATGGGACAGAAGTTCCTGTGCTCAGGACCCTTCCAGACCTTGCCCTATATACCTCTTCAATTAGCTGTTCATTTGTACCTTTTATAATATCATTTATAGTAAACCTGTAAATATTAAGTGTTTGCCTGAGTTCTGTGGGTCATTATAAACTGAGGAGGGGGTTACAGAAACCCGATTTATAACTGGTTGGTGAAAAGTACAGATGACAATCTAGCACTTGAGACCAGCATCTGAAATGAGGGCAGTCTGTGGATCTGACCCTTTAACTCATGGAATCTGAGCTAACCGCAGGTAGTTAGTGTAAGAATTGAATTAAATTGTAGGACATCCAGCTGGTGTCCAAAGAGTTGGAAAACTGGTTGTTAGTATGAGAAAAATTCCTACACATTTGGTGTCAGCAGCATTGTGAGTAAACAAACAGTTTTCTTTAGGTCCCTCCGTATTCTCCATACCTGGCCATGGACACAGTGTGTGCAGCAGTGCAAGGTTCCCAGCCTTTTAGACAAGAGGAAAGAAACGGGAAAGCCAAAGGAATAAGAAGAGATAATAGGAGAAGCTAGCATGGAAAAGTGACTCAATAAAGTTGTTTATGAACTCCTGGGCTCATTCTTAGGTTGGGCATGTATAGATATGATCCTAGTAAGCAGACCGAAGAATTTAAAAACTGAACAAAGAGACCACATATCTCAGACTGACCAGTGGGTTATATACATGTGAGACAGTATGAATAGCATTACAAAACCCCACAGCACACAGAAAAAGGATAAGAACATGCACTCTGAAGCCAACCATGTCAACTGCTGCTAAAACAAAACTATCAACATTCTCCAAAGGATTTCAGCAACATTCACAGTCTCGTAATATTCAAAATATAATCCAAAATTACTTTGCACACCAAGAACCAGGTAAATCTTAACTCTTATAGGAAAAAATCAACAGACACCAAGGCCAAGATGACAAAACAGTCACAATTATCTGACAAAGAGTTTAAGGAAGCTATTATAAAAATATCCCAGCAAGCAACTGTGAACACTTAGAAGAAATGAAACACTATAAAGTATCAGAAAACAGAATTTCTAAAAAGAAATCCATGAAAAAATTTAGAACTGAAATATATAACCAATTTTTTTAAAAAAAACTTAATGGATGGGCTCAATAGCAGAGTAAAGAATCAACAGACTTGAAGGTAAATTAAAAGAAATTATCCAATCTGAGTCAGAGAGAACAGAGATTGGAAAAAATTAACAAAGCTTCAAGGAACTATGGAACAACCACAAAAGGTCTAATATACATGTTACCAGAGAAAAAGAAGAAAAAACTACCATGGTGCTGAGAAAATATCTTTAAGAAATAATGGCTGAAAATTCCCTAACTTTGTTAAAGACATAAACCTATAGACTCAGGAACCTCAAAGAATCCCAAACAGGATAACAACAGAAATTGATGACCAAACAAATATAATCAAACCACTGAAAACTAAAGACAACGAAAAAATTCTGAAAGCAAAGAAAAACAACACATTAACTATAGGGGAACTCAGAAGCTAGAGAGACCAGAAAAAAGTATTCAATATTCTTAAACTGCTAGAAAGAAAGAAGTGTCAACCTAAAATTCTATATGCAAAACAATATCAGAATGAAGGTGAAATAAAGACATTCTCAGACGAAGGAAAGCTAAGAGAATTAACTGCCAGCAAATCAGCTCTACAAGAAGTGCTAAAGGAAGTTCTTCAAACAGAAAGGAAATGACATTAGAAACTTGGAACAGCAGGAGTGAAGGATTAGCAACAGAAATGGTAAATATCTGGGTGAATATAATAAACAATTTTCCCCCTCTTAGTTCTTTAAAATATGTTTTACTATTGAAAGTAAAAATCTTAACAATGTCTGACGCAGTTTTCAATGTATGTAGATAAAATACGTAAGAAAACCATAACATTAAAGGGAAAGAATAAAGACACCTATATGGTAGAAAGATTTCTACATTCCAATTGAGGTGGGAAAATATGGATTCTAAATAGATTATGAAAACCCTGGTGGTGCAGTGGTTAAGAATCCATCTGCCAAGGGCTTCCCTGGTGGCGCAGTGGTTAAGAATCCGCCTGCCAATGCAGGGGACCCGGGTTCGATCCCTGGCCCGGGAAGATCCCACATGCCATGGAGCAACTAAGCCCGTGTGCCACAACTACTGAGCCTGCGCTCTAGAGCCTGCGAGCCACAACTACTGAGCCCACATGCTGCAACTACTGAAGCCCACATGCTTAGAGCCCGTGCTCTGCAACAAGAAGCCACCGCAATGAGAAGCCCACGCACCACAACAAAGAGCAGCCCCCACTTGCCATAACTAGAGAAATCCCATGCACAGCAATGATGACCCAAAGCAGCCAAATAAATAGGAAAAAAAGAATGTATATTGTAATCCACAGAGTAACCATTAAAAAAAAAACTAAACAAGATATAGTCAGAAACACAACAGATGAACTAAAAAGGAATGCTAAAAAAGGTTCAAATAACCCAAAAAGATGACACAAAATGGGTAAAAGGAACAAAAACTAGATGGAAAAACAGGAAATAATAAAATGGCAGCCTGAGACCCAAACATATCAATAATTAATCATAAGGGTCTAAATACACAAATTAAAAGATACAGTCAGGGGCTTCCCTAGTAGTGCAGTGGTTGAGAGTCCGCCTGACGATGCAGGGGACACGGGTTCGTGCCCTGGTCCGGGAGGATCCCACATGCCATGTAGCGGCTGGGCCCGTGAGCCATGGCCGCTGAGCCTGTGCGTCCGGAGCCTGTGCTCCGCAACAGGAGAGGCCACAACAGTGAGAGGCCCGCGTACCGCAAAAAAAAAAAAAAAGATACAGTCAAATGGTTTCTTTAATATGACCAAACTATATGCTGCCTGCAAGAAATTCACTTTAAATATAACGATATAGGTAGTTTAAAAGCAAGATAGTGGGGAAAAAATAACATGCACCATTCAACGAAAGAAGGCTGGAATGCTGGTATTAGTATCAGACAAAGCAGATTTCAGAGCAAAGAAAGTTACAAGCGATAAAGAAGACTATTACATGATAACGAGGGTGAATCTGACAAAAAGATATAATAATTCTTAATATGTAGGTACCTAAAAACAGTGCTGGAGAAACAAACACCCAATTGTTGTTGGAGATTCCAACACGCTTCTCTCAATAACTAGTAGTAGAAAATTAGCAAGAATAGAGAGAAACTGGACAATACTATCAATCATCTGTATCCAACTGACATTTATACACTACTGCATCCAACAACAGAAGATGAAACAATCTTTTCAAGTACACATGAAACAGTCACCAAGATAAACCATACCTACATCATGAAACAAACCTTAATGCACTGAAAAGAAACAAAACAAACAAATGTGTTCTCTGGCTATAAAGGAATTAAACTGGAAATCAGTAACTAATAACAGAAAAATCTCCAAACACTTGGAAATTAAACAATTGTAAATAACTCATGAATAAAACAGGAAAACTAGAAAATATTTTGAACAAAAGTGAAAATATATCAAAAATTATTAGATGTACCTAAAGCAGTGCTTACAGAGGAAATTATAGCATTAAATGTTATATACTAAAATATATCTCAAATCAGTCATCTAAGCTCCCACCTTAACAAATCAGAAAAAGAGGGAAAAAAAGCTGAAGAAAATAATAAAGAACAGGTATCAATGAAATTGAAAGGAGAAACACAATAGGAAAAAATCAAACATAAAGCTAGTTCTTCAAAAGTATCAGTAAAATTGATAAACCTCAAGCAAGACTAACAAAAAGAAAAGAGAAGGTAAAAGTCATTATCAATATCAGAAATGAAAGACGGATTATCACTACAAACTACACAGACATCAAAAGGATAATAAAGAAATCCCAAGAACAACTCCATGCATATAAACTGGACAACTCAGGTGAAATAAACCAATTCCTTGAAAACAACACACTAAGAAAACACACTCAACATGAAATAGATACCTGAATAATCCTGTAACTATTGAAGAAATCGAATTCATAGTTTAAAATCTTCTGAATAAGAAATCTCCAGGCTCAGCTGATTTCACTGGAAAATTCTACCAAATATTTAAAGAAATGAAACCAATTCTATACACGCTCATCCAGAAAAAAAAATGAGAAGGAACATTTCCCAGTTCATTTTATAAAGCCAGCATTATCCTGATACCAAAGAGAATACACAAACAGAAAACTGCAGACCAAGATCCCTCATACCAGTGATGAAAAAACTAGTAATAAAATATTAAGAAATCTAATCTAAAGGTAAGACTTGAGGATCACTGGCTGTCAAGTTGGAAATAATTGTTTGGTACAATCAGAAAAAGATTTCCCTAAGGATAGTTCGAGGGTGATTTTAATGGGTTTAAAGTAATCTGAAGTAGCTGGTTCTGATTATCAGTTTTTTATTCTTTTTCTAAGAATAATACACCACAATCAAGCAGGGTTTATGCCCAAAACACAAGATTGGTTCAATATTTAAAAACCAGCCACTCAATGTAAAGTATCATATTACAATCAAAATAAAAAATACACATAATCATGTCAATTGATTCAGAAAAAGCATTCATGATGGAAAAAAAAAAAACTCTTGGAAAACCAGAAGTAGACAGGATCTTCCTCACCCTGATAAAGAGCATCTACAAAAATCTACAACTAACACCAAACTTAATACTGACCGACTGAATGCTTTTCCACTAGATTGGAAAATATGCACTATCACCACTCTTATACCAAATCATAATGTAGAGTTGCCAGCCAGTGCAATCGGGAAAGAAAAAGAAATGAAGCATACGGATCATAAAAGAAGAAATAAAACTGTTACTGTTCACACACAGCATAATCGTCTTCATAAAAAATCCAAAGGGATCTACCAAAAACCTCCTAGAACTAGTGAGTTTAGCAAAATCACAAGATACAAGATCAACATGTAAACATTAATCACACATCTACTATTAGCAATGTACCCTGGAAACCTAAATTTAAAAAAAAAACATTTTAAGAACCTCACAAAAAAATGAAACACTTAGGTATACAATCTAACAAAATATGTACAAGATCTGCAGGCTGAAAATTACAAATGCTGATGAAAGAAATCAGAGGAGACCTAAATAAGAGACCTCCCATGTTCATGGATAGAAAGCCTCATCATAGTAAAGAAGTCAATTCTCCCCAAACTGATACAATTACAATCAAAATTCCAGAAGGATTTTTAGTAAATATAGACAAAATTCTAAAATTTATTTGGGAAAGCATAGAAACTAGACTAGCTAAAACAATTCTGGATAAAAAAGAGTAAAGCTGGAGGAATCCAATTTTAACACTGATGATAAAACTATAGTAATCAAGACAATGTAGTATTACCAAATGGACAGACAGATACAGATCAGGGGACTAGAAAATAGAGTCCAGAAATAGAATCATACAAGTCACTATTTGATTTTCCACACAGGTACAAAAGCAATACAATAGGGAAATGATAGTCCTTTAGTTCTTTCAACAAATGGTTGGAACAACTCAACATCTATATGCAAACAAAACAAAATGAACATAGATGCAAAAATCCTCAACAACATACTAGCAAATTGAATCCAACAATGTATTAAAAAAAATTATACACCACAACCAAGTGGGATTTATCCTAGACATGCAAGACTGGTTGAACATTCGAAAATCAATTAATGTAAACCATCATATCAACAAGCTAAAAAAAGAAAAATCACATGATCATATCAATAAAAGCAGGAAAAGCATTTGACAAAATCCAACACCTGTTCATAATAAAGAACTCTCAGTAAACTAGAAATAAAGGGGACTTTCTCACGTTGATAGACTATCTACGAAAAACCTATAGCTAACATCATATTTACTGATGAGAAACTCTAAACATTCCCATTAAGATCAGGAACAAGGCAAGGATGTTCCCTTACCACTGCTTTTCAGCATCATACTGGAAGTCTCAGCCAATGCAATAAGACAAGGAAATAAGTATACAGATTGGGAAGGAACATATAAAACTATCTTTGTTCACAGATGACATGATCATCTAATAGCAAGAATGCAGGATACAAGATTAATATAGAAAAGTGAATTTGTTTTCCTATATACCAACAATGAACAAGTGCAATTTGAAATTTGAAGCACAATACCATTTACATTAGCACCCAAAAAATGAAATACTTAGGGATAGGTCTAATAAAATATGTACAAGATCTATATGAGGAATATTACAACACTCTGATGAAATCAAAGAAAAACTAAATAAATGGAGAGAGATTCTATCTCCATGGATAGACTCAATATTGTCAAGATGTCAGTTCTTCCCAATTTGATCTATAAATTCAGTGCAGTCAAAACCCCACCAAGTTATTTTGTGAATATCAACAAACCTATTCTAAAGTTTATATGAGAGGCTAAAGACCACAACAGCCAACACAATACTGAAGAACAAAGTTGGAATATTAACACTCAACATCAAAACTTACTGTAGGGCTTCCCTGGTGGCGCAGTGGTTGAGGGTCCGCCTGCCGATGCAGGGGACACGGGTTCGTGCCCTGGTCCGGGAAGATCCCACATGCCGCAGAGCGGCTGGGCCCGTGAGCCATGGCTGCTGAGCCTGCGCATCCAGAGCCTGTGCTCCACAATGGGAGAGGCCACAACAGTGAGAGGACCGCGTACCGCAAAAATGAAAAAAAATTTAAAAATTAAAAAAAAATAACTTACTGTAAAGCTACAGTAAGCAAGACAGTGTGATAATCAGCAAAAGAACAAATAGATCAATGGAATAGAATTGAGGACCCATAAATATACCCCCATAAACAGAGACAACTGATCTTTGACAAAAGAGAAAAAGCAATACAATGGAGCAAAGATAGCCTTTTCAACAAATGGTGCTGGCATAACTGAACATCCACATGCAAAAAAAAATTATAATCTAGACACAGACCTTACACCCTTTACAAATATTAGCTCAAAATGGTCCACAGACCTAAACGTGAAACATAAAACTATAAAACTCCTAGAAGATAAGAAAGGAGAAATCCTAGATGACCTTGGGTATGGCAATAACTTTTTGGATAAACAACACCAAAGGCACAGTCCATGAAAGAAAGAATAAGCTAGACTTTATTAAAATTTAAAACTTCTCTGCAAAGACAATGTCAAGAGAATTAGAAGACAAGCCACAGAATGAAAGAAAATATATGCAAAAGACACATCTGTTAAAGGACTATTATCCAAATATACAAAGAACTCTTAAACTCACCAATAGGAAAACAAACAACTCAATTAAAAAATGAGCCCAAGACCTTAACAGACACCTCACCAAAGAAGATACACAGATGGCAAATAAGCACTTGGAAAGATGCTCCACATCCCATATCAGGAAAACACTAATTAAAACAGGATACACCACACACCTATTAGAATGACCAAAATCCAGAACACTGACAACATCGAATGCTGATGAGGATGTGGAACAACAGGAACTCTCATTCACTGCCGCTGGGAATGCAAAATGGTACAGCTACTTCAGAAGACAGTTTGGTGATTTGTTACAAAATTAAACATGATCTTACCATATGATCTGGCAATCACACTCCCATGTCCACACAGAAACCTACACACAGATGTTTATAACAGCTTTATTCATAATTGCCAAAAGCAAACAAGATGTCCTTCGGTAGGTGAATGAATGAATAAATTGTAGTAATCTAAACAACAGAATTATTATTCAGCACTAAAAAGAAATGAGCTATCAAGCTATGAAAAGACATAGAGAAACCTTAACTTCATACTACTAAGTGAAAGAAGCCAATCTGAAAAAGCTACATACTGTACGATTCCAATTATATGACATTCTGGAAAAGGCAAAACTATGGAGACAGTAAAAAGGCCGGTGGTTGTCAGGGTTTGGGGGGATGGCAAGGGATGAACAGGCAGAGCACAGAGGATTTTTAGAGCAGTGAAAATACTCTGTATCATACTGTAATGATGGATACATGTCATTATACATTTGCCTAAACCTACAGAATGTACAACACCAACAGTGAACCCTAATGTAAACTACGGACTTTGGGTAATTATGATATGTCAATGTAAGCTCATTCACTTGCAATATATGCACCACTCTGATGGTAGATGTTGATAATGGAGAGGCCATGCATGTGTGGAGACAGGGGGTGTATTGGAAATCTCTATACTTTCCTCTCAATTTTGCTATGAACCTAAAACTGCTCTTTAAAAAAAAGTATTTAGAAAAAAGTATATGTGAAAGCATTTCTTATCAGGAGGAAAAATTACATGAAACCCTTCACAAATAGATTTGTGTAGTTTTGAAACTGTTCTCCCCTACAAAGACCATCCCTGTTGAGTTTCATCAGTGTAGCCTAGGGATCTGTAATACTTAATTGAAATAGCTCGCTGAAGTTACTTTGCTATAATTATAAATTCCCTTTTACTAAAATATCCAGCAACCATTTAGGGAATACATTATAGATCTGGAAACTAAACTAATATATGATTAATTCACAGGAAGACTTGGAAGGCACTAAACAGTTGTTTACAAAATAAGACATTTAAAAATACTATCTGTATCAGTTTTACCTGTGCTGTCTCCCACATAGAAAGACATGGTTCCTGCCCTTTGTCCCACGCCTACAAGCTTCCACTGACAGACCACACCTCACTCCCAGTATCTAGACAGTGCTTTGCAATAAACATATTGAATGGATGCATGACTGAAGGTGGCAATAATAGAATTTATCTGAATTGGAGCCTCTCTTCCTTAGGATAGGCTTTGACTCAAATAAACTGATATATCAGATATAAATCTACTACTGCCATTCAGACAACCTTATATCCTCCTGAAGATGCCTCCTGGACTCCTCCTTTTGCTACTCCAAATTGGCAGTTGCATTGTGACAACCGAGAAAAGAGGAGCAGCAAGTACCAAAAGAAGCTGTCCCAAGTAGGGTCAATGCACTGGCTGTTGCTAGAGATAGCTAGCAAATGAATACCTACACAAGCTGAGGAGTGCTGATACACAGATTAGGAACCAATCTATTGGATTGGCTCAGGACCTTTGCACACACTGCACCATTTGTCTAGCTGACTGCCTAGCTAATAGCTGACTCTCATCTCTCAGGTCTCATCTTACATTTTACCTCCTTCAAAGAACTTCCCTGACCACCATTATTCTCTCTCAGCAACTAGTCTGTTTCCTTCATAACACTTACCACAATTTGTAATTATCTGTTTGCATGTTTTCTTATTTTATATCTGTCTCTACCACTAGACTCTAAGTGCCATGAGAGCAAAAATCATGTTTCTCCTGGTCACTATTCTAATTTCAACGACTAGCATAGCATCTGGCCCACAACAGGCACTAATAAACAGTGGCCTTCAAGGTAATAAACCTGACTTTCTTTGGGGGAGGAAAGGGACTTTTTCATATACTTAGCATGGGAAGCAATATGCTACAATGGAAAGAGTACAATTTGGGAACCACACATAATTAGAACTTCAGCTCCATTGCTTACCTAGCTAAATGATCTCTGACAACCTATTTTATATCTTGAAGCCCCAATTTTCTCGAAACGATGACAGTAATACTTCCCTTACATAATCACTGATTCTCTAGTATACTGTAGATATGCAATAAGTGACAGCTATTAGTACTTCTTAAAATGATCATCTTTCCATTCACTAAGAGGTCTTAAATGAGTGACACTAACAGAAACGAGTCAAGTCAAAGTCTTATAAACACGGCAATATCAAAAATACTATATTTATAAAGGTAAGCTGTATTTTCAAACCTTTTTTTTAACGTATGCTTTTTCAGTAAGACTACAGAACTTCTAAACCTGCTTCAGTAGATGTTTAGAGAAAACTAAATCCATGATTAGGTATTTTTTCATACCATCGGGTACTAACTACATGGAAACAAATGTTCTTTTTCAAACCATGCTGTTTAAGGTCACCAGGAACTTTCAAAAACACAAAAACAAAAGGTAAACTCACAATATTTCACTGTGTTTTGTTTTTAAACTTTTAGTATCAGTAAAAGGATAAAGGTCTTACTAACAAAAATTAAGGACTTAGGGACACCCTTTTCATTTTACAAATGGAAATTTTCACAAGTCACTTTCTACAGATTAAAAATTGGAGTGTTTTTATTAAACAGAAAGTATACAAACATATATACGAATAAAACAACTCATACATAAATATACTGATATAAATCCTTTTTTCTTCCCCTGCCCAAATGTAATTTTTGCCTTGCTGCTAAATAGTCACAGTCCTTCCTTACTGGAATGATTCGTTTATCTTTAACTCCACAGAGCTTAAACTATCAGTCTTTTAAGAAGCTTTGACAGGTTTTGACGATTTAACCTGCTGAGCTCACAGCACCCAAGGGAGAGTCTTCGTTGCAAGTTTTATTTCTAATACAGCTGACCACTAATACCGACTCCACAGATAATGGATTTCAATAACCACCACCCACAGGTTAACACTTCAAGTAGTATGCATAATATTGCTTTAATTAAGTTAATACATGAAGGTCACAGTTTGGTAGAAAGTTTTATTACATTTGGCAGTGCTTACAATAATAATAAAAAAGAAAAAGGAACTGTATGTGTTCATCTATACAGTAACTCTATAAATTTGCCTATAGATATAATCCAGTTTGCTCATAGATTTATACTGCATTTCAATTTAATTTCTAAAAGGAATTCAGTTTATTAGTTCCATTTCCCAAAATAAGTACATTCCTAGCATTTCTAACCAGTAGTTTCTCTAACCATGCTGGGCACAGAATGGGTCTACCTGGCACAAAGAGGCCACCCACTAGAGCAAAAAAGATTCCTACCACTACCATGCCCACCCCCTGATTTTGGAGCATTGTGATGGTAGAAAAGATTAATGCTTTGATTTGTCTTGTATCTAATGATTAGCTTCATGTGTTAAATATTAATGTCTTCCGGACAGAATGAAATTATTTTTTCATTTTGAAAAATAAAGATATATAAAATTTGTTTTTGAACCTAAACACTTTATGCAGTAGAAAACAAGCCAAAGCGTCTTTTTACAACAAATATTATGAAAAGGCAAAGCAAACAAATGTTTAAATGAATCTGAAATTAAAGGTTCACTCTAAAGTGTTAAAATGAGATACTGTATTTTAATACACAAATCGCATAGTCAGCAAGGTTGATACATTTTTCTATTTTTATATGTAGTATTAGGTAATTTGAGGTTATTTTAGAGAAAAGCAAAAAAATGGTGGCTGAATTTATACACATTGAATTCAGCAATAATTGTATTTTTTAAATACATAACCTGACAGGCACTATGGTAGACAATAATGAATCAGCATGGGAGCCATTTAATATACTTCTTGATTAACTCATTGCCTGTCCACTTTGCACACAGACATGCTTACATGTCATAATCGTCATAATTCCCATCATCCCCACTGCTAACACTCAAGCTCCTTGATTAGTGCACAACTCCCAGACGAGCCATTGCTAATGCTAAATAATTCTCTTCAGCCTCCTGCTACTATTCTGCAGGATCTCCAATTAAATATAATGTCCCTGATGAGCCATATTAATGTGAACAAATTCCTACCAGGAATCCTATCTTATTCCATTTTCCCCAAAAATGTAGAGAAAGTAATTTAGCCAAGCTGAAGATAATCAAAACATTTTAAACTGATATAGTATTATAATGTCTCGGCAAAACATGTTTATCCAAAGTCAATAAAAGAAAAAGGGTGGAAAAAGTAATGTCTAAACATGTTAAATGCTTTCTTCTCCTGATTAATTTGTTCTTCACTGAAAAGTCTAGTGTTTTAAATAAGCATAGGTAGATACATTGCATTCTTAATCCAAAAAGGTTACCGAAAGCTAAGTTTTATGAGAAAAGTGAGCAGTAGCAAGTTTTAAAGCAAATATGCCATTTAAAAACCCTTCAATTATCTAATTACCAGAACTCCAAGGTCCATAATCACATTAATGAAACCAATTCCTTCCTTCCCATTAAATGCAGTATTACAGTCACTATCAGAGGCTTTGCCATGGAATTTTATGTTGCTGATAAGAAAACTTCATCTTGAACAATGACAACTATAAGTATTTTTTGCAAGAATGAATTAAGAATCTTATAGATTTTCTATTGCAATCTAAAAGACTGGGAACGCTTCTGATCTAATTAAGACTAACTGGGAAACATGGACTATGATGGCCACCACCTTACAATATTCTGTACTAGCAAAAGAAATTTAAGAAAATGTTAGTTATGCTCGCTTCGGCAGCACATATACTAAAAATAAGAAAATGTTAGTTAAATATACCATCTCAACTACACACACATATAACAAAAGGTCACCTGATTTTTCAGTTACCACCCCCAAAAAGTTTTACAAACTTCACTCTGGTCATTTATTCCTATTTGAGGATTAATAATTACATTAGCTGAAAATAAGTCCATTAACAGATTTTGTGAAATAATTTTTTAAAAATTAAGAACTTTAACTCCTTTTCAAATTAAAACAAAGGTTGAAAAATATCCTGAAAAGTAAATCATGTAAATGAGAAAAGGTAAATGGTTTTGACACTTAAATTTCTTTCAACTCTATATACACCTAGGATAAAAGTGAAGATATTCTAACAAAAATATAAACAGATAAGTTTATTAAAATATATATATATATGAAAAGATATAAAATAAAGACATTCTAACAACCCCATAAAATTTTTATAAGGTTTTCCCTAAGGTCTTTTATACCTTCGCCTACATTAATGTATTCCATCTCCATTTACCTGATCATTACCCTCCAGTTTGTTCAGCTGGAACCAACATACACTAATTACACAGACGTCACGAAGTCCTATTTGTCCTCAGTACCTCCCCAGACAGCAGGGAAATCATATCAAGGGTAGGCATGCTAAGTGATGATTCCCCCCACCTTACTGTCAATCATCCCAGAGTGCTCAGAGGAAACCCCACTCAACCTCATTACTGAATCCTAAGGGTAAGACTACAATACTCACCAGGAATCATACTTCAAACAGCAGGCTGCCTGGCCAAGATGTGAGTCACAATGACTACTTCCCTGATTTTAGGTTTTGGTGTTAATGCAATATATACCAAGTATTTCTCATTTCAATACAATGTTACTATACACAGACAAAGCAACAAAATATTGATAAGTTCAATTTAGGAGTCCAGGTAGGAAATATAGTCAAAGGTTGAAGTACAGAATCATTTAATCTCATTTAAAAAGAAAAAAATCAAAACCCTAACTTCAGAGGTTTAAAACAAATATAACAATATTTTGCTACTTCTTATGGAAAGGTTTACTAGTCCTTTTACTTGAAAACACACATACATACATAAAGTGATCATAAAAGTAAATAAAGTTATCTAACAAGCATTTTGAGAAGTACAAACACAACAATCTCTAAATTCTCATAATTATTTGTTCCCACTATTCACCAAACTAATGAAGACCTACCTACCCATTTAAAAAGTCCCAGTCACCAAAACCATCAAACATTTCTCATTCCTTATCATTTCTTAACTTCTCTGGGACTACCTAAAATCACAGTACATTAGTGGCATAAAACCCTACAATCCACCTGTCCTGCCTTCTAAGTCAATATAGTATTAATAAGGTCCTCTTAAATAAAATCTCCCACATCAGCCCTCTACCTAAAATCTAATCAATTTATTTCATAAATGTGTCTCATCTTGCTCCAAAATTTTATGTAGTGGTCCTAATAATTTTCACTTTATAAGGTATTACAATTTTTTTTTTTTTTGGCCCTGTGTGGCACGCACGATCTTAGTTCCGTGACCAGGGATCGAACCCATGCTCCGTGCAGTAAAAGCGTGGAGTCTTAACCACTGGGTCACCAGGGAAGTCCCCAATATTTTTTTAACATCTGTTAGTACAGTTCCCTCTTCAATTTTCCTCAAAATTGTCTAGGCCATTCTTGCATATTTACTCCTTTGTCAATCCCCACCACCACCACTGTTACATTATTACATTTATTAGGATTTACTACAAAAACATAGATCTAGAAATAACTAGCATTTACAATATTGTTTCCTTATATAAAAATAAGAAGTTCTCATATAAGTCGTACGAATTCATTTTAAATTCATATCATAAAGTGTTTTATCTTTGCCACTACTTCCAGGAGGTTAAATTTTTTTAAGTTGTATTTTCTACCTTGTTGATACTTAGGAAAGCTACAGATTTCTTTGTATTTATTTTTTAACTACCACAGAGACTCTTCTTACTGTTTCTAAAGAGTTGTTCAGTTGCCGGTATAACTAGAAACTCGATACAATTTTATTATTTCTGCCTTTCCTGTCCACCATTTTATAACTCTTGCCTAACTGCATTGCCGAGCACTTCTAGGATGCTATTAAATACTAGTGGTGACAGTAAATGTATGGGTCTTCATCCTGACTTCCATGAGAATGCTTCCTATGAGGTATGACCTCTTCATTCTGGGAGGGCAGTATTTATTTAATCCTGTTTTACTAAGGATTTTACAAGAAGACAGTGAATTTCTTTTACATGACATCTAGGCTTCCATCAAGATGATCATATAGTTTTCCTCCACTAACTTATTAGTATATTTAATTAAATTAATAGTGTCTAACATTAAACCATACTGAAATGTCATGAATACACTCTGCATGACTGCAGCACATTACTTAAATAAATTTTACTCTACTTTCTATTACTTAGGATTCTTCTATCAATATATAATTACAGTCATTGTAATTTTATTTTTTGCTTACTATCTTTGCCCAGATTTTGATTTCTGAATTACTATGCTGGTTTCATAAAAAGAAATGGAAATCTATTTTTCTTTCTCTAAGTCTAGAGCAATTTAAATAGTGTCAAAATTTCTTAAAAAAATTTCTTGCTTCCTGAAAATTTCAAAGAATCCTTGCAAGAATCTCTAGGCCTGGACACTCAAGAGTCCTTTAGTCAATTATTTCCGACCTTATTCAGGTGCTTTCATGCACAGAGTTGCAGGCCTATACACAATTATTTGTCACCAGTTTTGTAAACTAAGCAAAACAAAATAACTACCTAACATTTTTTAAAGGCTTTTAAAACCAGGTTAAACCCCACTTTCAATAATGAATAGAACAACCAGAAGATCAGCCAGGAAACAGATGACTTAAATATCCCTATGAACCAACCAGTCCTAAAAGACATCTATAGAACACTCCACCCAGCAGCAGCAGAATACACATTCTTAAGTTCACATGGAACATTCTCCAGGACAGATCATATGCTAGTCCATAAAACAAACATCAAAAAATTTTAAAGGATAGAAACAGTAGAAAACACATTCTCTGACCAAAAAAGAAGGAAATTAGAAATCAGTAATAGAAATAAACTTGGGAAATTCATAAATATGTGGAATTAAACAACAAACTCCTAAATAACAAGTGGGTCAAAGAAATCAAAAGGGCAACTAGAAATTACTTTCGGAAATGAAAATGAAGATACAATGTGTCAAAACATGGGATGCAGCTAAAACAATAGAGAAAAATGAACGGTTAAACACCTATATTAAAAAGACCTCAAAACAACCTAGTTTTTCTACTTTAAGAAACTATTTTTTAAAAGAGCAAACTAAACCCAAAGCGAGCAGAATGAAGGAAACAAAAACTAGTGTAAATAGAAATGACATAGAGAATTTAAAAAGAGAGAAATCAATGATACCAAAAGTCAGTTCTTTGAAAAGATCAATGAAACTGAAAACCGTTAGCTAAAATGACAAAGAAAACATGAAAAAACTCAAATAACTAAAACCAGGAATGAAAGAGACATTACTGCCAGCCTTATAGAAATAAAAATGATTAAAAAATACTATAAACAATCACATAATAAACAATAACTTAAGATGAAATGGACAAATTCCTAGAAAGACAAACTATAGACACTAACTCAGGAAGAAATAGAAAATCTCAATAAATCTACAAGAGACTGAATTAGTAATCAAACAACTACCCACAGAGAAAAGCTCAGACCCAGATGGCTTCACTGGTGAATTCCACCAAACATTTCAGGAACAATTAATACCAATTCTTCACAAACTCTTCCAAAACAACAGAAGATGAGAGAACACTTCCCATCTTATACTATGAGGCCAGTATCACTCTGATACCAAAAACAAAAACATCAAATGAAATGAAATCTATAGACCAATATCTCTTATAAACATGGATGAAAAATTCTCTACAAAACACCAGCAAACTGAATCCAGCAATATACACAAAGGACTATACATCATGACCAAGTGTGATTTATCCCAGGAATGCAAGGCTAGTTTAACATCCAAAAATTAATTAATATACCATATCAATGGAATAAAGGATAAAAACCACATTATCATCTCAGTAGACACAGCAAAAGCATTTGTAAAAATCCAACACCCAGTCATGACAAAAACTCTCAACAAACTAGGAATAGCAGGGCACTTCCTCAACCTAATAATGGGAATTTATGAAAATCTCAGAGCCTAAATCAAACTTAGGTGTGGAATACTGAATGTTTTCCCCCGAAGATGAGGAACAAAACAGGATGTCTGCTCTCACCACTCCTTTTCAGTATCATTCTGGAAATTAAAGCAAGGGAAATCAGGCAAGACTATGAAATAAAAAGCATCCAGTTAGAAAAGAAAGAAGTAAACCTATCTCTCTTTACACATGACATGATCTTCTAGAGAGAATCCCAAGGAATCTATTATATTTTTAAAAACTATTAGAACTAATAAACAAGTTCAGCAAGGTTGCAGGACACAAAATCACTATTAAAAAATCAACTGGGGCTTCCCTGGTGGCGCAGTGGCTGAGGGTCCGCCTGCCGATGTAGGGGACGCGGGTTCGCGCCCCGGTCTGGGAGGATCCCGCATGCCGCGGAGCGGCTGGGCCCATGGGCCATGGCTGCTGAACCTGCGCATCCGGAGCCTGTGCTCCGCCATGGGAGAGGCCACAGTAGTGAGAGGCCCATGTACCGCAAAAAAAAAAAAAAAAATCAATTGTATTCCTGTACATCTGCAATCAACGATAAAAACTGAAATTAAAAAATTGCAATTCTAGGGAATTCCCTGGCAGTCCAGTGGTTAGGACGCCACTCTTCCACTGCAGGGGGCACGGGTTCAATCCCTGGTTAGGGAATGAAGATCCTGCAAGCTGCATGGTGAGGCCAAAAAAAAAAAAAAATGAGGATGAAATTGCAATTCTGACAGCCTCAGAAATAATATTAAAATACTTAGGAATAAATACAGCAAAGTAAGTGCAAAACTTATACTCTGAAAACTACAAAACATTGTTGAAAGAAATTAAAGCAACGTAGATAAGTGGAACAACATCAAATGGAATATCCATGCTCATGTATAGGAGGACTTAAAAATGTTGAGATAGGGCTTCCCTGGTGGCGCAGTGGTTGAGAGTCCACCTGCTGATGCGAAGGACACGGGTTCGTGCCCCAGTCTGGGAGGATCCCACATGCCGCGGAGCGGCTGGGCTCGTGAGCCATGGCCGCTGAGCCTGCGCGTCCGGATCCTGTGCTCTGCAATGGGAGAGGCCACAACAGTGAGAGGCCCGCGTACCGCCAAAAAAAAAAAAAAAAAAAAAAAAGTTGAGATAAAGATATTTCTCAAACTGATCTACAGATAAAACACAATGCCTATCACAATCCCAGCAGGATACAGTTTTCCACTAGGACCATTTTCCCCTCATAAACCATTCTCCACAAATCTTTTCAAAGAATAATAAGGGCCTGAAGAATGATACATAAAAGACAATTCATGACTTGATAAGAGGCTTAACCCCTATTTTGCTCTCTCTGGCCCTGACCATTTCCCACTGGAGTACTTTACATTGCTTGTTGACTCTGGCCTCATCCTCTGGATGCAGTTGCACTAATCTCATCAATACGTATGAACTGTTTTCCTGGGTAAAGCCTGACTCTGAGACTGCTCTGGGTCAGTCTTCTCAAAGAAAGCAAGAAAACTTCCTCAACAGAGAACAGGATATCATCCTATTTTAAGACAATCCAACAGTAAGCGAACTAGACTGATAACTGCAAACCCTCCCTAGAAGCACCTAAAAGTCCCAGATTAAATATAACAAACTTCTTTAAATGAACAGTTTGGCTTACAAGAACCACAAGCAATCCCTAGGGATCAAAAATGAAGAAGAGAAAAAAAAAAGAGAAAAAAAAAAAACGAAGCAGCAGCTAAAAGCCAGACAGTATCCACTAGAGTCGATACCACTAATCTTGGAGAGTATAAGTGGGGATCTGAATAACCTAGAGAACTGAGTTTTAACTCTCAGAGAAAGGAACCAATTGTGAGCTGAAGATGTGAAGGAAAACTCCTACATAAGGCCATGTTGCTCAAAGGTTACATCCTCAGGACTTCCCTGGTGCTCCAGTGGCTAAGACTCCACGCTCCAGTGCAGGGGGCCCGGGTTCGACCCCTGGTTGGGGAGCTAGATCCCACATGGCACAACAAAGACTACATCCTCAGTGAAGGGGGGTGGGGTTTCAATAATCTACTAAGTAGGGAGAAGACATACTTATTATCAGCTGTGCTTCAAAGTAAAGGAAAAAGTCTCCTCAGGAAATTAGAAACCATGGGCCTATTTAACAGAGGGGGTGTGTGTGTGCGTGTGTGCGTGTGCGTGTGCGTGTGCGTGGTTTCATCTGGTTTTGCCCCATCCTCATAATTCAGCAACCTTCGCGCCAAGAAATTAATATAAAAATTAGTCAGTGATACCCCGGACAACCCAAATCATGTGGAGTTCAACGATAGAGATACCAAATATGAGGTCACAAGACAAAATCTACACATGTGAGGAAACAATCCATTGTGAGGAAGAGTCAGAAATATAAATAGATACATAAGATCTTGAAGTAAAATAACAAAATGATAGAACTTTTAAAATAAGTATGCTATAAAAAAAAAAGTATGCTATAAATAAGACAGGAAAGGACTCAAATACTTAAGAAAAAAGACAAAACAAAAATCAGGCAGGGAATTTCCTGGCAGTCCAGGGGTTAGTACTCCGCACTTTCACTGCCAAGGGCACGGGCTCAATCCCTGGTCCGGGAACTAAGATCCCGCAAGCCACATGGCCCAGCCAAAAATAAAATTAACTGTGCTTTAAAAAAAAAACCAGGCAGATTCAAAAAGGAGCAGTTAGACCCAACAGATTCCTCAAAAGACAGCAAAGATGACAAAAGCAACCAAAGTAATCACAGTGTCAGGCAATTTTCACTGGTGAATGCAAAAATGTTAGTAACATGAGAGGTTGCTGTGGGACAAAACCTGCACGTGGATTCAACGATTCACCCCCCCAAAATTAATTTTAAAAGAGGGGGAATGCACCATTTTAATGGAAGGGACCCATGGAAGAAAACTGCATAATGGTCTTTAAAAGCCAACTTTTTCCCATTCAACATTCACTGTTTGCAAGTTACTTGGCTTTCCTTCTTTGTGTGACTTACCACTTAATAGTTGTAATAACTGTTAGTCTTCTTCCCCTGATTAACTGCTTAAAAATTAGTTGTTTTTAACATAAAATTAATAGTTTTCACAATCAACTGTTGCAGTATTTTCCTACTATAATAGTATTTACATTTCAATTTATGAAATTAACACATGAAGCATGTAAGATTTTTTTACTCCAAGTAACAGTGAAAATGCTCACCTCTTGAAAATCAATATTGAAACATTTATAATACATCTGAATAGCATGCCTTGTTCATAATACCGACATTATACAGTTCATTAGATATGATGGTAACCTTTGTGATCACATGTTAAAGAAGCAAAATATGCTGTTAGAGGAATTCACCTTTTTGTCTTTCTTGAGGCTGAAGCAGAAACCAAATAGCAAATCTGGCCCTATTTCTAAGGCTTAAATCAAACTTTGAACATTCTAACCATCATTATTATCCTGCTTTTACTTATAGTATCTTTCTAGAAACCGACTTACAGGAGGTCATATGAAGAGGAAGTTTTGACCGAGCATGCACTGCTTGCTTCCCACCGTGGGGCCTGGCAAATCTTATTTTAAACTATATATCATAATCTCTGGTTAAAAAAAAAAAAAAGTGGCTAAAAATATTTAAAATATAAAAACTACCACCTCTGCTTCAGGAAGGATAAATGACAAAGACTTAAAACTCAAACCAACTCTTTTGAAACCAGTTTTGCCAAAGTCTGGAAAGTGACTGTCCACAAAGCTAGAAATGTAACAGTGAGAAAAGTTAGTCATGCTCTTTGGAGCAACAGCTTACAGAAGTAGATTATTCTGTAATACCACATTGAAATATAAACAAATAGGAAAAAGCTGAAATATAAATAATCTTGGCTATATGCCGACAGTCACCTCTATGAGAACACAGCATAGAGAATTAACTATATACTGTGATATGAAAAAAAAATTACAAGTGAAAGTTTGTTGTTAGGCTTGAAATAAAAACAGTGATTGTCCACAATTCAAACATTTTTCTCTCAATTTACCCATGAATGAAAACACAGCCTGAGCTAATACACTGAAAAATAAACACAAGATGAGAAGAGTGAATTTTAAATCTACTACTGGCTTGACAGTAACACAAACTTTTTTCTGAAGTAGCTTTACTATTGGTAAATGCCTTAGTTTACCAATCAAGAATGACATTAAAGCAACAGTTTTCTCATTATTTCATGAATATTTTGTGAGGAATATAAACTACTGAAACTATCACAGTTAAAACAGATTATTAGTAAAGAAGCCAGAAACCAATATTCAAAAAAAATCAAACAGTATATACGCAAAACAAGTTCTTTTAACTGCTTAATTACTTTTAAAGTAAAGGATAAATATTTTAAATGTACCAGCCAAATAAACTAGATAATATACTTAACCTTTATTCTGGGGAAATTAGAGTAGCTTGCAATCATTTCCATTTTGCTTTTTAAAAAAGGAAGAGAGTCACAATAAGACAACAGGAACAACATACTTCTAGATAAAATTTTAAAATCACAAAGACTGAAAATTCTTTGCATTAAATTACTATACGATAAAAGCTGACATTACCAATAGGTCCTGTTATCAGAAGTTGTGTGAAAGAATGAAAAACAGTAACTTATATCAAAGTACAACTACTTACATTTCATGTCATACAGTTCCAATAATTCATACACTTTTCCCATGGGATTTTTTTCTACTCATTCATAGTTTATTACTGCTAAAAATGCCTGTTTTGATAAAAATCCCCAATAAAATTATATATCAGTCACTGCTTTACGCTATATCTTCTTTTGTTCATGTCCAATTAGCATTAGCCTATCTTTGATTTATCAAACTTTCAGCTGCACATGGTAAAGCATTTAGGAAGGTTAAACAATTACAGCATCCCGAGTGACAGTGGAGTTATCCTGTGCGGAAATGTGCTCCCATAAGGCAGCACTGTATAAACATTTCATTAGGGCTTCCTTGGTGGCACAGTGGTTAAGAATCCACCTGCCGATGCAGGGGACCGGGTTCGAGCCCTGGTCAGGGAAGATCCCACATGCCACGGAGCAACTAAGCCCGTGCGCCACAACTACTCAGCCTGCGCTCTAGAGCCCACGAGCCACAACTAATGAAGCCTGCACACTTAGAGCCCATGCTCCTCAACAAGAGAAGCCACCGCAATGAGAAGCCCGCGCACCGCAACAGAGTAGCCCCCGCTCGCTCCAACTAGAGAAAGCCCGCACTCAGTAACAAAGACACAAATCAGCCAAAAATAAATAAAAGAAAATAAATTTTTAAAAAAAAAACACATTTCATTAATCTTTGAATCTAACTATCTCATGCTTTGCTTAAATGTACTTGGTGACCAGAATCAGTTTACCAAATTTTTATTCTATTCTAGGCTTTTAAAGCCTTGAAAATAAGAGTTAAGACACATACTGGAGACATTATGATGCTCCCATTTTGCTTAATACAAGAGTAATAAAACAGGTATTTTTTTTAATTGTGTACCTTTTCAGGCCAACAAAAAAAACCTACATCTTTCACTTTTTTTCTATTTGATCCAAAATAAGGTCCCGATTCAAACAAAGCAAATATACTTACAGAACTAGCATCAACATCACTGTGGATGGCAACCGTCTTAATGCCCATCTTCTTGCAAGTTTTAATAACCTATATTAAAGTACATTAATGTTATCTATTAATAGTAATTCATATTTAAAGGGATTTAATAATAATAAAATTCACAGAGTAAAATGGAAAATAAGATTAAAATTCCACTCACCCTACATGCAATTTCTCCTCTATTAGCAACAAGAATTTTATCAAAAGTCTAAAAAGAGAAAAAACACGTAAGAAATTGTTACTCTTGCTTTGGGACCAGAAAACACCAAGCTTTTCCACAATTACCATTGGGCATGATCCTAATAAACATTACTTCCTACAGTAGTATTAAATACTATACATATGCTCATTTACAACCAGGCTGCTACTAAACTCACCTGGTAGTATCTGGCGTTACAATTATCCTCTTAAAGCATCAATTGACTAGGTTAGATAATTCATAAGGGGACTAAATTCTCTTGCCAAAAGATAATCTTCAAATGATATTTCAGAATACTAAGAAACTTTAGAAGAAATTGCTTGAGAATTTACTTGATTATTTTCTAAATTCAGGGAAATTCTAAGTGTTATGTTTATCAAAGGGAAGTCTGATATAATTTATATTCTATCTCTTTGGGATTGGGCCACAGCATTAAATGATACTTTTGATAAATGAGAACAGATACTATTTATGCTTATTTCCAAAGATTCCCAGACAAAGCAGGTTATGCTATTTGAGTACAATGTTAAGTTTGAATAACCACCAAATTTTTAAACAGCTGAGGCCATATAATAGAAAAAGAAGTTCCATTCTGTGTGGGGCTAGAGACCTAATTTCTAAGCCCAGCTTTGCCATTAATGATCTATTTGACTCTAAGTAAATCAATCTCTGTAAATTGAAATCTCTTGACTTCCACATATATAAATTGATAACATTCTAATGGGAAACTATTTAACAAGGTTCTCTCCCTACTCTAAAAGTGTACAGGCTAATCCTTTTAAAGAAATGCACACAAACAATTATAAGTAATTTGGATGCAACACATTTTAGTACACAACGACTGCTAGGTTAGTGAATTGTTACACGTTAAATGGAACTATTTTTTTAAGTTTTAGTTATATTTCTAAAAGAAAAGTTATATATAATCTTAATAGTACTCATATATTGGGCTTCCCTGGTGGCGCAGTGGTTGAGAGTCCGCCTGCCGATGCAGGGGACACGGGTTCGTGCCCCGGTCTGGGAAGATCCCACATGCCGCAGAGCCGCTGGGCCCTGTGAGCCATGGCCGCTGAGCCTGCGCGACCGGAGCCTGTGCTCTGCAACGGGAGAGGCCACAACAGTGAGAGGCCCGCGTACCGCAAAAAAAAAAAGTACTCATATAACTTAGAGCTATATTTTAACCCAACAGGTAATCACAGAATCTCAGAACTGGAATAGGCCTTTAAAGTCTTGATTTAACCTTTATATCACACATGGCTTATTCCACCAAACTGAGACAAGCCTCGACCTTAAAACTGGTAAATTCCTAATTTGATAGAATCCTAAGTCATTCAGAGCCCTGAGCAGATGGGCCCTTAAAATATCCTAATCTCACCTCAGGCGTGAGGCTATAAAATCATCTGCCTTTCTATTCTCATCTGCTCATGGTAAATTCCTGTTAAACAATAAGCATATTCTAAGAAAAAAAATGTTCATACTTCCTTGAACTGCATTTTAAAATGTGAATTTTTATTAAGTATTAAACAGACTACATCTGATAAAAGCAGCACAAACACTGGAAGTTACACATTAAGCAACTGGTGCAGCAAATATAACAAATTATTGACATCATAATATTACACGGAGTACAAATTCCACCCTAATCCCTATCCAAGAAGCAGAATAATGGTTAAGAGCCAGTCTGGAGCCAAACTGTCCAGGTTGGAATCCCAACACTACCACATGTTCTTCTGTGGACAAGTCCTCCTCCTGAACCCTCATTTCCTGGTATGTAAAATGAGAGTAAGAATAGCACCTGCCACAAGAGGCTGCGGGAATATTAACACCCTTAAAGTGTTTAGAGTAGTGCCTAGCACATAATATATACTCAGTAGGTGTTAGCTAGAGTATTGTTATTCACTCCTTTGGGCCACAAACCAGATTACAAACCCAGGAGTGTGATTCCAACAGGGATAAATCTGTACCAAAATGATCACTGCACCTCACACATTTCTATTCATCTCTGTTCAGGGCTTGTGATAGTTAGTTTTATGTGCAACTTGATTCGTCCACAGGGTGTTCAGATTAAATGTTTTTTCTGCGGTGTCTGTGGGCGTGTTTCTAGATGAAACTAACATTGAATCAGTGGACTCAGTAAAGCAGACAGCCCTCCCCAGTGTGGGTGGGCATCATCCACCCTACTGAGGGCCTGACAGACTAAAAAGTGGAGGAAGGGACGATTAGTTCTGCCTGCCGGATTGAGCTGGAACACTGGTCTTCTCCTAGCCTTGGACTGGGAAATATACCATCAGCCCCCCTGGTTCCCAGACCTTTGAACCTGGACTAGAATTTCAGTATCAGCTTTCCTGGGTCTCCAGCTTGCCACAGCAGATTGTGGTGGGACTTCTCAGCCTCCATAATTATGTGAGCCAGTAAAAAAAATCTCCCTATGTCTCCTACTGGTTCTGTTTCTCTGAAGAACCCTGACTAATATAGGACTATTAATGGATTACCAATTAGTACACAAGCTCAATAAAGCTAATATCAATTAATCTTCCATACCTAAGATTTTCTTTTAACTAAATAACAGATGAATATGGTTCAGAATTTAGAAGGTACACGAGGGGACACACTGTAGGGACACCTAGGCCCTTGCCCCAAAGGCAACTACTACTAGTTTCCTGAATATTCTTCCAGGTAGGCTATGCATATAAAAGAATGTATATACAAATAATTTTTTTAATTAGCCTTTTTTTTTTTATTTTTTTGGCTGCGCCATGTTTCATGCGGGATCTTAGTTCCCAGAACCAGGGATCAAACCCGCGCCTCCTGCAGTGGAAGCGTGGAGTCTTAACCACTGGACCACCAGGGAAGTCCCCATACAAGTAAATTTAAACCAACTTTTTGCGGGGGAGAGCCGCACCATGTGGCTTGTGAGATCTTAGTTCCCAGACCAGGGACTGAACCTGGGCCGCTGGCAATAAGAGCACAGAGTTTTAACCACTGGACCGCCAGGGAATTCCCTAAACCAATCTCTCCCTCTACATCAACAATTACAGGTGAACATCAAGTGCATTCGATCAAGTGCATTCGATAACTACAATATGGCACAATCACAACAAAATGTGTTAAGCGCTACAACACAGCTGTGTTAAGTGCAGCGAAGGGAGAGAGTGAACAGCATGCGTTAAGGCAGTGACATTGAAAGCAGACGGTAGCACTGAAAAACTACAAGTAATTTTTAAGACAGCTCAAGCACAAAACAAGTATGTGGGCACTGTGGCAAATAAAGCTGGGGTAAAAAGGCTGGATTAAGAAAGGACCTTCTTTCATTTCATTTCATCTCATTCATATCATTTAAAGACCTGGGACTTTATCCTGTATCTGGAGAGCCGTATACAAGACACTCCGAAGATACTCTAAGAGGAAAATCAAAAACAACAACTTTAAGCCAGGAACCTGAATCCTTGAAGCCAGGGGGCTTTCAGGTACCATGGGAGATAAAGAACTTTTGCAGAAACTGTTTGCTTTTTTAATTTTTTATTTTTACACAATTTTTAAAGGTTACTTTCCATTTACAGTTGTTACAAAATATTGGCTATATTCCCTGTGTTGTACAATACATCCTTAAGCCTGTTGGGTACTGAGGTAAACTACTGGGTACTGAGGTACCCAATGGTCTGTACCTCCCACTGCTGCACCCCTATGTTGCCCCCAGCACAGGTACCACTACTTTGTTCTCTGTATCTGTGAGTCTGCTTCTTTTACATTATATTCACTAGTTTGTTGTATCTTTTAGATTCCACATATAAGTGATATCATATAGTATTTGTCTTTCTCTGTCTGACATTTCACTCAGCAAAATGCCCTCCAAGTCCATCCATGTTGCTGCAAATGGTCAATTTTCATTCCTTTTTATGGCTGAGTAGTATTCCATTGTGTACATATACCACATCTTCTTTATCCATTCATCTGGTGATGGACACTTAGGTTATTTCCATGTCTTGACAACTGTAAATAATGCTGCTATGAACACTGGGGTGTGTAGCAACTGTTTTATACCTTTGCTATTGCTGTCATGGGGTAAAAAACACACTGGAAGTTTCATGAGAATTTTTTTAAGTTATTTTCTTTTAATCCGTTCTCTCTCTACCCCTCCTTCCTTTTTTCCCTTCCCTATGTTTAGATCATAGCTGGCATCTAAAACCAGCAAGGACACTTCTCTCCATTCAGGGACCAAGAGAAAGGCTGAGCTGGCCTGTTCCACTGGGTATTTGGAGGAATGGCGGCAGAACTCTAGATCCCGAGTCACTCACCAAGCACTTCCGAGAAGGAGTACAGCACAGTGGATAAACCCACCAGCTCAGGAGAAAGACAGTCTTGCGTTTACACCCAGCTTACACTTACTATTGTGGGTTTTAAGCTTCCGTTTCCAAATGTACAAAACTGAATGAACAAAACAGTTAAGGATAATATTAAGCAGCTGACATTACCTATATGCCAGGTACTGTGGAAAATCCCTTCTGCGTACTACCTCATTTAATCCGCGTAAGAGTCCTATGAGGTCAGTTTTGATAAAATCCCAATTTTAAAATGAGAAAATTGAGGTCTGATGAAGCATAATCACTTGCCTAAGTCACCGGCAAAGTTAACTAGCAGTAAAGCCAGAGTTCACACCTCGGTATTTGTGTCAAAACACACCATGATATGACATAACCAGAGTATAATGGTGCAAGTTTTAAACACTGTATTATCAATGCCAGGACTTCCCTGGGATCCAGTGGTTAAGACTCCGTGCTTCCAATGCAGGGGGCACAGGTTCGATCCCTGGTAGGGGAACTAAGATCCCTCATGCCTTGTGGCATGGCCAAAACATAAAAAATAATAAAATAAAATAAAATACATTAAAGTTAATTTCACCTGTTTTGTTTTTTTGTGTTTTTTTTTTTGCGGTACACGGGCCTCTCACTGTTGCGGCCTCTCCCGTTGCGGAGCACAGGCTCCGGATGTGCAGGCTCAGCGGCCATGGCTCACGGGCCCAGCTGCTCCGCAGCATGTGGGATCTTCCCAGACCGGGGCACGAACCCGTGTCCCCTGCATCGGCAGGCACACTCTCAACCACTGCGCCACCAGAGAAGCCCTCACCTGTTTCTTTTTAATGTGGCTATTAGAAAACATAAAATTACATATGCCCTACAATTGTGTCCACAATATATTTCTTTTGAACTGCAGTGATATACACCCTTTTTTTCCCCGAGCCTCCAGATTCTTTTGAGTAGTTTTGCATATGTCAACCGACAAGTTAGAAGACTATTTCATTCTCAGATGATCATTCATATTAGTTCTACTTTAATGACATTTAACTTGAACCATCTCATCTTAACCAAAACTCTTCTTCTGCCTTCTTTGATGCCTTTATTGTCACCAAATCATGTTTTACCTCCAATCACCACTTCTAGTTCCTTTATCTCTCCTCTTACAAGCCTCAAACATTATCATGTATCAAGATTTTAACTGGAATTTCCCTGTCCCAAAATTTACAATACCCATAATTGCCGTCATTCAAAATGAATCTTACAAATATTAAGTAAATGAAAAAAAAAATCCAATAGTTTAATCAAAATCTCTCAACTGCCTAGTCTAAGAAAGAATGTTGTATTAGTGATCCTGCTGAAAACAAGGGAAACACATTGTAAATTTATTCGATTTGTGGTATAGGTAAAAATACAAAATTTAAAGACTCAGGTTGTGGCCCACAATGAAAAAAGGAACAAAGATTGAGCACTTATAAAACCTATGATGTAGAGCAATAAATAATTACACAGCATCAATAAAATTTAATCTGCCCAGTGAACATAACATGGAGACAACAAAGTAAAACCATTATAACTTAACCGTTAAAAGTATTTTTTAAATACTTACTTTTTCATTAGAATCATATGCCGCTGAACAGAGACTACGAGACACCACTAAATGCTGTCTTGAATAATGTGGAACATGCTATCAAAAGAAAAAAAAGAAAGTGAAATAAACTACAGATACTTGAATGAACTTTATTTTTCAAGTTCATTCATTTTCAAGTTTATTTTCAAGTAAATATTTTTCAGGGTAATTCTTCCAGTATGCTTCTAGCTACAGTGTTTCATCAATCAATATATGTAGTTCTAAGCAACATACCATAACTATAGAAGGTAAATCATAACTAGACACATCCCCTTGGCACACATGAGGAAACCAAAGGCATCAAAACAATCTCCAGAAAAGTAGAATAAGAGCCAATGGGTCAAGTAAAATTAGAAGAAAGGTCTTTCTGATCATGCAGACTGATATGGCAGGATCAGAATGTCACATACCATGCAGAACTTTATACAACATAAAACAAGTGACTTGGCATTCAAAGAGCTTCAATTTTAACAGCGGCCAGAAAAATAACAAAATATTATTTTTTATTTGCTAATGTCTTAAACATGATTTCTTATTTTACTTATTCTGGTATAAACGTGGTTTGGCAAATAAAAATGAAAAGGTAATACTAATAATCAAGTTCACTTCTAATTCATTACCATAAATGTTTGTGGAAAAAGTATGTCTTGGGGGCTTCCCTGGTGGCGCAGTGGTTGAGAGTCCGCCTGCCAACGCAGGAGACATGGGTTCGTGCCCCAGTCCGGGAAGATCCCACATGCCGTGGAGCGGCTGGGCCCGTGAGCCATTGCCGCTGACCCTGTGCGTCCGGAGTCTGTGCGTCCAGAGCCTGTGCTCCACAACGGGAGAGGCCACAACAGTGAGAGGCCCGCGTACCGCAAAAAAAAAAAAAAAAAAAAAAAGCATATCTTAAGCCTTTAAAACATTAAGAATAATCAGTAATAAAGGTTATAGCCAAAGTTTAAGAAAATAATTTAGCCAGTAGTCACTGATGAAGGTAGACCAAGAAAAAAAAAGGCGGTGGGGGACTTCCTTGGTGGTCCAGTGGTTAAGAATCTACCTGTCAATGCAGGGGACACAGGTTCGATCCCTGGTCCAGGAAGATCCCAAGTGCTGAGGGGCAACTAAGCCCGTGCGCCACAACTACTGAGCCTGTGCTCTAGAGCCCGTGAGCCGCAACTACTGAGCCCATGTGCTGCGACTACTGAAACCGCACGCCTAGAGCCCATGCTCCGCACAAAGAGAAGCCACCGCAATGAGAAGCCCACACATCTCAAGGAAGAGTAGCCCCTGCTCGCTGCAACTAAAGACCCCGCGAGCAGCAACCAAGATCCAGCGCAGCCAAAAAAAAGGGGGGGGGATGGACAGGGGCAAAAGGCAACAGGTACTACGTCGGAGAATTTTCTAATATCATAACTCAAATACGAAGCAAAAAATTTTTATTACATTTTAAAATGAAAAAGATGTATACAGTTATTTTTTTAGAAATATATAGCCCCAAATTACAAAATGTAATCTTTATGCAAAAGTGAATGTAGTAGATAAGAAATATACACTTTACAAAACAAAACCTACATTACCAAGTAAAAAGAACTGATGATGAACAATGAACTGAGAATGGGAAGAAAATTGACTTTATTACTGTGTCTCTTTCACAGCAACAAAACTCACTCTCATAGTCATGCAAGCATCCCTGTGAGTTCAAGAGTATTAGTCCCAATTTTTAAAATGAGAAAACTGAGTCTCAAGAATTTTAAATTTTCAAGTCACAAGGGCTAGGCTGCAAGAGTAACAAGATTTAAGCACAGATCTATTAAAAGCATTCTGAAGTTTTTTATCTTGAGATAATACAAATAGTGGCACTTCCCACATTAACAATAACATCTGTGCAAAGATATGATTTGGGGTAAAAAACAATCTACCAAGGGGGTCTCACCACTCCTATGTGTTCAAATAAAAATTCAGTCTTCCACTGCCCTCAGCAGAATAGCTATAATCTGTGAACTTTACTCTTATATCAAACTTAATAGGATAAAGATAATACTCCCTCCCCTAAAAATCATATCTTGTGTTTACAGCCTCAGCCAATGCAGAAAGCAAACTCTAAATATAAAGAAAAGCAAAACCTACCTGGGAATTTCTCACATTTATTCCGCTGCAAGGTAGCGCTAGGCTATTTACACAAGAAAGTAAATAGCATGCCAGCTTCCTATCAATTTTATAAAATGAAACAAAACAGTTTACAGTTTTACAAATTTTTCCTAGTATCATAAGGCACACAATGTTCTGTTGTAGGAACACGTCAACATATCCTTTTACAAAAGGCAAAATCATACATGTGTCTTTAGTCACTAACAAATAAAGGGCGTAACTGATTCCTGATGGCAAAAACCAAATGTGAGTCTTCCAGAGACAAAACACAATCTGGGGTAGACATTTTAGGTATTCTAATTAGCTTTGGAGAGAGAGAATAAACAGCGATGTTTATGTCTGGGGAAGGGAACACGTCCCAGAATACCGCCTGGGAAAGAACTCTGGGAGAAGAAACCAAGGAACCTGAGTTCTAACCCTAGCTCAGCTGACACTATTTCTAGGACTTGAGCAAACCACTTTAACTCCTCTACCCTCTACTGAGAAATGAAAGCTCAGAGGAGTTTTCTCTAAGGTCCCTACTAACCTACACCCCTAATATTCAAAAATCAAGAGCTTAGTACAGGGATTCTAACATGTGCAAGCATCGGACAATTATGAAGAATATGCAGTTAATCCAAACTGAACATGTGGGCCAAGAGGATGGTGACACGGATCTCACTGCTGAACTGCTCCGAGAGCAACAAACGCTGAGCTATTCGGTGGAAATAGAGCTAATTTCAGAGATCTGAATAAATATGAATTAAGTTTCTAGAATACCTTTGGGAATAAAAACCTCAGGACTCTATCTCATCAGATGGTCTCATGAAAAATGGACTAAGCTAAACTTGGTCCCAACAGAACAGTTTCTAACCTAGAACAATTCAAGCTCTGAGAAATGTTTGGGTCAGCTGACTCAATGTAACACACATTTACTTTCAGGAAACTACCAATAACACAAAACTCAAAAATGTCTATACCACACAGTTCTTAAAACTAAATCAACTCTTACAAATTACACCTGACCAAAATGTAGGAGAAGAACTAGCACTACCTAACTGATCAAATTGGGGTTTTTAAAATCTTTTTATTACTATTTTTAAATAGTTGGTTCTGAAGATCTAACAGATATTTTACCACCATTACCAAAAAAAGAAAGCATACAGCTGTACACATGTGAATTTGTGATAATGTGGCCCCAAAATTAAAAAAACATAGATGCCCCTAGGGAGCCAAGAAACTAGAAGTAGAAACGGTACAAGCAATCAGAACAAACTGAGGAAAAACAAGAGTTTGGGCCATTCTCACAGCAAGTCCAAACTGGTTTGCAGTCAGCCCCACAACGGCTCTCTTGTGTTCCTGTTTACTCCTGGCAGACCTTCATGGAAGTTCAAAGTTATAAAGAACACAAGTCAAAAATCAGATAATTTTGTAGAGCTACAACATAATTTTTTTTTTAATACAAGGGACAAGTTAGTAGAACTCTGCTAATTTGGACCTCTACATAGCATTTTTAATGTTATTTTTCTTAAGCATATAAAAAAATGGCTACAAGCTCAGTCCAAAATTCTTTTAAGATACTTCCTAGAACAAGTGTGTTCAAAGGAGAAACTTTAATCAACTCTATTTATAAAGACTATTTAGCCTATGACAGCCAAAAGGAGAAAGGTCAGTGTATGCAAAATGACTTCCCAATAATGTACTGCATTGGTTCTCTTCTGCAAGAATAAAGATTTCCAATATTTTCCACACTTAGAAAAGAAATGCCAGCTAACAATGTGGCACGTGGGAAGTAGCACGACCTTCAGAGCCACAAGACCTGGATCAACTCTTAGCTCCACTGCTTCATAGGTATGAAACATTGAGCAAATAATTTCTCTGGACTCCAGCTTCCATCTATAAAATGTACTAGATGACACCTCCTTTGCTTTCCTACAGGGCTGTTGAAAAAAAAAAAAATCAAGCCTTTATAAATGGTAAAGCACCAAGAAAATGGAAGCTATTACACAAAAACTAAATCCAATTATGCAGCTGTAGCTTTCTTTCTTAAAATTATACCAGGCCAGGGATTCCCTGGTGGCACAGCAGTTAAGAATCCGCCTGCCAATGCAGGGGACACGGGTTCGAGCCCTGGTCCAGGAGGATCCCACATGCCGTGAAGCAACTAAGCCCGTGCACCACAACTACTGAGCCTGTGCTCTAGAGCCCGCGAGCCACAACTACTGAAGCCCACGCGCCTAGAGCCAATGTGAAGCCCACACACTGCAACGAAGAGTAGCCCCCGCTCACCGCAACTAGAGAAAGCCTGCGGGCAGCAATGAAGACCCGCCGCAACTACAGAAAGCCCGCAGGGAGCAATGAAGACCCAACGCAGCCATAAAAAAACAAACAAACAAATAAATGAATAAATAAAACCAGGCCATTTTGGAGTTCCCATAAAAGTAATAATATAAGAGCTGTGATCTAGACTCAGATTCAGACCCCGGTTCAAATGCTGGCTCTGACATTTCTTAAACATAATTTTCCTCACATATAAACTGGGCATAAAAACTACTTATCTAGGACATAAGGCTGCCATGAGGATTAAATGAGAATGTGTAAAATGCCTAGCACAGTTTTGCATATGTTTAAGTAAGCATACAATAACTGTTAACCAAAAAAAGGGGTACAGCTTGTACACAAACTGTTCACATGCCTTCCGGCCATTGCCAACAAGGACTGCCCTTTTCTAACTAGGAGACCACCTACTTTCACATTCTAGATGTGGCCTCAGGTGGCAGCCCAAACTGGTAAATCCACTAGACTCATGTTTAAAGAAGAACTTAAACACTAATCCTGCCAAACCAAAAGTATTCCTCTTAACATAACCACAGCGGCATTCAGGTGTATAATACTAAAACAATTCTGTTGACAGGTTAATTCATTATCAGGATGCATGCTATTGGGGTTGGCCAAAAAGTTCATTCATGTTTTACTATAAGATGTTATGGAAAACCCCGAACAAACTTATTGGCCAACCAATGCTTCAAAGAAACCATCCTCAAAATTGTGGATTAATGGAGTCATAACATGCTCTTACCAAGTAAAAGTAAATATTTGATAGTGCTTCATCTTCAAAACTTCCAGGCGAAGGTCCGCTCTTTCACATTTCACGACACAGAGCTGGGACGCACCAGCCAAATATTTCTTCCAGCATTTTAACAGAACCACAGTGACCAGAAAAAAAACCCTTTAAAAACACTGCCGGAAGTCAGGCTTTTTCACTTAAGCACAGCTTTTCCTTCACAGACACTGACTATTTAGCCTTCAGGACCTCACTTGCCATCCCAATCTTCAACTGTCTGCCAAGACCTTCTGTTACAAGCTAAGCTGAATACGTAACATTTGAGAGAGATGATCAAATCTCAAGATTCATGTCAATTACTTCTCAATAAAACTGGGGGAATAAAACTCAAGATTCTCCAGCTCTGCCTCCATAGTAAAAGCTGGAACACCAGAGAACTATATACATCAACTTTAAAACTTCCTCATTCCACTACAGCTCCCCAACCAGGCCATTCCTCCCACCCCACCTGTAGCAGATGTTGGTGTACATCCAGAACCTGTTCACCAGGTGGTGAAGGCCCCCAGTTGGTGTACTCTGGGTGTACTCTGTACATGTATCCTACTCATGGCTCACACCTGCTCCCTAGTTTGCCCCATTTGCCTCAACTAGACAGGAGTTCTCCATCAAGCCTGGGAGCTACATCCCTCCCAGCCCACAGCCAATGACTGACTCACACAGGGTTCAAAAGGCTGCCCCCGCCCCTCATCTCAAGGTGGGTCCAATTTAGTATTGCAATCTGTGCTTTAGGGCTGGCTGTCCAATATGGCAGCCACTAGCCACAGGCAGCTTCTGAGCACTTGAAATATGCCAGTCCAAATTCCAATGTGCTCCAAGTGTATAATACACACCAGATTTGAAGACTTAATACCAAAAACAAACAAACAACAAAAAAAACCTTGTTAATTTTTTACATTAACATATTGAAATATTTTAAATATACTGGGTTAAATAAAGTACATTAATATTTAACCTTTTAAAACAATTTTCAATGTGAGTGCTAGAAAATATTAAATTACATTTGCAGCTCACATTTTATGTTTATTGCACAGGGCTGAACTAGAACAGTGCTTCTCAAACTTAACTGTGCATCAGTATCACCTGGAGAAGGGCTTGTTAAAACAGATGGCTGGGCTCTAACGCCAGATTGTCAAACTTGGCAGATCTAGGGTAGAGCTAGAAGATGTGCATTCCTAGCAAGTACCCAGGTAATGCTGCTGTTGCCGCTGTCGCCGCTGGCTGGAGTCCCCTGCTTTGAGAACCACTGCTCCAGGGCTCCCCTGTGGGATGAAACTGAATCTAGTTTCCACCTGGATCCCCTTCCTTGCTTAGATTTTTTTTCCCCTGCTCTAGCTTGTTTTCTTCATTCTTCTCAACTACTACCACCTGCACAAAATCTCTCTTCAGGCTCTGCTTCTAGGAAACCTAACCATCCCACTGCCATAGAACTGTTCTTACACACTATAACTTTCACAAAGTGCCAGATTAATAGCAACCAATAAGATGTAAACTATCACTGCATCTTTTGTAAAACAGTAACAAAAGAGAAAAACTAAGACTCGGTGCAGCCAAATAAATAAATAAATATTTTTTTAAAAAGAAAGAAAACAGAAGTAGACAAGATGCAGGCTCTGCCAACACATTAAAAGGAAGAAACTGGGTAAGAAAAATCAGTTTATATGTTGTACAATAAGTGTACAGCAGTAAACAGAGTAACAACTTCCTTCTCTCTCAACCTCTCCACACTAAAATATGTCAGTGTAATAATTCCTCCCAGCTCCAACATGAATGGTTTCCCATAAAACCAAGCACGGCCTACAGCAAGGCCCAGCATGGTCTGACTCCTACCTACCTCCCAAGCACCATCTAATCTCAATACCAGAGCCTCAGTAGCCTTTTCTCAGTTCTCCTACCTTGTCATGCCCTCTGGCCCAGGACTTTTGTACGTGCTGCTCTCTCACATATAACGTTCACCTCTTTCTTCTCTCTTTGCCTAGAAAAAAGTCACTTTGTCCTTCAAAACTTGTTTCAACTTTCACTTCCAAAGGAAAACTCCCTTACCTTAGGCATGGTTTGAGCAAGTCACATAAAACTGTGCCTCAATTTCTCCATCTGTAAATGGGGATTATATGGCTGTTGTGAGGATTGGATAAATTAATTCAAGTAGAGCACCAGAACAGTATCTAGGACACAAAGCTCAAAATCTAGACTTGGTCAAATCCCTCCATTTTATTTTCTTCTATACAGCACTAGGACCTCTCCCCTAATAGCATTTCACACTTGTCTGTCTCCTTAACAGACTAAAATTTCTAAAAGAGAAATTATATTCATTTCATAGAGATGGAACACAGGAAGTAGAGAAAGACTTGCTGGAAAAAAAAAAAAAACAGCTGAAAGGAAGAAGCGGAGGCCCAAAGAGATGACTTATTTAATATACCAAACTTCATCTGTGTGACTCCAAAGCCCATGCCTTCCCACCACACCATGCTGCCTCCTACACATCAATAAATGCATTCAGAGTTTTGCAATTGCAAGTGATGTGGCCAAAAAAGATTAAAAGATGAAAGAACACTAAAGATTAAGAAACAATAAATTGTGTGCCCACACAAACTTTGGGTTTTTTGAGAGTGGGCATTCTAAAGCTGACACTAAGCTAATGCACCTGCATACTTACTTTCACTTCCATGTTCAGCTGTAGCTGAACATTTCTCACCTGGGACTAAGCTCCCTCCTCTTTAAAAGAGTAGGATGCACCAAATCATCTCTAACGTGTCTTCCAATTCTAAAAGTTAAATGACAATAAATCAAGTTACGTGCCTGTTTTTTTAAAAGGAAGATAACAGGTGGTTTTCAGAGAAACCTTTATTTTAAATAATTTGTTCAAGTGACTTAAACTGTTAATAAAGTAAGTTAGGTAGTCTTCGTTTAGAACTTACAAGAGACTCCATGTTGAAGACAAAAAGTGTTAAGAGCCACACACAAACACTCCAACGTATAAGTCAAGGCTACCACCATGAAAACCCTAGAACATACAGTGCAGAGATGTGTTTAGAAGAGCACAAACATCAGGCTAACCACTACAGAGAAGAGAAATACTCACAAGATGCATATACAGTATATAATGATATAATACAATTAAAATAGGCTCTCAACTCAAGCAAAGGTAGTAGCAATCCTGACATCTTATGATACTTTAAAAGGTGAGACAAACTCAAAACCCTAACTCTACTTGAACAGCAATTTAGTGTCCCTTCAAAGCAGGAAGGAGGCAAAAGAAAATGGAAACGATAAGGACCCTTAAAAATACACCTGGAAAGCTCAAGACAAGCCAAAACCTCATGGCCGAAGAGCGGGAGCACGGGAAATGCACGTACATTACAGCCAGGTGGCTGTCAGCCGCTCCCGAGAAAGCAGAAAACTCACGCCTACAGGCTCCTTGGGCCGCTCGGCCCTCCATGATACTCCGAGTAACAGCTGGGGCGAAGGACGCCGGCTCTGCCCCGCTCCAGGGCGAACTCCGGAGGGAGAGGGAGTTAGGGGCGCGGTCCGACGCGGAACCCGGCGCCGAGTGTCGCCCGGATACCTACGGAGCGCTCTACGCAGCACTAGCCACCGCCTGGCGGTGCGGGGCTGGGAGCCCAGTGAGACCCAGGCCCACGGGGAGTCCCGGCGCTCCTCACCTTCAGGGTCCATAGCGCCGCGCTCCGCAACAGTGGCTGCGGCCACCGCCGTCCACGCCGTCCTGCTGTGACCAGCGCTGCCTCCCCGACACAGAGACCCGCCATTGTTGCCCCTGCAGACCGGAGCTCCGCTGACCTCTCACCCCGCGGAAGGAGTCGGAGAAAGGGAGCGCCTACAATTCGGCCAATCACGAGCCTGGGATCCGTGGCCCCGCCCCCTACTGCGGGGAAAGGAGGGACCGGGAGCGGGACTCGCCCAACCGCGGGAGCCGGGAGCCTGGATGCTGGGCAAGCGCGTTCTGGGCCGCGGGGGAGGCTGGCCGAGCGGCCAGCCAGGAGCCAGCTTGGGGCTGCCGGCCCGACACTATCCCGGCAATGAGCGAGACAGAGAGGACACACGTGTGTTCTGGCGGCGGTTGATCCGCGCCTGCTTGGGGTAAACCCCGTATTGCGCCAGCTTCCACTTAGCAACTTACACGCAGTGCGGCCAGCGAACGTCAGTGAGGTAACTCCGCCCCTTGACCACCCCTCAGCCCAGGGCCACCCTACAGTCTCGAGTGACCTAAGTTCCAGGCAGGTACCCAAACTAAGATCCTGTAAGTTTGAAGGCGTAAGTTGCAAAGCGCCAAACCAAGGTAAGGTTTTGGACAAATGTGGTAACATAGAAAACGCTCTAGGTCTAGAAATCAGAGATCCCAGCTCAAGCCCTACCTCTTCTGCATATACTAACATCTGCGTGTCAGAGGAATTAGCCATAACCAAAGTCAGTTTCTGTTGCTTGCAAGTCGGCACGTTTATTAACACAACTACTAAGGGCTAGCCCTTGTTAGATGCCTCAAATTTTGTCTCTTTTAATCTTTGTAAGAACCCTATTGGCCTATACATTTCCCATTTTAAGAAACTGAATTTATAGAGAGGAAAAGCCACTCAGCTAGTAAGTAGTGAAACTAGGGTTTGAACCCAGGTCTGGCTGTCTTCAGGGACTGGACTTTTGTTTTATTATGGACAGTTTTTAACAGACACAAAAGAGAGAAAATAGTCTTATGATCACCCAGGCACCCATCACACATCTTCAACAAATCAACATTTTGTCAATCTCGTTTCATCTATTCCCCCTGCTTATTTTTTGCTGGAGTATTCTGAAGCAAATCTCAGACATCAGGTCCTCTCACCTATATATACGATAGCATCAGGGGCGCTCTCTTAACTATTTTGCTTCTCATACAGAGTCACCTTGAGACAGTTAACAAAGCTAGGAATGACACAGAATGTCTTACAACATGGCAAATGCCAAAAGAGATACAAACTGTTTAAGGATAGCTGAGAGGTGACGCAATGGAATTTTAAAATGTAAGCAGGAACTTGCATGACACACAATATAAAAATTTATATCAGTTTCACAGGATTTCACACTTAGGTATCTAAGGATGGGCTCATTTCCTACCCAGGAAACCTGCTTTTCTCTTTTTTTCTTTTCCTTCCTCCCATTTTTACCCTTTGGAGTGATTCTCCTTAGATCCTATCTGTTTTGTCTTATAGAAGTTATTTTCTTGTACGGCAGTTGTGGCAGAAACTACTTGTTCCATAATATCTATTCTCCACTCCTTTCTTTAGTAAAAGAGCTCCTGAGCTTTAGCTGAGCACATGGCCACCCAGCTAAAGGCTGCACTATCCACCCTCCCTAACAACAAGGTGTGGACATGTGACTAAGGTGTGCTTTATGGAATGTAAGAATTGTGCCCTTAAAGAGTAGAGGCATGCCTTCCATTTCCTCTTCCCTCCTTCCTGAAAGAAGACATACTGGTGCGTGCTGGAGCAACCATCTTAACTTGTGAGATAGAAGCCCCATGTTGAAAATAGCAGAGCAATAAGATAGGAGGAGCCAAGTTCCCCTACTCTGTGGAATCATCTTATCAGTCTTCTATTGCTTAATGCATGGACTGTTATGTGACAGAGAAATAAATTTTTATCTTGTTTAAATCATTGTTATTTCTGTCTTTACTATAGCAGCCAGAACTGTATCCTAATCAATTCACAAGTGAGGTACTGACAAAATGAAACCTGATATATGTGGTGATAACTTAATGGTGACCACCCCAATACAGCAAACCAGAATGTGAAAGCTGATGACCCCTGTTATGCCATGGTACCTCTTTAGTAAAATGGCTGCTTTCAAAGCCCGGGACAATATTGTTTTTGCTTTCTTTGATATAGCCTGTAATTCTAATACCGTGTTTTCAAGGGAATATAATTGCCAGTTTTGAGCTGAACAGTTCTACCTTCTCCAAGCTACGCCACACATTTTGGGATGTTTATCATCTCCAAAACCCACTTCCTGTTACCGATGTCTGAAAATAGTTGTTTCATATATTTTGTCCAATTTTCTATTTATCTATAGTGGGAGGGAACCAGCTTCTCCATCTAGAACCAGTCTGGAACCAGTTACTCTGCCTTTGCTAGAAATAATAAATCTCCTCTCAGAATTCTGAAAACATTTTACATCATCTTCTAGCTTCCAGAGTTGCTCTTGAGAAGTCAGATGCCAATCTCCCCTGTGATCCCCCGTATCCTGTTACAAGATACTGCCCTACTGTTGCATGGTGTGCATGGAGCCGAGGGAAGCTGGGGTGTAAATCAGGGAATCATAAGCAGCCACATGAGCAATAAGTAGCAAGACTGCACTCCACCTAGAGACCCTGAACTTTGCGCTACATACATATATTTGGCTCTCCCTGAGTTTGGAGCACTAACAGACTAGGTAAACCAGAGTGGAAATTATGTTTCCCCAAATCCTCTGCCCTATATGGTTCCTGGTTAGAGTTAACCAAAAGAGGACCTTGTAAGATATTTAGAAAGCAGGAGTGGGGGCTTCCCTGGTGGCGCAGTGGTTAGTCCTCCTGCCATGCAGGGCGCGGGTTCGAGCCCTGGTCCAAGAAGATCCCACGTGCCACAGAGCGGCTAAGCCCGAGCGCCTGGAGCCCGTGCTCCACAACGGGGGGAGCCACTGCAGTGGGAGGCCCGCGCGCCGCAGCAAGGAGTGGGCCTCGCTCACCTCAACTGGAGAGAGCCCGCGCACAGTGACGAAGACCCAACGCAGCCAAAAATAATAAATAAATTTAATTTAAAAAAAAGAAAGCAGGAGTGAAGTGGCAGCCAATACTCCCAGATTATTACTGAAAGGTAAGGAACACAGTTTCCTGGAAGACCGCATGTCCTCAGCCTCCACTCTGCATCCAGCTTGTTTTTCCCAACTGCTAGCCCTGCTGACCACCAGCAACCCCAGGCCCACCACCAGACACTTGGCTGCAGACCCCCAGAGGTGGTAGCTGTCCAGAAGCAATTGCTTCTCATGACCCCTTTCTGAGAGCCTTCCTCACATTCCTATCTGGCAGCCAGACATGCTTAGCTTCTCTGCTATCCCCCTTATCCAGCTTGTCCCACTTGTCTACCAATGCTTCAAGCAGACTCTTGTAATCACTCTTTCTCTGCCAGTAGCCTGTAGCCACTGATGAATGTGAGTATGTACTGCGGGAAGGGAAAATAACCAAAATTTTCAGGGATTACTGGACTCTAGCTCTGAACTGATGCTAATTCCTGGAGAGCCAAAATGCTATTGTATTCCCCCCGTAAAAGTAGAGTCTTATGAAGGTGTGCTTCCTTGGCTGAATCCTGACTGTTACACTAGTGAGAAGAGTAGTCGTGCAGAACTCTTTAAGTGATGAAGGCATGGACTGTGGCAGAGACTGCTAGTTGTCCCCTAATACCCACCTTCCTCTTGCTTCTTTAGTAAAAGAACTCTCACAATTAGCTGGGTACATGGCCCTCAGGGAATAACTACATTTGCCAACTTCCATCACAGCAAGAGTGGCTAGGTTACTAAGTTTTGGCCAATGGGATGTAAGTAAAAGTGACATGGGTAACTTCTGGGTTGTGCCCCTAAAGGGAAGGGGCATGCCTTCTACTTTCCCTTCTCCTCTTCCCAGCTTGCCAGAATGTGGGCATAATGTTGGGAGCAAAGTTGTCATCTTAGATGATAAGAAGGAAGTCAGGCGTTGAGGAAGACAAAACAATATCCAAGGAGCTCGAAGGTGACACTATGGAGCTGCTATATCAGCCCTGGAAGGTTTTGCTCAGATTTTTATGCAAAAGAGAAAAACACTGTATCTTATTTAAGTTACTGTGCTGTGTTTTGTTTTGCCTTTGTTAACAGTAGCCGAATGTGTACCCTAACTAATAGAACACAACTCTATGCCTTTGCCCTCTCCACTTAAAGTTACAGATTATACTCAATAACAACAACAACAACAAAAACAAGCAAAATATAAACAAGACCTAAATAGACATTTCTCCAGAGAAGACATACAGATGGCCAATAGGCACATGAAAAGATGCTCGTCATTGATACTTATCAGAGAAATAAATGCAAATAAAACTATGATGAGTTATCACATCATACCAGTAAGAATGGCTATTGTCAAAAAGTTTACAAATAATAAATGCTGAAGAGGGTGTCGAGAAAAGGGGACCCTCCTACAGTGTTGGTGGGAATGTAAATTGGTGCAGCCACTATGGAAAACAGTATGGAGGTTCCTTAAAAAACTAAAAATAGAGCTACTATGTGATCCAGCAACCCCACTTTGGGGTATATATTCAAAGGAAATGAAAACAGAAAATTGAAGAGATATCTGTACACCCATGTTGAAGCATTATTCACAACAGCCAAAACATAGAAACAACCTAAGTGTCCATCAACAAATGACTGAATAAAGATATGGTATATAAAGTGAAATAACCCACAGGGAGAAGGACAAATACCACATAATGTCACTTATATGCAGAATCTAAAAAATAAGAAAAAATGTCAAACTCATAGACACAGAGTAGGAAAGTGCTTTCCAGGGGCTGGGGCAGGGGAGGAAATAGGGAGAGATTGGTAACAGAGTGCAAACTTTCAGCAATAAGATGAATAAGTTCTGAGGATCTAATGTAAAACATGGTGGCTATAACTGATAACACCATATTATATAACTGAAATTTGCTAAGAGAGTAGAACTTAATTGTTCTCACCATAAAAAAAAGTTATATATATGAGGTGATGGATGTGTTAATTACCTAGATGGGTGGAAATCCTTTCATAATGTATACATATATCAAATCACCACAATGTAGACTTTAAACATCTTACAACTTTGTATGTCAATTATACCTCAATAAAGCTGAAATTTATAAATAGATAAATAAATAAATAAATTTTTAAATACTCCTCAAAACTGTCAAGGTCATGAAAAACAAGGAAAGACAGAAACTATCACAGACCAGAGATGGCTAAGGACATATGATGCAGTGCAATATCCTGGACTGGATACAAAAACTAAAAACTGTAAAAACTACTGAAATTCAAATAGAGTCTAGAGTTTAGTTAATAATAATGTACCAATGTTGTTTCCTTAGTTTTAACAAACGTACCATGGTAACATAAGACATTAACATTAGGGGAAATTATGTGAGGAGTGTATGGGAACTCTGTATTTTGTCTTTACCACTTTCCTATAAATCTAAAATTATTCAAAAATAAAAAATTTATCACCATAAAAAAAGGATAATTGAAAGGTAGATAAATAGGGAGAAAATATCTGCAAACGAAGCAACTGACAAGGGATTAATCTCCAAAATATACAAACAGCTCATGCAGCTCAATATCAAAAAAACAAACAACCCAATCAAAAATTGGGCAGAAGACCTAAACAGACACTTCTCCAAAGAAGACATACAGATGGCCAAAAAGCACATGAAAAGATGCTCGACATCACTAATTATTAGAGAAATGCAAATCAAAACTACAGTGAGGGCTTCCCTGGTGGTGCAGTGGTTAAGAATCCACCTGCCAATGCAGGGGACACGGGTTCGATCCCTGGTCCAGGAAGATCCCACATGCCACGAAGCAACTAAGTCAGTGCACCACAACTACTGAGCCTGCGCTCTACAGCCCACAAGCCACAACTACTGAGCATGCATGCCATAACTACTGAAGCCTGAGTGCCTAGAGCCCATGCTCCACAAGAGAAGGCACCACAATGAGAAGCCCACTCATCTCAATGAAGGGTAGCCCCCACTCACCACAGCTAGAGAAAGCCCGCATGCAGCAACGAAGACCCAATGCAGCTGAAAATAAAATAAATAAAATAAATAAGTTTATATATTAAAAAAAAAAATTCAATGAGGTATCACCTCACACCAGTCAGAATGACCATTATCAAAAAGTCTACAAACAATAAAGAGGGTGGAGAGGGTGTGGAGAGAAGGGAACCCTCCTGCACTGTTGGTGGGAATGTAAATTGAAACAGCCACTATGGAGAACAGTATGGAGGTTCCTTAAAAAAACTAAAAATAGAACTACCATATGACCCAGCAATCCCACTCCTAGGCATATACCCACAGAAAACCATAATTCAAAAAGATACATGCACCCCAATGTTCATTGCAGCATTATTTATAATAGCCAGGACAAGGAAGCAATCTAAATGTCCATCAACAGAGGAATGGATAAAGAAGATGTGATACATATATACAATGGAGTATTACTCAGCCAAAAGATATTTGTTCAAAAAGAACAAAATAATGCCATTTGCAGCAACATGGACGGACCTAGAGACTGTCATACTGAGTGAAGTTAAGTCAGACAAAGAAAGATAAGTATGATATCACATATATGGAATCTAAAAAAAGAAGGTACAAATGAACTTATTTACAAAACAGAAGTAGAATCACGGATGTAGAAAACAAACTTATGGTTACCAGGGGATAAGATGGGGAGGAATAAATTGGAAGATTGGGACTGACACATACACACTACTATATATAAAATAGAAAACTAATAAGAACCTGCTGTATAACACAGGGAACTCTACTCAATATTCTGTAATGGCCTATATGGAAAAAGAGTCTAAAAAAATAGAGTAGGTATATGTATAACTGATTCACTTTGCTGTACCCCTGAAACTAACATAACATTGTAAATCAACTATACTCCAATAAAAAATTTTTTAAGAAAATATGTATAAAGGGCATTACTGGGGACAATTAACTAAATTTACATGTGACTGGATTAGACAATTGGGTTTTTCTATGCTAAATTTCCTGCTTTTGGTCCTTGTACTGGGGTAATGTAAGAGAATGTCCTTGTTCCTAAAAATACATACTTTGAAGTATTAAGAAAAAAAAAAAAAGAAAGGTAGATAAGTGGATATTCTAGGTAAAAGACTTACAAGCAGAGTGAATAGCATGTGTATGATAGTGAGCTGTGGGTCCATCAGCATGCTTTTGTATCACAAATGGTATGACTTCAGCAAAGGAAGCATTTACAGACAAAACTGAAGGAATAGGAAAGGGCCAGATCCTGAAGAGAGTAAATATTATTACTGCAGAGTTGGGGGTTTTCATCTTCGAGGCCAGAAATCACACTGTGGCACAACAATGGGCCACATATGGCACAAGGCTAAGTTTGGTTTTAGCCCTGGGTGTGTGTGTGTGTTAAATTGAGTTAGTTAAAAAACAAAAAAAAACAATTAAGTTAGTTAACTATATTCAAAATATGGCAGCTTTCACATAAAATTCCAAATTTTCTACTTCTCTTGAGAGATCAAAAGATTTAACAATGCAGGGATTCCCCAGATACACTCAAAGGCATCTCCCTTTGCCCACCAGGTCCTTTACTCATCCTCATAAGCTGCTTGTGTTTGGGGGGTTTTTTGTTTGTTTGTTTGTTTTTAAATTTTTATTGGGGTACAGCTGATTGATAATGTTGTGTTAGTTTCCGGTATACAGCAAAGTGAATCAGTTATACATATACATATATTCACTCTTTTTTTTTTTTTTTGCAGTACGCGGGCCTCTCACTCTTGTGGCCTCTCCCATTGCAGAGCACAGGCTCCGGACGCACAGGCTCAGTGGCCATGGCTCACGGGCCCAGCCGCTCCGCGGCATGTGGGGTCTTCCCGGACCAGGGCACAAACCTGTGTCCCCTGCATCGACAGGTGGACTCTCAACCACTGTGCCATCAGGGAAGTCCTTCTTTTTTTTTTTAGATCCTTTTCCCATATAGGCCATTACAGAGTATTGAGTAGAGTTCCCTGTGCTACACAGTAGGTCCTTATTATCTATTTTATACATAACTGTGTTTTTTATCGATGTTCTTTGAGGTAAGAAACCTGAAGCATCTTAATCCAGGAAGTGATACTGTATTTGCATTTTAGAAGGTATTGTGCATCATTCTAGAACTAGAGAAAAATATCCACATGAATAAATCTCACAGATATAAGATGAAGGAAAAAACAAAACAAAAAATAAATAAAAGGAAAACAAGCTGCAGAAGAATACATACAGTTTGATACCATTTTTATAAAGGCTTTAAGACATGTGAAACAATCTCATATTATTGAAGACCACATAATAAATAATAAAGGATGAAATAATGTATGGGAATGCTGGTCTATGAATTTGAGAGACAGGTTGCCCTTCTTGAGGGAGGCTGTATTCATTTCCTAGGGCTGTCACAACAAAATACCATAGACTGGTAGCTTAAACAACAGAGCTTTTTTTCCTCACAGTTCTGGAGGCTAGAAGTCCAAGATGAAGGTGTTGGCCGATTCAGTTTGGGGAGAGAGGTCTCTTCCTGGCTTGTAGACAGCTGCCTTCTCATTGTGTTTTCACATGGCCTTTCCTCCATGAATGTATGCGCAAGGAAGAAGACAGAGAGCTCTCTGGTGTCTCTTCTTATAAGATCACTAATCCTATCAGTTCAGGGTCCCACCCTTATGACTTCATCTAACCTTTAATTACTTCCATAAAGGTCCTGTTTCCAAATACAATCACACTGAGGGATTAGGGCTTCAACATATGAATTTGGGAGAAGCCCATAACACTTTCCCATGAGGGGTCACACAGAGCATACTCTTCCCCCAGCAATGAAAATGCATATGTGCAATGTTTCTGCCCAGGGAAGACTACTAAAGACTCAGTGATCAATGTTTTTATTGGGAGGGCTAGTCATGGAGGTACTCTCTGCCTAGCACATACCAAAACTCCAGATTCCCAGAAAGAAAGCAGGCATTCCACATAAATTATTGAACATTGTACATTGTTTGCACAGTCTGAGTATAGTGGGCCACCCTTATCAGTGGGGAATAGGGGGAACACTCCAAAAATCCAGCCAAGGCCAACCCTGCAACAGGCCCTTCTAAAGATAGTCACTTCAGGTTTGCTATGTTAAGTTATGCACACTTACCAATGACCTCCTCAGCTCTGCTTCATTGCTCCCATCTCATGAATAAAGATTACTGAGATAACCCAATTGCTAAGCACTGAAACTGGTTCAATAATTGTCAACAAATTATTTTGTTTCTAGGTTTCAATACCATTATCAATCAAGGACAATCATAGTACACTTTATGACTTAAAAAAGTCCCTGGAGATTTGTCGATGTCCTTACTGTCCAGAACATGTTCTCTCCCAAGGTAATCATTGATATACCCTTCTAAGTTAATTGTATGTCATATTTCCAGAGAGGATCCCACCCTCTTCCATTCCTGAAGTGCTGATTAACACAGCAGGTAAGCTCTCCAGTCTTATTACCATAGCCCAGATAGTCTGGCAACCATCTTAATCCTACAATGGGGGTGGAAACACTTTAAAGCATAGTCAAGGATATTTCTAGAGCGTATCCTACCTGCCTGCAACAAAATCCTGGCCAAACTGTAAAGATAGAAAAGAGAATAGAGGGCTTCCCTGGTGGCGCAGTGGTTAAGAATCCGCCTGCCAATGCAGGGGACACAGGTTCGAGCCTTGGTCAGGGAAGATCCCACATGCCGCGCAGTAACTAAGCCCATATGCCACAACTACTGAACCTGTGCTCTAGAGCCCATGAGACACAACTACTGAGCCCGTGTGCCACAACTACTGAAGCCCACGTGCCTAGAGCCCATGCTCTGCAACAAGAGAAGCCACCACAATGAGAAGCCCACGCACCGCAACGAAGAGTAGCCCCCGCTCGCCGCAACTAGAGAAAGCCCATGCGCAGCAACAAAGACCCAACGCAGCCAAAAATAGATAAAATTAAAATTTTTTTTAATTAATAACAAAAACTAATTCCCCATTTTCCCCTCCCCCACCAGCCCCTGGCAACCACCATTCTACTCTGTCTCTATGAATTTGACTATTCTAGGTATCTAATGTGAGTGGAATCAATATACAATTGTATCAACAGATGTGAGTAGCTTTTCCAAAATGTCCTTCAGAACAACCCTATTCACTCTTTAAAACTCAGAAGCTTCATCTTCTGAAAGAGACATCAGAAAAAGACTGCCCTTGACAGCAGTGGAAAGGACCTTACAGGCACTATTAACAACTAACACAACAGTTAAAGTCTGTGGCTTTGATCCTTGTACCCTTGTTTGTTAATGAAGGAGAAATAAATCTCTCTTGAATCAGGAAGACTGTTCCTGCCAGAGACCTCATCCTGAGAATTCTTAGGAATCCTCCAGAAGCAGAAAACAGCCTTCACTCAAGACTATCAACAAAGTAATGATTGTGTGAAGGAGACAGCCCAAGACATGGAAAGTCAAGGAGCTGGTGCTATACACTGTTACACTTCAATCTGTATGCAAGATTTCTTAATTTTCCTAGATATTTTCCTTCACCTTTGCTGCTTTAAGATTCTGAATTGTTGATTACGTCTTAACTATGGTATCTGTAAGCAACAGTTTGCTGGCGCCAGATAGAACCAGCTTAGGAGTATCAATTGTTAAATTGTCAGGAATCTTGCCAGACAGTTGTTAAATTCCTAGTAGTTTGAAATCAGCCTGTGGAAATATTTACACAATGGAAACCAGAAAACACTACAAATCATGGCCCCACTCACTCCCGCTCTCCCAGAGAATCTGCTGTTAAACATTTATCAACACACCACTGCCTAAAAGGCACCTATCTTGATGTTGCCCCTTGGATCCTTAGTCACTGCTAGGCATATGTCCAATACTGGCTACAATCTGATTATGACATGGCTAAAATATACAATTAAACCAACTGTTGAGTTTGTATTCACTTTCCTTTGGGGACCACCCAGCTTCACTTGGTATCAGTTTCTAGGTATCAGTTGGTTCCCTAGGTAATTGGACTTAACCACTAAGTGACTTTTTAGATGGCAAACATCTCAGCAGGCCAGACAACAAGAAATCTGAAACTCAGGACTTCCCTAGCGGTTCACTGGTTAAGACCCTGCACTTCCATTGCAGATGGCAAGGGTTCAATCCCTGGTTGGGGAACTAAGATCTCACATGCCAAGGTGCAGCCAGAAAAAAAGAAAAAAAAAAAAAAAAGAAATCTGAAACTCTTATCACATTGTACTAGAAAGGGAGATTCCTATCTCCATCCGTGGACCTTTCATGGGTGCTAGTCTTAGCAACTAAATTTTCATGGTAACAGGGTTTTAAAAAGAAGTAAGAAATAGATGGTGTATATTCAAAGGTTATCTCACCTTTACACACCTTATGGGATTGGCACACCACTTAAGCTCAACCCTGAGCTCTTTTGCTTTAGATCTAGCTCATGATTTCTCTACTATAAATTTAGTCACTGGTGCTGGAACAATCTTGATGAGTGACACCATCACTCAAGGCGGTGAACACTTACTTCCCATGAAAATTTTGGGCTGAAAACTAGCTGTCAGTTCCTCTCACACCTTGTTTGGCTCTAAAGCAGGATGTTTCTTATTAGAGGAAGATGGGAAGATGCAGAACATTTCTCAATCTTGTCTGGGAAAGGTGGGCCGCACGGCTTGTCAGCACAAGCCTGGGCAACTCGGCACCAGCCTGTGTGTTTAATTTCTGTCATTAGAAAACTAACATTCCCACACATGTGGAGTGATCCCAGTTGTCCATTTCTAGGCACAAGCTGCCCTCACTCTGAGTACTTAAATGTATCGACCTTCTGGAATTTAAATTATAATATAAAGGCTTTTCTCATGTCCAGGTTATAAAGAGATGGACATATGTTTTTTTCTTAAACTTGTATTTTCATTTTTGTACATCGAAATAACTCATCTATTTGGAGTACATTTTAATGTTAATTAAGGGCAACATAAATCCAAATACATACTTTTTCCAAATGGCTCTCCAGTAATGTTAACACCATTTTCTACTTTAATTTAAACCTTTCCCTCAATGATTTAAGATGCTACCTTTGTCATATGCTAAATTTCCATGTGTACTTGGAACTATTTCCATTGGTTTCTCTATCTAGTCAGGCATCAACAACACAATGTTTTAATTATAGGGTCTATAATATTTTTTTAATATGTGGTAAGGCCAGCCCCCTCTCATTGATCTTCCTTTTGAAGACTTCCATAGGTATTCCTGCTTATTTATTTTTCCATTTGAAGTTTAGGATCCAGTGCCAGGAAAAGTTTTGCTGATATCTTTTTGGGGAATTACATTAAATTTATATATTAACCTGAGAAGGTCTGACTTATTTATGATGTTGAATGGTCCTATCCAAGAATAAGGAATGTTTCTATTTTTGTTTAATCCTACTTTTGTGATTTTTCAGGACTGATTCAAAATCTTCCTCATATAGGCTTTGTGCATCATCTTTTAAAAGCACAGTGATCCCGTTCTCTATGTGACTAGGTCAGTTGAGTATGACTAATCATATCAGCAACTCTTCTCTCTGAGGTGAGGCAATGGGCTGACAGAAAGGGAAACAGAAGAGCAAACACCTTCTATGTCCTACTCTCCCTGATTTTAATTCCACTAACTCCACTGAGGGTTTGCATATGTGTACCTTGCTGGCTATGCTATTATATAGAACTCATTGAAACCCTGTCTTTAGTAAGCTTTACTGGACAATATGGCTGTGCAGAATGCAAGATGGGGCCCCTCGGAGCAATGCCCTTGGAGGTTGGTGGAGCTGCCTGTTGGCGGAGCAGGACTTCTAACCGCCGTGCTAAAGGTCAGGCTGTGCGCAGACTCCACCCCCGTTACAGCTTCAGAATAATCAGCCTTTTCCTACCTTTGTAAGTTTTTTTTTTTTCCTCAAGTTCAAAAATAAGATAAAGAAGGAAAAAGTGAGGGGGGGAAGATGGCGGAAGAGTAAGACGCGGCGATCCCCTTCCTCCCCGCAGATACATCAGAAATACATCTACAGAACACCTACGGAACGCTGGCAGAAGACCTCAGACCTCCCAAAAGGCAAGAAACCCCCCACGTACCTGGGTAGGGCAAAAGAAAAAAGAATAAACAGAGACAAAAGAATAGGGACGGTACCTGCACCAGTGGGAGGAAGCCGTGAAGGAGGAAAGGTTTCCACACACTAGGAAGCCCCTTCGCGGGCGGAGATTGCGGGTGGCGGAGGGGGAAGCTTCGGAGCCGCGGAGTAGAGCACAGCCACAGGGGTGCGGAAGGCAAAGCGCAGAGATTCCCGCACAAGGGATCGGTGCCGACCAGCACTCACCAGCCGGAGAGGCTTGTCTGCTCACCCACCGGGGCGGGCGGGGCTGGGAGGTGAGGATCGGGCTTCGGTCAAGCGCAGGGAGAGGACTGGTGTTGGCGGCAAGAACACAGCCTGAAGGGGCTAGTGCACCACGTCTAGCCGGGAGGGAGTCCGGGGAAAGAGTCTGGACCTGCCGAAGAGGCAAGAAACTTTTTCTTCCCTCTTTGTTTCCTGGTGCGCGAGGAGAGGGGATTAAGAGCGCTGCTTAAAGGAGCGCCAGAGACGGGCGCAAGCCGTGGCTAAAACCGCGCATCCCAGAGACGGGCAGGAGACGCTAAGGCTGCTGCTGCCACTGCCAAGAAGCCTGTGTGCAAACACAGGTCACTATCCACACCTTCCTTCCGAGGAGCCTGTGCAGCCCGCCACTGCCAGGGTCGCGGGATCCAGGGACAACTTCCCCGGGAGAACGCACGGCGCACCTCAGGCTGGTGCAACGTCACGCCGTCCTCTGCCGCCACAGGCTCGCCCCGCACTCCCTGCCCCTCCCTCCGCCCCGGCCTGAGTGAGCCAGAGCCCCCGAATCAGAGGCTCCTTTAACCCTCTCCTGTCTGAGTGAAGAACAGACGCACTCCGGCGACCTACAGGCAGAGGCGGGGCCAAATCCAAAGGTGAAACCCGGGAGCTGTGCGAACAAAGAAGAGAAAGGGAAATCCCTCCCAGCAGCCTCAGGAGCAGCGGATTAAATCTCCACAATCAACTTGATGTACCTGCATCTGTGGAATACCTGAATAGACAATGAATCATCCCAAATTGAGGAGGTGGACTTTGAGAGCAAGATTTATTATTTTTTCCCCTTTTCTTCTTTTTGTGAGTGTGTATGTGTATGCTTCTGTGTGAGATTTTGTCTGTATAGCTTTGCTTTCACCATTTGTCCTAGGGTTCTATCCGTCCGTTGTTGGTTTTTTTTTTTACTTTAAAAAAATTTTTTTTCTTCATAATTATTTTTTATTTTAATAAATTTATTTTATTTTCCCTTACTTTATTTTATTTTATTTTATACTCTTTCTTTCTACTTTTTCTCCCTTTTATTCTGAGCCGTGTGGATGAAAAGCTCCTGGTACTGCAGCCAGAAGTCACTGCTGTGCCTCTGAGGTGGGAGAGCCAACTTCAGGACACTGGTCCACAAGAGACCTCCCAGCTCCACGTAATATCAAATGGCGAAAATCTCCCAGAGATCTCCATCTCAACACCAGCACCCAGCTTCACTCAACGACCAGCAAGCTACAGTGCTAGACACCCTATGCCAAACAACTAGCAAGACAGGAACACAACCTCACCCATTAGCAGAGAGGCTGCCTAAAATCATAATAAGTCCACAGACACCCCAAAACACACCACCAGATGTGGACCTGCCCACCAGAAAGACAAGATCCAGCCTCATCCACCAGAACACAGGCACTATCCCCTCCACCAGGAAGCCTACACAACCCACTGAACCAACTTTAGCCACTGGGGACAGACACCAAAAACAACGGGAACTACGAATCTGCAGCCTGCAAAAAGGAGACGCCAAACACAGTAAGATAAGCAAAACGAGAAGACAGAAAAACACACTATAAAACTATTTCCTTTCCCCTAATATGGGAAAGGAAATAGTTAATCAAGTCCAGGAAGCGCAGAGAGTCCCATACAGGATAAATCCAAGGAGAAATACGCCAAGACACATATTAATCAAACTGTCAAAAATTAAACACAAAGAAAACATATTAAAAGCAGCAAGGGAAAAACAACAAATAACACACAAGGAAATCCCCATAAGGTTAACAGCTGATCTTGCAGCAGAAACTCTGAAAGCCAGAAGGGACTGGCAGGACATATTTAAAGTGATGAAGAAGAAAAACCTACAACCAAGATTACTCTACCCAGCAAGGATCTCATTCAGATTTGATGGAGAAATTAAAACCTTTACAGACAAGCAAAAGCTGAGAGAGTTTAGCACCACCAAACCAGCTTTAAAACAAATGCTAAAGGATCTTCTCTAGGCAAGAAACACAAGAGAAGGAAAAGACCTACAGTAACAAACCAAAACAATTAAGAAAATGGGAATAGGAACATACGTATCAATAATTACCTTAAATGTAAATGGACTAAATGTTCCCACCAAAAGACACAGACTGGCTGAATGGATACAAAAACAAGACCCCTATATATGCTGTCTACAAGAGACCCACTTCAGACCTAGAGACATATACAGACTGAAAGTAATGGGATGGAAAAAGATATTCCATGCAAATGGAAACCAAAAGAAAGCTGGACTAGCAATTCTCATATCAGACAAAATAGACTTTAAAATAAAGACTATTAGAAGAAACAAAGAAGGACACTACATAATGATCAAGGGATCGATCCAAGAAGAAAATATAACAATTGTAAATATTTATGCACCCAACGTAGGAGCACCTCAATACATAAGGCAAATACTAACAGCCATAAAAGGGGAAATCGACAGTAACACGTGCGTAGTAGGGGACTTTAACACCCCTCTTTCACCAATGGACAGATCATCCAAAATGAAAATAAATAAGGAAACACAAGTTTTAAATGATACATTAAACAAGATGGACTTAATTGATATTTATAGGACATTCCATCCAAAAACAACAGAATACACATTTTTCTCAACTGCTCATGGAACATTCTCCAGGATAGATCATATCTTGGGTCACAAATCAAGCCTTGGTAAATTTAAGAAAATTGAAATTGTATCAAGTATCTTTTCTGACCACAACGCTATGAGACTAGATATCAATTACAGGAAAAGATCTGTAAGAAATACAAACACATGGAGGATAAACAATACACTACTTAATAACGAAGTGATCACTGAAGAAATCAAAGAGGAAATTTAAAAAAAAACTAGAAACAAATGACAATGGAGACATGACGACCCAAAACCTATGGGATGCAGCAAAAGCAGTTCTAAGAGGAAAGTTTATAGCAATAAAATCCTACCTTAAGAAACAGGAAACATCTCGAATAAACAACCTAACTCTTGCACCTAAAGCAATTAGAGAAAGAAGAACAAAAAAACCCCAAAGTTAACAGTAGGAAAGAAATCATAAAGATCAGATCAGAAATAAATGAAAAAGAAATGAAGGAAACGATAGCAAAGATCAATAAAACTAAAAGCTGGTTCTTTGAGAAGATAAGCAAAATTGATAAACCATTAGCCAGACTCATCAAGAAAAACAGAGAGAAGACTCAAATCAATAGAATTAGAAATGAAAAAGGAGAAGTAACAACTGACACTGCAGAAATACAAAAGATCATGAGAGATTACTACAAGCAACTCTATGCCAATAAAATGGACAACCTGGAAGAAATGGACAAATTCTTAGAAATGCACAACTTGCCAAGACTGAATCAGGAAGAAATAGAAAATATGAACAGACCAGTCACAAGCACTGAAATTGAAACTCTGATTAAAACTCTTCCCACAAACAAAAGCCCAGGACCAGATGGCTTCACAGGTGAATTCTATCAAACATTTAGAGAAGAGCTAACACCAATCCTTCTCAAACTCTTCCAAAATATAGCATAGGGAGGAACACTCCCAAACTCATTCTATGAGGCCACCATCACCCTGATACCAAAACCAGACAAGGATGTCACAAAGAAAGAAAACTACAGGTCAATATCACTGATGAACATAGATGCAAAAATCCTCAACAAAATACTGGCAAACAGAATCCAACAGCACATTAAACGGATCATACACCATGATCAAGTGGGGTTTATACGAGGAATGCAAGGATTCTTCAATATACGCAAATCAATCAATGTGATACACCGTATTAACAAACTGAAGGAGAAAAACCATATGGTCATCTCAATAGATGGAGAGAAAGCTTTTGACAAAATTCAACACCCATTTATGATTAAAAACCCCCCAGAAAGTAGGCATAGAGGGAACTTTCCTCAACATAATAAAGGCCATATATGACAAACCCACAGCCAACATCATTCTCAGTGGTGAAAAACTGAAACCATTTCCACTAAGATCAGGAACAAGACAAGGTTGCCCACTCTCACCACTCTTATTCAACACAGTTTTGAAAGTTTTGGCCACAGCAATCAGAGAAGAAAAGGAAATAAAAGGAATCCAAATTGGAAAAGAAGAAGTAAAGCTGTCACTGTTTGCAGATGACATGATATTATACATAGAGAATCCTAAAGATGCTACCAGAAAACTACTAGAGCTAATCAATGAATTTGGTAAAGTAGCAGGATAAAAAATTAATGCACAGAAATTGCTTGCATTTCTATACACTAATGATGAAAAATCTGAACGTGAAATCAAGAAAACACTCCCATTTACCATTGCAACAAAAAGAATAAAATATCTAGGAATAAACCTACCTAAAGAGACAAAAGACCTGTATGCAGAAAATTATAAGACACTGATGAAAGAAATTAAAGATGATACAAATAGATGGAGAGATATACCATGTTCTTGGATTGGAAGAATCATCATTGTGAAAATGACTCTACTACCCAAAGGAATCTACAGATTCAATGCAATCCCTATCAAACTACCACTGGCATTTTTCACAGAACTAGAACAAAAATTTTCACAATTTGTATGGAAACACAAAAGACCCCGAATAGCCAAAGCAATCTTGAGAACGAAAAACGGAGCTGGAGGAATCAGGCTCCCTGACTTCAGACTATACTACAAAGTGATAGTAATCAAGACAGTATGGTACTGGCACAAAAACAGAAAGATAGATCAATGGAACAGGATAGAAAGCCCAAAGATAAACCCACGCACATATGGTCACCTTATCTTTGATAAAGGAGGCAGCAATGTACAGTGGAGAAAGGACAGCCTCTTCAATAAGTGGTGCTGGGAAAACTGGACAGGTACATGTAAAAGTATGAGATTAGATCACTCCGTAACACCATACACAAAAATAAGCTCAAAATGGATTAAAGACCTAAATGTAAGGCCAGAAACTATCAAACTCTTAGAGGAAAACACAGGCAGAACACTCTATGACATAAATCACAGCAAGATCCTTTTTGACCCACCACCTAGACAAATGGAAATAAAAACAAAATTAAACAAATGGGACCTAATGAAACTTCAAAGCTTTTGCACAGCAAAGGAAACCATAAACAAGACCAAAAGACAACCCTCAGAATGAGAGAAAATATTTGCAAATGAAGCAACTGACAAAGGATTAATCTCCAAAATTTATAAGCAGCTCATGCAGCTCAATCCCAAGAAAACAAATAACCCAATCCAAAAATGGGCAGAAGACCTAAATAGACATTTCTCCAAAGAAGATATACAGACTGCCAACAAACACATGAAAGAATGCTCAACATCATTAATCATTAGAGAAATGCAAATCAAAACTACGATGAGATATCATCTCACACCAGTCAGAATGGCCATCATCAAAAAATCTAGAAACAATAAATGCTGGAGAGGGTGTGGAGAAAAGGGAACACTCTTGCACTGCTGGTGGGAATGTGAATTGGTTCAGCCACTATGGAGAACAGTATGGAGGTTCCTTAAAAAACTACAAATAGAACTACCATATGACCCAGCAATCCCACTACTGGGCATATACCCTGAGAAAACCATAATTCAAAAAGAGTCATGTACCAAAATGTTCATTGCAGCTCTATTTACAATAGCCAGGACATGGAAACAATCTAAGTGTCCATCAACAGATGAATGGATAAAGAAGATGTGGCACACATATACAATGGAATATTACTCAGCCATAAAAAGAAACGAAACTGAGCTATTTGTAATGAGGTGGATAGACCTAGAGTCTGTCATACAGAATGAAGTAAGTCAGAAAGAGAAAGACAAATACCGTATGCTAACACATATATATATGGAATTTAAGGAAAAAAATGTCATGAAGAACCTAGGGGTAAGACGGGAATAAAGACATAGACCTACTAGAGAATGGACTTGAGGATATGGGGAGGGGGAAGGGTAAGCTGTGACAAAGCACGAGAGAGGCATGGACATATATACACTACCAAACGTAAGGTAGATAGCTAGTAGGAAGCAGCTGCATAGCACAGGGAGATCAGCTCCGTGCTTTGTGACCGCCTGGAGGGGTGGGATAGGGACGGTGGGAGGGAGGGAGACGCAAGAGGGAAGAGATATGGGAACATATGTATATGTATAACTGATTCACTTTGTTATAAAGCAGAAACTAACACACCACTGTAAAGCAATTATACTCCAATAAAGATGTTAAAAAAAAGTAAAGGGCTCATCCCCAAAAAATAAAAAAAAATTTTTTAATTACTCTCACCATCTTCCTACCCCCCTTTCTTATACCCTCTTCTCATTTATAAGTAAAAGAATAATGATATATATTGTCACATCTTTTTCTTCAAGTTTTCACATTTTGTAGAAATTGAGCAAGTACAGGAAAAATGTAAATAATGATTGATAGAATTAAATACTTAAGTTACAATTCCTAATTTCTAATCAAGCTATCTACCTAAAACAGTTTGCTTACTAATAAGGAGTAAAAATTATACTTTGGAAATAAATCATGTTTTATAATTTTCCACTGAATTTGTTTTAAAATAAATAAATATATTTATTTTTGGCTGCATTGGGTCTTCGTTGTTGCACACAGGCTTTCTCTAGTTGCGGTGGGGGGGGTTCCCTTTGTTGTGGTGCACGGGCTTCTCATTGTGGTGGCTTCTCTTGTTGCAGAGCACAGGCTCTAGGTGCATGGGCTTCGGTAGTTGTGGCTCAAGGGCTCTAGAGCGTAGGCTCAGTAGTTGTGGCGCATGGGATAAGCTGTTCCGCGGCATGTGGGATCTTCCCGGACCAGGGATCAAACCCATGTCCCCTGCATTGGCAGGCGGATTCTTAACCACTGCACCACCAGGGAAGTCCTCCACTGAATTCTTTATAATTATTTCTTAATACCGTGTCATGCCAACAGCTGCTATGTTATTTCACTTAGAAAGATATGTTAATGAATAAACATGAAAAATAATTTTAAGAAATACTGATAGGAAAAAAATAAAAGCAAAGACCTATGTATTTTGCTGCTTCCTCCAAAAATGTAACTACAGCTGCTGAAAGCATTCATGTACTAGCTCCACGGTACAGGAGAGGAAAGTTGAACTTGAAGTAATTCCGTATTTGTTAAATACAAACAAAACTGTTGATTCAGTTCTCAACAGGGAAGGGCAATGTCCTTGGCCCAGGAGTTCAAAACCTAAACCAAATGCTGTATAAACTACCAAATGACAATTTGTATGAAAATAAGGTAATTATGTTCTAATCTTTTAAGAATAGGAACCTAAAATAAATGTGTAAAAACTTTACCTCTTATTACCTTATCTTGAAACTGTGGAACATTATTTTCTGAGATTGCTATTTTAAAAGTTATAAAAGCAATATTAAATCTCTGAGTTAAAAATATACAGTGTAGTTATTTAGGCATCAGTTCTCATACTCTGGATCCTTCCACATGTCACATGGCTACATGATATTCCCAAGTCATGGATTTTGCCGTTTGATCTCTGATGTACCTTGAAGATATTTCAGGGCTCCAGAAGCCAGGCAGTTCTCTGAATACACTAAGTATACACATGAAGCAGCTCAAATGTACAAGTGCTTCCATCAACAATCACTTCAAAGGTCATTAATAACTTACAGGTGTGAGAGTGGAAATGCCCTCTGCACTCCCCTGCCCCTTCTTGAACTCTGGCTACTCTCTCTGGGCCATTTCTGTAACAGTGAATTCTTAACTTGATATTTCTCTTTCTCCATTTTCTCTTCCCTGGCCCTGGGGCTTTTACGATGACATTCCAAAATCTTCTAGGAAACATAAAAGCAGACAAAAATGCTTCAATGTATTAATTCTAGGGGTTTTTTCATCCTTATTTTATTAATTTCTTGAGAGTAGAGGAAAACAATTTAAATCCTTCTAGAGAAGACACCTAAACAGAAATGGAAAGACAGAACAGGTGGGTAGAAAAATCTGCCTGGTTTGAAACACGGGAAAAATCTGATGGAATCTAACATCTGCTTGGTTTCTACCATTGCTGAAGATAGGCTCTAAAACTTTATTAGCTTCTCCAAAAAGGTCAATGAACTGTGTATGAGAGAGAAGCTTAATTATACATCTAAATCAAAGTTTCTTAACAGTGAAATTATTCACATTCTGGACCAGAAATTCTTTGTGGGGGCTTTCCTGTGCATTGAAGGGTGCACAGCAGCATCCTTGGCCTCTACCCACTTGATGCCAGTAGCACGTACCCCTTCCAATTATGACAACCAAAAATATCTCCAGACACTGACAAACATCCCCTGAGGGCAAAATCAACTCTAGATCAGTTGAGAACCACTGATCTAGATGGAGGTGTCTTCTGGTCCTGAGCCTATGAATATGAATCAACTCCACATCAGGGCAAGCCAGATAAGGCAGTTAAATGTATGCTTACTCAATGGGTGAAGGAATATTTGCACAGTGCTGAAGCATCACTCCACAGATTACTTGTAACAACAATGGAGAAAATGATAGAGAGAACTGGCAATCACCACCTTAACCAAGTGACCAAATGTCGCATCACTAATAATGGGACAAGCGGACATTATATATTTAACCTAAATCTAATCAAGCCTCTAGACTTACATCAAGTTTATAGAAAAGAAAAGCGATAGAACAGGTTAAGTGACACCATGAGGAAACAAGCAGATAAACACAGAATGTGGGACGTACTATAAGAAAAGTAGCCTGGACTGTTTAAAAACTTAATGTAATAAAAAGAAAATTAAAAGTGAGGGACTACTCTAGATTTAAAAAATAATAACTAAAGAGACATAACAATGTGGGATCTTTCACTATACCTTTTTTTAAAGCTATAAAAGACATTTGTTGAAACAATTAGAGAAATCTGAATATTAACTGAATATCAGATGGTACCTAAGTTGTAATAACGGTAATATATTTATACTGGAGAATATCCTCATTCTTAGCAGGTTCATGCTGACACTTTAGGAGTGAAATTTCATGATGTTACACAGTACAGCCAAATATGTTTGAAATTTTTCAATATAAAAGATTGGGGGAAAACAAACAACCCAATCAAAAAATGGGCAGAAGACTTAAATAGGTACTTCTCCAAAGAAGACATACAGATGGCCAATAGGCACATACAAAGATGCTCAGTGTTGCTAATTATCAGAGAAATGCAAATCAAAACTACAATGAGGTACCACCTCACACTGGTCAGAATGGCCATCACTAAACAGTCTACAAATAACAAATGCTGGAGAGGGTGTGGAGAAAAGGGAATCGTCCTACACTGTTGGTGGGAATGTAAATTAGTGCAGCCACTATGGAAAACAGTATAAAGGTTCCCCAGAAAACTAAAAATAGAATTACCATATGATTCAGTAATCCCACTCCTGGGCATATATCCAGACAAAACTATAATTCAAAAAGATACACAGGGCTTCCCTGGTGGCGCAGTGGTTGAGAGTCCGCCTGCCAATGCAGGGGACACGGGTTCGTGCCCCGGTCCAGGAAGATACCACATGCCGCAGAGCGGCTGGGCCCGTGAACCATGGCCGCTGAGCCTGTGCGTCCGGAGCCTGTGCTCCGCAACGGGAGAGGCCACAACAGTGAGAGGCCCGCGTACTGCAAAAAAAAAAAAGGAAAAAGATACACACACCCCTATGTTCATAGCAGCACTATTCACAGTAGCCAAGACAAGGAAACAATCATCGACAGATGAATGGATAAAGAAGATGTGGTACACACGTACCACAATGTTCATTGCAGCTCTATTTACAATAGCCAGGACATGGAAGCAACCTAAGTGTCAATCAACAGATGAATGGAGAAAGAAGATGTGGCACATATATACAATGGAATATTACTCAGCCATAAAAAGAAACGAAATTGAGTTATTTGTAGTGAGGTGGATGGACCTAGAGTCTGTCATACAGAGTGAGATAAGTCAGAAAGAGAGAAAATACGGTATGTTAACACATATATATGGAATTTTAAAAAAAAAAAAAGGTTATGAAGAGCCTAGGGGCAAGACAGGAATAAAGACGCAGACATAGAGAATGGACTTGAGGACACGGGAAGGGGAAAGGGTAAGCTGGGACGAAGTGAGAGAGTGGCATGGACTTATATATACTACCAAATGTAAAATAGATAGCTAGTGGGAAGCAGCCGCATGGCACAGGGAGGTCAGCTCAGTGCTTTGTGACCACCTAGAGGGGTGGGACAGGGAGGGTGGGAGGGAGACACAAGAGGGAGGAGATATGGAGATATATGTATATGTATACCTGATTCACTTTGTTATAAAGCAGAAACTAACACACCATTGTAAAGCAATTATACTCCAATAAAGATATTAAAAAAAAAGATTTGGTACATATAAACAATGGAATACTACTCAGCCATAAAAAAGAATGAAATAATGCCATTTGCATCAACATGGATGGACCCAGAGATTATCATACTAAATGAAGTAAATCAGAAAGAGAAAGACAAATACCATATGATATCACTTATATGTGGAATCTAAGATACAACACAAATGAACTTATCTACGAAACAGACTCACCGACATAGAAAACAGACTTGTGGTTGCCAAGGGGGAGGGAGGTTGGAGGAGGGATGTATTGGGAGTTTGGGATTAGCAGATGTAAACTATCATATATAGAATGGATAAACAAGGTCCTACTGCATAGCATAGGGAACTATATTCAATACCCTGTAATAAACCACAATGGAAAGGAATATGAAAAAGAATATATATATATATGTATAACTGAATCACTTTGCTGTACAACAGAAATTAACACAACATTGTAAATCAACTACACTTCAATAAAATAAAAAAAATTTTTAAAGATTAGGGGAAAACAAAAGATAAAAGCATGGTTTTCCAGACAGGGCTAAACCAAAAACTAACGCATAGGTAAAAGTATCTCTTAGATAAAGCTTGCATTTGAGATCTTTCACCCTATTACCAAGCCCCAAGCAGTCAAGTGCTTTCATGTAGCTCCTTATTTGCCCAAGGACCTACTCCTAGAACATATTGTGGCCCATGACTGTGACATTGCCCAACCCCCCAGCTTCCAACAGAACTTTCCTGAGTATTCCATGAAACTAATGAACAAAACTTTAGATTCTCAAGTATATTAAATTATAAATGGATAATTATCTGCATTAGCAGGTTACACATTTACATTTTAACTAGGAACCACTGAACATAACCCCTTAGTTGAGGTCAAGGACTCAAATTAGAAACTTCAGGCACTTGGTGACAGGCCAGTGGCTCACAGCCTCCTTAAAGTTAAGCCTTATAAACATTTGTCTAGAAAATAAAGCTGTCTAGTTCATGAGTTCTTATTTTTACTACATATTCTCCTGATTCAAAAACCAAAAAAATTCACTGAGATGTCTCAGCTACTTCTCCAGTCCCCCTCATACTCATTTTCTATGCTTCAATCCAGCATTTATTTATGACATAAGCAAAACGTATTTTCTCCCTTATAAAAAAGGTAGAATAATATATAAACTTTTCAGCTCCTTTCTTTTTTTGCTTTTCAATATATCCTAGAGGTCTCTATACATACCAATACAATGAGATCTTCCTCATTCTCTTTTACAGCTTCACTGTATTGTATTTTGTAGATACCCCACTGTTTATTAAACCAGTCCCCTATTACCAGACACTTGCATTGTTTCCAATCTTTGGCTATTTATTATGAGCAATGATATCCTAATACACGCAGATGTTATCTGTAGGATAGATTCCTAGAAGTGGAAATGCTAGGTCAAAGGGTGTGGTAGACAGAACAGGGGCCCCCCAAAGATGTGAACATCCTAACCCCAGGAAACTACTACCTTACATTCAAAAGGAACTCTATAAATATGACTAAGTTAAGGACCTCCTTACTTTCACCCCAAATTATGGGTGAGTGGATGTAATCACAGGGGTCCTCATAAGAGGGAGCCAGGTCAGAGAGGAGAGAAGCTGCTACACTACTGCCTTTGAAGATGGAGGAAGGGACCATGAACCCAGAAATGTAGATGGCCTCCAGAGACTAGAAAAGGACAGGGAAACAAATACTCCCCTAGAGTCTCCAGGAAGAACGTAGACCTACAGACCCATTTTACATTTATGACCTCCAGAATTGTAAAATAATACATCTGGGTTATTTTAAGCCACTAAGTTTGTGATATTTTGTTACACAAGATATTGTATTCTGTTACAGTAGCAATCAGAAACTAATACAAAAGGTAGATACAATGTAAATTTTCTATATATTACCAAATCCTCTCCATAAAGTTCATACATTTTTGTACTTCTACCAGCAATGTGCCTATTTTTCCACTATCTCTCCAACAAAATATTATATCAAATTTTTGCCCATATAATAGGTGAGAAATGATTTATCTCAGTAGAGTTTTAATTCTCCAGTGAGGCTGATTTAAAAAATTTCTTTTGCTGAAACTATCTGTTAAAATATTTTCTACCTATCAACGAAGCAGAAACAGACTCACAGACATAGAGAACAGACTTGTGGTTGCCAAGGGGCGGAAAGGAGGGATGGACTGGGAGTTTGGGGTTAGTAGTTACAAACTATTACATATAGAATGGATGGACAAGGTCCTACTGTATAGCACAGGGAACTACATCCAATGTCCTGGGATGAACCATAATGGAAAAGAATATAAAAATGAATATATATGTGTAACTGAGTCACTTTGCTGTACAGCAGAAATTAAAACAACATTGTAAATCAACTATACTTCGATAAAATTTTTTTTAATGAAAATAATAAAATATTTTCTACATTTTTCTCCTGGGTTGTTACTTTGTTTTTAGATTTTTTTCCTAAAAACTCTTTATATTTTATGGATCTTACTTCTTTGTAATATGAATTACAAATATTTTTCCCACTTGATCTTTTGCCTTTTTACATTGCTTATGGTATTTATTGTCCTGCTTAAGTCTTTATTGTTTGAATTTATTTTTACTTAATGTTTAAAGTTTTCCTCATATATGTTTCCATATTCAAAAGATTTCAGCGTGGCCTGTTTTAGTATATCAATAATCCAATAAGACTGTCTCCTAATCTCAAGGGCCAAGTGTAGTGGTTGACTTGTTTACCTTTCTTATTTCTGCATAGATACTTCAAACGGAAGAAAATTCCAGTGTGAGAAATACACAGAAGATGGCAAAAGAAAATTCCAAGTAATCTAACACAATTTTTAGCAATGCTTTACTGCTTTACTTAAATTCGTTAAAATAAAAGAATTTAAAAATCCATAAATTTGCTGAGAGAATTACGAAGTATCACATGAGTACGTTTTTTATCCCAAGTGTATTCTTTTGAATTTTATTTTTGAGAAATCTATCCCTGTATTTATAGCAAGACATTTTTTCTCTTGTTTTTTAATTTTTGAGCCTTCTTTTTATTTTCTAAATTATTTTTTACATTCTTTTCTTTACATTATTTTCCATTACGTTTATCACAGGATATTGAATATAGTTCCCTGTGCTATACATTAGGACCTTGTTGTTTAAGACATCCTTTCTCTTAATGAAAATGAATTAAGAACCATTTCTGGGTCACAATGAGGCAACAACATGTAACTGAGTTACTACTTATTAGGATGGAAATGTAAGCATCTTAAAAAATGGAAGCTGCAGGCTTCCCTGGTGGTGCAGTGGTTGAGAGTCCGCCTGCCAATGCAGGGGACACGGGTTCGAGCCCCGGTCCAGGAGGATCCCATACGCCACGGAGCGGCTGGGCCAATGAGCCATGGCCACTGAGCCTGCGCGTCCGGGGCCTGCGCTCCGCAACGGGAGAGGCCACAGCAATGAGAGGCCCGCATACCGCAAAAAAAAAAAAAAAAAAAAAAACTTTAAAGTTTGTTTACAATTTAAACATTGTTGGAGACAGGAAAATATTGTGTTTACTTTTTATACTATGTTGCTTTCAAGTTTAAGTTTTCCAAAGAATGTTTATATAGTTGTGGGATTTTAAAAATTGTTTTGATGATAAAGTTATATACCTATGTATAAATTAAAAAAAAAAAACTTTTTGTTGTTCTTGGGAGTGAGCCTATGTTAGCCTTTGCATTTGGGCCTATTTTTACTACTTAGAGTCTACTGAATGTTGGCCACCAGGCACTGAGACCAGAAAAGGAGGGCATGATCCCTAACACAACAAGCTGCAGCAAGCATCTCATCCACTCCTGTGATGTCAATGGCCATAAAGTGACTTTGAAGTCTGTGACCTGCCTCCTTAGCAGATGTGTACTTCCAGTTGCCTTCTTGATATCTCCACTAGGATATTCCCAAAGAACTAAAACATGAATTTTAATAGCCCTAAGCTGAATGCTTCATCTTCTCCTCCAAAACCCACAGCTCCTTCTGAATTCTATTTCAATTAGTGATCATTCTTTCATCTTTTGTCTCATCAATTTTATCTTGCACTCTTCTACTTTTTCACTCTAAGTTAGCTGTTAAGCACTCTTTTTTTAATTGAAGTATAGTTGATTTACAATGCTGCGTTAGTTTCAGCTGTATAGCAAAGTGATTCAGAGATTATATATATTATTTATAACCTTATAGGTTATTACAAAATATTGAATATAGTCCCCTGTGCTATACGGTATGTCCTTGTTTATCTATTTTATATATAGTCGTGTATCTGTTAATCCCAAATTCCTAATTTATTCCTCCCCCCTCCCTTTCCCCATTGGTAACCATAAGTTTGTTTTCTATGTTTGTGATTTTTGAATCTTCCTATGAAATACATTTCAAGATCATAACAGTTTACAATTATTGTATTTCTCTAATATTTTAAAATCTTTTAATTGTAAGTTATTTCAAACATATAGAAAATATCAGAAAATTAAATGATACCTAAAGATATTACTATTTTGCCATATTTGATTCATATCAACTTTTTTTAAAAAAGGAAAGAATGTTACAGATTTTTTGGTCACGTCGCATGCAGGATCCCCGACCAGGGATCGAACCCATGCCCCCTGCATTGGAAGCACAGAGTCTTAACCACTGGACCACCAGGGAAGTCTCCACAACTGAAGTCTTACCTTACCTGTGCCCTCTTTACCTCCACAGAGATAACCACTATCTTTTTTTTTTTTTTTTGGAGTATAGTTGATTTAAGATGTGCTAGTTTCTGCTGTACCGCAAAGAGAATCAGTTATACATATACATATATCCACTCTTTTTAAAATTCTTTCCCCATATAGGTCATTTCAGAATATTGAGAAGAGTCCCCTGTGCTATACAGTAGGTCCTTATTAGTTACATATTTTATATATAATAGTGTATATATGTCAATCCCAATCCCCCCGGTAACCATAAGTTTGATAACCACTATCTTAAAGTTAGTGTGTATTCTTCTCATGCTTGTTTTTTGCTTTTACATGTTCACTACTGTTTTATGTTTTAGAAATTTATATAAAAAATACACTGCATGTATCATTCTGAAACCTACTTTTTTCATATATATGTCTGAGATCCATGTAGATCATATAGATGCAGTTCATTCATTTTAAATGCTGTATAGTGGCCCACTGTATGAATAAACCACAATTTATATCCTCATTTTCCTGTTGAGTGACAGATTATTTCCTGTATTTGCTATTATTGATATAAATAGTGATGCACTGAAATCCTTGAATATGTCTCCTTGCATAGATATGTAAAAATTTCTTTAGAGCAGACATTTTTGTACCAGAACTTAGCTAGAACTTAGTCACATGGCCACACCTACCTGCAAGACAGGATGAGAAATGCAGTCCATGGACCCAACTAAAAATTAGGGTTTCTATTTCTAAGAAGAAGGGAAAAACAGATAATGGCATTGTGGTAAGCAACTAGCAACCAGCAGCTGCTGCTATTTTAAGTATTTCCAAATGTCTTTGAAAACTTCAGAGGTTATTCCAATTCATATTCCCATCAACAATGAGTAAGAGGTCCAATTTCCCCATATGTTCTCCAATAACTTGCTATCAAATATATTAATTTACCAATCTGATGAACATGAAATATTAGTATCTCCCTGTTGTTTTAATTTGCATTTCCCTGATTACTACCAAGCATAAACATCATTAACCATTCTAGTTTCCTATTCTTTTCCTGTTCTTTCCTATTCTTTTCCTGCACCACCAGGGAAGTCCCTGAGAAATTGCTAATTTTAATGTAGCTATTGCAGAGATTGCTAGCTGTCTACCAGATTCCATTCTCTCTCTCCCACAATAATGGTGGGACCTAGATATGTCTACTCAGCTAAGCTATATTTCCCAGCCTCCCTTGCAGCTTGGTGATTAAGTTGCCAACACTGGAATGTACGTGTAAGTAATGTGTGCTGCTTCTGGGTATAAGCCTTAAAATAAAGGACGTGTGTTTGATCACTGTCTCTTCACCTTCCTTCACACTGTCATGTTAAAGTTAAAATCCAGAGCAACTTCAGAATCCGCCTGCCAATGCAGGGGACACGGGTTCAAACCCTGGTTCTGGAAGATCCCACATGCTGCGGAGCAACTAAGCCCGTGCACCACAACTACTGAGCCTGCGCTCTGGAGCCCGCGAGCCACAACTACTGAAGCCCGTGCGCCTAGAGCCCATGCTCCGCAACAAGAGAAGGCACCGCGATGAGAAGCCCGTGCACCACAACGAAGAGTAGCCCCCACTTGCCCCAACTAGAGAAAGCCCGCACGCAGCGGCGAAGACCCAACGCAGCCATAAATTTATTTATTTATTTATTTATTTTAAAAATCCAGAGCAACCTTGCAAGCTATATGTTGAGGATGACAAAGCTACCCAACTAGTCTGGGTCTCTGTGAGGGTTTCATGGAGCAAAGCCTATCTACGTACTCTGAACTATTACATCAAAGAGAAATTAATTTCTGTCTTATTAGCTGCTGCATTGGGGTATTTTTTTTTTTTTACAGACACTTGGCCAAATATGCCAAATATGTTTAAGAAGGATTTCTTAGATGACAAACAAACAGTAATTATTTTAGGCTGATTTTTCTTTGTGTCTAGTATAAAAAGTCCCTCTTAAGATCATAAAAATTTTTGGAAAAAAATACAGGAGAATATTTTTAAGTTTTGCTTTTCAAATACAGGCTTTAATACTGAAATGTGGTTTGCGTATAGGTGAGATAAAGATTTATATTTTTATATGAGATTGGCCAGTTGTTTCAGCACTGTTTATTGAATATTCCATCCCACTGATATATAATCACTTCTGTTATATAACAAATTATCACAGACACATGACTGTCTTCTGTTCCACTGGTCTATGCTTATAATCTTGTGCCAATGTCACACTACTATGATTACTAAAACTTTATACTGAATATTGATATTTGGCTGGATAAATCTCTCACTATTTTTCAAAATTATCTTGGCAATTCTTGACATTTTACTCTTGCATTTGAGTTTTAACATTCACCTATCAAATTACACACACACATACACATATACAACTATTAGGATTTATAATAGAACTGCACTGAATGCATGAACTGACACAGGAAGAAATTACATCTTTACAAAATTGAGTCTCCCATTCATGAGCATGTTATATCTATGTAATACATATACTTTTATAATTTTCTCCATAAAGATCCTCAACATCTTTTGTTAGATATATTCCAAGGCCCCTTAGGTTTTTGGTCATTTCATATGGTATTTTTTAAATTGCATTTTCAATTTGTTGTTGGCATATGGGAATGCTGTCAGTCTTTTTTATATTTACCCTATAACCTATAATTTTTCTGAATTCTCATTAATTTTAATGTTTTGGTTGTATTAGATTTTCTATACAGGCAGTCATGGCGAATAATAACAACTTTAATTTTCTTTTTTCGTCTTCATGTTTTTCATTCCTTTTCTTTTTTTATTGCCCTGGATAGAACATTCAGTAAAATGTAGAACAGAAGTTGTGAGATTAGCATCTTTGTCTTGTTCCTGTCTTAAAGGGGAACGCTTTCTAATGCTTACTCTGAGTTTTACGGTATACTCTTTATCATGTTAATAGAATTCCTTTATTATTCCTACTTGGATAAACTTATAAGTATGTTTTAAATTTTATCAAAACCTTTTTCTGGGCTTCCCTGGTGGCGCAGTGGTTGAGAGTCCGCCTGCCGATGCAGGGGACACGGGTTCATGCTCCGGTCCGGGAAGGTCCCACATGCCGCGGAGCGGCTGGGCCTGTGAGCCATGGCCGCTGAGCCTGCGTGTCCAGAGCCTGTGCTCCGCAACAGGAAAGGCCACAACAGTTAGAGGCCCACGTACCACAAAAAAAAAAAAAAAAAAAAAAACTTTTTTCTGAATCTTTTGAGATGATCATATCATTTTCTTCCTCTAATTTGTAAATGTGGTAGATTATATCATTTTTTATAATAATACCCCAAAGCTTTCATTTATTTATTTATTTTTTTTTTTTTGGCTGCGTTGGGTCTTTGTTGCTGTGCGCAGGCTTTCTCTAATTGTGGCGAGCAGAATCTACTCTTACTTCGGTGCATGGGCTTCTCATTGTAGTGGCTTCTCTTGTGGAGCATGGGCTCTAGGCATATGGGCTCAGTAGTTGTGGCTCGCGGGCTCTAGAGCTCAGGTTCAGCAGTTGTGGTGCACAGGCTTAGTTGTTCCATGGCATGTGGGATCTTCCTGGACCAGGGATCGAACCCATGTCCCCTGCATTGGCAGGCGGATCCCTAACCACTGCACCACCAGGGAAGCCCCAGATTATATTATTAAATTTTTTACTTGTAAGACCATCCTTGAATTCCTGAGATAAATCCTCCTTAACTAAGACTGTGGTTTTATACATGACACATCTGATCTGCTCATGTTTCATTTAGGATTTCTGCATTATAAACATAGAGTGAAACTAGATCACAATTTTTCTTTCTCTTACTATCCCTGTTAAACTTTACCACCCTCATCAAATGAGTTGGGAAACTTGCCTTCTTTTTTAAAATTTTATTAAACTGTGGGTATAAAATAGGAGTTATCTGTTCCTTGAAGGTTAAAAATCATTATGAGCCTTAAAGGTTTAAAAGCATTATCAGCCTGGTGTGTTTTACTATGGAAATTTTTTAAATAAATAACTACATTTGTTTAATGGTTGTATGTTCATTTAGGTCTTCTATTTCTTCTTAAAGCAATGAATCAGATAAAGACTACATTAGCCTCCAGTACAATACTGAACAGAACTGGTAAGAGCTGGCATCCTTATCTTGTTTCCAGTCTCACAGGGAAAATATTCAGTCTTTTCCTTTGAGTATTGTGTTAGCTGTGGTTTTTTTGTACATGTTTTTTATCTAGTTGAGAAAGATGACTTCTACGTTTACTGAGAGTTTTTATCATGAACTACTCATATTTATTTTCTATATGATATTCTCTCAGTTGTGTTCCCATGATATTTTTAAACACCCTAAATTAGTCATCATCATCATTATTTTTTTGTTTTCTTGTTTTTTGGGTTTTTTTTGCGGTACGCGGGCCTCTCACTGTTGTGGCCTCTCCCGTTGCGGAGCACAGGCTCCGGACGCGCAGGCTCAGCGGCCATGGCTGACGGGCCCAGCTGCTCTGCGGCATGTGGGATCCTCCCGGACCGGGGCACAAACTCGTGTCCCCTGCATCGGCAGGCGGACTCCCAACCACTGCGCCACCAGGGAAGCCCCATCATTATTTTATGTATACAATACTTGTTTCAATATTCCCACATATTGATGATCCTCTTCTCTATGTACCGTTTCTTCTTGCTGTCTACTCTTCTAGGTTTAACAGACTTCTTCCTCCTGTACCTCCTATAACTTTTATTATGATTATCAAAGATGAGTGGTAAATTCTCACACTTTTTTGTCTGAAAATGTTTTTATTTAGTCCTCACTTTTAAATAATAGCTTAGCTGGGTATGCCATTCTGAGTTATAGTTATTTTCTCTCAGCCCTTTCAAAATATTATTCCTTTATCTTCAGATATCTCTTGTTAATGTTGAGAAGTATGCTACTAGCTTAAATGTTGTTTCCTTGTATATAATCTTTTACAGTTTCTGATGTTACCTCGTTCATCTTTGAACACCCTAAAACAATTTATTGGCATTTCTTCTAAGGTACATGCTATACTTTATATTATTTAGTCAATCGCATACTTTAGTATTACTTACCTCATATTATTTAGTCATTTTATATAATTGCCTTAACTTCCCCATTATAGAACAAGCTACCTGATGCTGTAAAAAATGCTATACGTCTCTTCCTATAAAGAAGCACCATGGGACTTCCCTGGTGGTACAGTGGTTAAGAATCCACCTGCCAATGCAGGGGACACAGGTTTGAGCCCTGGTCCGGGAAGATCCCACATGCCGCGGAGCAACTAAGCCCACGTGCCACAACTACTGAGCCTGCACTCTAAAACCCACGAGCCACAACTACTGAAGCCCACGAGCCACAACTACTGAAGCCCGCGCGCCTAGAGCCCGTGCTCTGCAACAAGAGACGCCACCACAGTGAGAAGCCCGCACACCACAACGAAGAGTAGCCCCGCTCACCGCAACTAGGGAAAGCCCGTGGACAGCAACCAAGACCCAACGCAGCCAAAAATAAATTAATTAATTAATTTAAAAATATATATTAAAAAAAAAGAAGCACCATGCTCTCTTATGGAATGGGGAGTGGCACATTAAAAAAAAAAAGATCAAAATGCCCTATCTGAGTTTAGCAACAAAGGCTTGTCAACAAAGATATCAATCTGTTGACAATTGGCTAATGTTTAAGTACAAACAGCAAATGAGTAAATTACCTATGCACTGACTATTCTGTGCACAATTTATTGTTTGGCTTTCAACAGATGGTTAGCATTCTTATTAAAAATTGTTTAAACATCAAAAATGTATTCATTAAGCTCAGCAAAGATTTCGTCTGCCAATATAGTAATTTATAGTGTGTACATAGATCTGACTCTGAGTGAATTTATTGTGAAGGGCAATAGTCCCAACTATTTCTAAATATACAAGCTAAGCTGTTTCCATCACTGGGGTTCAAACATATCTGAGCAATTTTGAAAACACAGGAAAACAACCACCTGAAATCTATTTACATGAAAGACTGCGAAGCCTCCTGGGAGTAAACTTATTACCTTAAGCAAAGAGAAGATTAGGTAGCTTGATCTTGAAACAAAGTCTTGGTGCCTAGAGGAGACATTAATTGTGAACGTACCATAGTTCCTGAGATTAGGCATTATCCCTAGTTCAGACTACTGTGGGTTCAAATCTAGGTTCTAAGGAAGCAGAGGGCTATAAATAAAAATGAAAATACCTTTTTCTATTAAAACCACTGACAGAATACATTGTAGACCATTTTGGAACTCTCTTACAGAGTATATCACAGATAATCAACAATTGCAGAGCTTTGGCATCTCCATATTACCAGTACATTCATCACCAGATGTATCCAAAAGCAGCAGCTACAATGCACACAGAAGGGATGCCTGACAAGACAGACAACACCCAGCAAAACTAGCAACCAAAAGGCATGAAAAAACCCACAGAAGAAGGTAAATCTTTGGAGAATGGATTAAAAACATAAAATACTATTAAGTACTAAATCTGGCAGCTTACCAGACTTGTTACTGAAAATACCTACAATATCTCTTGAGCACCCTAGAAAAATTTGGATGGAATTTTACCAGATGCATACAGCGCAAGGAGCAGGGTTATTTTAACAATACAGTCAAGGTATGAGACAGAGGCATGCAGCCTCAAATTGAGAATGTCGGGGGACTACTATTTGGGAAGGTAAATTTGTAACCTATTCCTCAAATCTGCAATGCAGTTGATTTTTGTTAATCACACTCCCTATGATATGATATTTTAAAATTAAGATACTTCTGACTTTATGAAAACATTTGAGTATTTTAATAACTGAAAATTCCTACTTTTTCCTATAGTTTACACTTTTTTTTTTTTTTTTTTTTTTGGTTGTGCCGCACAGCATGCATTGTCTTAGTTCCCCCACCAGGGATGGAACCCGTGCCCCCTGCAGTGGAAGCAGGGACTCTTAACCACTGGACCACCAGGGAAGTTCCAGTTTACACTTGCTCACAGCTAGAAATAGAATGTTCACAGAAATCTTTCACAGAACGACAACCAAGATGAAAAATGTCACCCAAGGAACTAAAGTATGGGGGTGGGGGGGTAACTCTAAAGTGTAATCCAAAAAAATAAATAAATAGAGGGTAATCCAATTTCAAAACAATATATGTCATTTTACTATCAAATAGTCTTTGGACTCACCTTCCTCAGAGGTTCTCAGATCGTGTTAGGGCAACATCTTTTCCCAGCTTTTCTAGGTAAGAGAATGAATACAAAAACTTAAATGATTTACTAGCCCAGATCCCAAGTTAAAGCCCAGACCTCATCTCTCCTACTGTCTTTTTTGCCAGAAGCAGTACTAACCCTCTTTCCAACAAAGAGGGTGGAAGATGTCATACCAATGTCACAGCAGCAGCAGAAACTTTGAATATGAGGAGGCTGAGAAGAAACGACAGAAAGGTGACTCCCAAATACTGAGTTGAGTATTAACCCTGTATTATACACACTCTGTAGACCAGCTGAACTTCTTTCGTGGGCTGGACAAAGGCATTTCTAGACAGGGCTAAGTGCAGACTCAAAGTGAGTAAGCTAAGAAAGGGAAAGGGCTCCAGGAGGTGCCCAATAATCTCAGAGCAGTTTCCTTTCTACAACTCCGCGGCCAAAAATAACCCAACAGTGAAAGGGAGCTACACCAAGTACTTCAAGTATCAGTTAAATTTCCTCCTCTTCTTTATGAATTTGTATTACTTATTAGACACTTGACACATGTTTAAACACTTACATAGCTCCTCCGTTTCAGGAAATATGGCTTGTTCAGCTGAGGGGGAAAAAGAAGCATATAATGAGGGAGTTAACAAGGGCTGCTATTTTTTTACAACATTCTTTAAAAACTGAAAAACCTCTTTAAACACCAGGAGCACCTTAAATAATTCACTCTAGGCCTGCGGCGCCCATGATGTGGAGGCTTCCCTCTCGGTTCCCTGTCCGGCCACGTGCTCCCCGGATTTCGGCCCAGACGGTGGGCCTGACGGGCGGCCCGTGCAGCCACGTGGGGCCCCGAGGCCTCCTCGCCACCGTCCACTGTGTTAGGGGCCCACGTTGGGTCGGAGCGCCCCGGAGAGGTCGGACCCCGGAAGGAGGGCCAGCGCCCTTTGACCTCGGACGCGCAGGACGCCGGGAACAGGCAGAAATGGGCCCCAAGCCCGTCGTGGCCCTTCGCAGCCTGGAGGCAGCGTCTCTGAGGCTGCCGGGCGGGCCTGGTGGGCGGCTGGGGGAGTCAAACGGTGCCCGAGGTGTTCTGTCGCCGGCCCTACCCCGGGGACTTGTCCGACAGCTGTGGAGGATCCGGGAGGCCACAGCCTCGGGCCCCCAGACCCTTCTCCCTTGGCGGGCGGGAAACGGCGCCCTACGAAGAAAGGGTCCACGCGGAGGCCCTGGGGGCTCCCGTCGGCCGGCTCGGCTGACCTCTGGCCTTAGTGGCCGCTGTGGTGCGAGGGGAAGGTGAACGCGAGCTGCGTTCTCTAAAGTCCCGCGCACTCTCGTGGGGGGGGGGAGGGGGGAGGAGCGGGGCGGGAATTGGGTAGCGGGGACTGAGGGCCCAGCCGGGAGCAAGGAGTGCGAAACACGGCCACCGAGTGCGGCCGGGACTGCGCCGGCTGCGGGGCTGCGGGGGCGAAGGGACGCACCTGCCTCCGCCCACCTGGGCCCCGAGGCCGCCGCCGCTGCAGAGCCATCCTCGCGGAGGTCGCCGGGGGCCGGTACCCGGAACCTTGCGGCCCTCGAGTGCTCCCCTCCCTGGGGGCGACCCGAGTACCCTTGATCGAGCCCCGCTCCCCAGGGCTGAGAGAGTTCGACGCTCCCAAGGAGGGAGTCTCAATGCAGGAATTCCTCCTGCTTTGCTTCCAGAGTTGAAAGGCCGGAGGCCGTCGGTTCTGCAAAGAGGAGCAGTCGGGCGCGCAAGCAGCTGATGAAAATAATTGTCCTCGCACACAACCCTGCGGCCAGGGGCGCGCGCGCGCGCGCACGCACACACACACACACACACACACACACACACATATACACAACTTGCCTCATCTAGCTGCCCAACCTTAGTATTCCGGGCATGCGGTTTTCAACAACTTGCTTGACACAATAACAAAGACATTTAAATACCAGGACGCAGACTTCACTTTTTAACGTGCTGAGAGGAGCTACTTTCAAAGCTTCCCCACCGCGAATAAACTGACAAAAAATATGGGGTGCACTTATAAATTAAACACCTTACTCTGAAAGCAACGTGCTTTAATCAGGTTTCTAAGGCAATAGCCATCTCTGTCTTTTCTTATTCACCCAAATAATGCCCCAAGAAGGAACCCCTTTACCCAAGAGAGAGCTGGGAAAAAAAAAAAAAAAAAAAGAATTATACCCACTGCTAGTAAAAATCATCTTAAATCAATAGAGCACCACTTGAACTTGAGTTTCCATTGTTTCACTGAATCATCAATGTTTTTAATTAAACAGCTACCCTTTCTGTTAAAACATTACATAAAAGGGTTAGGTTTCTACTTTTGTTGAGGCAGCTGGCGTTTGTTGGCTGTTGTGTTTGAGCAACAGACTGTTCAATAGAAGCGAGAAATAGCTCAACGCGCTCTTAATAGACCTGTTTCAACAATGTACCTTGAAAAGGAATACATTGTGTTATTGTGTTAGTTTGCTACAAACCTATTAAAAGAAAAATAGCATCCATCAGGTCTAACAAAACGCATTTGTATTATATGCACTTATCTGCTTCAAATACACTTCTTGGCACAATATCTAGAATTCAACTAGATCACCAAGAGCTGGATGGAAGAACACATACCAGTTAGGTAATGATACACGGGCTAAAAATAATAATAAAGGAAGGTCTAAACAGACGGTAATTGCCACTTTTTGTTTGTTTATCATGAGAAATGCAGGCACCCCTACTTCAATTGAAAATATCTTGCAAAAGCATGGACTCCTATGACAAAAACAATTTAAAAAATATTTCCAGCGTGGGAATATTGATTCAGATCCCATATTTGGAACGAATCTGATACACTTTCGATAGTAATTTGTTTCAGAGAAGGATTCAGGGCAGAAGCGATGCATTTTAAAAGCAGAATTAAATAGCGCAAAGAGCTGGGTTCTTTAGGGAAATGCATGAAACAAACAAATCGAAAGCAAGGGTTTCAGCCAAGAGGTTGGGGAGCAACGCTGTCTGGCAGTAAGAAAGGAGGTGCTTCTCGAAAGTGCTCTCTTTAAAATGATTTTTAACTTATTTTATTGTGTTTTAAACACAGAACGAAACTTGAAGCAAAGAAACAGGCAGCTTTGCCACTGTGAGACAGAAACTAACTATGGTATGTTTCAGGGAGGGCTGACACTTGGACCACAAATCTTCGGAAACAGAGCCGCAAATGATGAAGCTAATTTAGCTCTGACATCCGCTTAGAGGAAAATACACCCAAAGTAGCATCTGTCAGAGGGAGACGTCTTTTGCTCCCACAAAAGGCAATCGATTTAGTTTCCAACCTCAGAGTGCCCAACATTCACTTTCAAGGGCAAAAATGTTGGGGGCACGAGAGAATAGTATACTGTCTACAATTGAACTCAATTGTCCATAAAAGAGAACTTACATAGATTACAATAGCACGCTTTGAGAGATGTCTATGTTAACAAGTAGATGAAGCAATATTCTGCCCAATGAAGTCAATTGTTTTACATTTCTGAATTAGTTAATTATCAGGTGAAGATTTAGAAAAATGTCACGCTGGAACTTTAGATGACAGTTTTGCCATATTGTGAAATAGCTATATTAGACTTTTCTAGAAGGCATTTGAATTCAAATAACTGATATGACTGCTCTCCACAGTTAAGATAATTTTTTCCTCAAGAAGGGTGTGTGTATGCATGTGCTGGGAGGTAGCTGAGATGTGTTTGATTTATACTTTACGACTTTTCACTGATAATGTCTCCTCTCTAGACCAAATCAATTTTTGAATTAATTCCCTTGAATTTAAAAAATGGAAATGAAGTCATAAACCCCAAATTGCATGTTATGAAATTAGTTTCTCATAAGATTGACAGAAGAGTTGACACATTCAAGGTGAGATTTTTTGATGTATCAAATAATCTACCAAAGATGAAAGAAGTTCACAATAAATTGGTTTGGCCATGATATGATATATTGTTACTAAGTCTTTCTAAAAAGTCTTTAATTTTTCATTTATAACTTTTAGAAATGTTTGTGTGACAGAAGTTAAGCTATCTAGGGGAAATATTCAATGATTTTAATTTGAAGAGATTGTTCAAACAAACAAAGAATCACCAAAGAGATCACTTGAAAACCCAGCAGAGGAAGAAATGTATTTTAGAGGAAGACTGTAATTTGATTCCTTGTTTTATTGTTGGTCTTGAAAATCCTTGATTTTCCACTCTTGCAAAGAATTTTCAGTAATATATGAATGCTAAATATTTTATTTCTTTATCTAAGTAAAAAAAAAATCCAAATAGTATGTACTATAATTTGCCTTCCCTTGAAGAATAGGAAGACCATATGTAGATTATTTTTTATATGCCCCCCCCAAAATCTCCCTCGAAAGAGACCTTTAGACTATTAATTTATTGTCACTCATATCTAGAAAAGTTTTAACCAGTCAAATCTTTTTAAAAAATCTTTACTGCCATTCATCCTAAGCAGCATCTAATTTGAAAGATTCTGTAAAGTATAAGTTTCAAAGGATCTTCTCTTTTCAGTTTCTCGGTCTGCCTTAGGTAGGTAAATGAATATCATTTCAGATTTCCTTTTAGTTTCTCTTGCCCTTTAGCTCAGAAGTATGGGAAGTAAGAGAGGTTAATATTTTTAAAACATTTCTGCCACACGGAATTATTTCAATGCCATTCTCTGGTGTTGTGTCTGAAAAACGGGTGGCCGAGCCCGCTGCCTGCAGCGCCAGACATTCAGCCGGATCCACCCCTGGGCACAGTCGTCAGAGGGAAAAGATTCAGCTTCCAAACTTGATTAAAAACAGCCTAACAGTCTCTGCCCCGCTAAAGAACTGTGAGGCTTGAGAAGCTGAGTAAACTGCCTAGGAGCAGAGGTGGCTGAGGTCTAGATCCCTTTCAGATGGTTATTGAGAGAAGCTCAAAAAAAAAAAAAAAAAAGGCAGTAGATAGTGGGCTGCAGAAGGACAACTTGTCCTCCCAGATCCGAAGTTGAAATCGACTTTACACAATTTAGGTGCTGACAAAGAGTGATTCTACCTTGTAATGTTTCACCTTAATTTGAAGGGAGAAAGGAAACACATGCACATACCAAAGACCTACTGAGGTGCTGGGGAAATGTTAACCTGTTTCTGAGCTTTTTTTTTTTTTTTTTGGCTTCCTTTTGGCAAATACTTCAAAATATTCTTCTCCCCCTGAAGATATATTCTGGGAGATACAATTAAAAGAAAAATAACAAGATGGAAAACTGAAAGAGAAATGAGGAGTGCATAGGTTGGTGAATAAAATAGATGTCTGTCAGCATCTTCTTAAGAATATGTTGTCCTCATTGTTTTTGCATGTGACATTTTTACAGTGAAAAACTAAAGACATCCAAACAGGAGTCCAAATATCAAGAGAAGTGGGAGGTTTCCTTATGTGTTTCAATAGTAAAATGAAAATTGTGTCTGTGTGTGCCTACGTGTTCTCCTTCAATTTGAAATTTTATTCCAGAACGTGGTGCAATTTGTTACTTTTGTGTGTGTGTGTGTGTGGGCACAGGAGGAGGAAAATATGATACATTTGGGGATTTTTCAGTAGTGCTGTGTTTAGTTTTAATTTTCCTGTATTTTAAAATAAACACTTTGACCAAAGCATGTTTGATCTCTGCAAGAAGGAAATATACATTGTGAAGGAATGTGCAGCGGTTGGGTATGAAAATGGGGTTGTGACTCACAGCTGCAGGCAGAAAAAAAAGGCGTCATGGTGTCAGCCAGAGGTGTTCAGTCTAATAATTCAAGCTGTAAACTGTATCCCCTAAAATTACCTACATAATAAATCATTGTGTGAAGAAAAAAAAGTTTGGACTGAAAAGTGTAAGTGAAACAGAATCCTCAGGAGACTTCAATGCTGGGACCTACTGGCAATGATGTGAAATATGGGTTTATTTTGTCCAAAACTTTAAGAATCAGAACAATACTGGAAATTATTCTAGTAGAGCTGATTTTTTTTCTTTTTGCCTTGGGTTTCAACACATTTTTACATAGTCTGTTACAGAAATGGGTTGCACTTTTTCTCCTCTCCTGATCACGCAGCCGAAGCTGCTTCATGGGATTTCCAGTCAATTTATACAGCTTCAAGGGTAAACTCAATTCAAGAATGGCTTTATTTTCAGAAAAATAGTATTACTAAGTTATCAAATACATATCAAGAATGGAGGCAGAAATCTTTCTGGAAATTACCTTAGGTTCCTGTCTCAGATTTCACTGTTGCTTATAGGTAGCAAAGAAAATATCACTTTTATGTAATCTGGTCAATTCACTTGCCTAGGAATTCACTGCAAATTGAAACACTTAGGCACCGTGGTTGGGAAAGCCAGCGTCAAATTCTGGAGACTTGAGAAACGGGAAACTTTGGGATGGAATGCACCCGTTTGGAGTAAAAAGGAGCTCAGTGCCTGGAGAAAAGATGCGATTGTCAAGAGGAAGTTTAAAGGCCAAGGACAGACGAAGTCTTTAAAACAATGAGGGTGAGGAAGTCAAGAAGCAGACTCACCAAAACCACATTGAAACTATTTTATAGTCTCCCCTACATTTCCAGAATTAGTGAGCAGAGAAGCGCCGCACTGGGAACGTGAGCTGTGAGCTCTAGCGTGCACACCGGCCCTGCGACAGGGAGAAAGTCAAGCTGACACGGGTCTCTTTCGCCTGGGCATTTCAAATGAAAATATAAGGAGGAGGGCGGAGAGAGAAGGAAACAAAACGAAGCTCGAAAATACTGGCTCCGAAGTCTGCAATAAAGATTAACTGGAAAAAAGGAAGTCCATAGCAATTAAAACTCCTACCCCGGCTCATTAGTATTCATGACCTTATGTCCAGCTTTTCTGTTTATCTTTCTCCCAGGATCAATATCGAAGCAGCGTGGGCCTGGGAGGAGCCCAAGCCGAGCCCCGCGTGCGCCCGACCTTTCGCGCCCTCCCTACAGGTCAGAGCATCTTCAGAACCGCCCGGCCAACGCCCGCGCCCATGCTCATTAAAGCCACCATTCATCTGCCAGCGGGGAGAGGGAGGGGGAACAGGCCCGGGGCGGTGGAGGGGTGGGGGGAATGGGCAAACAGACCCAACTGACTCCAAAGAGTTTCGAGAAACCGCACGCGGCCGCACCAACCACCGTGGGCCCAGTGGGCCAGGAGTAAGAAAAGAAAAAGGATGAGCCGCGTCTGCAGCAAGAGTCCCAGCGCGGCTTCTGGCCAGGCCCTTGCTGGCTCGGCCTGGTTCCAGACCCCAGATTTTGTTAGGGGGAGGCAACATATAAGAGCCACCTTCATGCCCCCCCAAAGAGAACCCCATGCCCTTCCCAGCCCAACGTGGTCTGGAGCCTCCCCAGGCTTCCGCAGACGTCTGAGAAGCCACCCAGTGTCAGAGCCTTAACTACAACTGCTATCTTTGAAATTATTATTATTATTTCTAACCCCCACCTTCTCTAGGGGCGCTGCGCTCCGTTCCGTTCCGCAGGACCACCGGCTTGGCCTCAGGGACAGAAAATAAAACTGGCTTCGGAGGTTAGGCAAGGAAGAGGCTGAGGCAGGGGTTGGAGAGGTGCGGTGTGTGCGTGTCGGGGGACAGTCAGCTCCTCCTGGTTTAACTGAGAGATGCGGCGCGACCTCCACCCACCCACACCCGGGGGTCAGAAGGTGCGCGGGCAGGCCGGATGGTCTGGCCCATCACGTTCCCAGGGAAGTGGGCCTGAGGGACCCCCGACTGTGGGTAGCTCCCACCCAACTTCGTTTCACGCTGGTGGCCACCTGCCCCAAATCTGTGCGGCTCAGGGCCTCCCCACCCACGAGAGCCCGTGGCTGGGGGATGCCGGAGGAGGTGAGCATGTGTGAGTGCATGTGTGTGTGACTCGGTCTGTGTGTGTGCACGCACGCGAGGGAAGAGGCGCCCCCAGCTCCCGCCTGGCGGCTGCGCTGAACCTCATCCTGAATAAGGGGCAGGAGAGATGCCAGATGCGGGGCGAGGGCGGGACGCAGGGCTGGAGACGAAGCGAAGTGTCACCTCTTCAAAAGCTCGTCGGCCCCTGGGAACAAAAGGGAAACTTGGGAGGGCGAAGAGGGAGCCCCAGCACGGACCTTTCCCCGACAGGGCCCGGGGGTGGGGGTGGGGGTGGGGCGGGAGTGGGAGGACCCGAGCCCCACGTACCCCGCCCGAGATCTGGGTTGTGGCCGCGCAGGGGCGGGGCGGGGCGTGGACGCTGCGGCCCCAGTCGCCCCACAGCCTTGACCGTGAACTCGAATCCTCGGGCTGCCCTGGTTATGGTTTACAGGAGCTCTCATTGGTAACACCCCGTTCAGATTGCCAGCGCTGCCTTTTCGTTCTCAGGCGCCCAGCTGGTCGGGCCTGAGGGTTTATGCTAGATCACCCGATTCGGTCTGGAAGGATCTAGATTCTTCCCTAAAATAAAAACCTAGCAGCAATCTGTTGGAGGCCCGCGGTGGGGTTGGGGGTAGAGAAGAGGGCGACATTTCTCAGGCCCTGTTCTGAGCTGCCAGTTAAAAATAGAACCCATTCATTGCATTCTACTGGGGGTAGCAGTGGACCGAGGCGCTGCAAGTTTCTGTGGAACAAGAGCGATATCAGACTGTAATCAATCAACCCACAAGTCTTTCTTTATTGAACGCCTACTTTGGATCCCGAGGGTCGCTTTCCGTGTCCGTTTAAGTGAAAACGCATCCAGTGGTTCAGCCCAGTCTTGGTGGGATGTTATTGAGGCTTTTATTTCTTAGCTCTTGGTCGCAGGCCTAGCGCTCCCTCTGGGTTATTTCGGTGACATGATGTGGGGGAAGGTAGGACCCGAGTCCCTAGTGAGTACTCGGTGGGTCCCCTCGAGTCCCGCCATGCCACCGGTGCGCTCACCAGGGACCTACCAGAATCCCCTGCCCACCCCACTCCTGCCGACCTGGGTGGGTAACCGGTCACCTGGAAAGCCCAGGCCTTCCTAGCCAACTCCAGGTTGCAAAAGATCAGTGGGGAGCACAGGGAAACCCGAACCTCCGGTCCAGCCTATGATCTGCCCTTGATCTCAGAGTTTTGTGCGGAAAATACACCACTCGAGACTGAAAACATCCGTCTGAAAAAGAGACAAAGGGACCAGGGGGTGGGGAGGAGGAGGAAGAGAGAAGGTGCCAGCAGAAAGGAAAGGGGCTGGACAGCGTGGGACGGGGAGTGCTGGGCCTGTGACCTGTTTCCTTTCTGCGCGTCCCGACGGGCCTCTGCCCTAGCAGCCTCCCTTGCTCGCGCCCAGAGCAGAACCGAGCCTCTGCTCCCAGAGTGACCTTCTCCCCCGCCCGCCCGGGGCTTCAGGGGACATCACTGAACCGGGAGATACTGATACCGATGCCAGTTATCATTGTGGTCATTAATAATGCAGTGAGGATCACGATAATTAATAATAATAATAATGATGGGCCTCCCGAGGGGGCTCCAGCTGCCTCCAGATAAAGCGATTCTCGCGTTCAGGGAGTTACTCGGTGGTGGATAGAGCGGAGCGGAAAAGGAGCGAGCTTGCGAGTTCTGAAGTTCAAGTTGACAGCGTTGACCTGCAGGAACAGTGCCCCGGCCCGGCAGTCGGCCTCCCTGCGGGCAGCGAACCACAGCGCAGCTCTGGATCCCCTGAGGGAGGCGGAAACTGGCCTCAGTTTGGTGGTTCTGGAGGCAAGGCAGGGGCAGGTTAGATTCGGGTCCCTATAGGCGGGGGAGGGGAGACGCCTGCACCGCCCACTCCCAGGCCCAGGTACCTCGAGGCCGCGCGGGACCTTGGGCCGCCTGCCCCCCGCGCGCGCGTCTAAGTTGAGGCGTCCTGACATCTCTGATGCTCTCACACCTTCGCCATCTCCCTCTCCCCCATCCTGTTTCCGGGAACGCGTAGGGCCGAAGTGAAAGGGGGAGACTGGGCCACACCGTCAGGTCTGTGACTTGTTTGGACAAAGCGGCGGGACTCAAGGGCTGCAGAACGGAGAGAGATTTCGCTGCAAAGCTGCTCCCACCCGCCCCCTCACACCCTAGGGTGGACTTAAGAGGCCGCTCCCGGGCTGTCGTCCTCCTCACGCCAGGCCCCTTCCCAGTTTTATTTCCTGCTCACAACCAGGATCAGCGCCCCCGGACCTAAAAGGCCCCCGGCAGCTCTCCGACGTTCAGATCTGGAAAGCGATCCCGCCGACGCAAGGCTGTGACAGTGTCCTCTTCTTGCAGCCTTCCTTCTTCCCCCAAATGAGAAGAAAAGCCCCCAGGCCTTCAGTTGATACTAAAATCACCCCCCCCCTTTCTGATCTTCTCCTTGGGCTCGGGAGGTTGTCTCAAAGCCAATAATTTCCACCAAAAAAAAAAAAAAAAAGTTTAAAACATTTAGAATAGACCATCTCATTCTTGCACAGGTTATGACAAACATTTAATCAGATTCCTGCGCCCTCTCCCCAGGGGGCGGGGGACGTTGGAAAACTGTACATGTTTTCCTCACAGCTTATAATGTGTTCAATGAAATCTCCCAAGGATCAAGTAACATATGCCACTTATTTGAATAATTTTCCTTAATATTATTAGGGGTTATAAATTTGATTTTAATAAGGGATTGATTGCTTCAGGAGCTGGCACTTAGGCATTTCGCTGGACCGTTGGGGAGGGCTGGCCCTGAGGCGACTGTCACCCTCTGGGACACACACACAGCCCCCAAGCTACAGTCTTTCTCTCCCCATTGAATGGGTAGCGTGGCCTCCGGAAGGTCAGGGTTGCCCTTCTCCCCAAGCAGCCCTCCAGCCTACCCTGCTGGTCCCTGCGGCTCAGTCCAGGACCAGAGGGGAAGGAGAGAAGCGCCGGCCGCTGCAGCCAGCCGCGCCATCAGCCTCCGCCAGGAGAGCCCTGAGCGCCGCTAGGCAGTCCTATGGGGGTGTCGCCACTGACGTCCAAACCTTTTCACCGCTGGGGGGTGACTCCGGGACTGCCAGGGCCTCTCTGAGCAACACTGGTACTCAGGAAGTTCTAGAAATGTCTTGATGGCTCAGGGCTTTAAAAACAAATACCCTCATTCCTACCCTTTGATTATTAAAATTATTTTTCCCTTCTTCCTTAGATCATCTTGTTTGAAAACTCTGTTAAACTCTTGCAGGGTAGGCGAGTGAGGCTGCAAACCTTGGAGAAAGCTGGTGGTCCGTCCTTTGCCTCACTCACTTCCACCTGGCCATTTTCATCTTTGTAGCTTATTCTATTTGATTTCACAGAATTCTTGAAGAGGTTCTCTTTTCATTTGGGGCCGATGGTTTGTTGCTTTCCTAAATCAAAATGTAGTCTATTTGTCACCTTCCTCCCTTGAACATCGTGCTTATTGGTGAGCAGCGGCTGGGCAGATAAGCAGGATTTCTTGAGCAAGCTCTCTGTTTAAAATTTCAAGAAAAAAACTTTTAGTAGAAAGGGGCCCTTAAACTATAATCATTGAGCCAAGTTCAAAAACAAAGTACTCAGCTCAGTTTTAAACATGCAATTAAAAATAACTGTACCTCAGCTTTTCAGAGGGAGGGAAAGGAAAGGGGGCAGGGAAGAGGGAAAACAAAGAATAAGGAAATGTTTAGTGCTCTTAAATCCAGTCCAAATAGCTGAAAGAAAGGCATTCCCTCAGATAATGGAGCCATTAGAAACCCTGAAGGTTCCTGCCGCCATTCCTTACAGGGGATTTCCAAAAATTTAATTCACTCTCAGCTACCACACAAAGGACAGAGAAAATAATTTTGAGACTTTCTGCCAAAGGGGTAGTTTGGCCCAGTTTCTAGCATACACCTTCCTCCCCAGAATGCGAGGTGGTGCCTCCCATTCAATCAGGCAGCTGATCCAGACCCATGTCAGCCCTCAGCTGCCTCCCCCCCATTTCCTTGAATAAGTTTGCTAGAAAAAAATAGTATGTTCATGCAGTTTCAACACATTTTATTATATTTCTGTATGCATTACTCTCAAAACATATCACAAGAAATGATCAAACCACTTAAAACCTTCAAATAAAAAATCTGAAACAGTTTATGCCCACAATTGTACATATTTATAGTTAAGAAACATTCTTTATAAATATTGTTTCCTCTGTAGCAAGTTAATACCATAATTTAATTACAAATGGATAAATATGGTAACGGGTATTTACAGAAGGAAGGGTGTTATTACGGAAAAAACTAACGGCACGACGTTTATTCCCCCCCCCCACCAAAATCTTTCATACAGGAACTAACAAATTGAACTTGCAAACGCACTAAAACATCACATGTAAACCCAGCTAACAGAAAAATACATTCACAAGCGTTGGTGGTGGTGATGTGTGAGTGCTGTGGATCAGCATGTTGAAGAAACAGAAGGGAGACTTTGGCACGGCTTGTTTTTTCCAGTCTATAGTTGAATGAAGTTTACAATCAAGTTGCCTCATAAAAAGGAACACAATATTCAATACCACAATACAAAATAAACCATTTTCTTCCACATTACTTAAAAAGAAACCGGGGAAACTAAAAAGAGAAAAGAAAAAGCCCATCACTTGGGGAAGGGAAGGGAAGAAAGGCAGGAGGAACGCAATCCAGAGAATTACAAATGGACAAACTTCTATACACCAAGAAGCCATTAAAACCACGTCGGAGAAGGAAGGAGGAGTCCGCTATGTACAGTTTGTCAGAAGCCTGGGAAAGGGGCGGGAAGGAAAGCGCGCATGGGGGAAGGCATGGAGGGTTTGGTTCAATTTTTTTATGGGTTTTTTTATTTCTTATTTTATATTTTTAGCTTCAGAGACTCCGGAAGGGATCTTTTTGCTTTTCATGCCTAGATTAGATTTAGAAAAAAAAAAAAAAAAAACTTTAAAAAATCCTTCTGCTGGTAAAATCGTTTCCATCATCATAAAAATCAGATTCGTAATTTTAACAACACGGTCACAGGGTGCCCTGGGCGATCGCCACCGGAGGGCTGCCGCGCCAGGGTGGGGACCGGGAGAGAGAGAGAGGCCCCGGCCTCTCACACGTACCATTCATTGAAGTTGGAGGAGAGGCCGCTGTGGCCTCCGGCCGTCCCGCTGCCCCCGCCAGAGCCGCCGCCGCCGCCGCCCCCGCCCGCCCCGCCGCCTCCCCCGCCGCCGCCGCCGCCGCCTCCACCGGAGCCTCCGCCCGCGCCGCCGCCGCCCGAGCCTCCGCCCCGATGCACCGCGGACACCGCCGCCGCCGCCGCCGCCGCCGCCGCTGCCGCCGCCGCCGCCGCCGCCGGGGAGAGGTTGGAGCTGCTCTGGGGCTCGGCGCTGGGGGACACCAGCCCCGGGGGCGTGGACGACTCGTAGCCGGAGCTGGCGGCAGGGGAGGACTCAGAGCCCTGCGGGGAGGACTCATGGACCTTCAAGACAAAAGCCGGGAGGGGAGACCAAAGGGGACTGGGTGTGAGTGCAGCTGCTGTGGGGCCGGGCCCCCGGGAGGAGCACCCCCAGAAATGCCCCCTCGAGGCCCCAGGGAACCCTCGCCTTCCCGGGCCGGCCACCTCGCCCTCCTCCCGGCCTCCCCGGTGGTACCTTCATGTGTTTCCGCAGCGAGCTGGGGTGCGTGTAGGACTTGTCGCACATCTTGCACAGATAGGGCTTATCGGAGGTGTGGACGTGCATGTGCTTCTTCCTGTCGCTGCTGTTGGCGAAGCGCCGGTCGCAGCCCTCGAACTCACACTGGAAAGGCTTCTCCCCTGTGGACACGAACATGGGCGCTTGCTGCCGACGCCCAGAGCCCCCCGGGACCCGCACCCACCCCGGAGGGGGCCAGGCCTCCGGGAGGAGGAAAGAGGGGCGATAAGGGCCTGGCTTCCTTAAACAAGGCGGATCCCTTCTGTGGCAGAACCAAGACGAAATTAACTGCCTTGCCACCTGACAGTCGTGCTCATTAATTTCGTATTTTACTTTTCTTCCAGGCTGACCCGCATTTCCTCAAATTTATGACGAATGTGGGGTAGCACCCCACTCCTGCCTGCCTTTCTATAGTGCTTCTTGGATTCGCAGCTTCTAACGAGTTGGTCTCACCCTGGAGAAGCTGTTATTATGACAAAATATTTGGGGCATTATCAGAATCACACAGGCTGCTGGGCTGCGGTCGGTTTCTCTCTGGGGCCAGTAGGCAATTACGTTTGGAGTTGTTGTGTGTTGTTTGGGGACTGTGCTGTGGATAGTGACTTAGCCAGTATTTTTCGTCCAAAATTCTGCAAATTGATAATCCTAGGCTCACTTCCAGTCTTTTCAAAGAGAAGTTGGGAAAGAGATAAATATCAGAGGTAAGGCAGCACCTGGCGATTGCAGAGAGGCACAGGCTGGGCAGTGGGTGTGGGGGGATCAGCAAAGGCTTTCAGAATCTCCCTGTTTAATTTTCTGGCGGTCCCTGCATCCTGTTGCCAGAATTCCAAATGCTTGGAGTCATTTAGAGGTGTGAGAACTCAAACATTGTTCCACTTGGAAAGGGGACCATTTAACGTTAAATTCCATTAGCACCTAAATTGTTTTTTAAAGACATCCGCTCAGACGCAGGACTCGAAAGCGAGCATTTCATGCAAATAGATTTCTCAAATTTTAAACCTTGTTAAAAGCTTGTCTCGCACCTCGGCTCCCTCCCTTCCCGGAAGAGAACAATAGGCCGCTGGCGCATCCCCACTTCGGAGTAAATATTGACGGGGGAAGTTGCTAAAACATTTGGCTTTCTTTTAGGAAATCGTCTGGCACGATTTCGGCTGGGACCTGGTCATAGATGAATAATCTATGAGGCGAGAGGCGCGTTCTTTCTCGGCTCTCTCTTCTCACGCGATTGCCCCGCGGGGCCTCGCTGCCCCGGGCTCTTGCTGACCCGGTTGTCGGTCCAAGTTTGGAATCGCAAACCCTCTGGTGCCCATTAGAGAATTTCACAAACTGCTGCGAACCCACCGTAAAGCCCCGCGACCCACCTCGAGACGGGCTTTAAAAACGAGAAACGCTTTACAGCTTCGGCTCACACCAGACTCATTTTTAATGGGAAACAGTCCGGGTAAGGACGTTTGGACCCCGAGTAAAAGAAGTGGGAAAACACACAAGCCACTCAAACGCACACATCCGGAGCAGAAAAGCACATTCAGACAAGCTGGCAGAATCCTCTCTAGGCTCGATTCCCGGGCACCAAGTTGGAGAGCAGTTTTATTTTGTGCGTTCTATTTAGTACGGAAATTATTAACCGGGGCTGAGCAGACCAAGCAACTGCCATCACCCAAAGCATACCTTTGACGTTACCGTGATCATTTAAAACTCAATTTCCGCACATGGAAAAACCCAACCCAATAATATTCTTTCATGCTCCAACAAAAGCAAGCTGCTGGCTCTCTCGCACACACAAAAACATCTCCCATCCCAGGGCAGGGGCTGGCGGTCGGCGCGTTTCTCCCAGCCAACCAACCACGGCTTCTCTTCCCCTCTACGCCCCGTCCCTGTCCCGACCCGCGGTTACCTGTGTGGGTCCTTTTGTGGATCTTGAGGTTCTCGGAGCGCGCGAAGACCTTGCCGCAGCCCGGGAAGGGGCAGGGGAAGGGCTTCTCGCCGGTGTGTACGCGGATGTGGTTGACCAGTTTGTATTTGGCCTTGAAGGGCTTGCCCTCGCGCGGACACTCTTCCCAGAAGCAGACGTGGTTGCTCTGCTCCGGGCCGCCGACGTGCTCCACGGAGACGTGGGTCACCAGCTCGTGCATGGTGCTGAAAGTTTTGTTGCAGCTCTTCTTGGGGTTGCTCATCTGCTCCGGGTCGATCCACTTGCAGATGAGCTCCTGCTTGATGCACTGCTGCCGCATGTAGCGGAAAAAGGCACCAGGGTGGTGGTGGTGGTGATGATGGTGGGCGGCGGCCGCTGCCATGTTCATACCCATGTTCATATTCATGGGGCCGTATTGGTTGTGGAGCTGCGCCGCCGAGTAGGGGTCGGTCCGCGGGCTGGCCACCTGGCGGTACTGATCCGAGCGCCCGAACACCTCGCCGGGCAGCCCGAGGCGCATCTGCCCGTTGAGCACATTCTGCGAGCCGTGCGGCCCGTGCTGCTCCGGGAGGCCAGGAAAGAGGAGGTGGCCCTGTGCGTCCGAGTGTGCGTGGTGCAGGCCACCAGCTCCCGGCCCGAACAGCCCATGCTGCCCGCCGCCCGGCGCCGAGTCGCCGAAGCCGCGGCTGCGAAACAGGAAGTCCCGGGTGGAGTTGAAGGGCGGCCCAGAGTAGGAGCCGACATGCGCGGCATGGGGCCCGAGCGCGGCGGCGGCCGCGGCGGCCGCGGCGGAGCCGGGGTAGGCGCCGGGGCCCTGCGACGTGAACGCCGAGCTCTGGCCGGGGGACAACTCGTGCGCGCCCGGGTTGAGCTTGAAGGCGCCCATGTGCGCGGCCGCCGAGTCCACGAAGCCGTTCTGCGCCGCCGCCAGGCTCAGTTCGCGGTCCTGCATCTCCGCGGCCGCCGCCGCCGCCGCGGCGGCCGAGTGGTGATGGTGGCGCGCGAAGCTGCCCACCCCGATGGCCGGGAACTGCGGCCCCGCGTCCAGGAGCATGGCCAGCGCGTCTGCCCTCCCCGCCGACCCCGGCGAGCCCCGCGCCTCCTCGGCTCCAACTCCCGCCCCGCGCGCGGTACGTTCAGCGGCCGCCCGGCTCCGAGCGCAGGCGGCGGAGGTGGTGGCGGCTTCAGGCCCGGGAGCCGCGCTCCTGCGCCCGCCGCCTCCGCCGCCGCCTGGATCTGCCTCGGGCGGCCAGGCGCGGAGCGAAAGCGCGGAGAGGAAGAGGAGGAGGCGGCGGCGGAGGAGGCGCGGGAGGAGGAGGAGGAGGTGGTGGAGAAGAGTCCAAAGCCAGGCGGAGAACCAAAGTGTATTAAAGGAGCTGCGGCGGGGGCGGGCAGGGCAGGGGAGGCGGGCGGGAGGAGGGAGCGGGAGGAGGTGTGGGGAACTGAGCGGAGAGGGGGGTCGACGGGGGGCGAGCGCAGCGGCCCCCACCCCTGCGCGCACTCGCGCGCGCACGCACTCGCTCGCACGCCCGGCGGCCCCGGGGCCCGGCAGCGCCAAGCCGCGCCTGCAGAATGAAATCACAGCAGCCGCGGGGCCAAGGTGCCGGACCGCGGCGGCCGTGCACGGACTAAGCACGCTGGCGAGGCGAGGTCCGAGGCGACCTCCGCGCTCGGCGCCCCGGCCCGGCGCGCCCGCGGCTCCACCTGACCGCGGCGGGGGAGCTGGGGCGGCGGACGGAGGCCGGGCGCCCTCTCCGCGGCGCGCTCTGTCGGCTGCTCCCTCCCCCGCGGCCCTAGCCGCGCCGCCCTGCGCGCGGCGGTATTGTTCGGCTTCGCGGCCGCGGTATTTAGCCCTCCTCGTCCTCCGTGCTTGGCATTGGCTGCGCCTCGTGTAGTAAACTGGCAGCGGCTACGAATTCCCCCAGATGAAGGAAGCTGCCGCGCCGCTCCCTCTTTCTTTAAGTTGTGCGGGAGGAGGAGGAGGCGGGGGAGGAGGGGGAGGGGGCTGTGGGAGGGGAGAAGGCAAGCGGGGGGGGGCGGGAGGAGGGGAGGCTGAGCTGGAAAACAATAACAACAATAAAAAAGTGTTTTCTAGCTCGCTCCCTCCCTCTCGCCGGTCGGCCCGGGACACTGGATCCGGAGTGGGCGGCCGCACCCGCGAGAACCCAGCGGAGTGCGCAGCCCGAGCAAACGCGAAGAGGCCGAAGTAGGTTTCCCGCTTTCGGCTGCGGTGGACTCCGTTCGCCACCGCCTCCGCCTCTGCCTCTGTTTATTTCAGTGGGCGCCAAAGCCGCAGCCTTTTATTTTTTATTTTTTGTCCCCTCCTTTTCCTCTCCCCTCCCCCCTCTGCCCCGCGCCTCCCACCCAGGTCTCCCTCCTTCCCTCGGGCTTCAGGCCGGGCCTCCCGCTCACACCGCCCCTTTAACGGCGGCTCCCGCCCCGCCCGCCCTCCCGGCGCCGCCATTGGCCGCTGAGGCCCCGTCAATCCGGCGCCCCCGCCCCGCGACCGGTCCGCCCCTCCTCCCCAGCGCCCCTCCAGCTCCCCGCCTCCCCGACCGCTGCTGTTGGTGGCAGCCCGCCGGGTCTGCCAGCCTACCGCTCTTCGCCCGCGCTCCTGGCGCTGCGGCTCCTCGTCCGGCCGGCCGCGGCGCTCCCGGGAGCCGGGCGGCCCGCATCGCGCGGGGCTGGGCCGCGGGGTCACAGCGCCCTTGGCTGGGCCCGAAAGGGACGCCACCCTGCTCTCGCGCCCTTCTGTAGAGGCCACCGATTCCCCGGGGACCCGAACCGCTCCTGGCGGGCACCTAAAGCGGGCACCCCTGGTTGCCCGAGAACCTGGCTAGCAACCAGGCCGCGGGGCGGGAGGTTCTGCGTGCCGGGACGCTGCAGACCCGGGCCTCCCCCTTCCACCGCCCCTGGAGGGCGCCGCGGGGAGCGGCCCGGGGGCCGGTCTCCTGCCCGGTTGGCACGCTCCTTGTCCGCGCCCATCCCCCCAACACACACTTTGTCAACTTGTTCTGTGGTGTTGAAAACACAGGTGCGGGATGGAGGGCCTAGAGAAAGCCAGGCGTGCCCCTTCCTCCCACCCTCCGGACACTCACCCAGACGCCGCCCTCTCCCCGGCCGCGGCCCCCAGCCGGAGCTCAGCGCGCTCCGCTCCCCCCGCCGCTCGCGTCCTCCTGTGATTACGGCTGTAAACACTGGGCAGCGGCCCCCGCGAGGGAGGTGGTTGTTTGGAAGTGGTTTAAAGATGGTGTCACCCTCGGGGTGGATGCCCAGAAGCCCGGGCCTCTGCCACGGTAGGGTGGGAGGTGTGGGGACGCCCTAGGCGCGCGGCCAGGCAAGGCTCAGGCTGCAGTTTGGCCGAGGGTCAGGCTCAGAGCCTCCACAGAAGAAATCTCCAGACCGGTAGGGCTTAAACCTTCTAGAAGACATGTATCAAGCCTTCTCCAGGAGCGGGGACCACCCCCTCGAGGCGGTGGCGGGCCCGAGGCTGCTCCCCGTGCTGCGCGGGGACTGCCTCGCGGCCCCGGGGCTCCGGTCATCCCCCAGGCCCCCGGTTGGCCGCTGCGGACATTTCCTGTCCTGCCGCTGAAAGCTGGCGCCCCGGAGGTAACCGGAGAGGGACCGGCGGGCCCGGAGGCTGCGGAGGTGTAAATGGAAGGCCTGAGGCCAGCGCCTTCGCCTAGCTAGAGTGGGGAACAGCTTTTTTATTTATTTTTTCCTTTAAACAAATCTCTGGGAGTTGAAATAAAATTCAAGTAAGAGAAAATAATCCACACGCATTTCAAAATTTCATGTTGAAATGCAATCAACAAAAACGCGGGAAGACAACTCTAGCCGGCGATCGCTGGCTGAACTGGGCTCTCCCGCGCCGGCACAGGCAGCCTCTCCCGGCCGGAGCGGGTCTCTCTCTGAAGGTCGGACCGGCCGCAGCCCCTCGCATAAGGGGCCCTATGCACTCCCGCTGTCCCCCTTCCCTGCCTGGAGGGGGGTGGGAGAGAAGGAAGGAGGCCGGGGCATTTTGTCTGAAAGCCAGGGAGTTTGCCTGAAAGCTGGGGATTCTCGACTTCTCTGAAGGGAGGAAATGTTCCTCTTCTCCACACACCTCTCTCTATGTCGGGGGGAGGGGGAGGCAAATGCCAAACTGCCCTCCTAAGCGGAGAGGGACCTGAGAGACAGAGACGGAGACGGACTCCAGGCAGGAAGGCTGCCCTGCTACAGTGAATCTATAAAATTGCCCGGTGCACAGCCTTTCACACTTGCTTATTTTATTCATCAATATGTACGGCGGGGGAATTGGAAAAGCTTACTCCAAAAGTGTTTCCAAAAGAAAATATTCTCTTAGAGACTGGTCGTGAGAATAGCGATCCTGCACATCTCCAAACCTCACTTCCCTTCCTTCTCCCAAGCCATCAGACTTCTTCAAGTCCTCCTGCCTCCGCACTTTCTCGCCCCCGCTGCGCGCCTCTGCCCCTCTCCTCTCCGCCCCATTCTCTCCTTTCGCTTCCATTCCTCTTTGCAGCGCCCATTTCGGGCCGGCGCCGCTGGGCGCTCGCTGGCCCTGGGTCCGGGGGCCGCGCGGCCGGGTGGTGGGGTGGAAAGCTAATTCCCGCCGGAGACCCTGCGGGCTGGGCCCTCCTGGCTATTCTTTCCGGGCTCCAGTTCTCCTCCCTCTGCACGACACGGAGGAGCTGAGCCAAGTTCAAAGTCACGTCGCCGTCCCCTCTTAGAAGCGCTTTATTTCTCTACAAACTGCAAAACCCCTTTGCCTCAAGACACAGTTTTGTTTTGTTCTGTTTTTTTTAAAGGAAGGAAAGGGGAGAGAGAGAAAGAAAGCAAGAGAGAGAGAGAGAGAGAGAAAAAAAACCTGCAAAGGCTTTCAGAGTCATTGCCTCAAAAGTACATTTGCGCTCCTTGGCCGAAGGAAAAAAAGCGGCGAAGCTGAGTTCCGCGCCCTGTGAGTGAATTCAGTTTTTCAACAGGTTTCTAGAACGGCCCGCCGTGTCGGGGTCAGACCCTCGGGACCCACAACTGTCCCCATCGGGCAAACATGTACCCTCTTTGTAAGTTTTCCAAAATTGTTCTTTGGAGATCTCACAGAGCCTGCGCCGGGCTAGGCCAGCGAGACTCCAGGCTTTGCTGCATGTGGATGGCCCTGTATGGCGGGCCCCTGGGTGCCAGGGCTGGCGTCCCTTTCCCGGCAAGTGGAGAGAATGACAGTGTAATAGATAATTCGGGTTGTCTTCAAAAAAACAGAAAATCCCATCAAATACTCATTCACTGAACACCTTGTTGCGGTTTGTGGGCTTCTGTAAAGGGTTGACTATGATGAGAATTTTGTGTACATATACATAAAAACAATGCAAATGCACACACAACATATTCACACACACACAGGTGTATCTCGTTGGCCAGGAGAAACCAAAAACAAACAAGCAAACAAAAGCGATCTTTGAATTGGAAAGCAGAAACACTCGGTGACCATACCACTCAAACTTTTAATTTTCCTCTTAAGGAAAGGGATGGAGATGGGGGAAGAGATGGGAGGGAAAAAAATGTGGAATCAGCTGTCTATATACACTGGACAAAAAAAAAAAAAAAAAAAAAAAAGAATTTCACAGGATTTCAGCACTATCCTCTGTATCACAGACTCATAAATTCAACAAGATCATCAACAGGATATTAAGTTGCAGGTCACCTTTGATTCAGCCTCTCAGCCACTCCTGGGCTGGGCGACCCCTGACCCATGAAGGACCACATGTGTGGTGGGGGACCCCCCTCCCCCGTAAAACTCACCTAGAACAAAAGATCTTTGTCCGAGGTTTAAAGAAGTGTAATGTAAAAGAAGGGGAAATCTGTAATGTAAAAGAAAGGGAAATTGTGAAAATCTCAGCCAATGTTGTAACTTTTAAATACCATTTTTAAGAAGGGGGAGATTTAGTGGAGGTGGGGAGAATCATAGGATAAGGCCCTCTCTAGTCTGCTAAAAGAACTTCTTTCTACAGTTAAAATTTACTGTTCTGTAACTGGGCCTATAAAAAGTGTCTATATAAAATAAATCCTCACCAGCAGTTTAGTGTTAGGGATGCAAATGTTTGTGTATTTGTCATTAGGGACTCAGAAAAAAATAGAAGCCAACATTTCTAGGTGACAGTGGTTGGTTGTGCTTTTGCAAAAGTAAGAGGACTAATTGTTCTTACTTTGTCTCCTTTCCTGATGGGAGAGTTTCTACTGCTGTAAAACAAAGCAAAAACAAAAACAACCCCCAAAACAGAAGGCATTAGCTTACTTCAATGTGTTTAATTATTTTGAGGGCCGTTACCCTTTGGGCTCCCAGGAAAACTACATCCAGGGAGGCTGAATACCGGTGACAGGCGAGCAGCTTTCCAATAAACTGCAGTATTATTGCAATAGACTTTGTAATACAATTTATGCTGTCATTCATAAATAACAATGCCATATGTCAACCATATTGCTTACACAAGTAAATCCGTCAACGTGTCACTATTTGATTTATCTCAACAGCTTCTTCAAATATTGAAGTATAGATATTGGAAGGGGTATAGAATGGGGAGAAACTACCCACAAAATTTGAGATTAAAAATAAAAGCACAACCTCTCCTCCTCCTTTATCCCCCATCCAAAAACATTCTAAAGGATAAAGCATGAAGGGGAGGAGAAGCACATCTTGGAGCCAACATAAAGAAATATTGGGCGTTTATACGAACTGTGAACACGTAAGGGGGTTTCTGCTTCCTGTGTGGACCTTCTAAGCATTTTAAAAAAGACAACAGTTAGACATTTCCCAAGAAATTACCAATCTTAATTGTCGAACGTGCGTCAGAGGCCATTCTCCAACAACCCCCATCCCTGAGGGTAAAAATGATTGATAACCAAATGATAATATTTAATGACAGGTCAATTTTACTCAACTTATATTTTCGTAGTGGGGAAGTGAAGAGAGCCGTAATTTTTCAAGGGCTTTTAAGCACTAAGGTCAGGTGGAAATGGGATGAGTCCAATTCTTGAGTGTCCAAAACAAACGAACAAACAAACCCCAACGTTTCAATTATGGTCACATAACCCAAGCTTCTGGGGTTTTATGTTTGGCTTTGTTTTTAATCCTCATTAAGTCCATGTTCATGGGACAGGGATCAAAAATTTTATCAAGAAGCACATTTTTGGTTACTCTTAGCCTCACACATAGCCGTGGAGTCTGAGGATTCAGCTCGGGCTCAGAAGGGCGGGAAACAGAGGCAACCCTCCGAGAAGCTCTCAGACAGCTGAGAATTGCGCGGTGCTTCCCGGCACCCAAGGCCCCAGGGCTGGGTCGCAGGTCCCACGAGGTCAGGTCACCAGTGGTGAGGGCTAGATGGTGGGGATCTGGTCCCTGCCGAGTGCAAGCCGGGCAGGTGGCCGGGTACCTCATTGCCTAGTCGCCACCTGGCGAGCTTGACTTGGGAAAAAGCCCTTGAACCCAAAGTCCTGATCACTTCCGGCCATGTCAAAGTTCAACTAAAATGCAGTTTTTGTGGGCCCCTTTGCTCACCTAGCCCCGGCTTTAGAGAGGACTCCTCACTCCCTCTTTCATTGTCAGCTGATAACCCTCCTCCTCCCAGTTGAGCACCCACTGGAGCCCTCGGGCTGGGCTACAAAAGTCCTCTGAGCCCTCAAATGACTCGGGGCACCCTCTCCGCCCTTGAACCTGCCTCTGGAGCAGCCCAGATGGCACAAGGCTCTCCAAACCCGCCGGGCACCCTCTGCAAGGAGGCCGCCCTTGCGGAAACCACGCGGGACGGGCGAGCCGTAAAGCAATTGCAAAGGCAATAAAAGGCAACTCGGTGGGTCCCCCAGCTCCTTTCTTGTCCACCTCACTGTCCCCAGCGTACCCCCTCCCCTCGCCTGCCGAAACAATCAAACAAAGGCTCAAAAGCCAGGAAATGTCCAATTCACTTCCCTTAGAGTTTATTAATTGCCCACACCCATCGCAAGGAAACTTGGCTATGTTCAGGGACGAACGGAGGGCACCGGGGAGCCACAGACCCCCCTTGGCGCAGCGGGAAGCCGTGAGCGCCCGCCCGGGCATCCCCAGAGACCGGGCTCTGCCGCCTCCTGGCAGCGGAGCGCGGCGTGGCCGCCGGGTTCGGGCCGGCTCGGCGTTTACTGTCCCTCTCCACCCTCTTCCCGCCTTTGTTTGGGGCCGGGAGCCGGTTGGGGTTCGGGGTGCAGCAGAGAAGGCTGGAAATCGATGTTCCCCCAGGAGCACCTGTCGACCCCACAAAGGGCGTTTCCACGGATCGTCACGTTGCTGCCCCACATAAGCACCTCCGCTGCAGAAGTGCAGACAAGGGCATGGGTTTTGAGGATCCACCCTGACGACCAGCACCACCGCGGAAATACGGGGCTAAATCCACAGAACTGGCATAACGACTTCTACAGCCCCCTGCTTAAAAAAAAAAAAAAAAAAAAAAAAAAAACCCACATTGCTGTTTATTATTTTCTTCAACGTCCTAGAAACTGTTGGTATTTACTTAGGAAGTGTGACACAGTTATTGGGTCCTTAGAAACTCGGGATGTTAAGGGGTTTTAATTTGGCTCCCAAATGGCTTGAAAAAGAACCAGCGCACCTGGGGTCAGGCGGGTCATCACAATAACAAAAAGCGCGTCTACAAAATAAAAAGCTCTTTTATAAAGAAAGGCAATCCCGGAAATCCACTGCGAGCCTTCCTGATGACCATCTAGCTAGGCCTATTCTCAGGTTTAATTGGCAGGCGGTTTATTGGCGCCTTATTGGTGTTGATTGAAATTTTGCTCCCAGTTCTTTCTTTGAAGAATTAGCATCTCAAGTCGATTACCTGAGTCAATTATCTTTTTAGGGTCTGAGTTTGGTCATAAATTTGCAAATATTCATTAAACACACTTTGTAAATATCTCTTTCTAATCGCTACTCAAATCTCTAACATTTCCTTAAAAAGTCTTTCTGTTTTAAAGCTTCCATAAAAAGAAATTGATCAGGAAGCTATATTTGAATTAAGACATATTAAATAGATGACAGATACATATCACGCTGTGTTTAACAAGAGTTGTACAAGGAGGCGGGTTCCAGATTCCGCACGGCTCTGCTGCACCATTATTCACATTTTTACAGCCTTTCCTTCATGCCTTCACCCATTAAACCATTAAATTTCAGCAATTCAATAAAACAAAGCAGTTATAATTTTGAGGAAAAGCTATTTTGAAGGAGGTGGAGGTACCCATTTTATTGCACAATAAAAATGCTCAACAGTCTATATTAAAGGCTAAGTTGGGTTTATTTTCTTCTTTCTTTATTCATTCTTTCTGTTTTGTTTTGTTTTGAACTTATAACCTGCAGGATTGAACGCAAAGCTGCCATTATGGAAGTATTGACGAGTATTGCTAAAAAATTCAAATAAAGGAAATATTTGAAATGTTCTGAGAGGAAATGAAGATAGTGGTGACAATTCCACATATGATTCTTTCTCCATAAAGCATTCATAGAAATGACACTGTCCTCCCTCCACCTTGCCTAGGTGGCTGGAGACCCTTTAAGTCTTTGAAAATTGTGGAAGGACTCTTCCTCTCCAAATACAGATGTGGATTTTGTCACTGCTGTTTATTAAAAACTTTTCGTTGTATTTGCACTCATGCCTCTCTTATTTCCCCGTATTTGAGCTTCATGAAACTTAAAGAAAATGCCCATTTGAAATTTGATTGTACTATTTTCTTTGTTTGCTTGTCAGTTTTATAAGAGAAATGACATTCCCAAGGCTCACAGGGAAATTCCCTGTTAAACATTGTTAGCACCAATGTAAATGGGCTACCGAATCAGCTCTTTTGAAAATAATTCTTACCACTTCTCAGGACGATCTCGCAGATGATGGCTTTATGTAGTCTTTAAAAATAAAAAAAAAAACTTGGACAGTAAACGAATTAAGCTGGTAACATGTTTGACTGTATCCCAAAAGAAAAAAAAAACACTTTTTAGTCATTATCCTCTTTTTTTTCAAATAATTTTATTTAGGGCAGGAAAATAAAAATTAAAAACCCTGAGCTTAATTTTTGAGCATCATGGAACATGGCAAAATTTTAAGGTGTTTTCTTGTTAAAACTGAAGTGACACTCTGGGGCAGTAAGGACCCTAAAGTGTGAGGGATGTCACATTTCTCCGCCCCCCCCCAAAGTGATGCAAGGACCTATTTCACTTTTTAAAAAGATTTGATAGCAACTCGCTTGAAAGGGATGGGGCTCACTTTTTTTTTAGAGTCAGTTTTTATGGTTTTCAAGTAAAACATCTCTCCTGCTAGATGAGCTTATTAGAAAATAACAGGATAAAAGGTCATTCTATCAGCATATAAACCGCAAAGATACTGATCCAATAAAATGATTATTTTATTGGATCAATTCTAACTTGTGGTCCTTTCAAAGAAACTGAGGCACCCATGTGGAGTGCGTTCTGGACCGGAAGGAGAACTTCTGCTTAAAGGATATCGTTTATTTAGCCGCTTCCCTCTGGAGAGATGCTGTTTGGCCTGCCCTGCCACTGTTATCTCCGAGAAGCAAAAGTTAGAATCGCTGCCCGATGTTTTTTGCCCCCCGGTAGATCTAATTGGAAGTGGCAGATCTAGAACCGATGAGCAGTGAGATTACACTTCGAGCCAACTCCTTTGAACCATGTTGAAAAGGATCCCATGAGCTAAAAAGTCGAGGTAAAACGGTTCCTTTGGGGAAAGATTTTTTTTGACTTCACCTGGTGTTTTGCAACCAATAGGATTTTAATATCCTTCCTCATTCCATCTACTGTCTGTGCGCCCTCTGTGAGCGCTCGGTAGATTGAGTGTCCTTCCCAAATAAGAAGTTTCTAGTATCACCTCTACGAGTAGGATGACGGTCATACATCTGTTCACCCTCCTCCCCCAGTCAGCAGCCCGGAGCTCTTCCAAAGGAAGGGATGCTGCATGCAGTGAGCGAAGGCTTTTGAATTTGGGGGCTCCCCCCGCCTTTTGCTCCCCGGGGGGTCCCCAGCTCAGAGCCTCCAGGCGCCCTTCGGCCGCGTGCCGGCGCACGTTCCCCGCAAGGCGCGTCATGGGAACGCGGGACGCTGCGCGCGCAGGCCCGGAGCAAACTTTCTGCAAGTGCAACTTGGGAATCCCTGGGGAGGCGGGGACGCAGGGCTCGGGGAGAGGAAGGGGCGCGAAGCGAAAGCGAAGGCGGCCAGGAGCAGAGGGGCGGATGCCCGCTGAGCCTGAAAGGGAGCCAATCGGTCAGCCGCGGCTGCTGCCAATCACGCGGCTCCCTCCAATCCCACCCTTGCTATTTCCAAAATCTCGGTCCCACTGCGCAGCTCAAATGTGGTGTCTGCTCTGCCAGTCGCTGGAGGACAGAGTGGGAACGGGAATAAGCAGAGTTCGGAGGCTAGGACAAAGAAGTTAAAGAGCGCCTAACATATACATGTTTTTGAAGGCGGGCAGAGGAAAAAAAGTCCCCCCAGTGAGTCTGTGTAGTTCTGATGGAGACCCCTTTGAGCAAGAGGAACCCGCCAGCGCTGAGATTAGCGGATTTGGCAACAGCTCAGGCCAGGCCACTTCAGAATATGACAGGCTTCCCGGCGCTGGCCAGCGCGGCCGCCCACTCCCAACTCCGCGCCGCAGCCGCGCACCTCCGCCCTCGGGACCTGGGCGCTGACCCCGGCGTGGCCATCACTCCGCTCGGACCCGAGCACATGGCCCAGGCGAGCGCGTTCGGCCTCAGCCCTCCCTCCCAGGCGCTCCCGGCACAGCCCGAGGCCCCAGCGGCCGCCTCCCGCGCTGCAGCCTCGGTCTCGCACCCGGGCGCCGGCACCTACCCTGGCGGCGGGGGCAGCGGTAGCGTGCAGTTCTCCGCGCCCGCGCCCCCGCCCCCAGCCCCTCCTCTTCCTCCCTCCCTTTCACCCCCTCCCCCTCCTCTTGGCCTCTCGGGCTACACCACCACCAACAGTGGCGGCGGCGGCAGCAGCGGCAAAGGCCACAGCAGGGACTTCGTCCTCCGGAGGGACCTTTCCGCCACGGCCCCCGCGGCGGCCATGCACGGGGCCCCGCTCGGAGGGGAGCAGCGGTCCGGCACCGGCTCCCCCCAGCACTCGGCCCCGCCTCCCCACTCGGCCGGCATGTTCATCTCGGCCAGCGGCACCTACGCTGGCCCGGACGGCAGCGGCGGCGGGGGCCCGGCGCTCTTTCCCTCGCTGCACGACACGCCGGGAGGCCCCGGCGGCCACCCGCACCCGCTCAACGGCCAGATGCGCCTGGGGCTGGCGGCAGCGGCGGCAGCCGCGGCGGCTGAACTGTACGGCCGCGGGGAGCCGCCCTTCGCGCCGCGCTCGGGGGATGCGCACTACGGTGCGGTGGCGGCCGCTGCAGCCGCCGCCTTGCATGGCTACGGAGCCGTGAACTTAAACCTGAACCTGGCGGCGGCGGCTGCTGCCGCGGCGGCCGGACCCGGGCCCCACCTGCAACACCACGCGCCGCCCCCGGCGCCGCCACCGCCGCCCGCGCCCGCGCAGCACCCGCACCAGCACCACCCCCACCTCCCAGGGGCGGCCGGGGCCTTCCTGCGCTACATGCGGCAGCCAATCAAGCAGGAGCTCATCTGCAAGTGGATCGACCCCGAGGAGCTGGCCGGGCCGCCGCCGCCCCCACCCCCGGCCGGCGGCGCCAAGCCCTGCTCCAAAACTTTCGGCACCATGCACGAGCTGGTGAACCACGTCACGGTGGAGCACGTGGGCGGCCCCGAGCAAAGCAGCCACGTCTGCTTCTGGGAGGACTGTCCGCGCGAGGGCAAGCCCTTCAAGGCCAAATACAAGCTCATCAACCACATCCGCGTGCACACCGGCGAGAAGCCCTTTCCCTGCCCCTTCCCGGGCTGCGGCAAGGTCTTCGCGCGCTCCGAGAACCTCAAGATCCACAAGCGCACTCATACAGGTGGGTGTCTGTCCCCGGCCGCGCCGCCGCCGCCGCCTCCCGCGCCGCCGCCGCTTCTGCCGCTGCTTCTCTTCCTCCTCCTCCTGCTCGCCTTAATTTTTCCCTCCTTCTGCTGCTTCTCTTCGCATACGTATAACCCGGACATGTGACTTCTTTTTTTTCTCTCCCCCCTTTTTTTCTATGAATAAGTAATTCGATAGCACACACAGGCCCCGCGCTGGGTTCCCACACGGTGGAGTCTCCAGCGCTCCCGCAGCCCCTCCGCCGGGACCGGCAACGCGCTCCAGCCGCCGCCGCCGCCACCCCGGAGCAGAAGCAGCCACCGCCGGAGCAGGAAGGCGCCCAGGACGGTCGGCAGCCCCCTTCCGCCCGGCCCCGGGAACTTGGGGAGGGCGATGGGGAAGGAGGGCCGGAGCCGCCCCGGCGGCTCTTCCCTCCCCATCGGATGTCAGGTCCCGCGCGGTCGCCGTGCTCCAAAGAGCGGGCGTGCGAGGGGCGCGTGGGATTTGCTGCGGTATTGGGGCCGCGAGGCCCAGCTCGGTGTGGCCCCTCCTGGAGGGGAGAGGGGACCCTGTCCCTCCGGGGAGGGGTGCAAAATGCGAAAGTAATGCGCCCTCGGGCTTCCGGGGACCTTCCCCCTACGCACACACACTCGCCCACCGTTACACACCCCACAGTACACGTTCATGTGCACACACACATCACACGAACAACTTCACACACCCATATGCCCTCATACACCCCTCCCTCATTTCTGGAACGTCCTTGTGCCCTGATGACACAATCACAGTTACTCATTTACACACCTTCATCTACACCTATACGCACACGCGCCGTCACACAGTTTATCACACATGCCCTAGAGGGTGCTGGAGAAATTGGGTTCTGTCCATTTAAAGGAAGGTTCTCCTTGGAGGAGGACAGGGCGAGCTGCAGAGTCTCCAGCGGTCGTTGGGGCCTACCCCCCCCGTGGGACTTGGAAGGAGCCCCCGGCACTCTGGGGAACCCTCCCGTCCCCACCCCGAGCCCTGCCGTAGGGGGTGCCACGGCCGCGGCCTGGGGCGTGGGATGTCGCCAGTGGGCCGTGTGGCCCTTGGAACAGACGAGCGCGCTGGGCAGAAGCGCTGATGAGCGCGAGTGCAGTCGGGATTTATAGGGACAGACAATATTATCCCTCGGAGGACACTTAAGTAGAGTTTACATTCAGTAATTACTTGGCTGATTTATCGGCGCGGCGACGACGAGGAGGCAGCGCCGGGCTTGGGCCGCAACGCCTGGCCAGCGGCCGGGGCCGAGGCCACTGGAGGAGGGGTGAGGGGCATCTGCGTGAGAAGCCGGGTCCAGGGGCCCGAGGCTGGAGCCCCGGGCCTTGCTTCTGTCGCCGGTACCTGACAGGCCTCCTGCGGACTGGCTCGCTGACCGGCTGGGAGCGCGTTTTCCCCCGAGTTCCGTTTGCCAGCCCCTTTCTTCTCTAATCGGGATCAGTCCGACTTAATGATTTTGCCAAAAGGAAGCGTCCCGCAAGGCTCTCGTAAAAACTCCCTGGCCCGCTAAGCCAGCTGCTGGCCCCCGTGCCCAGCACTTGCCGACGGGACAGGGGCCTGGGGCTGTGAGCGGGACGCGCGGGGCGCGCGAAGTGAAGCCGCCCCCAAAGGAAACCCCTAAAAGCGGAGCCCGCGACCTCGGGCCCTTCCCGCCTTTCCAGGCCTCGGAGGGGAGTAGATCATCCCTTGGCGGGCAGGGGGCTGCCCGGAGGTGAGGGCCGTTTCCGCCCGGGTCAGGCAAGGAACTGGAAATTGACTGCGCGGCAGCTGACCGGGTGTCGGCTCTCCGGCCCCCGGGGACAGGCAGCCTCCCGCCCCCCTCGAGGGCGGGCCCCAAGGGGGCGTGCGCGCGTGCTGCCGGGGGCGGAGACCCGGGCGCCGAGGGAACCCGGGGCCGTTTTGTTTTCGGGTTCCTTGTGCGCAAGGTTGCATTCTCGCCTGGCTCGCGGCGGCTGCGTGGGCCTCGCCGGGTCCCTCGGGCAGGGATGGGAGCACCCTCGCGTTGATGCTCAGACCCGCGCCGGGTGTTTTGGGCCGTCCCTGGGCCGCTAAGCCACTGAGCACTGTGTCCAGAGAAAGGCCAGGCCGGGCTCCCTGCCCCATCACAAGGCTCTCCCTTTTTGGGGGTTACCCGGGATCCCGGAACGGCTTGATCAAAGGGAATAATCCCCGGCCACTCCTGAAGGCCCATTTCCTGACCCACGTGTCCCCAATTCCATTTATAACCTTCCTCTGGGCTGGACTCGAGTTCTCACACGTAGCTTCCCTCACTCTCTAAAACTCTGTAAGTAGTTAAATTCTGACGTGACCCCTCTGTCAGAATCTGAAATGTAAACATTAGGGTCTCTCACCCTTTCTAGGCAGGGAGAATTTGCTAACTGCCCCCCTCCCCGTACGTAGGCCCCCCTGAATAAAAATAGGCAATTCTATCACCCTTTCTCTTTTTTCTACTTTCTTCCATCTCTCCTTTATCCCTGCTTTTCTACCTTTCTTTCCACTCCGTATCTGCCTTTTCTGGGTCTGATTCTCCCCCCCACCCCGCCCCGGTACGCGGGCCTCTCACTGTTGTGGCCTCTCCTGTTGCCGAGCACAGGCTCCGGACGCGCAGGCTCAGCGGCCATGGCTCACAGGCCCAGCCGCTCCGCGGCATGTGGGATCTTCCCGGACCGGGGCACGAACCCGTGTCCCCTGCATCGGCAGGTGGACTCTCAACCACTGTGCCACCCGGGAAGCCCCTGGGTCTGATTCTTAATGCTTCTCTTTCAACATGTGCAGCCAGCAATGTCCAAGCCGTTTATTCTGCACAATCCAAGATACTTGGCTTGTGCAGAAACATAAGAATTCTAAAAAGCAACATTGCACATTTGCATAGGGTGAATAAAATTACTTAAACCTCCATGATGAAGAAAAGCTGATTATAATTATTTTTGGAAGAATGCTATATTAAATTAGTATTAGCCAACTTAAAGTGGAATGTAGAAATCGGGACAAATAACCAGTGTTTTGATAAAACTCGGTTAACTGTTTTTGTTGCAGCCCCTCTACAGAGAATTTTTAAAGGTTACGATTATCATTGCATTATGTTGTGTTTTTCCCTCTCTTCATGGCCCAAGGCAGGAGGTATATTAAATAATATAAATATATTATAAATATTAAATGATAATATTTAATTTTGCTTTAAAGCAGTATTTCCAGGTAGTATATGTTATATTCCAGGCATCTGAATACTTTTCAGATGTGCTAACGTACTCTGGCATTGAAGCAATTAGCATTGATGAAATTAAAAAAGAGAAAATTACACTGAAATATTTGTACAGGAAAGTCCACCACAGAAATTTATGTACACTAAGCTGTCTTAATAGTTGTTTGGCTTTTTAAAAAATAAATTGTCAGAAACCAAGGAAAAGACCATATCTTGTGTGTCACCAGAGTAGCTGCTGAAATGTAGAGAAATTCAACTCTATTTTTTAAATCATTTAAATATAAGGAATATATTTATTATACCACAATATGTATGAGATAACATGTTCAGTTATGGACTCAAATACATCAAGTTCATGGATACTAAGGGGAGGGGGAAAATTCATAGTTACCTGCTGTCTTCCTGTTTCTGCTTTTTAATACCAAAGTGTAGTGTGGCTGCATATCTGCTCGTCTTACTGAGCATTTCCACCACCTGGACCTTGGGCCTTGTGTTGAAAGGCCCTGTGCTCCTGGGGTGGGTAGGGCAGCTTAAAGGGGCGATGGGCCCAGAGACTCTGGTAAACAGTCGATCTTTTTTGGTTGTTAAACAGTGTTAGAATAAGAAGTCTGCTTATGCCATCAGGGGATGCCAGGTTCTGGCTAAGGCTTGTAGTCTTTATTAACGTTTGTTAAGGTTCTGTTCCTCTAGGGTCTCAACTGCCCAGCAAGTTGTGAGGAAAGCTGGTAGAACGAAGAGGGCAACAGCCTATTCTCTGCCCAGCTAGGCTTATAAAAAAATCTAGTGGTGGGATCATGTTTTTCACAGACGTCTTTATTTCTGGAGAGAACAGGATTTTGGTGTATTTCCTTTCCTTTCCCATCAGGGAAATCCTGGGGAACACTCTGAAACAAAATGCCATTATTATAATTTTACTGCATCACCCCCAGTTTACTTTTAATTGAGAATATGTGTTTGTCTTTTTTCTCTTTTTCTTACGGTCTTCACCCAAGCTGTGGCTTTGGAAGTATTTTATCAGCATTTATCTTGACAGGGGATGGGCTTGAATTTTTGTGTGTATAGACCCTGAGGGGAACAAGGATGCGGGAATCTGGGTCCTAGCTGGATTTCAGTGTTAGAGCCTGGACCATGCTCTAGCCATTCTCACCTCGACCCCTATGGTACTTCGGGGTTGACATCCAGCCTCTCGCAAGCCCAGGTCCAAGGAGAGCCTCCAGGCCAGGGGACACCAGGCCCATCCCCGCAGCATCCCTTCCCTGTTGCATCCTGGAACATGGGAATTAGGAGTTAGACTGGGAGTTGGTCTTCAGGAGGATGGGAAGATGCATCCTCATGTCTGCTCTAAGATTTCTCTCTCAGGTGAGAGGTCTCTGAAAAGCACTTGTTAACCTTTCCTATGTTTTATTGCAGGAGAAAAGCCTTTCAAATGTGAATTTGATGGCTGTGACAGGAAGTTTGCCAACAGCAGTGACCGAAAGAAACATTCCCACGTCCACACCAGCGACAAGCCCTACTACTGCAAGATCCGAGGCTGTGACAAATCCTACACCCACCCGAGCTCGCTGAGGAAGCACATGAAGATTCACTGCAAGTCCCCACCACCCTCTCCAGGACCCCTGGGCTACTCATCGGTGGGGACTCCAGTGGGTGCCCCCTTGTCCCCTGTGCTGGACCCAACCAGGAGTCGCTCGAGCACTCTGTCCCCTCAGGTGACCAACCTCAATGAGTGGTACGTTTGCCAGCCCAGTGGGGTCCCCAGTCACCTCCACACCCCTTCCAGCAGTGGAACCACTTCTGAGTCTGACGACGAGGAGATGTACCGGAACTCTGAAGGCGTGCGGACCATACATTAGATTTTATTAGTAATAATAATAATAAGTACAACAATGAGTGGGAGCCCTTGGACCGTATCCTAACCTGAGACAATGCCGAGGCTGAGACAAACTCGTGACTCAGACTTGCCACCGGGTCTAATTAGCCCTATTTATTCAGTATGAAACCCTATGGTGTTTGTACATTTAATTAATTTAATTAAGATATTTGGGTTTTTTTTCCCCTTAGAAAACAAACAAACAAAAAAACCCAACCAAGCTGGACTTGTGTGTTGCAGGGGCACAGGACTGAGAGCAGGTTGTACCACATGGAAAATGAATGGAGAGATTAGTGAATCGAGACACACACTGCCAATGCCATATATATAGTTTTTACAAGGGTGAGAGAAAGAGCATTAAGTCAGAACTCAACACAGCACCAAGGCCCTTTGCATTTCCTGGAGTGCCTCACGAACGCCTTTGACACCATCATGGGCTTCTCTGGAGCCTCTCTGCCTCCTGCTTGGGCCCTAATTCTGCAAAGGCCTCTTGATTGTAAACCACACACGTGCTGCATTGCCAACAGATCTTGGACTGTACCTGTGTCCAAAAATATTTGTAAAAACCCTTTAAGTTCTAATACTTGTAATTTTTAATTTCCACTCTTTTATTACTGATCTCACCTAACACAGTATTTTTATACAGGATTACTTCTTCAGTACCCTGCTTGTATGGTTTTTTTTAAAAAAAAGATGCAGCAACCTAGTACATCTCCATATATTGTGCCACCGTGATTGTTCCAGCAACAGTGGAGAGAAGAAAAAGCTGCTGCGGTAGACAACTGTGAAACTGTGATATTTTATAAAATAGAAGAAATTCAAGTGCTTTCTTTTTCCTCTTTTTTTTTTTCATCTGGAATCTCAGAGCCTGCCTCTTTACTCTGTCCAAACTTCTTGTGTAATAAAGAGATTATGTTTTAGATCATAAGTTCTTTGGGATGCCAAAATTAACAGGCAAGTGTAAGGAGGTGTGATGTTGGCAACATGCCTATTTTGGGGGGAAGGCTGTTGTTTTACAAACAGGGCAATCCCTCTTTTATACTGTTGTATCGACCTTTTAAAACATCTTTACTTTTCAGTGCTGGAAGTTGCATTTTAATGCATTTTCTTCCACCTGAGCACTCGGAACTCTCCCACTTGCAAATGACAATGTATGACCTACATTAAAAGAGGAGAGGGAGTTGCTATACATATTAAAAATTTTAAAACGTTTATAGTTACCACCAAACACTGATGAATGTGTGACCTTTGCCAGAGCTGTCAAGCTAGGACAAAAAAGGTCAAGGACCTAGGACAGTAACTCTTAGTTTATTTTCGGTTGGTACAACAAATCTCGTGTGCAAAACGTAGTCCATCATAAACATGATACAGATATACTAAAGAGCACTAATTTATCCTCAGAGACCCTGAAGACACCCCCTTCCCAGGGTTTGTAGAAATTTGTTTTGTGTGCTGTGAGTGGTTGATGTACTCTTGTTGTTAATAACGTGTATGTGAACACTATTTGTACAGTTGAATTAATTTATTTTCAGACATCATCCTTTTTTTTTCCTGGAAGAGTTCAAAGCACACCAAAGAATTATATTATACATTTTGGTGAAAGATTGTCATTTATGATCTACGATTTATTTTAAAAAAAAGAAAGAAAATGGGAAAATATATTTTTAAGCTTACTTGAATGAACAACGTAATGTGAAAACCAGGACTCTTCCTGCATGTCTCTTTTGCATTGTGTTGATGAGATTATATATAGTTTATAGATATATTCTATTACTAGTACAGTGCATGGTGCTGTCACTTTGAAAGCCTTTCAATGTTGTCTTCAGATTGTTACGGTGAATATGAAACATGCAGACCCTCCTTTATAAAGAAAAAGACCATAAAACTTGAATATAAAATAATTCTACATTTTTAAAGTTTATTTGATTTTCATATTCACTTTCAAAGCTCTTTCAAATAGACAAAATAAGATGAGGTATGAACTTCGGGGGGATAATTTATGTATCGTAAACTTATTGGAACAAAATATTCCTGATTTATAATTTGTTTTATTTATACAACTTTTTCAATGGTAGTTTGCACTATTCTTTATTATGCTACAGGTTTATTTATTATGAAACAAAGGAATATGTATTTTATGTATTTTGCCATGCATTGGTTAACTCTGCCACAGATTTATTGGTTCCTGATACACCTAAAATAAAAACATAAAATGTGTACCTCCAATAGAAAGCAAGAATAATTATGAAGTAAAAAATTTAATAAAGGTATTCTTCATATGTATTGCTTATGTTTTACGTGATGGCACATAATGCCATTCTCTTCCAGACAGAACAGGTTGCTCATGTAGTAATCAGAAGGTTCTCTTCCCTTGATCTCTTTATTTCTTCACCCTCCCCAAGCAATGAAATACTTTAACAGCTTGGTCTAATTTACAGTCTAATCTAGAAAGTACAGTATATTTATGAAGACTAAGCCCTGCAGGTTGCACAGAATGGTAGCATAAATCTTAGGGGTTACTGCATTCATTTGTTAAGATTAGTAATGTCCTTAGTGATCCTAATCAGTGGAGAGCTGAAAAACAAATTTTAGTATTTCTTTGCTGCCCAGCCTCTAAAGAAAAAGGGTAAAAAAGAACGAGGAAAAGATAGAGAAAGGGACAGTGAGACGTTTCCAGACACAAAGAAGATGAAAGCAGAATCCAGAGCTAAGATGGGTATGGAGTTAAACACATCCTGAGTGAAGTTGCGTAGTGGGCATCAAACACCTCGTGTATCAGGTGATAGGATCAGAACCCAATTTTACTGTGGTTTATTTGGAAGTTGAGTGGAGATAAGTAACTTAGCATTTTGGGGCAGGTGTTAAGGAGAAATGAGCTTCATGGCAACAAAATGCCCAAGTGGTTTAAAGTAATGCGATTGGCTATCCACATAAACAAGGCTGAACACTTGCTTGTTTTTAGGTTGGCTGATACAAAGCTGATAAAACGCAAGTAGTTAAAAACAACTGGTAGTGATGTCAATAAACAGCTCTCCAAAGGGTTACAGCGGTTTTTTAAAGTCAGGTTTGTTAAATGTAGTAAAGGTGAAACAGGTTGCAAAGGGTTGTTTGAAGCCAGGTGACAGTAACCAGCACACGAAAGAGAAAAACACTCGTAAACGAAGGCCCCAATCAATGGGAAGACTTGCAGCTCTCTAATGAAGATTCTCGTGAAAAGAAGGGTGACACAAAGCCACCAAGACATGAATCATTCATGGGAAATATAAAAGATAAAAGATATCTGACAATGAGCAGAACCTTGTATAGCGTGTATAAAACAAGTTTCCCCTTCTTATTTTCTGCTTTAAAACGCACAATCTCCCACTCCCAGCGTTCTCTGTCCAGAGTCTATAGAGTTAAAATTGACCACTGCTCGTCCTGCGCCACTTCAAAGTAATTTAGTCCAGAACGGAAGGCTTGGCGCTTGGACAATCTTCATGGTGTGTTAAGATTTCTATGGCAATTGGCAAGCAAGACGTTCCCATCTGAATATGTCTCAAAGAAAGCCACTTATTGACACTAAGTTGGCTATCATCAAAGACTTCATCTTCCTAGGCAAAACGTGGCCCTTGAGGTCCTTGCAAACACTGTTTAAATCATCTACCTTTGTTTTCCAGGCTAGGAGGATCTTCAAACACATGATTATTTGTAGTTTATGTATATTTTCCCCCATTCAGGATGTTCTTTGGTAAAACTAATGCTCCTAAAATCTAAAGTATTGAGAAAGAACTTGAGGGTGGGAATTATATTCTTTTAAGGAGTTGGAGATGGCCACACAAGAGGGATAGCCCTGGAGACAGGAGAAGAGGAGGCCCAAACTCCTTGAAAGCTAAGGCCCAATTATCTGTGACATTGCAATTTTGCCATTTATATCTTGTATTTTGTGGAAGCTTTTGGAAACCACAGTGGTTCTGTCTCTCTATCTGTGTATCTCTCTGTATCTGTCTGTCTGTCTATTATCTATCTATCAGTGTATCTGCCTATCTCTTCCTCTGTGAAAGGGGACAAGAGATGTTCACCTGAAGTATTTGTTATTCCAGTTTGGCTAGGAAGTACAAGTGGGGAGGGGGCTGCGGAGACAATCTGATTTCTCAAGTGACCACTTTAAGTCAGAGGAAAGGAAAGCTGAACACGGGAAACAAAACAATCCAGACACATCGTAATACTTTCAGCCTGTCACATCACACTGCCCGCTGGCCCAAACACCCACCCGTAGTCTACCAAAATAGACTCATGTCCAGGAAACCCACCCTTCCAGGGCTGTAGGGTTGGAGAAGGAGGCCCACGGTGAGACGGCCATGGGGTTGCCAGCACACTTGCCCTCCCGTGAACAAAAACTCACAGCAACTCATACTCTGTCATCCCCACTTCTACGCCCACGCACAAACACTCAGGAGCACACATTCACACACACCGCGAGTGCCTAATCAGGCACGGAGAAGTTCAAAGGCATGTTCTTTGAAATTCAAAGTACTGCTTTTATGGTACATCCACACGGAGCGTAGGCATTGCTATGGCAATGGGCAGGGCCAGGGGAGTCTCTGGCAGAGGGTCCGCAGTGATTCGAGACACTCTATTAAGATACAGTTGCAGTGACCTTTCCTTTCACGCCAAGTTAGCTCAGTCGATTTTCACCTGATCAGAAATATATATTACATATCACATTACATAGATGTAATAGTATATGTATTACGTGAAATACATGTGTATGTCCTTCCATCCACTTTTTGTTAAGATTCCCCCTCAGAACCTCCCAGCTTGAGAGAAAGGAGAAAGAATGACGAGAGGAGGAGAGAAAGGCGAGTGGGGATGGGGGTCAGTGATGTCAGAAGAGGGGGGAGAGGGGCAGGAGCGCCCCAGCCCCAGTTCCTCTTCCTTCTCTCCCCACCTAAGTACTTTTATTTGCAGAGCGATTGTTCTTTGTTTATTTAATACAAGTACTGTGTGAATGGTGAAAAATAAACACGATGAAAAATAACCAAACAGATGATTCCTCCGAGTGAAAAAGCCCGGACTTAATAAAAGTGCGAAGCAGTCACCGCTGAATGAGAAACCCTTTGAAGTGGAACTTATTATAGGAGGAATACTTCGGGGTTGCCTTAACGACGCCGCTGAATCGAACGCGCTCGCCTTTGTCAGCGATTTGTTCTCCTTTGCTGGGGTGCCCGGAGAAATTACTTACATGGGCTGCCTTAACATGCAGCCTGCAAATCAGTAACTTTGCAGCTCAGACTTGCAGACGCCACTAGGCAACGGACAAAAAGAAGTCAGGGGGAAACGCACCAAGCTTTCACGCCGAGTCTCCGGGGATGGGGGAGCACGGGCGTGTTGGGGACGGCAGATAAGAAGTTGTCTTACAACTGGACCCCCGCCCCTCACCGGGGCTCCCCACCCGCACGCCGACCCGCGAGCCTGGGCCGGGGCCTCGGCCGCCCGGCTTCTCTCGGAGGCAGGAGAGACTCCGGTCTCTCCAGTGAGAGGCGCTCTTCCGTGCGCTGGCCGGCCGCGGGACGTTCCCAGCAGCCCCGGCCATATTTAATAAGGGTCGTTTATCACCCAGGCGCTTTGAAGGGTCGCCTCCAGCCCTGTGCCCATTAGAAAGGCGGAGGTGACATTTAAACTCCGTTTTCAAGGATCGCGGGGGGATTTCCATGAAAAGGCAACTCGTTTGTCTTATGAGCCTGGAAACAACTCCCTTCTCGCTCCTTTTGACCACATGGCATAACTCAAAAACAATAGTTCAAAAGTGAAATGGCATCGTGGTGTTCACTCGGAGACAGGCCCCCATCTAGCACCAGAGAAAAGAGGTAGTCCGCAAGACAATGTGCTTTTTGTGTCCGACTCTGTCACAAGAACTGTGTTGTTTGCTTTGGGGGCTGCGCCTGTTATACTTGCCTGAAAGTGCTTGTGTTAAACAAGAGTTATAAGTCATCCAAAACAACAAACATTTTGATTTTCTTTGCCTAAAGGGCTTTCCCTGGCTATGGGCACCGTGAAAAAATAATGTCCTTGCTGAGAAAGGAACACCAGTAGTAGCGGGTGCATTAAATATTGAATGACACGGGGAAAAAGAGCTTGTCGAGGGGCACTCAGCCTTAAAGTCTTTCTTCAACTTTGTCTTCGGTGGCTGCTGGACTAGTTAAGATGGTATTAATTAAGGCAGCTTCGGATGCCGCCGAGCCCGCCGGCCCCTCGGCCGCGCTCGGTCAATGGGCCTGTGTCCCCGCTCTCTGCTCACGCGTTGGCTGAGCCGAGTGCAAATGTCACTTCTCATTTGGAGGCTGAAGAGAAGGGCCCATCCTACATTAAGGGCAGCAGGGATGCAGGCAGCAGCAGGCGTTAAAGAAATACCAGGGGCTGGGGTGAGGGGAGGGGAGGCGGGAACAAAATGGGAACATCTGCCCTGGGCCGGGGAGGAGAGCCCGCCGGCGTGCACTGCTTTTGGCACATTTTGGATAGTATTGTTTAGCAAACAAGGGCCACGCGGGACTCGCTGGGCTGGAACACCCACTCTGTCTCGTCTGCTCCTGCGTGGGGATGATTTAAACCCCAGCCCTGCAAAAATCTATTAGGTAGTCTGGCGGGGCGTTATTTTACAAAGGGAGTAGCTTCTACAAAGAAAGACAAAGGCTTGGCGCAAACCGGCTTCTTTCCTGGCTTCCTCCAACCCCCTCATGTCCCTTCACAGATCACAAATAAAGCCCAAATGGCCTCAGCCAAGAACCTCCGATCCAATTTTACAGACGGTGAAACTGAGACCTCAGGCAAGACTCAGAGATTTTTGTCAGTTTCCCGGCGAAGAGTGGGAAGAAGTTGAGACCTTCACTGAGACTGAAGACCCAGACAGGGGTGGAGCTCTGTTTAAGGGTGCCAACAACCACGCCAAAAGATCCCCTTCTCCCCAATTCCAAGCATTTGATTCAAAATCAAATGGAAGTTGGTTTCAGCAGCTGGAAATTCCTAACATTAAAAAAAAAAAAGGAATGAAGCTTACTGCCAACTAACTGTGGCATAAATGCAATGCATGCTTTAAGAAACTCTCTGCTAACTATCAATTCTTGATGAGGAGAGACAAGACTTGGCTGGACAGAAGGGTGCAGAATACGCTGGCTGATTGATTTCTGCAGCCAGAATCCCCCATGGGAGCCCCTGTCTCCTGGTGTGGAGTTCCAGATGGACATGGGCCTTCTCTTATCACAAGGTCCCTTGGAGGTGGGGAGAAACGCAGTCATATGCTGTTTCCTCTGTGTGTGTGTGTGTGTGTGTGTGTGTGTGTGTGTGTGTGTGTGTGAGAGAGAGAGAGAGAGAGAGAGAGAGACAGAGGGAGAGAAAGAGAGAGAGAGAGAGAGAGAGAGAGACAGATTGATCTGGACCCTTGCTGCCCCTACAGGGGTTTAGCACCCTTAACTCTAGATTCATTTGAATGTCTGATTCTCCTTCTGGGGATGTGTCCCCTCAAGGCTCCCTGGGCCTCCTGGATAAGGAGAGGTCACATTTCCCACCGAGAGCCATCCTGCAGAAGCAGTTCCGGCCGGGCGGGGCTCTGTTAAGACAGAGGTTGGGGGTGGGTAGCTCGAATCTGTCTGCCTAGAGACTCGGGCCTGATGCCTCCACCCTCCGCCCCATTGGGAGCTGGAGGTGTCGCTCTAGGGTGGGGAACCGCCTGGCGGGGTCTGGACGCTGGCCGAAGTGGGCGGTGGGGAGAAGAGAGGGCTGTGCCAGAACGACCCCCGCCCCCTCCCGAAGCAGGTCTGCAAAACCTAAGACTGGGGCTCACATGCTCAGCCGCTGACCTGGGTGATCTTTCTTGCCTCTCTTTCTTCGGTCCCCTTCTCCCTGCCTCTACTATTTCTTTGCACGATCAGGCCCCAGGTCAGGGTAAGGGATGCAAAAACATGGCGTTTTGGCCCGGAACACACTGTCCAGCGCGCGCGCGCACACACACAGACACACTCACGTACAACTCACCCCCCCCCCCGCGCGCCCCCGCCCCAGCCCGTGCACTGGGCACACGCCCGGGCTCCAGGCACCTTGCCAAGAGCGCGCGAGCACCCTGCGTGGCACACTGGCTGAAGTTCCTGCACGAAGTGGCGGGGGTGGGGTGAGGAGGGGGGTGGGCGGCGGTGGACGCCGCCGACTGCTGGCGGGGCGCACAAGTTCAGTGCTCAACTTCCCGCTCTTAACGAGACCCGGGATCCCTTTGGAGAGGCCCTCGGGAGCTGGCGGCGGGGCTGGGAGTGGCGTGGGTAAGCTGGCCGGCGCGGGGCGCGGGCGGCGGGGCAAGAGGGCGCGACAGGAGGAGGGCGCGAGGGTGCCCGCGGCCGGCCGGGTGCTCCAAGAAGTCAGCGCGAGCAGCTGTGACTTCACCTATTAGCCCCGATGTCTTTCCGAGGAGCCTGGTGGAGTTAAACAGCCCACAATGGGCGCTCTGGGGCGCCTCCAGCCTGACCTCCACCCGGGTTTAATAGTTTCATAGGAACTTCATTAAATCAATTACTTAGTGAGCACATCATCATTTATTTGTAATTAGCAGCGAGGAGCGCGTTCTCTCCCCCAAGCCCGCGGCCCGAGTCCCAGCGGGGTTGGCGGAGTTGTGCAAGCACTTTTGTTTGCTCGAGTGTTGACTCCCGGCATTATTCGGCCCCGGTAATCTTTACGTCTTAATCTAGCATTCAGGGAGCGAAGGGAAAACAAACAGGGCGCAGGCCAGAGGCCAGCCCTGCGCTCCCAGCCGCGCGCGCAGCACGGCCCTCGCTCGGCGCGCAGGGCGCGTCTCCGCGGCCCCCTCTCCTCCGGGCAGAGAGGGCGAGGGGCACCACGAGGGCAGCGGCGCTGAAGGGGAATGAACCAGGCCAGGGGACTCAGGAGGAAAGTGGCGAAGGAAGAGGAAGTGAAGGAGCAAAAAGAGCGAACCCGGAGCAGGAAAGCATGTCTCGCAAAGCGCGCACAAAAAGAAAACGTCCAGGCTCGTGCGCGTGTGCCGGCGGCGTCGGAGGGGAAGCGCGTGTGTGCGTACGCAGGATGTGCGTGAAATCACATCCATTTCAGCTGCCAGGAGCTGGGGGGAGAGAGGGGAGCGCGAACAGGAGGTGCGGCCTGGCGTGCGCGGAGGCAGCTCGATGGGTGTCCGGGCTGCAAAAGTGCTTTCATTTGGGGACTGCAGCCGCGGGCGCAGCTCCATCGCGGCCCACAAATTACGAGCGAGTGGTTAGCGAGCTGGGGGAGTTGCTGAAAGCCAGGCCAGAACCTGCGCGTGCGGAGCGACGCGAGTAATGGCCCCGCGAGGAGTCGTGATTCCTTTCGAGTGTAATCATCTTTCCCTACACGCCGCAGCGCCGGCCAAGAACCCGGTGGGTCGTAGGAGTCTCGGCTCCCGGGGCTGGAAACGTGGACGGCAAGTCCTTGCCCCAGCGCAGGGATTTCCGCTCCCAGTGGGAGAAGTCCCTCCGGCACAGGAAACGCTCAACTTCTGCGCGAGATCCCAGCGCAGGAAATGGGGGGCGGAGGAGGCGAGGGGTCACTGATGATCCGGCTCCGGTTCTCAGGAGCCGGCGAGTGTGCACAGCTGTGAGCTTAGGAACAGGCCCATGGGACCCCCTCTCCCCCCCACCCCAGGAGTGGGCTTCCAGAAGAAACAGTGATCCCAGAGGGTCCTTGAGGCTAGTCTCCTAGGTGGACCTCGTATCTGTGAACCTTTGAGGAGAGGGTCTTGAATTTCTCCACTGGTTTTTGTGGCCAGGCCTGTTTGATTCAGGATGATACTTGGAGGCTATGAATGTGTGAAGGTTACCTTCTTGATTCAGTGTTTGGAGTGTTCGTACTCTAATGGGCCCAGAGAGAGCTTGACGCATCAGTGGGTGGCAGCATGGTGACAGGATCTGTCCCGGGGTGGGAGTGGGGAGGGAGGGTTGAGGCGTGGCCCAGGGCCTGGCTGTAGTTGTGCTCCTGGAAGTGGCAGCTTTGTTTGCCTGGGACCCTGAGGTGGGCTCTCTTGCGGCCTCCTGTTGGGTGAGCCTGTACCCATGACATTGCCTTGAGTTTCAGAGACCCCACTGAGACCCCCCAGCTGCTGCTGACCTACCCTGGATTGTCTGAGAACTTGGGTCAGCCTGAAAAACAGGAAGTGGATCCAGAGAAGGACCATCTACTGGCAGGGCAACCATCTGGGAGAAGCACCTTTAAAAATATAAAAGCACTTTGCAACTTTGCATACTTCTCCCCACCCCCAAAGTGATACATGCTGAAGTAGTTAAAATGGTCAGGCTTCCAGAAGAATTACCAGCAAAAGCAAGTATGTCTGCACAAAGCGAAACACAATTTCCTCAAATCTCTCTCCAAACACTGTAAACACCGGCACGCCTTAGAGTCTGTTGTACATGCTTCTGCTTTGACATAATGAATACCTATGCGTGTCACATGTATGTTTGATCGGCCAAGACTGTACATACACACACAGTTACAGCATATTTAAATCCAACCTTGCAAATGATCGGGGAGGCCTACCCATCCTGGACCTAGCCAAATTTAGGGCAGCCTTGAAGGAAGCAGAACTGAGAAAGACTCCCTTTAAAATAACAGTAAAATGGAATTCACCCCTGACTTCTCTCTCCACTTCTCCCCCTCAACCTCGCGGCGACCCGCCCCCTCCCACAGCTTCAACAACGTTTAATAAAATAGCATCATAGGGAGAAAACAGGCAAGTCAGGCAAGCATTTTATGAACTGGCAGGGAGTTTCGTGAAACGGCTGATTTAGAAAATCTAGATGTTGGCTTCAAAATTTTCTTACAGATAAGCAGGTTCGGCATCTCCCTGCTCTGAGTCCTAACAGCTTTGAACCCATTAGCTGGCTGCCATCTCAGACTCTGTTCTGCTTCTGCCTTTGCTGGGCCGCATGTCCCCGGCACCCTGCCCTGCCCAAGGCCCTCCCTCCACAGTGGGAGCCCTGTGCTCTGCTCCCCACCTCCTTCCAGTGGGGCTTCCCCGGCAGGAGGTGTGGGACCCTTCTAGCCCACTCCCCTTACTTGTCTGGGGTCCTTGCCACTGGGCCCATCAGCCTGAAAACGAACAGGCATCTGCTCACATTTCTGTCCTGTCTCCGTGGAGGGTTCTGAACAGGCTTCTCCCTCACCAGCTGCAGGTTTCCTCTTCCGGACCTGCAGGGAGAAGCAGGCCGGGCATGACAGACTGTAGACACAAAGCTGACCAAAGCCTGTGTGATGGTCTGGGGTAATGACATATAAGGGAAATTTAAGGGAGAGCCAGGGGAGACTTGGAATGGGAGGAATTATGCCAACGTTTGTCTCCTTTTAGGGGCGAGGGCAAAGGTTTGACCACTCTGGCTTTCCTTAAATAAACTGACCCCAAAGTGCAAGCGTTAGAAAACCGGTGACCTAGGTCGAGCGTCTGCTGTGTTACTGAGAGAAACTTCTAGGTGGGCACGGGCACTCCTTTCTGCTTTCGGACCCAACCACACCGGTGGTTCCCTGCTTGTATCTGGGTGGTTCCCTGCTTGTATCCATGAGGGGCAAAATCATGAAGCGATTCCAGGCAAGTGCATCTCAGGAGGGAGCAACGCCAGAAGACAAGAGAGGCAAGCGCAGGCAGACGCTGCAGTCCGGCCAGTGCCAGCCCTCCCCACCTTCTCCCCCTAACTTCGACTTTCTAGACCTTTCTGGTCATCCCATAAATCAGAGGGCTGGGGTGGTCCGGAGGCAGAAAAGTGCCTTGAAAGCACTGTGTCCTTGGCCACTGGCAAGGAGATTGGAGTGTTGGTTTAGATTCCTCCGATCTGAATAATGCCTGGTAGGAAGGAGCAGAGAAATGATATCATGAAAAATCTCCTTCTTGGTTCTTACATTCCTTTAATGGGAAGGTTTCCCTGGGCTGCATGCCTGTCTGGAGAATTGTAGACACAAAACTTCCCATTTCTTTAAGAGCAAAGGAAGCCCAGCTCGTGTCCTGGGGGAGCCAGGGGCAACCTCCCTCTGAGGCCCTGGGGAGGCTGCCCTGGGCCCTGTGCAGGGGACATGAGTAGGAGGTTGGGGGGGGGAGTCGTAGAGAACTCTGATGTCCATTATTCACATGCTTTTCTCTATTTAAAAAATTCTGAGGACTTCCCTGGCGTGCCAGGGGTTAAGACTCCACATTTCCACTGCGGGTGGTGTGGGTTCGATCCCTGGTGGGGGAACTAAGATCACACAAGCCACGCAGCCAAAAAAAAAAAAAAAGACCATAAAAAATTCTGGTAATTTTTTGTGACCGTGCTGCGGGATCTTAGTTCCCCGATCAGGAATCGAATCCATGCCCCCTGCAGTGGAAGAGACGAGTCTCAACCACTGGACCGCCAGGGAAGTCCCTGAACCACTTTTAAGTATACAGTTTTGTGGCATTAAGTACATTCACATTTTTGTGCGGCTGTCACCACCATCCATTTCCAGAACTTTTTCATCTTCCCGAACAGACCCTGTACCCATTAAACACTAACTCCCCATCCCGCCTCCAGCCACGGCTAACCTCTATTTTACTCTGTCTCTATGAATTTGACTACTCTAGGTACCTCATATAAGTAATCATACAGTGTCTGTCTGTGTCTGGCTTATTTCACTGAGCATAATGTCCTCAGGGTTCAACCATGTTGTAGCATGCATTAGAACACCATTCCTTTTTATGGCTGAATAATATTCCAGTGCATGGCTATATATAACATTTTGGTTATCTGTCAGTGGACCTTTGGTGTGTTTCCACCTTTCAGTTACTGTGAATACTGCTGCTAGGAGCACGGGTGCCCACACATGCTTTTATATGTACCCATGTACCTGTATATTTTTTTGTGAACCGATGTAAAACACTTTAAAGGGGGAGCTTCAGCCAAAAATTTAGAATATCCGATTTCTCACTTGGATCTGGCTCTCTGAGGCCAACGAAGTGCAGGTGGATTTCAAGGGAGAGCCAAAGCATTGTTTTCCAGTTCCATGGTATTCCCATCTGTATTTGCACATGTGTGTGTGTGTGTGTGTGTCCGGCCCTACCCAGTGCTGCTGCTTCAGAGGAACTATTAACACATTAATATTATCAATAGCAGGCAGTGCCTGAGCCATTAGGGATTTATGGAAACATCTGAAGCCAGTCGTTTCAAAGCGCTGATTTGTTTTATAGTCAGTATTACATTTTATGACAGGCTCTTTTGCCAGAAAAATGAGCGTAAAAGCATCATACGCAGCTCAGTAGACGGAAACCGCTGCCCTGTGCTGCCCTGCAAATTTGTGCTCCAGATCCCTTGGGAAGCTTCTGCAGTTTGCAGACAAACACTGACCCTTTGCTGAAGGGTCAGCCCAGAACCAGATAGCGAGTGTGGGCCCCCCGCCCCGTACATTTTTAGCTGTAGAAAAACTATGGCTCCTTTTCCTTTCTGTCGTTTTCCTCACACCTAGAGCACAAGAAGCAAGCCAGTATCCAGCAGACCAAGGCCAAACATCTTCCTGGCCGCTTCTGCTTTTCTGTCGCGGTTGTTTTCCCTCCTGATTTGCCAGAGTTTCCCAAGGCAAGTTCTCTAGTTCTGGGGAAGTAGTCTCAGCCCCGCTTAGAACGGGGGTGACCAAGGAGGGGAGCAAGCAGGCCCCTTGGAGGAGACGGATGTGTGTTTCTCAGCTCCCCACTCAAACCTCCACCACCTGCAGCCCACCCCCAAGGGCAACCAAAGGAGACGGCGGTGTGTGGTCGAGGAGGGGGTGGGGTGCGGTAGAGCGGGGGAGGGGCAGCAGGGCCGCGCAGGGAGAGGGCACACCCACCCTCCCTCCGCCCCCGCCCCCAAGCTGGGACCTGGGGGGTCCCCTCGCGGCGGCCCCCCTCTGGGACAGGAGGGAGCACCAGGAAGTTCCTTCCCCACGCTCCCAGGGAGCGGGGTTTGTAAGATTTTACAGCAGCTGTTTAACATCTCCCTACCTAGTCATTAAACGCGGAAGGGAGAAAATTAAAATGGCAAAGTACGATGAAATAAAAGGCGTCTTTTCCTGTAAAGAGACAACACCTAATTAAGGAGTATTTGAATCCCACAGAAATGCAGACGCTCATGGGTGACGTTAAACTTCTCCTTTTCAACCAGGAACAAAACCCAGAAAATTGGGGACCCGGCCCAGGAGGTAGGTAGCCCCTTAAAACGACAAGCTCCTTCCTCTTTTGCCTGGCTTCCCCCTGCCCTCCTCTTCCACAGCCCTGGGGGAGGAGGAGACAGACGACGCCTTGGAGTTAAAGTTTCTGGGGGCAGCGCCCAGCCCAGAGCCGGTTCCCTCCCCCAGGGCTCTCAGGCCTGACCCAATTCCGTCCCAGTTTCCCTCTTTTGTCCCCTCCCGACTCTGTCTCATTGTTTTGTTTTGTTTTGCAACTCTTTCTCTAGCTTCCCCATCTTTTCGGGGAGCCCGCTCCCATCTTCTGTTTCCCTCAACCTCCCGGAGCTTCGAGAGTGGTACCTTCTGCCTTTTTCTCCTGGCTCTTATCTGGTTCTTGATTAGATAACGGAAGCTTTGCTCTCCTTCCGCGCGGTTCCACAGCTCAGCCCACTGGCTGTGGGCCCCTGATCCCACCGGAAGCCTGGCTCTGACCTTTGCTCTCCGCTGCCTGCTGCCAATGCTTAAGGACTCTCCTGACGCACCTGCCCCGAATCAAACTCAGTGAGCTTAAGGGGTGTTCAGCCGCAGGGATCTGGAAGGAGCTGCCTTAGCTCAGCCAGGAAACCTGCCTTCGGCCTCCGTTTTGCTCCCACGGGAGTTCCGGGAGGAGGCAAACGCAGGGAGCACCCACTGGCCAGGAAGGAGTTCTTCCCATCGTGGCTGCTCGGTTTCTCTGCTCTCCGGGTAGTTATTCTTCGAGGAGAGTGTCTTATTGTTTAGTCCTATGATTCAGGAGAAAGAAAAGACAGCTATGGGGAGGCTTAAGAAAATATGGATCGATGTGTCTTGAAATGTCTACAAGTTAAAGAAATTCTTAGTCACACCTCACCCCAAGTTTGCCTCTCTGGGATTATTTTAGGATTTTGGTAGTTTACGTTTTCCCCAACATCACAATGCATAGGACAGAGCCAGAGGTGCCCAGATTCCTGCTTATTAGACTAAACAGTAAAAGGAAGTCATTTTGGGGCTTCCCTGGTGGCGCAGTGGTTGAGAGTACGCCTGCCGATGCAGGGGGCACGGGTTCGTGCCCTGGTCCGGGAAGATCCCACATGCCGCGGAGCGGCTGGGCCCGTGAGCCATGGCCACTGAGCCTGCGCATCCGGAGCCTGTGCTCCGCAACAGGAGAGGCCACAACGGTGAGAGGCCCGCGTACTGCAAAAAACAAAACAAAACAAAAAAAAAAGGAAATCATTTTTTCCTTTCAAGAAGTAAGGAGGGGCTATTTTGTTGGCATTTCCCTTTGGGGATGGATCCTGTGTCTGGCTTTGCCTTTTCAAAGGGTAAACTCAGATCGCACCAAGGTGGAGTGTAATATGGATAGAAGCAGTGTCTGGTCCTCCCTGATCTGCTGCAGAAACTTTTGTGTGTCCGCCTTTGCTGGGGTCTGGAAATGCAGCCCTCTTAGCTGCCTTCGTCCTACCTTCTCTTTTCTTTCCTGAAACATGTAGGTACAAAGAGATTTTTTAAAGTTCTATAATTCTTTTCTTCTACATTAAAATGCATTGCATATACTATTTCTGAGTAAAACCTTGGGTGGTGTTTTTAGAAAAAGGATCATAGTAATAAAAATATTTTACATCAGTGTTATATCTACCTAACACTCTTTAAGCCTTGCACATGTTTTAATTGATTTGATTCACTTACTACTTTTCTAAAGTAGAGTGGGGAGGCTTTGTTATTCTCATTTCGGGGGTGAGTAAATTGACTCAGAAGGTTAAGCTCACACAGTAGTAAGTATAGAGCCAAAATGAGTTCAAGTCCATTTTTTTTTTAACCAAAGCATAAGGGACAGAAATAAAAAAAGAGAAAGTGATATGGTGATTTGGTGACCAGATCTCTCACAGTTTCTGATATAATAGGGTCAGTGGATGAGCATGGTTCCATCCATTGCTCTCCTTCAAAAAGGCATCCTTCTTTACACAGATGGGTGAACAGAAAAAAATGGATGTTTGCCCGACCTTATTCCTAAGCAACACTCCAGCCATGGTGCATCTCCTTTGATGTACAATATGATCTTTCCACTGAGAAGGCTCTCATCATCTTTTCCATTGAAATTCACATTATCTCAAAAGTCAGCCCTTCCATCATCCCTGTCTCTAGTCGTGTATGATCACTCCTTTCTTTGAATACTAGTAGCCAGACCTAGTGACCTCTGTGGCCATGTGCTTTACTTAATATAACTCATTTAAATCCACAGCAAGGCTATGAAGCAGACGCTTTCATTATCTGCATGTAACAGATGAGGAAACTGAAGCACAGAGAGATTAAGAAGTGAGTTGAAAGTGACATGGCTGGAAACAGCTGAGCTGGGATTCACACCTCTCTAGTCTGGGCTCCAGTCCTTCCTGACTCTTATATGATGCCGCCTTTCAGCCATTATACTGTTAGGCGTCGTGCACGCATTATCTCACAAGGCAATGCGTGCACTTCACACATGATGCTGTACCATCTCCCTGTAGCGTGTGTCCTATTCTGCCTGAGGTGTGTAAAAGCACATTTTTCTCCTTCTTATACCACTGTAAGCTGCTTGAGTGGGATGACTGTGCTCATCAGTTTTAAATGTCCTGTAGCACCTATTGCTTATACAGTGTACATACTTGATACTCACACATATTTTTGGAAACAAGCTTAATCAACTGGAAAATGGTTTGTTCTCCAAGTATTCACCGAGTACCAACTATGCAAGAAGGCCTATCAGGCCCTGGTGAGCAAGTCAGAGAAGATTCTTCCTCTTAAGAAACTTAATTTTAGTGGGGGAAACAGATGATAAACAAACAGATAAAATAAGAAAACTATCAAGTAGTACATTTAGAAAATTAAAATGGGCTCTGATAGAGAGTGACAGGAGTAGAGGTACTACTTCAGGATGGGGGATCAGAAAGATCTCTGGGAAAATAAGATCTGAGGTGGGCTATGAATGCCAAGGAGTGAGCATGCAGAGAGCAGAGGAAGGGCATTCCGGGTGAAGGGAATAGCTTGTGCAAACGCCCTGAGGCAAGAAGGAGATTAGTGCCTACTTTCTTTGACAACTTGCAGGATTTCTCAACCTCAGCACTTGTCTTAGTCAGCTTGGGCTAGTATAGCAAAATAACAAATATTTATGGTGGCTTAAACAACAAATAGTTACTTCTCACAATTTGAAGGCTGAGAAGTTCAAGATCGAGGTGCTGGCAGATTTGGTATCTGTGGAAGGCCTCTTCTTGATTGTAGACTGCAGCCTTCTCCCTGTGTCTTCACATGGCAGAGAGAGTCTCCTCCTCTTCTTTATGGGAACTAATTTCATCATGGGGCCCCACCTTCATGACCTCATTTAAACCTAATTAAATCTCAAAGGCCCTACCCCCAAATATCATCACACTGGGGATTAGGGCTTCAACGTATGAATTTGGGGGCACACAAATATTCAATCCATAGCAGCACTATTGACATTTTGGGCCAGATAATTCTTTGGGGGCTTTCCTGTGTCTTGTGGGACGTTTAGGAGCATCCCGGTACCCCCCAGCCTGTACACGTTAGATGCCAGTAGTAACCTCCTTCTCTCTAAAATGTGGCAATCAAAATGTCTCCAGACATTGCCAAGTGTCCCCTGAGGCAAAATCACCCCTGGTTGAGAACCACTGAGTTAGAGGACCAGAAGGATGGCTAGAGTAGCTAGAACACAGTGAATGAGATGGAATATGGTTCGTGAGGCTGGAGAGATGCAGCCTGGACTCAGATAATGTAAGGAGTTTAGATGTTATTGGAGGTTCAGTGAAAGCCGTTGGAGGGGTTTAAGCTGGAGCATGGAATGATGTAATTTATTTTGGGGGGAAGAGGGGGAGGCAAGAAGGAAGCCGAAGATCCTGGGATCAAGCTATCGCAGTGGTCCAGGTGATGGGGGAATGGAGATGGAGAAAAGTGGACAGATTCGGGGTATGTTTCAGATGAACAGTTGACAGCACTTGCTAAATCAACAGTGAGAGGTGAGGGAGAGAAGGATCAAGGAAATGACTAATGATTTGAGTCCAGTGACAGGGTGGGTAATGGTGCCATTTGAAAGGCCTTAGCTGGGCCTTGGGACAGAAGGTTTGGGACAGAAAGTCATTCATGTGGAGGTGCCTGCTAGGCAGGAGGGTGTAAAAATCTGGAGACCCAGGGAGGGGTTGGAGATGTGGGTATGGGAATTTGGGGCATGTTGGCATAAATAGGTATTTAAACCACATGACTGAATGAGATCACCTAGGGGTACTGTATGAGTGGACAAGAGAAGGATGGCCAGAACAGAGTCCTGGAGACATTTTAGCAGGCAGAGGAGGAACCAGAGAAAGATCCAGATGGAACTCTCTGTGAGGTAGGAAAGGACAGTGCCATGGAAGTCAGGAGTGTATCAAGAAGGCTGAGTGGTCGTTTGGATGACATAGAGCTCATCTGTGTCTTCTCTATGGACAGTCCCTGTGGATAGGGAAGGATGGATGGCTGATTGGGTGGGTGAGGTGAGGAGAGAGAGACCTAGAAACTTTCAAGGGGATGGCTGTGAAGGGAGCAGAGTATAGGCAGTAGCAGGTGAGGGACCAGGGTCACAGGCATTTTCTCAAGATAAGAGATGGCTGGACATGTTTGTGTGCTGGTACCAGTGGTCTGCGGGGGGGAGGGGGGGCGTTGGTTAGGGGGAGATAGAGAAAGGCTGAAAAAGGCTGACAGCTTGGGAGCAAGAGAGAATCTTGCAGGAAGAAAGTCCTTGAGTGGGATCCGAGCCCAAGTAAAATGAAAAAAATTTTACTGTGGTAAAATAGTTATGATATTTGTCATTTTAGCTATTTTAAGTGTACACTTCAGTGGTATTAATTATATTCACAACATTGTACAGCTAGATTGTACTATTTCCAAACGTTTTCGTCACCCCAAACCCAAACTCTAACCATTAAGCAATAATTCCCTAGTCCTTTCACCCCAGAGAGGAGTTTTTGATAAGAGCAGGACATTTCGTCCCCAATAACAGGAGAGAAGGTGCAGAATGTGGCTAGTGGTAGGGGTGCTGATGGGAAGATAAGAGGTTTCTATCAGATGGCTTGCATTTTCTCATTGAAGCTTGAGGGTGAGGAAAGGCATAAGAGTGTAGGAGGAGACAGAAGCAAGTGTGAAACAGTCATTTGGAGAGTGGGCAAGTGAAAAAGCCAGGAAAGTATTGGGTTGGCCAAAAGGTTCATTTGGTTTTTTTCCGTAAGATGACTCTAATAGTGCTTAGTTGTCCTTAATTTCTTTTGAAACAACTGTATTAGATTGTATTGTGACAGCTGTCATATCAGTGTGCATTTAAAAAAAGAACTTATCAAAATTGGTGAATTTTTGTGTAGCCATTTTAATATTGAAGGTGGAAGAAAAAAAGCAACATTTTCAACATATTATGCTTTATTATTTCAAGAAAGGTAAAAACGCAACTGAAATGCAAAAAAAGATTTGTGCAGTGTGCGGAGAAGGTGCTGTGACTGATTGAAGGTGTCAAAAGTGGTTTACAAAGTTTCATGCTGGAGATTTCTCGCTGGACGATGCTCCATGGTCGGGTAGACCAGTTGAAGTTGATAGCTATCAAATCGAGACATTAATTGAGAAAAATCAACGTTATACCACGCGGGAGATAGCCAACATACTCAACATATCCAAATCAAGCGTTGAAAATCATTTGCACCATCTTGGTTATGTGAATCGCTTTGATGTTTGGGTTCCACATAAATTAAGCGAAAAAAACCTTCTTGACCATATTTCCACATGTGATTCTCTACTGAAACAGAACGAAAACGTTCCGTTTTTAAAACAAATTGTAACGGGCAATGGAAAGTGGATACTGTACAACAATGTGGAATGGAAGAGATCGTGGGGCAAGCGAAACGAACCACCATCAACCACACCAAAGGCCGGTCTTCATCCAAAGAAGGTGATGTTGTGTATACGGTGGGATTGGAAGGGAGGCCTCTATTATGAACTCATTCCAGAAAACCAAACGATTAATTCCAAACAAGTACTGCTCCCAATTAGACCAACTAAAAGCAGCACTGGATGAAAAGTGTACAGAATTAGTCAACAGAAAACGCATAATCTTCCATCAGGATAACCCAAGACCGCATGTTTCTTTGATGACCGGGCAAAAACTGTTACAGCTTGGCTGGGAAGTTTGGATTCATCCACCATATTTGCCAGACATTGCACCTCTGGATTTCCATTTATTTCGGTCTTTACAAAATTCTCTTAATGGAAAAAATTTCAATTCCCTGGAAGACTGTAAAAGGCACCTGGAACAGTTCTTTGCTCAAAAAGATAAAAAGTTTTGGGAAGATGGAATTGTGAAGTTGCAGAAGGTAGTGGAACAAAATAATGAATATGTTGTTCAATAAAGTTCTTGGTGAAAATGAAAAGTGTGTCTTTTACTTTTAGTTAAAACCCAAAGAAACTTTTTGGCCAACCCAGTATATTAGGATTGATGGCCCGTGTCAGATGTCCTCTTTCTATTTGTGTACTTGAAATTGAAGTGACACCAGGCAACAACATTGAGTGTGTTTTTAACTCTTTATTGTGGTAAAATGTACATGACACAAAACTTACTGGTTTAACCATTTTCAAGTGCACAGTTCGGTGGCATTAAGTCCATTCAAATTGTTGTGCAGCCGTCACCACCATCCTTCTCCAGAACTTGTTCATTGTTCCAAATTGAAACTCTGCAACCATGAACTGGTAACTCCTGATGTCCCCTCCTCCCAGGCCCTGGGAACCACATGGGGAGTCTTTCTCCCCAGCAATGTTTGGGTGTAGACATGGAGGGGTGGACACAGGCTTGGTGAGGGAGAGGGGAGCAAGGGTGTTAGTGGTGCTTGTGAGGTAGGGGTTACAGTGGGGGACCATGTAACTCAGGCTCCAGGAGCCAGTGGGATGGAGGGGGTCATGAAGAGTGACCGATGGTGTCTTTGGAGCCCCAAAGATGGTGCTATCTTCTTTCTCTTCCTTCCTCATGATGCTGCAGATGGCAGGAGTCAAACCTCATTTCAAATTTATTAACTAATATGGTTCCCTGTTGCTCTTCTCATCCTGAAGCATGTTCTACAAGAGAGCCCAAAATGGCCACTTGAGTCACCTGGCATGATCCCCTCCCCTTACATGCCACAGGTCCCTAGGATACACACACCCAATTAGGTAAGAGAAGAGGCATATGGTATTTATTTGGGGGAAAAGGTACATTTTCTATGAATAGCATAGCTATGTGAACAGACAGGCTGACAGATGATCCCACTTTATCCGATCACACAATATGGGCATCCACACCGTGTGAAAACCCCCAAAGCTTCAGGAACTTGCAAACGTCCTCCTTGCGTTCTGCATCTCAGCCCTTGCTCTTCCCTTCAAAACTGAAGTAGAGGTGGAAAGGCCCTTTCTCAAAGCCTGTGGGCTGTCTACTCAGAAATTTCCTCTGAGCTTGCCTCTTTCGTGCTCTTCATCTTTGGGGCTGGGCTATTTTCTGCATTGTCGATGAAATCGTCTCTTCTTCATAGCACGTTGATCATCCTTCTGGTGATTGTGTTTTCTGATTTTGTCCATACATTTTTTTGGGGGGGGTATAAATTCTATTCCTGAAAGAGACACTTGCACTGTGTATAAGGCTACATCTAAAGGCTACCCCTCCCACAGTACAGACATCCTGAGGAGAAGGCAGAAAGCCACAGGGGGTGGGTTTTTCCATAACAGAAAAAGTCGAGGCAGGTCACATCTTATGTGGTGACACTGGGTTAACTGTTTGCTAGATAAGCTTAATCTCATGTAGAGTTATGTTTCCAGTAATACTACCATGTTGGACAGTGGAGCCTGTAGTACATACCAACTTACTAATCAGTTACAAGCTTTTCAATTAATATAACATAATTTTAATTAGATTTACTCAGTATCCAAATGATTATGATTGTCTTTGGCTGTGAGTTATAGGAACCTGAATAACCAGGGCTACACAGGTGAAGGGTTTATGTTTCTCCCATACAGGAAGGGCAGTGGTAGGCAGTGGAGGACTGGAAATGGAGATGGGTAAAGAGCAAAGGGCAAACAAAAAGGTCTGCAAAGTCAAAATGGTACAACTCCCATGGCAGAGAAGTTGGCAAGATAGAGCACAATTATATATGTTATTACCCTTCAACCCAACAATCCCATGTCTAGGAATCTACCCCAAATGGGATCAGGCATAAATAGAAAATGACTCATGCATAAGATTATTCACTGTGGCATTACTGATGATTAAAAAAACTGGAAAAAACCCAAACGTCCACCAACAAGTCACTGCTTGGATAATTCATAATATAGCCACACAGTCAAACACTATGCAGTAAAAAAGAAATGAGGAAGCACTACACATACAGCTATGGAGTGATCTCCAAGATTCAAGAATATGAAATTAAAAAAAAGAACAAGGGGAACAACATAGATATAGATATATTGATATATATCCTATTATGTAAAAAATAAGGAAAGAAATACACAGACATTTGCTTATATTTGCAAGGGAAACAAACAAACACATCTACATCTAAAGGGGGAGGAAGGAACAGGTATGGGAGACAAAGATGAAGGTGAGACCACTGTGAATGTACCTTATTTCATACTCTTGACTTTCAAATCATGTAAACAGGTCTTCATATCCCAAAACTAAAATAAAAAACCATTTAAGAAAAGAAGCCTCACCTGGACATTTTCTCTTTCATTTCCTTGACTAGAATTGGGTCACATGGCCAAACCCAGCCGCCAGGGCATGTGGGAAGTGAATATTTTACTAGGCAGGTGACCATCCAAACCCAATCAGGATTTGGTAAGAGAGGAAGAAGGGGAGGGGACTAGACCTTGGGCAGCAACCATGCAGGGTTGGCCCTAGCTACTTCATGTGCCAGAGGATATTGCCCAGACTGGAAACATCTGTGACTGTGACTGCTTCAGGTCTGAGGAGGGCCAGCACTGACTGGACCTCCACCACGTGCAGCTGTACTGGTGGCTCCACATGGACGTTCTTGCCTCATTTCTTACTTTCAAGCCAGGTAGGGTGAGAATGTTCAGGTTTTGTTATTTTACATATAGCTGTCCAGCTTTCCCAGCACCACTTATTGAAGAGACTACTACCAAGAGACTACTACGAACAACTATATACCAATACAATGGACAACTTAGAAGAAAAGAGATACCATGTTCTTGGATTGGAGAATCAATATTGTTAAAATGACCACACTACCTAAGGCAATCTATAGATTCAGTGCAATCCCTATCAAAATACCAATGGCATTTTTCCCAGAACTAGAACAAAAAATTTTTAAATTTGTGTGGAAACACAGAAGACCCTGATTAGCCAAAGCAATCTTGAGAAAGAAGAACAGAGAGGGAGGAATCACACTCCCTGACTTCAGACTATACTACAAAACTACAGTAATTGAAACAGTTTGGTAGTGGCACAAAAACAGACACATAGATCAATGGAACAGGATAGAAAGCCCAGAAATAAACCCACACACTTATGGTCAATTAATCTATGACAAAGGAGGCAAGAATATACAATGGAGAAAAGGCAGTCTCTTCAGTAAGTGGTGCTGGGAAAACTGGACAGCTACATGTAAAAGAATGAAATTAGAACATTCTCTAACATAATTTACAAAAATAAACTCAAAATGGATTAAAGACCTAAACGTAAGACCAGCTACTATAAAACCCCTAGAGTAAAATATAGGCAGAACACTCTCTGACATAAATCGCAGTGATATTTTTTTGGATCCATCTCCTAAAGTAAAGGAAATAAAAGCAAAAGTAAATAAATGGGACCTAATTAAATTTAAAAGGTTTTGCACAACAAAGGAAACCACTGACAAAATGAAAAGACAACCTACTGAATGGGAGAAAATATTTGCAAATGATATGACCAATAAGAGATTAATATCCAACATATGTAAACAGCTCATACAACTCAACATTGAAAAATCAAACAACCCAATTTAAAAATGGGCAGAAGAACTGAATAGACATTTATCCAAAGAGGAAAGGTAGATGGCCAACAGGCACACGAAAAGATGCTCAACATCACTAATCATCATGGAAATGCAAATCAAAACCACAATGAGGGGGCTTCCCTGGTGGTGCAGTGGTTGAGAGTCCGCCTGCCGATGCAGGGGACACGGGTTCGTATCCCGGTCCGGGAAGATCCCACATGCCGCGGAGTGGCTGGGCCCGTGAGCCATGGCCGCTGAGCCTGCGCATCCAGAGCCTGTGCTCCGCAACAGGAGAGGCCACAACAGTGAGAGGCCCGCGTACCGCAAAAAAAAAAAAAAAAGAAACCACAATGAGGTATCACCTCACACATGTCAGAACAGCTATCATCAAAAACAACACAAATAACGAATGTTGGTGAGGATGTGGAGAAATGGGAACCCTCGTACACTGTTGGTGGGAATGTAAATTGGTACAGACACTGTGGAAAACAGTATGGAGGTTTCTCAAAAAACTAAAAATAGGACTGTCACATGACCCAGCAACCCAGCAATTCCACTCCTGGGTATATATCAAATAAACCCCTAAAACACTAATTTGAAAAGATATATACACCGCAATATTCATAGTAGCATTATTTACAATTGCCAAGATATGGAAGCAACCTAAGTGTCCATCAACAGAAAACTGGATAAACAAAATGAGATGTATCCATACAATGGGCTATTATTCAGCCTTAAAAAGGAAGGAAATTCTGACATATGTTACAACATGGATAAACCTTGAAAACATTATGCTCGGTGAAATAAGCCAGACACAAAAGGACAAATATTGTGGATTCCACTGAAATGAAGTACCTAGGGTAGTCAAATTCATAGGGACAGGAAGTAGAAGAGAGGTTATCAGGGCTGGGGGGAGAGTGGGATGGGGAGTTAGTGTTTAATGGGCACAGAGTTTCAGTTTGGGATGATGAAAAGGTTCTGGAAATGGATGGTGGTGATGGCACAGAAGACTGTGAATGTACTTAATGCCACTGAAACAGACTCTTAAAAATGGTTAAAATGGTAAAATTTATAATGTGTATATTTTACCACAATTTAAAAAAATGTATTGTTGTGAGCAGGATAATGTCTATAACAGGATGAAAAATAATTTGTCCTCCAGGGACAATTGGCAAAGCTTGGAAACATTTTTTCACCTAAAATAGAAAAAATTTAATAGACTTTATTTTTCAGAGAAGTTTTAGGCTCACAGCACAGTTGAGGGGAAAGTACTGAGGGTTCTCCTATTACCCTCTGCCCGCCCCCACTGTCAACAGCCTACACGGGACTGGCTGGCGTATTTGTTATAACTAACGAACCAACACTGGCACATCATTATCACCCCAAGTCCCCAGGGCAGGAGACTTACTTTAGGGCTCACTCTTGGTGTTGTACATTCTATGGATTTTGACAATTGTATAATGACACGTATCCACCATTATGGTATCATTCAGGATAGTTTCACTGCTCCAGAAATCCTCTGTGCTCTACCTTTTCGTCCCTCTCTCCTCCCCTAAATCTTTTCACTGACTTCTGGAGATATTTTTGGTTGTCACGACTAGGGGTGGAGGTGCTGCCGGTATCTTGTGTGTAGAGGCCAGGGATGCTGCTAAACATCCTACCAGGCATGGAACAGCCTCATGACAAAGAATTATCTGGCTCAAAATGGCAACAGTACCAAGGTTGAGAAATCCTAATACAGAAGCTAAGCAAGAATCTCTTTAATCCATGACTATGTGGGGTACACAGTAGATACTCAGTAAATACTAAATAAATAAATGAAGTGTTTGAACAACCCAGAGAGAGCTACTCCTGAGTATACATAACATCCAGAAGAACAAAGGGAAACATCACCTGTTAAATTCAGGTCCTGTGGTTGTTCAGTTTGGTGCAGGGGGCTGGCAAGGAGAGGGCATTTTGACAAGGAGAACATGCTGTTTTCTTTCACGGCCACACCTGGAGATTCCATGTGCTGTGTGTGATAGAGTTTGTGCAGATACGCTTGGTAGTCTGTCGGCATTAGGTATGAGTCCTATGACTATTGGGAAACAGCTGGGTCTGTACTGTTTTCTCTGTAAGACAGAGGAATCCTGTGTACGTATTTATCACAGAAGCAGCACTTTTCTCCTTTGTTTATGAAGCATCCAAGAGATTCAGAAATGAAGCCAAGGGGTGGCAAGTTTCTAAACACCACTTGAAAGTGCATTTTTTTGGTCCCCGGAGAGTTTTTAATACAGTATATTGAAGAACTGTCAGGGAGATAACAGAAGCGAGAGACTTTTGATATTTAGTTTGAAACAAAGCATACAGACATGAGATTCAAATCTAACCAAGGGAGGGATTTCAAAAGAGAAACTGGGCCGCATTTCCTGGTTTTCACTCTCATATATCAAGCGAAGCCTATCCTAAGTAACTGCTGGCAGCCTGGCACCTCCTGTACCAGGGGACCGGGTACTTTAAGGCCACAAGTCCTTCCTTCGGAGGCCCCGTTACCTCTGTTGCGTTTAGTGCCATCCTCAGGGGACATGAGCCTCACTTGGACATGGTCAAGGGTATTTCCTGGATTCCGAAGTTGGTCTGCGTGCTACACCCCACACTTGCCTTGACAATACGGAGTCCCTCTCAGCCTCGTCTTCTGAACGTGTGATGTAGATGTGACTGCAGGACAGGAGCAGGGCGGGTTGCTCAAGTCCATGCCAAGAAGAGGAAGATTCCATCTGAGCGCTGGGAGCTCACAGCTCAGCAAGGGAGACCTGTATGCGGATGAACTGTGTGAACCACATGAAAACATGCTGATCTTTCTACTAGAGTATTTTCAAAGTGCTCTGGGAATACTGACGGTGGGGCAACCCTGCCTGGGCATCAGAGGATGCTTCAGAGAGGAGGGGACTTCTTTTAGTCTGGGTCTTAAAGGTTGAATAAGAATGGAAACAGGGGAGAGCAGGGGAACATTCCAGGAAGAAGGAGCACAGATGAAAATCCAAGGGGTTGTAAATGGGACCGTTGTGTTTGAGGGTAAGATGGTCCATGGGATGGGGGTTGGGGAGCTAGTGGCAGATAATGAAGCAGGGTAAGCTGGAGCTTGACTGTGGAAGACGGTCATTAAAATGCAAAGCTAACGGTCAGGGATGCAAAGTTGCACAACTCCAGGGGGTGCTATTCACACTACGGCCTGAGTGAATGGTGCCCTGGAGTTGGGGCACACAGAGCACGTGTGGCTGTACCCATCGGCTCAGCGAATTGTTGCTGAGTGATTACTTCTAGATGGTACGCTGACAGCTCTGTATATTTTATCTTATTTGATTCTCACTACACCATGAGGAAAGTGCTATTTCCATTCCCAGTTTACAGATGGGAGCCTGAGGCACACACAGGTAAGCTTGTGCGGCTATGAAGCGGTGGAATTGGGATTTTAATCCAGGCAGTTTGCTTCTAAATCCAAGGCAGAATGCTTCCCACGTTTTGTCACTTACGGCATTCACAGGAAGTGATGTTTTATGACACAAGCGGGTAAATGACAAAGCTGCTCACCATCTGAAGTGCACTCCTGTGTCCCAGGCTGCATCCTGACTGACCTGACGACGGCTGAGGACATGCCCAGGGTCGTGGCACACCAGTGACCCATTTCCGCAGTACCCCTGCGCAGCAGGTGGATCTCAGATCTAGGGAGTACACATGAGGTCACTTTTCCAGCCCGATTCTAGTTATATTATAATTAAGCTCTCAAATGGGGCACAGAAAAAAAAAAAAAAAAACACTTTGCTTCAGGGTTCTAGATGGTTGGCTCTTGGTTTTGTAGTTGTAGAGATCAAGGGCAAAATGGTTGTGGAAAAAGCCTGGGCTCTGGAAACAGACAAATCAGGTCTTTATTACATGACCCTGGACAAGGTATTTGCTCTCTCTGAGCCTCAGTTTCTCTTGATGAAAAGGCTATAGTAAATAGGCACTTCACTGACTTGTATTAAATGCAGTAGCTTCTGTAAAGCAGCTGGCACCAGTCTTCTGTAAATGCCAGCCCCCTTCTCTCCTTCCTCTCCTCCCTCCAACCCCGATATTTCTGACTGGGAACTACAGTGAAGCCATGCTGGAGGGCAGTGGTTTGGGGAGAGCCAGGCAGTAGCCATCTATCAGCAAAACCACTTGTCATGATTGATGGGGGCTTTGCTGGTGACATCACCCTTCAGAACTCCTTTCTTGTGAAAGTACTCCTGAGTTTTGTTGGTAGAAGTTTATAGCTGTCAAAACTGTCCATGAAAACAAATGAGAAAACTGTCCCACTCTTGTTTCCACTTTTTCCACACTTGCTGTGGTCATCTTGATAATTGTTTAAATATCTGCATTTATTTTATTGTGATTAAAAAACATATAACATGAAATCTACCATCTTGATCCCTTTATTTATTTATTTATTTATTTGCGGTACGCGGGCCTCTCACTGTTGTGGCCTCTTCCATTGCGGAGCACAGGCTCCGGACGTGCAGGCTCAGCGGCCATGGCTCACGGGCCCAGCTGCTCCGCGGCATGTGGGATCTTCCCGGACCGGGGCACGAACCTGTGTCCCCTGCATCGGCAGGCGGACTCTCAACCACTGCGCCACCAGGGAAGCCCTGGGTCTTTTTTTTAATTAGTATTCAGAGGAGATTGAGGATCAGTGATACTACTTGAAGACACATATATCTCACATAACAACCAAATCGTTTTTATTCCCTCATAGTTGATTTATTCCACATTCATCCAATTGTCTGGAAGTATCCTAGGTTTTACAAGTTCCCTAAAAGGCCTGTTTACTGAGTTTGAGTTATAGATCAGGCAAAGTGTGAGTAAAGGTTGAGTTAGTAGAAAACCACAAGCACGTGGACTGTTTTCTGCCTTTGAGAAAAACAATCCCCCCTCACCCCCCAGCACAGTGTGGAACTTACCTGTGAAATCCTTGCGGAATGAAAACAACATGGTACCTCTTGTTGGATTTAGTCCCTTGCCCTAAGAAGGGGCTCATGCGATGCCTGTGCTAATCAATAAAAGATAGAAGACTCTGGGTGAGCAGAAAGGAAGTACTGAGGACCGACAGTCAAGGGGTGTTTTTCAGATTCTGCAAAATCAGATTTGTAAAGTCATTATTGTCTATCTGGTTCCGGCCAGTTCACAGAATATCAACAATGAAAGGCCCCTTTTCCCAAGTAAATTGCACCAGGAAGTAGAAATCAGCCCACAACAAATGAGTTCTCTGGAAGAGGCCTGGTACATCTGGTTGGGGCACGTCTGCCTTATTTGGGTGTGATCAGGCAGCAGGCTAACACTTTTATTTTCTTGTGTGTGCGTTTGTGCGCACGTGCACCTATTTCTCATCCCACGTCTTGTTTCCTCCATGGATGGGGGTTCGGAGATGCTCAGCTGGCAGTAACGATGCTCCCTTCCTTTGGGACATGTTTCTGAGCTGGTGTGTCGCTGGGCCCTTGCCCGAAGATAAGAATCTACTTTCCTTGGCCATTCAGGCCTCTGTTTCTTGGACCAGAAGCAGTATTTGTCTTTCTGCTGGTGGGCATTTATTCATGTTAACCGGTGGGATTTTTCTGGATCCCACACCCTGACAGTAGACTTTGGCTTCGCTCCCAAAGCAAGCCTCCACCTCCCTCCTCTGCCAGCTGCCTCAGTTGCCTGGTCTCTGCTCCCACTACTCAGCAAGCTGTACCCCACACCTCCTTCCTACACCCCCTTCCTCTTCACCTGGAGTCTAATCTCTATAACTTGTGTTTCCTCATTTTGGTTCCCCTGTTCATGGCAGAAATTCAGGATCTGGGCAGACACTTGAAAGTGTTTCAGTGACCACAAGTCATGCAGCCTTCCTCTGCTTGGTACTTTCTGTGCTTACCCAAGGGACAATTAATAATAAATCAATGAAATGTGTTTCAATAATTCTCTTGCCTTAAATCCTCAAAGACGGCTCTCAGGGAGGTATAAGGAAGCGGCAGCCTTCAGAATTTCTTCTGTCCTGCATCTTCAAACAGTTGGCGTTGATTAGTGGCTGTAAAGAGTCAAGGGGGTTAGAACTATGGAAGGGGGAAGGCTAAAATGAAACCTGGAGCCGCTAGGTTCAGTTCAGTAGATTCTGTGCTGGTTCGGCGCAAGACTCGAGTGCTCCCCAGGTACACAGCTGCCAGAGCAAATAAGGAGTGTCAGTGGTGGAGAAGGAGGAGGAGACAAGGAGGCCCACAAGGGAGCAAGCACTGGGTGTCTGCTGGGTCACGACAGGAGAGAGAGGACCATTGAACCACATCAGTTTTCATCCTTTTGTCATTAAGAAAATATATGAGCTTCAACTAAAATATGGCAGGGAAAGCAAGATGCCTCTTCAGTGATGAACTTTGAAGGAGGAACCAAAGCAACTCTGATGCCCCGACCACAGGCCCGAGGCAGGACCAGGAAAGGATGAGCAGAGTCAGCTAGAGCTGGCGGTTAGGGAGCTGGGGGAAGCTGTGGACACAGCCCGCCCTGGCGTGGCCGCAGGAGGAGGTCATGGGAGAAGGCCCTCCTGGAAGCAAGAGGAATCCTTCCAAAGCTTTCCACTTTCATCCTTTTGCATAATCAGATTTATGTTTCTCTTCCTGTCATATTCTCTCCAGCCTATTTCTAGATGTTAATCATGGGTAATTCCCGTTTTCATTGCATCAGAGTTGGTTATAAAGTGCCCTGTCCGTGACCTCCCTGGCCGGCTTCCTGGGGTAGACAGCTGGGGTGAACAAGACATACTCCCCTGTTCTGCTGGCTCGAGATGGGGGCTCTGGTGGGTTCTGACTGGTGGACTTACGATGTCCAAAAGGAACATCATCAGTAGGCGCACTCCACGAGTGGAGATTATGGTAACTGCTGTTGCAGGGGAGTAAAATCCTGTGCACTTGATGTAGCATGGAGGGAACCTGGAGTACTCTATTTGTATGGTACCTGTTAATAACATCCAGTCCAGTAGGTTCCGTGGGCTGAAACATCCCCAAAGCCATGGGTGAAGATCCATGCATATTGCTGCCCTATAGTTTATGGCAGTGACGTGGGGACACGTTCTTAACAATGATCCACATTAGGCAGGAGAGCGTTTGCTGAGGTCTGATTCAGAACACCAAGCCTGGTGGCGCCCTAGATGGTTCTCCAACTCACCTCATGATCCAGGTTCTGCAGAAGGTGGCGGTGTGGGGTCCTGATGAGGAAGTGTGTTTTGAAGCAGTAAGCGTCGAGCTTCCTTTGGATTCCATGCTGCTTCAGGAGCTACATCAGTTAGCGCAGGTGAATCCTGTTACCTGTCTGCATGTGTGGACAAACACAAAGTTCATTGTCCTCTCATTGAAATGTACTATTATGATTACTACCTACGGTTAATTAAGTGCTTATTGTACATCAGGCTTTATACACACACATACCGTACTGAATGCTTTATCCGATGGTCTCACTCATTCCTGAAAGAGCTCCATTAGCTAGGAATGCCATTATCATACCCCATTTTACAAGCGAGGAAACAGAGCCTTAGCGGTTTCACGGCTCATCATGAGATAAGTGGCAGAACCAGGATTTGAACCCCAGTTCTGTCTGATTCCAAAGCCCACATTCCAAACTACAAAGCGAGACTGCCTCTCACTTTAAGTCTTTGGGTTTGAGTGATTTATTTTCTTCATGTCCAGCGTGGTCTCCAATAACCATCTCTTTAGACCTCTCATTCCTGTTGCCGAAACACTGGCCGGGCTCCTCTTCTGCTCAGAATTAATGATGGTAGGTGGCTGGGGTGACATCCGGGTGGCCTCCCATGGTGAGTCCCCCCATCCAAGCCAAATGGCAAGATCAAGCCCTTTGGGGGTGTCATTTCCTCACCCCTCTAAAAGTAATTCAGTTGTTTCTGCTTGTCAAACGCTTCTGTTTCCTCACTAAGCCCGTGTTAGTCATTGGGATATGTCAGTATGAATGGATTTACTGTGCTCCAACAGCTGCCGAGGCCCAGGCACATGCCCCACACATGGCAGCCACAGGAGCGGGCGGGGGGCCAGCCGACAACCAGGATCCCCGAAACTGCATGCAGGCCCTGAGGCTGGAGACAGGATGCTGGGGAGAAGCTGTCCTTCTGATGTTCGGATATCTGCCCCAACCCTGGCAAAATGATGAGGATACTCTGTGTGCGGCGAGGAGACAGCCCTATAAAACATGTCATCTCCGAGGTGTGGCTCTTCCCCCGCTCGGAACGGAGCCCATCTGTCCAACAGTGTCTGAAATAACACCGCCGGCCAGCAAAGGAGTGTCCATTGTCACATGCGCATTTGGACGGCAGGTAGTCCACATGGGCCCCTGTAATTCAAGTCACAACAGCCTCTTCCATGACAGGGAGGCGGGGAGTGAAAGTGGTAGTTGTGATTCCGACAACCAGGAGGATTGTTTTTCTAAGAATTTCTGCCAGTGGCCATTGAGGATTCTTTGTGTGCGGCACCTACGGGATACCTCAAAATTTAGGCAGCTATCAGATTCCAAATTAAACACCTAGTGCCCCTGGCATGCTGGAGAGGCAGCCTGGTCCTGCGGATCTGTGTGTGGGAAAGGCCAGAAGTTGATTGTGCTGGATGCTTTTATATGGAAATCCTCCTAACAGGCTTTCGCAGGATCACAAATTAGATGCTAGGGTTTGAAGCTAGCAGGCCAATGGAGCTGTTGTTTAAAAACAGAAATAGTCTGCTTTGAACCTCAGGTTTCAGAATTTTCTAGAATGGGCTATTGTGATCCAGTCACGTGGGGATTTTCTTACCGTTTTAACACACATTGGGGCCTGGAGCTGACATCTGGCCTTTTGTCACTTCTTTTTCAGAGGTGAGCAGCGGTCAGATTATAGCAAACATTTTCTCCTTTCCCCTAAATATTAACTTTAACATCTGTGAGGGAGAGAATCGAGATGGTGTCATCCAGGATTGAGGTTCAGGAAAGAATTCTCATGGACACGGGCTGTGAATCACTACAGTTTCATATCCTGAACCTGCATCTCTCCTGCTTTGGGACCTTGGACACATTACTTAGCAACCTCAAGCCTCAGCTTTTTCTTCTATAAAATGGGGATAAGCGTTAACAAGAAGAACTAACTTGTTAGATTGTTGTGTGAATTAAAATGACATGATTGGGCTTCCCTGGTGGCGCAGTGGTTAAGAATCCGCCTGCCGATGCAGGGGACAGGGGTTCGAGCCCTGGTCCGGGAAGATCCCACACACCACAGAGCAACTAAGCCCGTGTACCACAACTACTGAGCCTGCACTCTAGAGCCCACGAGCCACAACTACTGAAGCCCGCGCACCTAGAGCCCATGCTCCGCAACAAGAGAAGCCACCGCAATAAGAAGCCCGCGCACCGCACCGAAGAGTAGCCCTGGCTTGCTGCAACTAGAGAAAGCCCACGCGCAGCAACGAAGACCCCCCCAAAAAATAAATAAATAGATAAATAAATAAATAAATAAGTAAAATGACATGATTGGGAATTCCCTGGTGGTCCAGTGGATAGGTCTCGGCGCTTTTACTGCCTTGAGCCTGGGTTCGATCCCTGGTGGGGGAACGAAGATCCTGCAAGCCGCATGCCAAAAAAAGGACATGATTTATAAAACGTTTAGCATAGTACCTGACACGTAATCAGCACTTACTATATTACTAGGGTGTTGTCTAAAGATGAAGATGGAAATTGAGTTTTGATGTTTCTTTTTGTTCCCTTATCCCTCTTGGGGGAGTGTAAGGTTTACTCTTGGGTTTTGGTGGGGGCCAGTATTTGAGCACCACAGAAAGGCAGAAGGCCAAGCCACCGGAGGTCAGTTCGTAGAAGCACAGGCGCAGACACTGGGGGGATGAGGCAGCAGCCCCAGTCTCGGAATCTCCCGTTCACCTTCTTTCTGTCCTGTCCTGAATGCACCCCTCATACCTGTCTCTACTCCCCAGCTTCCCTCCACTTTGAGTCTTAGTACCTGCGTTTCTCACCACCTGAAGCTTTACTAGAAAATCTAAAAGGCTTGATTCATCCTTGTTCTAGATGGCAAGTAGCTTCAGTCTAAACGTGCCAAGTGGGATTTAGAAAATACAACGAGGATTTTGGAGAATGTAAGTATTTGTCCTCTCCACATTTATGAGCATATTCTCTGTCATGTGGCTGTGGCAGTTGATGGGGACACAGGTGATGGAGGCACTCACTGCCCCCACTCTCTAGGAGTCTGTTGTGTGGCGTAGAAGCCAATGGATATGGACAGTTTAAATGTGCCAGTGCTACAATGCAGATCGTCCACGGTCGGGGTGGGGGCAGGCAGGGGCAGTTGGGGGGTGGCTCAGGGAAGGCTTCAAAGCGGAGGTGACACCCAGCTCACTCAACTTGGCTACAGCACAAAATAACTGGGGTTTGAAAGGCGTCAAAGTCCAGAACCCACCGTGCTATTCTATATATGGAATTGTTTCTCTACTTAATTTTCCTATTGTGCGTTTATGTTTTAAGAGAGAAATATATCAGAAAATGAAAGGCCACCAGCTGGGGTCCCTTCGTTATGCTGGATCTCAGGTGAGAGCCGTTGGGTTACATGTTTCCCTACAGCTTCTCCTTCCCGGGACTGTTGGGGGATTTGCAAATTGATGCTCTTGAAGCTTTAAAAGGCTTGCATTGAAAAACCATATTAAGTTAGTATCAAGTAGAAAGCACTTATTTACTTAGAGGTGGTCGAACAACAGAAGTATATGTGAAAGCAGCTTCAGCTCTTAGATTGATCAAAAATAAAATGAAAAGATGTTAAAATGTTATACTTTAAACTCATGAGTAAACAAAAAATACTGTATGTTTTACCCCCAAGTGTATTCATCTCTCCCTTCGAAAGTTAGTGCACACTTAAGGTTAGTGAATAATAACTAGTAAATCTACTGTTATAATGGCTGCAGATGGGAGCAGAGCATTTCATTTTCTTAAACTCAGCAAATATGTTAAAAACAAGATTAAATTTTTTTGCATTTTGTACATCTACACGTTATTTTATTCTTGAAAAAGCGATATTTTCTATATCTTTTATTTCAGGATCCATCACAGAGTTTTTTGTAACTCCTGATATTGTCTAAAAAAATAGGTTTTTGAATGACTGCTGGTGATTTTCAGGCATTTATTCAAGTATTTCCCTCTGTTTCTAAAATAACATACATAGAAAAGCGATACAACTACTTTCTTAAAGGATTTACCAGGGATTATAGCCTTCAAGTAAAGGGATCCTGAATTCAGTCTGGTTGTCAGTTTGATTAAGAAGGAAGTAGCTCATCTTGGTATAAACATTCTTGAACAACGCTCTGTGACAGTCTGGCCAGGAGCACCAGGTGGGAGAAGCCTTCTAACTATAGTTGGAAATATTCTAAGAATAATTAATTTATTTTAGAATTAGACGTGGTAGGTTTTAAGAAAAGACTTCTTTGTGGGCTTGAGACTTTCCTTGGGTAGCAAAGTGAAATCTGCACACCTGGGGCTCTGTGATGGTGACAGTGTGTGGACTCTTCCCATCCCTCCCTGAACCCTCCATCTCACATTCCTTACTTTATCCTACGTAACCTCCCCGTCAGTAACATTTACACTTACATATTTAAGAAACATGCACTTACAGTTCCTTATGGATTAGCAGCAATTTCTTTACTCTCAGAAGTAAGGTATTTTTGAAATTATGTATTGACAAGAAAGTTATAGGTGAGGGATGTGTCTAGCTAGATCAGGTAGTTCAGGTAAGAAGGGAGGAAGAAAGTTTTGAAGATGTTAGAAACCGTTGTTGACATTTTGGGCTGTCAACTTGGCTAACTGGTAAAAAGAAGGTGATAGTTTCATTCTCTAGTAGGAATGTGAGGTGGGCTGGAAGAATATTTAAGAATTAGGTGATCAAAATGTTGAAATTGTCAGGTGAAGTACAGCAGACAGTTGCAAGACTTTGTTGAAGTCATTCATATGAAAGTCAGAATCCTAAACTAATTTTAAGTGAATGGCATACTTCTTAGTTTACCGAAATTATGAAATTAGTGATAGTAAAACAATGTGATCTGAGCGTTAGGTAATGAGACTGGACTGACCGTGGATGGCTAGTCCGGTCTGGAACATGAGGACTTTTGTGTGTTTTGGACTAGGCAGGGGAAGGCTTGGACAGTCACGCTAGTTTGGGATGCTCTGTGTCAGCCAGGAGTCATGGGAATTTGCCTGCCCTGTTGGTTACGTTTGAGTTTGAATTTGGCTATATATGGGTTCTGTGTAAGATTTTAATGTCTTTCTTGGTTGGAAAGAATCTTTGCATGAGAGCGCTTTTGAGGAATACTGGTAATGAAGCTGGGAGCCATTTAGGGAACTGGCATACGAGCTACTACAGGAAAGGGTCAGATGCGTGGGATTAGCAAAAGGAATAGCCCAGGAAATGGGGAAATGAGCTGGTCTCACTTACCACCACGTGGCCGGCAAAGCAAATTCCAAGCTGTGTGTGCCAGGGAGCATTCTCAGGAAGAGGAGACGACCACACCACTTTCTTTCCTGGTAAAGGATATGAAGTGCAGATTATACCACAGGTGGCCAAATCAGTGCCAAGCTTCCCTCTGGATAATTAAGGCCATGGAGATGAAGCAAGAGATGCACAGTACAAAGATGGTGGATGGGATAAAAGTGAAAATTTACTGTAGTGCATCCAACATTTTATCCACTGTGGCACACAGAGAAAATAATATTTTTATAGTGCCTGGGCAGCTTGGAAGCTCCAGCCATGCCTGGCCCTGTCCAGTCGCTCAAGGGCTGAGGCAATCAGAGGCTCAAGCACACACCTGGAACAAATTCGTGCACATTGACTGGGGAAATTCTGGTCTGGTGAACATCATGATTGCATCGTTGCAAGATGGAGGTCATGGAGCCCTTTGAGAATCTGATGACATTTATGGGCCCTCACCCCTCACCTGAAGGACCATTATGTACATACACATAGAATTTTACTCACAGTTTCAAGGGATTCATGGAAGTGCTCAAGTCTACTTCTGAACCTCAGGATAAGAACCCTTGCTTTAGGTAATTAATCAAAGAAAGGATGTTGATGAAGAAATGGAGGCAAAGTTATATGGATAAATTCAGCAACTCGGATAAAAAAATCCATCTAAAGAAGGATAGAATCACAGACTCTATGTAAAGGGGTTCTCAAAGACCCTTTCTATAAAGCTCTGGCTTTGGAAATGGTTCAAAGGCTGGGGACACCAAGCAGAAAATACACAGGCCAGGTAATTAGATCCAAACAATTGAGCAAATTGCAATGGTTGAGCAGATTGCTTAGTTCCATGTTGTCTACTTTTTAAAGGTATTAGTGCTAACTTGGTCAGGGTAATTATTTGGTAAATGGTCAGTTCAGTGGCACAAGTTTAACTTCTGAATCCTTCCTTCCAAACCATTTTCAAAAGGAACCTGCTCTAATTCCCTCAGTATGCATGGTGGAATGGGCAGGCCCTGGTGAAGCAGGCTCTTGCAAGTTTAGCAGGCGCTACTTGGGCACTTATTGCCCCGAGAGCTCTGCTGCTTGGTTCGTAATCAATTCTTCTGATTGACTCAGCTTCACTTGCCCAACTAAGCTCCAAGCACCCTCAAAGCGCCTAGAGTCCTATGATGACAGGTACTCAAAACAAGCCATTCAGGGCTAAATGCCTTACCAATTATTTCAGAAACAAAATAAAAACCAGATCTCAAAAGACTAAGCAGTGAGGGAGGGATGGAGTGTCAGCGTTACCTTGAATAATGTAGGACTTCTGTTAGTTTAATCTCAGGTCTCACATCACATGAAAAGTTGTCTCTTTGCAAAATATAGCCTGGAGGGAAATTTTGCCAGTGTCATGCTCTGGTGAGTTAATATGCATTGCAACCGTTTTATAACAGATTATTTACCAACGGGAACAGAATGCCTTGGCACGAGATGCCTTTAAGAGAGCAGTTCTATCGCGCTAGCTAATTCCATGTTTCAAAATCATTTTCCACACACCTCCTAGTTCTTGTAGGTTCTCTCAAACTCTTCCCTCTACTGGTGAAATGAAAGAACTGACTAGTAGGTGAGATTATGTTGCCCTCTGGTGTCTGCCAACCTAAAAGGGCTAGAACTCAAGAAGGGGACAAGAAGTAGAAGTAAGATAGAAACAAGACACTCCATACCATGAGAAAGATGGAGGGATGGGTAGGTAAGGGAAGGGAGAGAGAAGAAGGGAGATGAGCCTGACATGGATCCTCTTCTTGCTGGTGAATGACAGGTTTTCAACTCACCATTCTGGCTGAGGAAGAGAGTGATTGCCAGGGCTATTGGCCTGATCAACCTGGAGCCTTTCTAATCTGTGATGGAAGAGTAGGTTCATGGAGGGAGGGGGCTTGGCTTTTCCCTTTGGAGAACCAATGGGGAAGAAAACTGGGTGATGGCTAGCCATCAGAATTGCAGATGCCTATCTGAGGACCCATCTGTTGAGATGGAGACTGAGATTTCCATCCCTTTTAGGAATCTCCACCAATACCCCTAAAGGGGGGCAGGGCCTCACTGTCTAGCCCTCCAGTATATGCCTGGGCACGAGGGCCTTGGTTTCGGCGGTGGGATGGTGGCAGTACCACTGGTCCTTGGGGTTCCTCCTTACCCCTGCTGTGCCCTCTTGCCCCATTGTCAGGGCTTGCCCACTCGATAGCTGTGCTTGCCAGGGCACATGAGCAGGGTCTGGTTGGCTCTATTAAATCTTGAATCATTTTTGGATGCATCTGTCCTGTTCTTGCCTTTTTAAAAATTTATTATTATTATATATTTTTTGCGGTACGCGGGCCTCTCACTGTTGTGGTCTCTCCCGTTGCGGAGCACAGGCTCCGGACGCGCAGGCTCAGCGACCATGGCTCATGGGCCCAGCCGCTCCGCGGCATGTGGGATCTTCCCGGACCGGGACATGAACCCCCGTCCCCTGCATTGGCAGGCACACTCTCAACCACTGCGCCACCAGGGAAGCCCTGTTCTTGACTTTTGATGCTCTATACAGGGACAGGCATTATGTCTTCTTGCTCAAACTGGAAAGTCGGTAGAATATTGTTGATGACTTTTGCTTATAGAAACAACTGATGACTATTCAAAGAAATCAATGGAAGCCTGGAACAAAAATGTAGGCAAAGTTTGGGCAGAGGTATGGGGAGGTCAAGCATTCCATCTTTGCTCAAGACTAGAGGAGATAATGGAGCCGTGGAAAGGGATCCTTTGGGGAGCAGAGCCCTATAGGGAACAAGGAAAGGACTAGGGATTCTTGGTTACTTGCAAAGAGGCAGGAAGTAAGGCAAAAGAAGGAAGTGGAGTTGGGAGAAGGGGGCACCATCACATGTAAGTTCTTTTTGTAGACTTCCTTCCTTCCTTCCTTGCTCCCTTCCTTCCTTCCTCCCTCCCTCCCTTCCTTCCTTCATTTTTTAGAATTTCTTGGCTGCACCGCACGGCATGCAGGATCTTAGTTCCCCGACCAGGGATCAAACCCAAGCCCGCTGCAGTGGAAGCGCAAGTCTTAATCACTGGACCACCAGGGAAGTCTCTCTCTTGGGATCTTTAAATCCTTGTTTAAAAGACAGTAAAGCTGGGACTTCTAATGTATTCCTCAGGCTGACAGAACTCTTGAGTGAGAGAGGCATAATAGTTTGGCTCTTAGCACCCCATTAATTCAAGACATTATTGAATGAGTGGATGAAATATTATAACTCACTTTATTATTGGTTTTCAAACAGAGGGCATATATGGATGGTTAGTTAAGAAGAGAAGAAGGGAAACAGATTATATTTTTTTCCCACTCTATGACCATGTAAGAAATTCAGGTTGGTGCTAATTAGAGTCATGGAAACTATGAAAGACTAGAAAACACAAGGGAGGTTTAGAGGGAAAAAAGAAAGCCAATGGAATAATTTTCAAAAATAGCTAATTCATAGATTTGCAAATTATTTTAATTTATTAAATCATTATGCAACTGAAACAGAAGTAGGCATAATAATAGTAGTTTCCCCAAGCTCTTATCTATAGAAAGGTAATACGTGGTGGCAGGGGATTGGGTCAGGAACCCTACTGGGCACTTCCTGCTTCTACCCCCAGCTATTTTCCCCACAGGTGGGACAGCTTAGATGAATGCATATGAATACCTAGGGTTGGCTTTTAGGGCAAAGAAGCTGCAAAAGGACACTCTGAGCCCTACGTGGGGTGTGTGTGAGATCCCACCCGTTTTACCTCAGTGCCTTCCAGGTGAGCTGTGCCTTTGAACTTGGGCTCTTAGAGCTCCCATTCACCTCAACCCACTTCCCTTGCATTTGCTTCCTCAGAGAAGGTGGCTTAGTTTATGCTACTCTAGCACTGGTTGTACCAGTAACCTGCATGCTCTTTTCTAGAAAAAGATTTGGTGAGACTCATCGTATTCAGACTAGGTCATTCCTTAAGAAATCAGTTTGTTTTGGCTTTATTTTGTCAAAATACGAGCTACACCGAATTGGATCAATCGTTTTGCTAAATCCTCCCGCACCTCACCCTTTCCTCCTTTTTAAGTCAAAGCTGTTTTGGATTACCCAAGCAACAGAATGATTTACAAAACGAAAGAGAGGGACAATCTATTCTAACAGATGGAAGGCAGTAAAAAATATTTATGTGTGCCTGGCCGATGCGGACTTCTGGAGAGAGTTCACTTATGAACTGAAAGCTAGGGAAGCGAAAGATGAAAATCAGCCCTCGGGGTTCTGATTTCGAGCGCACACCTTCTTAGGAAAAAACCACCTTCATTTTTTGGTTCCAGATTCTGTATTTGTCAAACAAAATTATTAGCCTGGACGCCTCTGTTGGTGATGCTGTGTAGAGCTGTAGTTGATCTCTATGAGGGATTCTCAGAACTGGGGCTTGGAGGTGGCAGTGGAGAGAGAGGGGCTGGGGGCTGGGGGGGTGGGATGGGTAAATCCTTAAAAGGCAGTAATCCTGTCAGTTTCCAGGGCCAGGGGTTGGGGGAGGGTGGTGTCTTAAATTTGAACTCTTCCTAGGCCCCATCTTTTCCTCTATATTCTTTCCTCACTCAAATAATAATGCGCTTGTGAAGAAAAATATTTTTTAAATTAGAAAACAGCAGACAGTTATATATGCCCGTCTCATCCTCCTGCTGGCGCCTTCCACCTCCCAGGGCTGGGCTGGGTGTGCAGGAGATTTAGGGCTGTCAGGGTCGGACTTGTAAACCCGCTTGCACCCTGGCTGATGAATCAGTGGTAAAGTCTGGCTCTGTAATATCTGTATGGAAAATGCAATGTTTGCACAATAAAGCTCTCTAGATTTTTAAACTGTAAGAGTGAAGCCAGTTTACAACCAACAGGTTTCCCCCGTTGCCATTACCGCAAATAGTATCTTATTTCGGCAAAATGGTGGCAGCCAGCAGGAGGTCCAACAATGAAGATTTTAATCAGAAAATTTAATTTTATATACAATTCAGTTTGTGCATGGTGAGAAATGTTTCTCACGGCATGAACTTTCAGGACTCGGCTCTGAGCAAAAGGAGTTTCAATTTATGTAACGCCTTTCTCAGCACACAATACCCCGAAGCACTTCCTGGTAATACAAGGCTCGCGCTGCTGCTGCAGACTCTCTCTTAAAATTACCCAGGATATTTATTTGGAGCAATTAAAAGAAGCGGCTGCATTCCACACAAATCCATGTTTACTGTAGATATTAAATTAGCCAAGATTTCAGTGCCGAGTGGCTGCATTGGGCTCTCTGCCTGGATGTGCTCCCTTGTAAGGCACCTTTCCACCTGGGCTCACTCTGTTTGCCAGTTGACTTGTAAACTCTCGAAGGAGAAGCCTGAATTGAAAATGTTGACAGAGCCTTTAAGAGAAGGGCCCTGGAGGAGTTGCCTCTCAGGCTGGGCCCAGGAAGAGCGGTGGGTACAGGGAGGAGAGGAGGGTCACAGGCTGTCCCGTGAATGACCAAGAGACGCCAGCCCTGGACTCACTTGCTGGACTTGAACATGGGTTGGGTCCAAAGGGTGCAAGCCTGCTTTTTCGGGGTCGGGGGTGGGATGGGAGCAGGACCTGTTCCTCTGGGTGATGGCGAGGGATATCACACACATACTCGGTAAGACAAGGCAGAGGGAGACAGCCAAGGCTTCTCAGGGAACAACCCTCTCAGTTGAAGAGGAGACAGGAACTCATAAGTGAGTCGTCCATACCGAGGTCCAGCTGGGAGGAGGTAATGAGAGCGGCTCCAGAAATAGGGGGTCTTAGCCCTGAGTTAGGAGGTGGAGAAGGCAGACAGGAGAGACTGTCCCTGTGGTCTCACCCTGGGCTGTGTGCAAGGCCCCCTCTCGGCTTATGGGAGTAATATAAACCCTCCAGTGCCCCCTCCCATCGTTTCCTAAGAAGGTCTGTGACAGAGTCCCTGTGCACACCTCAGGCACCCCTCACTCCCCATTCCTCACCCCTCCTACCCCGCTGGCCTTCACCTATTCCCGGCTGTCTGAGCCCATATGACCTTGAGTTCATTGGCAGTTGTGTTGAGTGGGGGCCCCGGTGCGTTATTCAGGAGCACCCCAACCCTGTTTCATGTTATGCAGGACCCTGGGGGTGAAGTCACAAAGGTGCTGTGCCTGGCTGGCGGGAAGACGGCACCTACCCTTCACCGAGAGCCCACTCCAGCTGGGGCCGCTCACATACACGATCACATTCAATCCTCACGAGAATCTTGAGGGAGGTTCTATATACCAAGAAGGAATCGGTGGCTCAGAGAGGGGTTAAGTTACTTGCTTAGCTGAGGTCACAGAGTTAGCCAGTGGCCATGGACCCACAAGGGAGGGCAGAGTAGAACCAGCTCGACTGGTGATCTCTCAGGAGTGAGGGCTGGCAGGCCACGGTGGGAGCTGGCCTTCAGCCCTGGGAGAAGGGCTGTCACAACCGTGCCTCTGGCAGCAGGGTGACAGGAAAGCTGCCCAGTGTGTCCAGTGAGAAAAATGACCCTGAAGCTGACCCTAAGGTAAGGTTTAGGCCAGAGACATGGAGACACAGAGACTGGCACTGCCTGGGGCCCTGTTTGGAAACAATTCTGAGCCTGATTCTAGACTCAGTTGGAAAGGATTCTGAGGTTGATTAGCCATGTCTGCCCTGGACCAGGGATAAGGGAGTAGTGGTTATTTAGAATGAATTTGCAGTCCTCATCTAGGTGTCTCTTGGCTTTGAGAATTTTTTTCTTTTGGCTAAATGGTCATTATTTTCCACAAACAGACAGGAATCTTCCCTTTCCTTCCCTGATTAACCCGAGTCCACAGTTTTGGAGTTGTTTGGTCACAAGTCCTTTCTGGGGAGAATCATCAGGCATGCACAAAGAGAAAGCCAAACAGAGTTCTTAATGAGAGTTTAAAATTCAGAGAACATAGGAAAGATTTATTTGTATTTGGTATTTAGTACAAGCTTGGCACTATCCTGAGTTTTACAGATATTAACTCATTTACTCCTCACAACAACCCTATACGATAGGTCCCAGTATTAACCTCATTTTACAAATGGGACAGTTAAAGGCCAGAGAGGCTAAGCAACCTGTCCAAAGTCACACAGCTTTGTGAACTCAAGCAGTCTGATGCCAGAGTCCACATGATTAAATCATACCGTGCTGCCTCTCTATCAAGTTCCTATTTCTGTTTTGCTTTCCTGGTGGTATTGTGCCTTGTGCTTCATGTTTGTTTTCCAGATTAGACTGTGAACTTTGAAGGAAGGGATTACATTTTACTGTGTATAAGTACCTGACACATAGGAGGAGCTGAAACATGACTACACTGAAACATGACTATATGAAACATTAGTGGTATGATTTTAGGAATCAATCACGTTGTATTTGAGTCATTTTCTATTTGTGTGTCTGGCTCCACTACTAGAGTGAGCTTCTAGGAGTGGGACTCTGAGGTATTTATTTCTATATCCCCACTATCTAACACAATAGAGAAGAGACCCTGTCTCATTTGTTCATCAATTCATTAACTGATTCATTCAACAAAAATTTATTAAGAACAAGTACCATGCTCAGTGCTAGGAATGAAGAAAGTAGATAAAATTTCTGTCTCTGTGGTTTGATTCCAACCTCACAAGGATAGAGAAAAATGATGCTGACATTCTTTAAATTGGACACATTTGTCTATTTTTGCCAAAAATAATACTAGATTATTTATCATCGTAACTTATCAATTCCCTCCTTTCCATAGTGTGTGATGAAGTCGAGCTGCAAACAGTTATTTTATTCCTATTTTATTTACCAGGAGCATTGGTGGCCCACATTAGTCAGATCTAATATTTAAAGGTAAGAGAAAACCCTTTTGGCGTAGAGCCAGTGGAAGAATTACTGGGTTCCCACAACGTGAGGTAGGGCTGTTTCATCCCCTTTTGTTATATGAAAAGCTTCAAGCACTATTAAGTGATGACAGAGAGTGCACTTGGCTTCTGGTACTTCTTTGAAGGCTTGCCTGTAGCATGCTGCTTGGAAGCAGGGGTGATTCCACAAATGGTCAGGGAGCCACCCTAACCGCCCTTCGCACCAGGTCCAGGTGTGTAAACAGAGCAGATGGGCCCTCCACTCTGGGAGAGGGAATTCCGAGGCTGGACAGCTGGAGTGGAGAATCACAGAGTTCAGGATCTCTCTTCCCTCCAACCGAGGCAGTATCTCAAAAATTCCCTCAACCACTTTTCTAATTCTCTGAGGCTGCTAACTGCATCAAGATCTCTCCTTATGGAGAAGGAGCAGGCTTTTCCCCAGAACACACAGGTAGTAAGTGGCAGAGGGGGGACTGGAAATCAGGTTACTTTCATGCCAATCCTGGGCGCAGCCCACGACCCGACACAGCCAAGCTTGTCCTTCCTGTGACAAGAAGTGACCGTGGTGCCCAAGCCAGAAGGAGTCCTTGGAAGCCGGTGCCTGAGTCCTGGCAGCAGGAGGTTTCAGATCATATGAAAACTTCCTGCCGGGGCCTCTCTACTCAGGGCCTATTAGGTTTAACTGAAGAACGATCAAAAGCAGTGTTTCAAACATAGATTTTGTTTATAATTAGCTCTAAATTAGTTTTTTAATTTTTGATATATATTTAATGAAAAATTTGGAAACACAAAACTGTACAAAGAAGACAAAATGAAAATCACCAGTAGTCTCGACATCCAAACACAGTAATTGCTAACATTTTGGTGTATTTTCTTCTGTTGTGATTTCTTTTTTTTTTTTTTTTTTGCGGTACGCGGGCCTCTTACTGCTGTAGCCTCTCCCGTGCACAGGCTCCGGACGGGCAGGCTCAGCGGCCATGGCTCACAGGCCCAGCCGCGGCATGTGGGATCTTCCCAGACCGGGGCACGAACCCGCGTCCCCTGCATCAGCAGGCGGACTCTCAACCACCGAGCCACCAGGGAAGCCCTGTGATTTCTTTTTAACATGGTTGTAATCACATTATAATAGTAATAGCAGCTAACATTTGTTGAGGGCCCTGATGTGTCAGGTACTCAACTTTATATGTGTTAACTCAATTAAGTCTCATAACAATTCTATGAGATAGGTGCCACTATTACCTCCATTTCACAGATAATAAAACTGAGGCACAGAAAGGCTAGTTCCTTGCCCAAGATTACTCAAAAGTAAGCAGTAAAGGCCAGACAGTCCAGCTCTAGACTCTACATGTACAGCTTGGTATCTGGGGGATTTTTTCTGAATTTTTTTTCTCTTTGATTTTTAAAAAATTAATTTTTTTTTTTACTTATTTCTTGTTTGGCTGCATTGGGTCTTTGTTGCTGCGCGCGGGCTTTCTCTAGTTGTGGCGAGCGGGGGCTACTCTTCGTTGGGGTGCACAGGCTTCTCATTGTGGTGGCTTCTCTTGCTGCAGAGCAAGGGCTCTAGGTGCGTGGGCTTCAGTAGTTGTGGCACATGGGCTCAGCAGTTGTGGCTTGCGGTCTCTAGAGTGCAGGCTCATCAGTTGTGGCGCACGGGCTTAGTTGCTCTGTGGCAGGTGGGTTCTTCCCAGACCAGGGATTGAACCCGTGTCCCCTGCATTGGCAGGCGGATCCTTAACCACTGCGCCACCAGGGAAGTCCGGTATCTGTTTTTGAACAAAGCTTTTTCTTATTTTCTTCAGAAACACAAGCTTTAAGTGGCTGCCTAATATTCCATCATGGTTTCCATGCCTCTGTAATTTAAACGACGCAACTGTGAGTTGTGTTTGTGAATGAGGCTTTTTCTGTATTTAGGATCACAGAATTTCCCAGATCCAGATGTAAAAGGCACAAGTGACAATAAGTCTGTGGACACTCATTGCCAAATATTTTCCAGGAGGACTACCTAGCCTCACTGCCATCAGCCTTGTGAGTGCTGGGCCTTGGAGGTTATCACTCAAAAAATGATTTAGTTTGATAGTCAAAAAGCTTATTGCTTTAAATTTTCTCTGGTCCAATTTCTGACTACTCTTGTAATAATGAACTTTCGCTCTCATCCAAATTCTGATTTTTGCCTAGACTTATTTTCCTCACTTCTAGTCATCCTTACTTAAAACAACAACAAAATTAAATGGTAACACACATTTTTCTGATTATAAGTGTCCATTTTAGAAAATACGGATAATCCAAAATCCCATCGTTACATTTATTTATTTTATCGTTCATCTTATTTCTTGGCTATCACAGTGATATGGGTTCACTGTAGCCAATTGGGAATGTACAGAAAAGAGTAAAGGAGCAGAAAGTGAAATAACTAAGCAGGGGCAAACTTTTCAGCAGTTCTTGCCATTAAAATTTTTTAATCTTTTTATAAACTTTTTCTTTTTATGGGAAACTACCTCTAAGATACTTTATTCGGTTTTTTTTTTTTGGTCTCAGGCCTTGAGCTATGATCTTGGTTAATTTTCATGTCTGTTGTAAAGGATAAGAAAGAGTAATTAGAACAGGATGCAGGGCGGGGGTGGGGCGGGAGAACCAGAATACGAAAGGCTTTAGCCACCCACCTGCTTTCCCTTCTGACGGAGCTACTGGACACAGGGGCCTTAGGGCCACCCTCAGGTTACCCTCACAGCCCATCACTACCACAGTGACGTCACTCACCGCAGGCACACAACAGAAGCTCAATTAGTATCTGCTGGAGGAGTGAATTAATGAACGTATTCTTATGCAGGTATGACCTATACTAACGTACCATCTCCTAGTAACTCTACAGCTTTAATCATTGCATCTCAGCATTCCTTTCGTTAAAAAAAAGAAAAAGAAAAAAGGTTTGCATCTGTGATCCCAGGTCCTGGCCTTATTAGGATCCTAGAGGATCGGCCAAACAGAGGTCTTTCAGCCCAAGGCAAATAATTGAGATCAAAGCTTCCTGGATCTCTCCCGGGAGGTCCTTGGCCCTCCAGTCAAAGTGACTGGAGCTCTCTTTTTCCCTTCGTGATCTGCAAGCACACCATCCCGCCATCCGCCATCCCGGATGGGGAAGGGGGAGAAGGAGGCAGCTGAGGAGGAGTGGGAAAGGTGAGGGAGGTGCTGTTTTGGGGGGAGGGGGGTGAGGGTAAGCGATTACCAAGCTGTCTCAAAGGCCCGCGGAGCCCCCAGCTGAGGCTTCTTACCAGAAGGAGCCCTTGCTCTCAGCGCGGCCCCCCTTTGCTCTCCTGAGGCCATCAGAAGTGATAGCTAAGCTCACTTCTGCCTTCATGGGGCTGTGGTTCTCACTCGGATGAGTTGTTATTTGATGTTTCTTTGCTTCTGTTTTTATAAAAATGGTACAATGTAAAGCTCTATGGTTCATATGTTTTGTGATCATCAGATGACACTAGGAGAAATACTGCTTTTTGCCTATATATTTTAAATATATGTAAGAAAAATAAATTGCAGAATATTAGTCAAGAAGCATGACACTGCCACTGCAGAAGGCAAACTTAAATGAATTTTCAGGAAGGGCAGCCATCTACACAAGTATACCTTATTTTAAAAATTAAATGTGAGACGTTTCAAGGCCGTGATTATTCCAACCTATTCTATGATCAGTCAGGGATGTGAATGTGTATAAAATTAGAAAGTGTATCATGTGGGAAGAATCAGTCAACTATCTTACAATTCATGTGGCCCAAAACATAATTATGGAAACTTAATTAAGTTTGCTTTAAAGTTTAGCATGGCCAGGAGTTCCCAAATCATGTTACAGTGTTGTACCTTAGACAGTTCTAATGTAAAAGCCATGTTGCATCTTTCAGAGTTTTGTTTGGTTGTTTCTCTTTTTAATCTGCAAAATGATGGGTGAGACTAGAGTATTTACTAAATGTTCGCCGGGTACTTCTAATATGCAGCCAGGGTCTAGATCATTGGCCTAGATGATCTCAGAAGTCCTTCTTTGGTACCAAAATGCTGTGGTATCTATAATTTTAAATCAAAATAAATAAGAAAATCAGATTCACCTAGCAGATAATTCTAGTTAAAAACATCTTCCTAAATTCAGAGGTCTCAGAAGTCCTACAATGAAACTTACTTCATAAGTGGCCCAACCCTCATGAAATATTTTGGGCAGAGCTTATGAATTTGGAAAGTTTATGTTTGTTCCACATTTCAATATTCCTATATGAGTTTTAAGTCAATACCCCCAAAATTATTTTTCACCTTTGAGAGTCAAGATGTGGTCGAAGTTTTTGATTTCCAGGTGGAAATCAGAAGGCTTGAATGAAAATGTTTATGGATAAAGAGAGGTGAGAAATAAAGATATTGAATCTTTGCCATTAGCTTGGGATGACAACTCCCTGTGTGTGTGTGTGTGTGTGTTCGCACATGAGTCTCTGCTGGGATCCGGGAGGCGCAGCTGATGTTGTGGGAATATCTCATAGAAACTATAGGGACAGATGGTGGCAGGCTGCAGCCATGGGACCAGCATGCTACTGATTTCAACCTAGGAACCCTTCTTATTGAAGACTATGTCCCCAGAACCATCAAGTTTTAAAATGTAGTTCAACTGGAGATGGTTTTTACTTTCTTGTTATGAAACCCGGGCTCCCACATTCTGGACTCAAAGTCTACTCAAGAACAGTATCTGTGGCAAAGAGATGTGAGGTTGAAGCCTCTCCAGGAATAAGTCAGGAAACAGAATGATCCAAGTTTGGTATTTAGATTAGAAATACAAGTGGAAGAAGTAAGGTTACCATCAGAAATGTGCATTTCTAAAGATATTCATTTGAAAGTTTTGAAAAAAGTAAAGCTCATGCCCTGGGGCTCCTGGGAGTATGTACAAAATACAATAATTAAATTAAGTCCAGCAGTTAAAATTCCTCATAAAAAGAAAAAGCTGGAGTGCTTCCCAATGGGGAATGCTTGACTTAAAAGAAAGGTTTTACTCTGTGGCCTGAAGGTCAACAAACTGGGACTCTGTGGGAATGTATAAAATTTCTTAAAGGGGTTCTCCAGTCTTTGTTTTGTTGAAAGAAAATAAAAGAGCAAAAAGGGACAAGTTTTGAAAATTCAAAAAATGAAGGTGCAGTCCTAAAATCATCATGATTTTTATAAACGCAGCACTGGAGGCTATGAAAACACGCTCTTTTCTGAGTACTAATGCAACACATATGCTCTTTGAGAAGGAAGGGAAAAGGCCAATGGCGCCTTTTGAACAAACTGTTTTCAAATGTGCTCATTTTCAGAGGCAGTGCACGCAAATTCACGACCCATTCATTTGCTACTTATTTTGAAAATAGTCACCTTAAATATTCTCATAAATATATGTCACAGTTTAAAATTCCTTAGGTGATACAAAGACTGATTGTTTTTTAAAAAGGTCTTTATGAAGCAAAGTTGAAATAAATGATTTGGGGGGGGGTCACATCCTCAGTAATCTTAAATGGAATGTTTATCATAATTTGAAAATACCTGTTTTTATAAATAATCATTTATTGTTACCTTTCTGGTAACGTCCTCCCCCGAAATAAAGTTAAGAAAAGGATAGAAATGAAATTTTATATCCATAAACTTTGTCATGTGTAAGCACCATTCTGGGTTCCCACGTGAGTTTCAGGCTGCACACTCAAATGACTTCTAAAACATAAAGAACCAATAACCAGTTTGCCAGGTCCTCATCTTCTTTATCGCTTAAATAGAATCTGAATGTTGGCTCTGCATTAAGACAGCATGATCAAATGTAGGACATTAGAAATAGCAGCTGTGGCAGCAATATTTAATTTACTGAATAATTAGCAGCCTCACTGACATTTCTCCATTGATTCCCAAAGTACAGCATTAGCTGTCCTCTGCACTCAGGCGCTCTGCAGTAAAATGGGCCAGTAAACTTCCTGTGCCAAGTTCACAGTAAATGAAGGACTACACAGCATCCTGCCAGCAGCTCACAGCTTAAGACACTAGATTTACTTCCAAAACACGGAAAAAACATTAGAAATCATTAAAAATGTACATTTTTACCCACTTTTGTTTTCTTTCCTACATTTGTTCTTTTTTTTTTTTTTTTTGGTTTGGGAATTGCGATGAGAGGAAGGAAGGTAAAATTGTAAGAAAAAGGAAATGGGAAATGGAAGCAGGACAGTAGCCGGAGGAGGGACTATATGGAATGAGAGGTGATGCACAGAATGATGGGGGCCATGAGGGGAGGGCCGCAGGAGTAGGGAGGGTACAAGAGGAGGCGTGGGGAGTGAACCCGGCTCTGTCCTTGAGCCTGTGTCCTGCTCCTTTATCCCTCCACTGGAACGCCTTTCCTTATGCCACCTACGACATTCTCCATGGCCACTCAGCCACTCCCCCCGCAGCGCGCCATCCTGCAAAATGTGCGAGGGACTGTTTGTGTAGTCTGGGAGGGGCAGAGAGGGGGGGCATGAAGGCCTACCTCAAGGAGGGACTTGCCTGGTTGCCCAGCTTCCTGGTTACACTGGATGATTGGCTGTTTGAATTGTGATGAGTTCACATACCCGTGCCAGGGTCAGGCAGTGTCTCTGAGGCAGGCAGCTGTTGAAAAAGAAGCTTCAGCTATTTTCTTGTTGCTTCAAAAAACTAATCTAAAGCTTCCTTCATCGGGAACTTAATGTGAAGCTATAAATCTGGGGAGTTCTCGGGTGTGCAACTGTGTGGTTTAGTGGTTTCATTTCCAGACTTTAGTTGAAGTCTTGGTTTTGCCAGCTGTGTGACCTTGAGCAAGTGCACTAAAAGGGCCAATATTTGCACAAATCCGGGAGGCAAGACGTCTGATGGAGGAACAGATGTCTCAGGGCCTAATTGTACTGAACACACCTTTAGCGAGTTCTTGCGGGGGGGTGGGTGGGTGGGGTGGGATGGGGTGGGGAGTGAGAGGTGAGCAGGAGAGGGATCTGGGGTACATGGCAATGTCCACTGTTCAGGGCCTCCACACTGCTGTGGGACACACACACACACACACACACACACACAGTACTACAATAGAAATCTGATCCAATGCAATGGAAGGACTGGGAGAGGGCCAGCAAGCTGTCTCTGGGTAGTTGGGAAGACTTCACAGAAGTGGTCTTCAGGTTGTGTCTTGAAAAATGGTTAGGAGTTTATTGGGTATGATGGAGAGGGAGGGATTACAGCTTGTGTAGAGCCTTTGCACAGGAGTGTCAGGCCCTGCAGCCAGGCACCGTCCACCTGCCCAGTGGCCAGGGCCCCGTGGGGGAGGCGACGTGTCGCTGGGCTGGTGTGGAAATGCCAGTGAGGCTCCTGGTGGCCGGAGCTCCCTCACACCACACTGGGAAAGGCATCACAGAGCTCCCCTGGAAGCTGCTGCATGAATTCCAGTCCCTGGAAATCCCATGGAGGAAACAGATGTGCTCTTCTCCTCGTATGGGAGTTTGGGTTATTAACACAGTTTTCCCAGAGATTCTAAGCCAGAAGTTCATGTTGGTTTTATGTTCTTCCTTCCATGGAACTCAAGAGCCCATTAAAAAAAAAAAAAAAATTAAGCCAGATGCCTAGAGTGGATAGCCTTCTGAAGGAACTCTCCACCACAAAGCTATCTGAAATGGAATGCTCGTTTCTCTCTTGATTCCTTTACTGTGTCTGAATAACTAAGGCAATTTGATTCATTGTTTAAAAACAAAACAAAACCCAGCAAAACCAGCTATGTGGCATTATGTAGACAAAAAACAAACAATCCTCCCTCCCCCTGACCGCCCCCGCAAAACAGTTTCTTTTCCCTGAATTTCTCCCCTTTAGCTAGGTATTTTAACATCACGATATAGTCAGTGTTTGGTCTCCTTTGTTTTCATAAGATGGAGTTTTCAGTATATCAACTCTCTTATTTATGTAATGAAGGGAATCTGGAAAGTTCCTTCTAGGGCTTAGACTAATCTCTGGGACCATCTCCAGTTTTCTATACGTCTACATGCTGCACACAGTGTGAGAGAGAAACTGATTTTGACTGACTGAGAAGTATGACATTGTTGCAGGATTCCCCCTCGGTCACTAGGTAGGCACAGGTGATTTGAGAGTGGGTTGCTTTCTATTCTTCCTGGTGACAGGAAGCTTTGTCTTTGACTCAGGTTTGGCACTTATATTCCACCAAGAAGTGTGGACCCTCTGCCCTTCCGGAATGCCCATCCTGATTCCTGAATGAGAGCTCACGCTGGAGAAAACTACCTCGAATTGGCCAAATTCTGCCCTAAGACTGAGCACAGCTTTCCAATTCCCTGTGCCTGGCTGAGGGCAGAATGGGGCCAGGACCCAGTGTGTTTGATCCTTTAGCAAATCTGACAGGCTGTTTACAAACATGCAGAAGGGCTGACTTCGTTCCTCAGACCTCAGGCAGGACTCTGGTTTCAGGACTGCAGCCTGAAGGAACTCATAGGGACCAAAAGAATTGGGGAGGAGATAAAATAGTTGAAAAAAGTGGCTGGTTTTCAAAGCATATGGCGAGTTTTTCAAACGCTTTAAATTCTTAATTCGCTCCTCTCCTGTTACTGTCCCTGTAGTAGCCAATGGCACTTCTTTTTGTTTTGACATTTGACATTATTTTACGCCTTTGCTCCTCCTTTCACTTCACACAAGGGCATTTTAATTTTAAAAGAAAAGTGCATCCGGAACCAGTCCTACGGCTTTCCGACTAGCTGTCTGGCATCCAGTCAGGCTCAACAGATGTTTGTTGAATGAATAAACGAATGAATGAAGTGATTCTCTAAAAAGTTCCGAGAAATCTTTACTTTTAGCAAAGTTTGGGTTTGTCTTCTGTAAACTCGGGATTATCACTTAAAATATCCTCTGTGGATTTGATAGGAAAATAGGCAAAGTTAGGATCTTTTGAAGAAACTCCACCAAAAAGCTATCTGAAATGGAATGTTCCTTTTTCTCTTGATTCTAAAACCGTGCTTGAATAACGAGGGCAATTCCACTCAATGACTGAAAAGCAAGGGGACCCAGATCCTCCGCTGGTCCCCCGGCCAGGGATCGGCTTCGAGCAGGACAGGCTAAGGGCGCCGGGCTCCGGTCAGGGAAACCAGGACCCGCGAGATGCGCCTGGAGCTGGCAGGTCCCCCAGGGCCTCGTCCCGGCGCCTGGCCGCGGCGCCGACTTCGGAGGAAGACACAGGGGCCGGCCGGTCCCCAGGGCGGGCGCGAGGGCCCCGCGCAGGTGTCGGGCCTGTGCGCGGGGTGCGCGGGGCCTGGGAGACCCGAGAGAGACGTTATTGTTACACTGTAACGAGTCTGATTAACATGCTCCTGACACTTTCTCTTAGTTTCTCGGGCTCCTAGCAACAGCGCACAAAGGCGCGGGATTGTCCCGGGCTCCGCGGGGACACGGGGCAGCCTTTGATCTGCCACCATTACAGCGGGGCTGCGCGACAAGCTCGCAGGCTCCAGGCGGCCCGCGGTCCCGGCCCACTGCGCGCCCCGGCCCCGGCCCACTGCGCGCCCCGGCCCCGCCCGCTCGCCCGCCCGGTCGCAGCTCCGGGAGCGGCCGCCGCGCACGACCGGGGCCACGGGGCGCACTGGCCGGGCTCCGCCGGTCTCCGCGTCGGGGCGTCCCCGACACCGGCGGACTCGGCGTGTCCCGGCCCGGCGGGCGCACGTCCTTCCGACGGGGCGCGCGGTCCCCGAGATCGCCGGCCCTCCCCGTCGCAAGAAGCAAACAGTAAAACCGAGCGGGTCGCTTACAGCCGAAGAACACAGAAATTAAAAAAGGGCAGGCGTGAGCGACAAACGAATCCCAAAAGATTTTGTAAAACATTTTAAAAAGTAAAAAAAATCTGTAGGCTTCAGCCCGTTTAGCTGAAACGGGGCTCGATCGGCAGCAAACCATCTAAAGGCGCTAAAGATGATTTCGGTTCCTTCCTACAAATCACTTTCTTTTCGTCGTTGGCAATTCTTATAGATTCATAAGGAAATACGTTGCCAAATAATCGCTGGAATTTAAACAAACTCACCACCACCACCCGTCACAGAACACTAAAAAGCTGCCCGGTCCCACCGCGCAAGCTTTCTGGTACTAAGGTATTTGAAAGTAATTTATTCTCCATTTGTTTGCTCTCTTAACCCCCTATCCCACCCCGATTTAAAATAAAGCGCGGAAAGAAAGACCAAGGTTTTAACATTTAAGTGTTGAGGTCGGCTGATTACTTTCCCCCTAAGTTGCAATGTGAAAACCTGCCGGGGTGGGGGGGAGGGTCTCAGGGCTGGGAGGACAGTGTCCCCCAGCCTGGGGCACAAGCTTTGCGGTTACAAACCGGTTCGGTGACCCTCCGCAGCATCAATATGCACAAGATCCTGCTGTTAATCTCAGAACCTGTTTTGTACCATCAACTGCCTCCCAAGTATTATACTAGAGGTAAAAATCAAAATCAGAACGGAAGACATTTAGCTTTCCAAGCTAACCAGAAACCATAGAAGCAGAATGCCCTTCAAATGAAAAAGCACGTATTAACTCTTCTCCTCTTAAGACATCATTAGAAAATTCATCGTCCCTACTGAAGGTCAGTTTCCCGAACTGCCGAAGAACTATTAGGGGCTGGAATGTTCATCATAATATTTTAGAAGAGAAAAAAAAAGAAAAAAAAAACCCTACACGGTCTATTCCATTTACGCAGCAAAATATGCCAGGCAATGAGTTACTTTCAAATTCAAATTGGAGGCGGCAAGTCTTCGTTGTTGAAGACACTTTTCCCAGTCAGTCCCTGGAGGAGAGGATGTCAGGGCAGTTAGCGGTTCAATACTTGTAAATCTGAAGGGAACCGCACCCAGATGCTGGGGAACTTCCCAACTTGCGCTCAGGGACAGTGCCTGACTCCGGACTCTGCTGGAGTTCCTCTCGCCATTTCAATAAAACATGATGGTACTGATATAATCCTCTATACATTAAAATGAGGTTGTCACAGATTGTCATTAAGACCTCAGTAAAACAATGAAGACATTACTGGGAACCCCCCCTCAGGCAAGGTATTAGGGAATAAAACAATCTACACCACTCGGGTCCTATTGAGATTAATGAAAAAATTATGCCAAAAGAATCTCAATTTCATTTTCCCGTGACGGGGCTTTGCATACATACAGTCAGTCTTGCCTTACACCTGATGATTTATTAAACTAATCTGCAGTGATCACCACTGATGTTCTCAACTCAATCTTGTCCTGGCTCATTTTCTAAGTAATTGTTTCTCATCAGTTCTGATAATGTTTTAATAGTGTTACCCATAATTTAGCCCCCAAGAATTAATAACAGGGGGGTAATATGGTGAAGCAGCTTGTGATGAGCTACACAAAATATAAACAGGTACGGTTTTTAATTAATCAGATTACTGCAAGGTTCTCTTCTTGCAGTCAGTCCATTCCTAGCTGGGAGGAATTCCCCAGGTTGGGCACTGTCACATACCGAGTGGGGTGAGCTCACCCAGCCCTCCCTCCCACCCTCCCTGTATTACCTTCACCCACCCGAGGCACCAGAGAGATGTGGGTGGGAAAACAGTGGGGATACCTCTTGTCTCCCAACATCTCCTTGCCTTTGTTCCTCAAGGAATGAAGCATGATGGATCTCTGACTCTGACTAAACCCTCTTCTGGGTCCCTCTTGTAGGGTCTGTGCTCAGAGAGTGGGACCTTGGTCCAGATTTTTGGCTCTAGTGTGTCCCAGTGTCATGATCCTATCATAATTGGGACCCTGGGGTTATGAGGAAGATGATAAATCTGACACTCAGGGAGACTTAAACAACAAGGTGCTTTTGTTGGAACAAAGTGCGGTTTGAGATAAAGGGCGTGGTGACCAGTCCAACATGGTTGGAAATCTAGGAACCTGTGGGCCCGTTGGTGATGGGGGTGGGGAACACCTAGTCAGGTCCAGGCCCTCAGGGCCCCCTGGAGACCTTGCTGAGAGGATTGCTCTTCCCGAGGTCTGCATGCCTTCACCCTGGCATCTGGGGTCCCTTAGATTGGAGGGTTTGGCTCTCAGTGAGCCCCAGGCTCGAGGAGGTCCATCTATAGGGTTTGGGGGTTGCCTGTGTAACAGGGGTGGAGACTAGAGCGTCGCCCTTTCTTCCTGTCAAAGCCTGAGGTGGGGTTATCTGGACCAACACGTGAGGATGGGCAGGACAGTGGAGTTGAAGTGGAGGCTGCCTGTAGGGAAGTATGAAGAAAGGCTTTTATTATCGTCTTTTGTTTAAGACAGGTCCTGCCTATGCTTCCAACACCCTGAGGGTGTCAAAATGAGAGGAGGCTTCCCTCTGCCTTCTGAGCGGTCCTCCTGTGTTTGTGTGCTGAGCAGTGGGGTCCAGCTGCGTGGGCACCTATGGTCCTGGTCTACCCTGTGCACACCGACTACCACCCTAGGCGGGCACAGCTGCGCCGTGGGTTGCAGGGATGGCTTCTCCTGTAACTGCTGCCCACTGTCACTGTCCGCAGCCCTCAAGCCCAGTTTGGCTGGAGGCCAGTCATCTCCCAAGTTGGCTGAGACACTGTCTTCCTCCTTCCAGCTCCTCCGAGTGAGGACGAGGCAGGCTCCCACCTTTCTTTCCAGCTACGACCCATGCTCTCGAGGGGTTGGGGGGTGCGATGCCCTGGGGAGGCAGGGCTCCAGCGCAGCACATCCCATCTCAGTTAAGAGCCGCCTTGTCGGGCCCCGTGTTTGAGAATGTTAGTGTCTCAGAGCATGTGTTTCCCAGAACTGCCCAGCCTGGATCAGGTTCCTCTGCATGCCTGTCGGAACTGCCCTGCACTGGAGGTGGATGTTGTATGACCACACGTGGGCCTCTCCCACTTTGCTTTGGTTCCATGATGCCTTTCCTTGTATATAACCTTCAGCCCTCCTCCCCTCTTGGGCTTCCTGGAGGAACTGGAAGGGGTAGGGGAAAGTAGACCCCTGGGTGGGGCACATGGTAGGGGCCACATAGGAAATAAACTAAAAGGGCGTAGGAGGTAAAAAATGAAAATAAAAAACAACTGTTTTCTATTTACGAATTTAAATAAACAGAACAGCCTTCCCCGCGGTGTTTGTCTAAGGGTAGCAGCTTTGCTGCTGTGTAGGTCATGAAAAGGTTGGTGTAGAGTTTAGAACTTCCCATTCTGTTAATTTCTTAAAGAACAGTCGTCCAGAGTCTCCACACAAAAGCTCATGATTTAATGAGGAGCAGAAACAAAATCTCTGATTGTTGGTGTTTCAAATTTCATTGGCGTCCTCTGGCAAACACAAGTTGATCCTTCGCAGCTTCAATACCCTTTAGCCTTCAATATAAGAGCACATGCTGAATAGGGAAGAATGGCTGGTTGTTATGTTTATTTACCCTTACTACAAGCTGGGTTAACCTCTTCAAAACAGCTTTACTAAGCCCGTTAACCACACCACCCATATGACCTGTAGCAGCATCTCTAATGTGATGCAAATCTCACAGGGGACCATATGCACCAGCTCTGTGGCATTGTGTCTTCTTAGAGGCTACAAGTTTATTGCTGAGGGGGCCCTGTCCCAGCCATACATTTACAGGGGGGAAATGGCCTCAATGGCAAACAGTTAAACAGGGAAATAAAGGGAGAGAATGGATGGTCTTGTGCTTCTGCACATTTATTTTTTAATTGCTGGTAACTGTTGACCCAAAGCATTCACCCAGGATGAGGGCTTTCACAGTGATCACCTAGCAGTTCAAGGATAGGGATATTTCATTTTTGGGGGTGGTGGAGTGGTGGAGGTTAAAGTAATCAGTTTTGAAGATTTATTTTTAGAAGATATCTATATAAACCAGTATGGTACTTAATCAACTTTTCTATGCCATCTCTGTTGTTTTATCAGATTACTAGTGAAATAAACACCAACGCTTCATTGAGTTATTATTTTTTAAAAGGTTGGCCTTTCTTAAAACTATTTCTGGTGTCGAGTGAACAATGCACAACGTGGGAAACATCTAACATGAGCAGGGTGAAGGGAGTATACGTATTTGGGAAAGATCTGTTTCATTAAAGACCAAACTTCTCCTGGAACAGCCCATCTCTCTCCACTATTTTATCTCCCTGTGAAATCATAAGTTTGTACTTGTAACACATTCGTGAACAATAAAATCATAAGCTTGGAATCAAAAAGAAGAAAGTTCATTTTTAGAGGAATAACTGGCCAGTGAGATAACCAAAAAAAAAAAAAAAAAATGTGATTAACATGAACTGTAAATGAAGAAAGGCTCCCATCTGGCATACTAACAAGTTGCCTTGAGTATTATGGCTTGTCTTTAAGGAACCCACTGTATATGTTCAGCCCACCTGATGAGAGCTTCATTTAGCAGATCATTTTTCCTTGATGGAGATGGCAAGCCTAACAATGTTCTGGGCCTGCTTCAGTAATGGCATGTCGATCACACTCCCTCGGAAAGTAAAGGCTCCCTGGAAGACAGAGAATACAAACTTCCTGAAAGAATGCTCGGAAATTACAGGCTTCCTTTCTGCACACACTTGTACAACAAGAACATTTTAGATTCCACCTGAATTATACTGACTTTCCTACCCAACTTTTGAGAAAGCCAAAGTAAATTACAGGGGAAAGATTTCTTTTTTCCTCCTAAAAAGGAAAAAAAAAAAAAAAAACACTTCAGCATTTTAATGGAGAGGAAAAACATCAGGCACAAGGTATTGGAAACTGCTCATTTAACTCCTGAAATCAAGCAGAAAACAAGGGTGGAAGGAAAATGTAAATACTTCCTTATATACTTTTTGAAATACTGCATAGAACTGTGAAAACAGTAATATGCTCTGGCAACTGATTATTGTTTGAATAAATAATTGTATGATCAGGTTAAAGGAAGAATGCTTCCTTCTTGTTGTAACGTAATTGAGGGGTAACACTATCATGTGATGAGAAAATGTAAGGTAGGATTATACTGAGTAAAAAGAGATTCTTCTGTTGGTACACACTTTTGCAGAAAAGGATTACAATGACAGGGGACATGAGTCTGTAACAAAAAATCATAGGTCTGTTGAATGGTTAGCCTGGAAAGAACCTGCGATCTCCTGATTTATACCCATTTTACAGATTCACTTTTTAAAAACTTCTGCAAATACTCATTGAATGTGTCATGTGATCTCAGTGCTGTTCTAGATGAGGACTCTGATGCCCAGAGTAGTTAAGTGATTCTCCAAGGTCACTTGACTAGGAAAAGATAGAGCTGGGGCTAGTACTTGGGTCTCAGAACCTCAAGCCTTCATTAGAGACTCCCACATTATGATGATAAGGTAGCTTCTTTAGTGCCTCAGAAAAAGAATTAAATGGACAGAAGCAGTATGAATCTGAAATTAATGTCTGGTTATTCATGTTCTTTTAATCATTTCTTTTTGCTGTTTTCAATTACAGCTCTTCTTAATTCCCCTTCTTTCTACCTGTTGGTAAGGATGCTGGTGTGAGTGGGGAGCAGGTGGTCTTTTGAGACCTGAAGGTGGGTTGGAGCAATTATAATCCTTGGTGATGGTCCATTTGTATATACTGCCATCCATTTCTGGATTTTACAAGTACCACCTCTCAACAGTCAATGTTGTCATTATTCAGGACTTCTGGGATGGTCTCCTGGGCTCGCTGGAAACCCTCATCTTTTATAATAACATAGAGTTATACACAGAATGGAGGTTAAAAAAAATTGGCAGGGAATCCTTAGCAGTGACTTTGAAATTTGTTTTTTAATCAAGAGAGATTTAAAAGTCATTAGGATTAGAATTCTCACCAGTGCTTAGCCTTCTCAGCCCGAGAATGAGAAATCGGATTCATATGAACACCTGTGTTGCCTAAAATCCTATACCGTTAGGTCATTTTCCAATCTGCCCATTTTACTATTTATACTCCCAGATTGGTCTGTGCCTAATTTCATTCAACCTAGAGCTAATTTTAGTTGTCTCTGTGACCATGATGAATTTTATGAATTTGGTTAGAAGTTCTAAGGATATTCTGTGGGTTCGCATGACATGTGAAATCAGGGCATGGGACTCGTGCTGTTTTACAAGGCGAGAGTCTAGTCTTCTTATTGGAGTATATGATGAAGACCAAAGGCCTCCTGGTTATCCATCCACCACGTGGATTCTGGCCCTGTAAAACAGCACGTGTGTCCTGCTAAAGCTTAAATAATAGGCTAATAATAACAGAGATGAAATTAGCCTAGATGCACATGAAATCAAAATGATGCACGGAGAATCAAGATGACTTGGCTTTGGGTCTATGCCATGTTCCCTGACTCCGCTTTGGATTCCACATGCACGTCAAAGATGCAAAATATTTCATGTAGTTTTTCAAGACAGGGAAATCATTTCTTTCTTTTATGTGGCAGATTTTGCTTGACTTCCTTTGTTAAGCTTAAGCTGGAAAACAAAAGTTAACATTTTTGTTCTTTGTTTCCTTCATCTCTGCAAATTGAGGATTTTAGTGTTAAGAATCAAGACTTCCTAATACGAATATCCTCCTGCTTTCACATCGACCTAGAATATGGTTGGTTTTTTAACATATGGATCTACATGTGAAATGTGAACAGTCTGTTGGTCAGGATTTGGAAGAATGCAGCTTGTCAAAAGCTACCTGGATTTGTGGGGAGGGTTTGAAACATTCCTTAATGTGTGATCATAGATAAGTTTCGGTTTCACAGCTCAGTGCGTTTCTGGTACACCAGAAACTGGTGTACCATTTTGAAAAGAAGAAGGAACTTCCATCAGCTTGAAGATTCAGAATATAATTTGGTTTAAAATGCCTCTAAGTAGTAACTCATTCATGGTTGAAAGCCTTAACAACCATGACTACAACAATAATAATAGCTATAATTTCTTGAGCAGTTGCTAGCCCCAGGACTGTGCCTGGTCCTTGACATGTTTTATTTCAGGTAATGCTCGTAAAAACACTGTGAGGTAGATACTATGACCCATCCCCATTAACAAATTTTTTTTTTCTTTTCAACTGTAGTAAAAACACATAACACAAATTCACCATCTTAACCATTTTTAAGTGTATGAGTCTGTAGTGTTAAGTAGATTCACACTACTGCACAACAGATCTCCAGAACTTGTTCATCTTGCAAAAGTGAAACTCAGTACCATTACAGACAACTACTCCCCATTCCCCCTCCTCCATCCCCTGGCAATGAGCACGTATTCATTTGTTTCTATGAGTATATATCCATCCCCATATTATAACTGAGGAAACCGAGGCATGAAGAAACTTGTATGAGTCTGCCCTGTAGCTCACTGAGTATACAACTGGTATAAAACCTAGCTCTATTTGATCCAAAGCGTGTGCTCCAGGCTTACGCCCTGGGCTTGTGGATTGTTCTCCGAGTGGGTTGCCTGGCCGCCTGAATCAGAATCATCTAATCGGGAGGTGGCTTGTTAAAATGCAGATTCTTGGGCTCCATCCTATCAGGTTTCATGCAGAAGGTCCGAGCGTTGGCCAGGAACCCTCTGATGATTCTAATGCACATTGAAGTTTGAGAAGCTCTGTGTTTTAGCTCTCCTGGGTAGAAATGGTTAGGCTGGCTTTTAAATGGGTACAACACTCCATCCCTGCTCTCAAGGACCTAAAATTTGCAGGAAGAGCATGGAAGCAGGTGCCATAAAACACAACAAGAATTAGAGAAAAAGCCAGTGTTATGAATAGGGAGATCAGAGGCCTGAAAAGGCTGCCCTTCTTACCAATCAGGACCATGTTTGCCATTTCACACTGTTGACTTAGACATGATATTGTATACCTAGTGCATGTCATGCGTTTCCCGCTAGAGCTGTCATGGGGCTCCACCTCTGTGCACAACGGGCTTTTATTCAGCAATTACCTATTGAGTTATTTGTTGTAATAAATCACTAGTCAGCCACTTTGGCACATCTTACTATACACATGTCTATGGCTTCAGCCTCCTGGAAATGAAGAGCAGTATCACCTTTGCATAGGTGTTGTCTGTATACGAAGGAAAACAATTACTTATTGGGCTGTACTTTTTCTAACATCTGGGTCATTGCCTGGTGGTAAGATAGGCATTGAAATAACATGAACTTTGTCAGACCTTGAAGTTCTTCAATGGGGGAGAATCTGACTTACAATTTGATGGCAAAAGGACTGGTGATCATGATGGTGGTGATGACAAGAGTAATAACATTTATGGGAAATATTCATATATTTCACATTTCTGGCACTTAGCACTTGAGAATTTTTTTCTGTAGAGTACTAAAAGAGTACTTTTCTAGCATCCATAAATTGATCTAATTCTCTCCCTACTCACTGTATTTTCAAATAACTTCTTTGGGCATTCAGGGAGTTCTCTTTGGCACATTCCCATGCTGATGTTGCTGTGTCAGAATTAATGATAACATTTTAGCACAGCTGCTATATGCCTTCTTTTTCAGAGTGACACTTTATTTCTTCCTCTATGATGCTAAGTCTTATGCCCAATAAATTATTTACCTCATTACAGTTCCCAGTGAATTCCTAAAACTTTTAGTCAATGTTGGTCACTATGGAATTTGTCTTTAGGACCTTGGTTATACCCTCTTCTTGCTAAAATCTCTCAGGCCCAGCCCTGACTTCCCATCACATAGCTCTTCCTTACTCCCAAAGTTAACTGCTCCTTGATACCCCTCAAAATGGGGAATATGATGCTCTCACAGAGACACAGATGGGCACTGTTTCATTCTTTCTTTCCTGTTTTTCAACCTATCACACTTGGAGTCCTTGGACAGGCCCTAGTATGGCCTTGGTTCCCTCACAATTTGGTTAAGGGGTAAGGATTTAAGTTTGGTAACCAGGCACCCAAAGCTCAGTGTGGAGGCTGCCTGGCTCCCAAGCTGGCTAGTAGAGGTCTTGTTGAGAGAGTGCTGGGATACCTTCCTAATTGGGACCGTGATGTTATTTTTCTAAAATATCAGATAAGATCATCCATTTGCTTAAACCTTGCTCTGGTTCCCTTTGGACTTACAAAATCAAGTGCAGTCTCCTTAGCTGGGGGCCCAGGGCTCCCCACGGTGAGACCAGGCCCTGCCTCTGCTCTCAGCTTAGTCTCCTGCCAGTCTACACACACACACACACCCCCCTCTACACCTCTCCCACAGGCTCTGCTCTCTGCTCTGATAGTCCTTTCCCTGTCTGTCCAGCAAACTGCTCCTTATGCTTCAAGACGTCAGAAGATGTCATGTCCGTGAATCAGTTTTAGACTTCCCTGGTTGGGCTCATTTCTCTCCTTCCTTCCCTTATACATCCTCCTGTAACAACACTTGTCACATTCTACTGTAATTATCTGTTTACGTCGCTGTCTTTCTCACTGTGTTGGGAAGCCCTTGAGGACAGGGGCTCATATATCTTTGAATCCCCAGAATCCAGCACCCAAAACATGGTTCTGAAGCTTGTGTCTTTTGTGGGGCCTGAGCTGGGTGACTGAGGGGACAATGACTTGGGAAGATAGAATCACTCTTACCTTTCTGCTCTCCTTTATCTGCAAGTGTCTTTCTGTGCCACTTGATCTTTCCCTGGTCTGGTAATACTCCCTGGTCAGTTGGCCAACACTTGCTGAGCCTCCAGTAGGACACAGGGACTGACCTAAACAAATGTGATGTTGGGCTGGGGTCAGGTTAACTCATGCAAATGACTTAACGGTTAAAGTGCAAGCGAGTCTATCTGTAAGTGGGGCTTAAGGAATTAGAAGCTGCAGAGAGAAAGAGCCATCAAAACGGGGTGGTTTGGCCTCGGAGGGGCTTTGGGGAACAGTACTTTATTTATTTATTTAGCTGTGCCGCATAGCATGCGTGATCTTCGTTCCCCAACCAGACACTGAACCTGGGCCCTCAGGAGTGAAAGTGTGGAGTCCTAACCACTGGACCACCAGGGAATTCCCAAGGGAACGGGTACTTTTAAAGTCAGCTTTAGAAGGTTAGAGATGCCAAATGAAGGTCAAGAGAGGGGCAGGGGAAAAAGAGCAGTGTATCCATATGTGCAAGTGGGGTTGGCCTTCTGTGTTCGACAAGAGCCCCCTGTACTTCTGGTCATCAGTGACTCAATAGATAAGCAAAATGAAGGACCACAGTACGAGTTACTGGATCTGTCTGTTGATGAAGGGGTTTCTCTAGGGCCTGAGGAAAGGGAGACTAATCTAGCCTCAATGAGAGCAATCTGGAAGAGGGACAACAGACTTTCCTCACGACAAAGCACACAGGACTCAGTCCCTGCTTGATGCAGCCAGACTGGGACCCACAGGGCTCCCTCTGTTCTTGCTCCCTGCCCTGGGGGACCCAAGGGGGCCCTGGACCCTGAGGGGAGGAAATTGAACCACTTGTTTCCTTTCCTTTATTCTGGGTAATTTTTTCTCTGTTCTAGAGTAGTCTGGGGATCCAACAATCTGATTTACAGATAGAAAAATTGCAGTTCAGTTATTAGTTCATCTTTTTAAAGCAACTTATGAGTAGGATAGGACTAGAATCTTCGGTTTTTCACCCCAAATCTCAAACTCTTCCCACTAATCAGTATACCTCAAAGCATGTTTGGTAACCATGGTACATAAGATGATTATAGAAAAAATTAATATCAAAAAAATTTAATATACATTATTTTACATATACTATATTTAAAAATTTATTTTGATGTGATTTATAAAAAATAACTAGCATATCTAAACTGTTATTTCAGAGATTTTTTTTTTTGCGGTACGCAGGCCTCTCACTGTTGTGGCCTCTCCCGTTGCGGAGCACAGGCTCCGGACCGACGCGCAGGCTCAGCGGCCATGGCTCACGGGCCCAGCCGCTCCGTGGCATGTGGGATCTTCCCGGACCGGGGCACGAACCCGCGTCCCCTGCATCGGCAGGCGGACTCTCAACCACTGTGCCACCAGGGAAGCCCCCAGAGATATTATTACTTAGAATGAGGCTGAAAAAATTAATGACATATAGGTAAGGCCCAGATAAGCAAGTATGTGAAAATGCAATTTTAATAACTGACTTGGGAATAACTGAAATGCAACGTGCTTCCATCCTGAGTTTCCACTTGGAAGCTTTTACTATAATTATTATGATGGCAGAAATACCAAAGGATATTTTCAGTGAGAAAAAATTCACTAATAAAAATGTGAATGACATTTTAAGTCCTCAAAAAACCCAAAGCATTTGTAAGAAGGATTAAAGGAGGTGACGTTTGATCTTTGTATGTGCTTCTGAATATCAGTAACCCTTTGTTTTATGGATAAATCATCTTTTAAAACTGCCATCGAGAGTAAAAGAATACTATTGAGGACTTGGGGAATAGAGAACGTGTTTTTCTTTTTTTAACACTTTAAATTGTAGTGATAATTTGATAGGTATTTTAATATTTTGAATTAAAATTCAATAATCATTCACTCTATGACCAGAGAATTTACAGATCTTAATATATCTCTACTTGAAATTTCTAAAAGCTCAACTGAAGTCTTTCAACATGGGCAATTCACATTTGGCTAATCTGTCCTTACTACTAGCACTGAAATTCTCACAGGTGATATTCCATGGCCTTAGATGGGGAGACCCTTTAAATGATTCATAAGAATGTAACAGCTGAAATATTTGAAGGGGGTTTGTTTTGTGCCTGACTGGGGAATATAGTGACAGTTCAGGCCTACTGAACTGCTTCAACAGGATCCCTTCAGCCCCTGCCTCAGAGCACAGCCTCTGAGGGGGTGTCCGGTGCTGGGTATCCTGCATCCTGGGCAGCCTGTTGGATTTATTTTCCAAGTTCTGAAAGGTGGAAAAGTCTGGAGAAGCTCCCTCCTTATCCCTCCCCCTGTCTTTCCCCTGTGGCTCTCTGGCTTGAAAAAAGAGCACAGAACCCTCCATGGAGAATGGGATGGAGGGTCCTGTATGCCCCCCAGTGCAGTTCCAGCTGCCAGGTCAGTGCTGCCTGAGAGGATGTGGGGAATCACCTGTCCAAGCGGCCCCTCTGTATTTAATTCTCTTAAATCCATTTAAAAGAATTTAAAAACTTATCAGCCGCAGGAGATACGAATCAGATGCAGGTGACCAGCAGTTGGGAGCACAGCTATGCCGGAGGCAGTGGTGAAACAGGACAGTTTTCAGCAGACGGTGAGAAGGAAAAGGAAGACTACTAGTGAAGACAAATGGCCTGACACGTTTATAAAAAGAGGAAATTCTTTGGAACGTGGGACCTGAGTGGATGTAAAATGAAGGGACATCATTAACATCTTGCTTTTTAAAAAGGAAGCACGAAATTATTTAGCTTTAGCCCTACACAGGAAATAGAAACACTCATGTGTTGGACACTGGTAAGATTAATTTGGGACTTTACCAATAGTTTTACGAAGCTGGAGGAGTAAAGAAGAATAAGTAGAAGATTTGGAAGATGAATTTGGCAGGGAAGATGGAGGTGGCTGAACAGTAGGGAGGAGAGCTGAGGTGAATGTTTAGGTCAATTATCTTAATATGTGACCAGTCCTGAGTTGTCTACTTGCCCAGATGGAGGGTCTCAGTGGACCAGAGCATCCTTACTTCACAAACGGATAGGGAGACCAAAGGTGCCTTCTGTTTTTAAAATTCTTCTCAGAACCCACTAAATGCAGGCAACAGGATTTATCTTTTAAAATATTCAGGCAAAATGATGAGACAGGAATAGACAAGTCTTTATTTTAAATATCTTTTGAGAAGGAAATCTGGAAAAATCAGGCCAAGTATGCCACATGGAAAGCTACCTACCGAGGTGAAACAATTGGATTTATAAGCATATTGCAATCTAAAGGGGTTTCCACATATGCTAGCACATTTGACGTTGTGCTTAATTTTCTGTTTTTTAATAGCTTTATTGAGGTATAATTTGCATACCATAAACTTCACCCATTGTTAAGTGTATAATTTATTGACTTTTACTAATTACATAGAGTTCTGCAACTATCACCTCTCAGATTTTTTCTGAAACTAGAAATCTTGGAAAATATTTTATTTTTAATCCTGAGATAAATGTGTAAATACTTGCATTTAATTCAGAATATTTTATGTCAAATTTAAGCTGATATTGCCTATAAGAAAAGTAGAAAATGAGGGCCTTTTTATAGCAGCTTGCAGCTAAGACCAATAATATTAAACTTCTATTTTAAATGCTGTAGCATTATTCTTTGGAAAATATATCTAAATGAACTAACATTAACTAGAAGGCACTTTAAACTTTAAACATTTACTAAAATACAACTGATGAACAATAACTGATGAAATAATTGGTGAAAAATTTTCTTTCAACTTTTCTAGAAGGGAAAAAAGGTCAGTACCATATATATTGTTAAAAAGTAAAATGAATAATTTCTTTTTAGCACTGTCAGAAATTTAGAAACCAGTTAGCTAAACAGTATTTACTAAATGTATATTGTGTACCTATTTCCATCCAAGATGCTGCAGGGAGATCTGTGATAGAAAGAATTCTTTACTCTCTGGGGTAGTGGTGGAAAATTCCCCCACTTTTTTTTTCATTGAGGTCCACTAACCTAAAATGAAAAAAAAAGAGAATTCTAGAAACTCTTGATTTATATTTCTTAGTAAAGTAAAAGCTCCATTTGGCTGCTTTTAATATAAAAAGAATTACAAAATTCTTTAATAAGTACCACAAAATATTAAAAGAATGTTCTGAACTTCTCTATTATAATCAGCTGAAGGAGAGAAGGCATGGGGTAGTGGCAGGGTGTGGAGGTGATGTGGTGAGAAAGGAAGAGAGATATAAAGAAAAAGAGGAAACAAAAAAGAATCCATGGAAAGAGGAACGGGGAAGGAACAGGAAGGACATATACAGAAACACACATGCAGACCCACACATTCTAAGAGGGATAAATACCGTAAGAGGAAAAGAGAGAAAGATGTCCAAGGAGTAAAACTGTCCTTTCATGGCCCTTATTTGGCTCTTGCTATTAAAGGCACTGAAAGGCATGGTGTGTTTTTGCAACCACAGGTGTAACTGAAAGCAGGACTTTGGGAACTTGTCCTTTGAGTGAGATGAAACTGAGCTTGGGGCCAGATATGGCCTCTTTGCCAAAGGCTCCCGGTCTTGCTCTGAGAGTTTCCAACATACCTTAGGAGACTGAATGACTAATAAAACAGAATGAGGTTTGCAGTGATCAGAGCCAAGAAGTCTTTCTGGGGCAGGGCAGTGGACAAGCGCAGGGTTCAGAACTGAGAAGGAGGGAGCGATGTGGGGAATAATAGCTAGGAAGTTTGGGGAGGTACAGGGATACTCTCTGTTCTTTCCTTCCTCATCAGTTTCTGCTCATGCAAAAAAAAAAAGTGCATGACTAAGAAAAAGATTCTAATCTGAACTAATGAAATTCACATTTTGTTTGTGACAATACTTTTAAAGCTCTATCTAGTTTTGGTCATTAGTGTGCAGATTCATTGTGACCGAATTGAAACCAGATTTAAGCTATGTTCTTATCTTTATTTACAAAGTGAGCCCCAAATTCTGGTCAGGTCTCTATAACCACCTTGGCTGTGAGTGACCTTGGGTAACTTCCAAACCCAAGTTGGGTCTCAGTGTATTTTATAAGTTGTAAACTGAAGGGATTTAACTAGAATATTTCTGAGATTTCATCTAACAGAATTACATTTTTTAAAATTTTAATTGAGCAGGAAAAAAATTCTGAACCATATAAACCAGAAGTATTTTGATTAAAATATTCTTCAGAATGTGTTATAAATTAAGGATGAAACAAACAACTTTAAAAATTATCAGACTTAACCTACATACAAAATCTCTTATCCTAACACTAAATCAGCCACTTGCCACTAAGCCTATGTGAAATAGGATATGATCAGCAGTAAAGCTGTACTGCCTTGCTTTAAACGTTTAGAAATCTGCAATTTGTTGTTAATCAAATCAACCTTAAAGTCACCATTGGCAGACTCTCAAATTTTCTAAGAACTTGACTTTTTAAAGTCAAAATTATGCGATATAGTTCTAAAGATTTTCAATGAACAAGGAAATAAATGGAGAAATGCAATAACTAAGCATCTTAAAAATAGAGTGATGTCCCTTCCTCTTTCATTTTCACTGGCAATCACTCAGTTCTGATTTTAGCATTTCTGCTTACAAATAAAGGGGGCAAGGCTGTGGGCAGTGGGATGCATGAGTGTGGGAGGGCACACTGTTGTCTATTAGTGGAATCAACCCCTTCCTTTGACAAAGACAACAACCAAATCTTTGGATGGTTTATTTGATCTGCGTGAAAGAGTGGCAGTGGGATTTCTGGCACTTGAATAAGCGGAAACAATATTTTTGGCTAGAGAGACTTCTGAGTTCTCTCAGGGAGCCTTCTAGAAGGCCATCTGGACCAAACAGTATTTCTTTTGTAAAGCCCTGCATTTGGAAACACAAACGAAAGGTGTCTGAGCCGTAGTCAGATACCTATGAAAATAATTTGCTTTCAATATTGGGGAGGGGGAATTATTCTTTGTAATTTTCTAGACGAAAAGACTTACATGAGGGAAAAAACCTCTTTCTTTTTTCTTTCTTTATTAAGATATAAGTTCCCAATTTATATTCCTATAGAGGATTTGGTTATTAAGGTAAACATGTTAATCTGCATTATTGCTCTCTCTTGAGTGAAGTTAGGATGTATCAGTTATGTGTGTTGTTTATAGTTGTTATGTCAGCTAGTGACCTTACTTTTGACCTTATAATTACTAGTGGAACCTAGATTTTAAAGGTGGACACTTTCCCTTCCTTGGTTTTTACCCAGCTTGCGAATCTATAATGAACAAAAAATATTGAAAAATTTAAACAAAATCCTTCCAAAACCAAATAAAGCATTTACAGATTTACTATGAATAGAGTGCTTAGAATACTGAAAATGAAGCAAAGCTTCATATTGGTAGTCAGACACTGCAGAAATATGAATATTTTAGCAAAGTACCTTTAAAGATCGATCTCATGTAATACATGTTGCTATTCTTAATACCTTTTGCTATTTTTTCATATTTTTCTGTTTGAGCCACCATTTGAAAAGAAATGGTAAATTCTTAATGTAGGATTTCCTGGGATTGTCAATCATTTTAAAAAAGCAACCGACTATTTCCTTTAGCTGTCATTTTTGCCTAAGAAGTGATGAATTTAGCACTGAGTTTATAATATAGATGTGAAAAAATACTCAGTAGCATACATATATGAATATATATATAGTATAAATATGTATATGTATTTACTTATATACAAATTACAGTTTCTATTGATATCATCTAATATTAACTAATTATTTGCTTGGGATGATTTCAATTATCCAATTTCATACTAGATACAGTTCTTAGTTGATAACAAAACAAGTGTTAAAATCATATTTTAAAATGAACAATGCTAAATTCAGTTCTGAATGGAGAATTTTCAAATATTGGAATCATTGTTATTACGAAAAAATGACATCAAAAATGAAATTAACTTTTAAGAAAATACTTTACAAATTTAAAACAAATCACATGGGAGTGATTTATCCTGGCTAAAATATTTCACCAAATAATTTGAGACTAAAATAGTTAATGACATACAGGTTGTATCTCAAATTATATTTTTCTGGAAGGATGAAAGAAAAAATCAAGTGTGATTAATAGTGTGGATATGTACCTCACAACTGGTGTCAGCTAAAGTAGAAATATTTTAGCTTATGGGAATTAAAATAGGAGCACAGAGCATGTGGAATGTTTAAACTTTTTCCAACAGATTTTAATGAGTCCCTAATATCAATCTATAGCCCTAATTCTTATGATGGGGACTGTCATGCCAGACAAAATTTTTTAGCCTGAAAATAAATATCTTTAGTTTCCTGAAACAAAGCAGTCACAAGTATCATTACCTGCCAAACAGAGACTGATTATATGAGCAGATAGTTATTTTTTATTATTTTTTAATGTAAAGTATTTTTTAGCCAACATTAGACTAAGGGCATCAAACTTTATTTCCTTAGAACTTTTAATTAATATAGAACAAAAAAAATTCCCGTGATATTAAAGACTAAACCCCAATAATTTATCTACTTGTGATCTAAGTATTCTCATGAAGTTTGTTATTTGGAGGGGACAGGAAAAAAAAGGTAGAACTTTAATTTTTGAATAATAATATTATTATCACTATAGAAAATACTAATGACCCAGCACTAACTGTGAACTTCAGCTATACCTTTCATCTTAGGGCAGAATATAATTTAAGATGGGAGCAGGAAGTAGAGAAAAACAATGATACATAATTTTGCCTTCTTGGGTCATTTCTGCTTGAAAGCATTACTTGAATGAAATTTTCATCAGAGGGCGAAAAAAGGTCTTTTAGAAATTTGTAAGTATCTCACTAGGACACAAACCATCAGTTTCCCATTGTTGAGAGAGTCACCTGTGCTCTGGACAAAGTATCCGAGGGTTTATGTTTTCATCAGTGAGTCACATTTGAAATAAAACAGATTAGATGTTTGTTGGAAGCAATATTTTATACAACTGAGCGACCTATTTATACTAAATCTTTAAAAACAGAACCTACATTATTTAAACCCCAAGACCCCTCAAGACCCAGAGTCACCTACCTGCAGACCCAATTTTTGTGACCAGCCAATTTATAGGCAAGGTGAAAGAAACATGCGGACTGGATAAAATAACCATATGTCCCCACTGGAAGCCCCATTACTTGAATCATTTAAACCTTGCTGGACAAAGCACCAGGAGAATTTGCTGTAGGAAACAAACCTACACGAATGGGGCAGGGAAGAAATGACCTAATAGTTAGTCTCCCTTCTGCTCTAATTTCTATGGTTCTGTGTTAAGAAAAGCTATTCTACCACACTGTTGTGAAAGCATATGTCCCAACAAGAGGGCATTTCTTATTTAAAAAAAAAAAAAAAGTTCAGAATTTAACATCTAAGTTGCCATCATCAAAAGGCAAGGACACTTTAGGGCAATTTTCCCTGGGAATAGCACTTTCAAGATATAATGGAAAAGTGCTGTTTTTCCCTCATTCAAGAACTTAAATGCTGGTAAAAGAGTGTGTTTCTAGTTTGAATTTTCTTTGCTGGCTACTGAAACTTAGGTAACTTCTTCCATACCTCTAGCTGCTTATAATGCCAGTGGCGCCCTTTGATTTTATCCAATGTGAAACCCAGTGTAGATAGTTCAAGAAGGCAGTTTTAGCCCAGACTGGAACTCTACTTGGTCTGCCGTTTTGATGGTCCCCATCCTGCCTCAGTTTACTTCAGTAGGAAGTATTATCAGGTACATATCCTTAGCTGGCATAAGGCACACACGGAGGTACAGAACATTTAGTGAGTGTCTGCACAGGCAAGCATGCAGGAGAGGGGAGTGGATGGAGTTATTTGCATGTATAAATGTAAAAGTATATGGCTCTTCTCTCTAGATAAATACCTATATTTATTGATGGAGGATCTGGATTTTGGGATCAAGATATAGAAATGGACATAAAACATAATGTCAACTGAAAAAATCTTTTTATGCACTGCAATATGTTTTTTTTTGATGGTCACTACTGATTTGAAACGAAAGGTTGCTGTTTATCCTGAAACTGGTATAGTCCAAATGGGATGTCTCCAGTGTCATACATTCCGTCTTTTGATTTTAAGTGCAAGTTTGTGCAAAGATGAGCCTGAATGTGTGTGAGGGTGAGCATGCGAGCATGGATGGAGCTGAAGGCAGGTAATGAGAGGGAGGGAGTGACCCACTTAATATTGTTACCTACTTTCGAAAGTCCTGGGATTTTTAGGTGCTTTTACTGCCAGTGAAAAGTGTAAGCCACACTTCTCACACTGATGTCACCGGTTCACCACTGAAAACCAATTTTGTTCTTTTTTTTTTGTAGGGGGTACTGTTTAACATTTAGAACCTTCATAATGTTTCAACATTCTTTCTCCCCTAAGTACTTTTGCATTACAGGCATCAAAACTTCACTCCTTATGTAAGTAACAAGGCCAGGTTTAGATATAACCTCCAGGATGGATTTATAAATGCAACTTTCCCCCCATCCTCTTAAAAAGAGGCAAACGGTATTATTGCAAATAACCTTTAAGATAATTAACTGACAATGCTGCAACTAGCATAAAATCTTCCTTCAGGCGACACCTAATTTAAGTGTTACTGGCACAAAGTGGAGACAGATTGTGCATCACCACTGCAATATTTACATAGCAGAAACCCACAGAGCAGGAAACGCGAGGCTCAATGATGCACTAAATTAGGAACAACCATACTCCAGTGTTAATTTGCTTTCTATTCTATCCAAATCTCAGGTCCAGAAATTGGTACTAACACATATACAACCTCCCACTCTTAAATGACTAAACCGGAGATTTTTGTACTTTTTTCTCCCCAAATTAAAATAACTTGAAATTTATTTCTTCTCTCCAAAAGAGCCATTTGATCAAACTGTGTTTATTTCATTACAACTTGCTCTCATTCTGATCTAAAATTATTTTCATATGAATGCTGCATCGGGTCTGTAGAGTAAAACTAAACAGACTTCTGTTTTCTCAAAGGCTGCCAATATAGTTTATGAAAAGAATAAAATGAGAAACTTGAGATCCAGTGAGTGAAATATTTAGGAACGTGGAAGGGCAAATTTACCTTAAGTGAATTTCTCAGTGGTAAATGTTGTCCCCCCCTAAGCCCACACATATCCTCCTCCTCAAAATACGAGTTTTTAAAAACCACTCAAACAGTATCTATTTTTTCATTCTTCCCCACAGTATCTTAAACGCCAGATTCACCAATGTTTCAAGGCATTAACAAAACATTTACCTTTCCTAACTGTTGATGTTCTTTAAAGGCAGCAATCAGTTCTTCAGCCCACTTAAGTTTTTCAGGGGAAGGAGAAAACTGCTCCTGGACCACTGCAATTTGGTTAGGGTGTATCACCTGCTTACCTACAGAAAGATTAATAACACCGGAAACACAAAACAACAAACACATGTTCAAACAAAATGTCTCAACCACGCCAGTCTCCTGAATGCCTTACAGTCTGTATGTAAAATAACTAATTATTTTTAGAACTTTTTAAAAAGAAAATAACACAATCAGGCAGGCTTTTCCAGAATACCCCATAAGAACAAATACAACAATGGGAGTAATTGTGTTTCCGATCCTATAGAAATGCCATCTCAGAGCAGATAATCTCTCATTTTTAGTTACAGGTGGATTGACCAGGCAGCTCGTTGAATAACTGCTTGGCTGGAACTTTAAAAGGATAATGTCTGCAAATTAAAGTGATTATTTTGAGTTAAAGTAGAAAAAAATTACATGTTAATTCTTTCCAATTCTGCAAGTTGTCTTTTGCTTATTCTGTACCATTACCCCATCTTCCATGATTTCTTTTAAAAGTGGTCTGTTGGTTTTCATAAAGCTTACAGAAGCAGACATTACAACTATATTAATATCAATAGTGTCTTACAATAATACATTCAATTTTCTTTCTTTCAGATGAACTTAGTGTATCCCTTCTAACCACTAATAGAAAATTGGATTTCAATGAAAAAATTTTATTCAGTACAGTAAAACAGAAGGCAGATTTGAACACTGTGATCTCTAGATTACTCCATTTAAAAATGTTTAAATAAAAAATTACATAAAGTTTCCCTAACCAAAAAAACCCCCCCTCAGATTTTCCCTTTTTGCTTATGGAATGAAGATTGGATATTTCTCCTTTATACAGATGCTTAGACACCCCAGAAGAAATCTTATTTCTGTAGTAACGGTTTTAAAAAAGCTTTAAAAAGGAATCTTAAATTAAAACATTATACAAAGATAAGAGTCACAGGATTCTATGAAATCATGTAGTCATTAAAAAAACGATTTAACAATCAGGGAAGAGTGGAATCTAATCAGGTCATTGATAAAATGCAACATACTTTAATGTTATAATAATGATGAGATTATATTTTATTATATGATAAAATTACAGACATATTTGGTTCTTTAAAAATGAATGTACACTTAATGATAATTTACTCTGCTAAGTATATTTGTTGGCATATCAATTTGCTTTGCTTTTGAAATAGCTGCTTTAACATATAGCCAGTACAAATTATATCCTTGATGTTTTATTAAAGGTGCATTCCTGTTACTGTCATTATATTCTGTCAAATAGAAAAAAGAACAATGTTTCTAAAAAAATTTTTTTACTATTTCATGAAAAAGAGTTTAAGTAAATAAATATAACAATATCTTTTCTTTACAGTAGCATAATTAAAACATCCTCATGTTGCTATTTCATTATCTGTCAGCATACTAATAAAACATTAAAATCTTATATAAATAAAGATGCTTTAAATTATTTGAGGAATAATTTCTGGGAACAAATAACATCAATGATGACAAATGAGACTTTTTTCAATAGTAGATATTGAAATTATATTTAAGCAATCTAACAGTTGTTACAATATTATTAATAAAGGATGTCAGTTCTGGTAGTCATTTTGTACTAATCGTTAGTCCTGAATTTTATAATTTATGTACATAATTTACACTAATGTGTAAAAAGCCAGATTTCATGGGAACTTCTTGGTACAGACACTATAAATTGAGAAGCAAACATAAACTATTTACAATGCTGTGAAACTAATGATGGCTTTTAAGTAGCCATATTTTGGTACTGAGGCTAATTTTAAGATATGTGTTAGGTTTTAGAAATTTATGAACCTCCATATGTGAAGTTATCTTTCGTCAAATCTTATATATCCCAACAACTGAACATCAGACTTTAATGCCATGTGGGAGCAAAGCAAATATTTTATACAGAAGAGCTGTTATTGACAAGTTACTGAGAGGGTGCAAAATTGGAAGACATTAAAATTTATGACCATGAAATCCTTTTTACAGTACCACTTGATATATCGTGCTTTAAATCAATACCTGTCAAATCTTTTAGGTAACTGTATGATGGTGTCATTTTTGTCTTCTACAAAAGACTGCAAAAAAGAAGAAAACCTATAGTGCTTCATATTTATAATCTTTCTTCTCAGCACGTAGTACTAGAATAACTGTGATGACTAAGTAGGCTGTTAAAGCTTTATTCTAAGATTTATTTTTGGTTTCTTTTTATAAAAATAATTCCTAAAGTTAATAGTCATTTATACAGCCAATGCATTGATTTAAAATCAATTTACATGGATTGTGGCCTCATGAAACAATGAATACAGAAAAGAAACTGTAACCAGCTGTTTGTTACATGGCTAAGTTTCAAAAAACCTACAACTCATTAAAAAATATCTAATTTTTAAAAGTCGAGAAAATCCTTATTAGCACAGATCCTTATCAGTGTTATGGATAACATAATACTTTATTGAATTTTAAAACTTTCAACCACTTGCTTCAGATAGGGTGTGTAGCTCTCCTTCTTTCTTCCCCTCCTTCCTTCCTTCCCCTTTCTTTCCTTCCTTCTTTCCTTCCTTTTCTCCCTTCTTGCGCAAAGCCCCAAGTATGGCAATTAAATGACAAATAATTAGGACAAGCAGATCGTGAGTGGTCTAAAATACTCATTAAAGCATTTATTGTTTAAAAATACTACAAATAATCTATCTTATTATCAGACTAATTACCTTTTCTTGGTGTATAGAAATATAATTGGGACAATAAAGACCTTTCTAAAAATTGCAAAATGGCTCTGAAGTTTAGCTTCCTCCTTTACTGACTAGTTCACTTGAATATATAACGGGCACTGTACCCTCCGTGCCTCCTCATCCTCTCCCCTCTCCCTCCCACTTCCATTTTGTTTCTGATTTAATACTCCCTGTTGTTGAGAAACAATAGTGCCAAGTCCGTAAGCTCCTCATGCTGAGTTGGGCACAGTCTAGAAATTTAAATCTGATTTGCAATAACTTGTCTTCTACGATTGAATTAGGGACCAATTTAATTCAGTCCCGTCTCTTGGAGAAACTCTCAAACTCCCTTATAAGTTCTGGAGCAAACATTTACCCCAGAGGAAGCAGAGGACACCCAGGTTATCCTGAGTGATGGTGAGAGAGGCCCCCATCAATTTAGTGTTTTCTATTTTTTATTGTATTAGTGCCCATTTCAGAGCAACATCTGGCTGCTTGGCAGCCAAAGCCACATATTTTAGACCAACAACATCGGGGTCTGTTAGATAGATTTCATGGAGTTTTTCTCCAACTTTTCCATTTGGGCCACATCCTAACAGGTCATTGGAAGGAGGCAGGTGTCACAGGCACAGAGACAAGGACAACGCCAGGGATTCAGTGGAGGGACTCTTTCTTTCTCAGTCACTATTAAATGTAGGGAGGATTCATTTATTAATAGTTCAGATGATTGAGAAATATTTCTCTATAATAGACATTTATTTATTTATTTAACAAATTGGGGGAATCACATTTTAACTCTTTATGTTAAAGACACAAACACAAAGGTCAGAGCATTATTTAATTCTACTATAACACTAAAATGGTTTTTCAATTTTACTTTGGGTTAAATTAACATCCACGAAGGTATCTTTTACACTGAAGGTCACTTTATGAAATGTTTCTTTCATTAACCTCTAAATGAACACATTGCAAAAATATTTACAAAAGGAATAGCATGGATGCTTGTCTCTTTTCTTTATTTTTTGGGTGCATCTCTGATCAGGATATCCTTAGAACTTGCAGCAGGAGAACAAATAAGAATAAAAGAGCTTATGGTGTTTTTTACCCATGGTTGTGTACGCGTGTGTGTGTGTGTGTGTGTGTGTGTGTGTGTGTGTGTGCAACTGCTGACATGTGTTTGTGTACAGAATCGTATTGTGGTTTTTCAAAAAATAGATTTCTGTTGCAAAAATACAATTTTCGGTTGCTCCCTGGGCTCCTGGGTATCTGAGTGACTGGGCACACCAATCAACAGATATCTGCCTGTTCTCCAGGACAGGATTTCGAGGACCCGCTGATCTTAGTGCCAGTCAATGCCCATAGGTGTCCCCAGGTGCACAGACACTTACTGCGGGATGAGAGAGTGAGGAGGGGCTTGAAGTGCCAGAAGAATAAAAAGCTAGTTATGAGTTTAAAAAAAAACAACAAAGAAGATACCACTAAATTTTTTTCAGAAATAAATTAATATTTTGAATATCTGAGGAAATTTTTTTCTCCCTATCAACTCAAATTCTATGGCAGTTCCCTCAAAAACACTTCTAAAATGGCCTCATCCCTCCCCTCGTGTCAGCAAAAACTGCAACAAAATACTTAAGAGGACAGAAAAAACAGGTAAGTAATATTAGAAGAAACTAAAACGAGTGCTTTATTTTTTGACTTGTGGAGCCAAAGACAAACATGATAATTTGTTTGGCAGGTTCTGGTCCTGGATAACTTTTTCATGTTTCAAATAATGGAATAAGTATATGAGACACCTGGCTACATTAGAAACACCAGTTCCTGGTTAAATTTCTGTTTTTCTGGAATGTTTGCTTAATCCAGATACTGCTTTCTAAGATATTATCAAGAATCATACCAGTAAATCCCATTGCAGCTCCTTCTCTCGACTGCTTGAGAAGCCCCTCTCCATCCTGGAAGTCGATGTACACCAGGTCTATGGCCTGCAGACCAAAGGCCTTTGCTACAACAATAATCTTTTGTCGGGCGTAGAGAATATCTTGGGTTTCCTTACTACTTGTTGCACCTGAAAACAGAACGTTGACCGAGAAAGGAGACGTTAACTTTGGAAACTGGACCTAGATATCTATTATAAAAACGCCGTTTGTAAAGACATCTCTGTTTTCGTGGGGATTTCTCCCTAGCGAAATGATGATTCAAATATAAATGAAGAGAGGGCTATGTGGAGGCAGAGTTAAATCTCACATGTGTCTCTTTATCTTGCAAGGCATCTTTTCGTGTAGTTACTTGCACGTGCATTAAGAAAAGCCCCCCTTCCCTATCTCAGGAGCTAGACACAAATGACTTGATAGGTCACAAAGGACTCCTGGTGTATTTTTTCCTTCTTGCCATTGCTCAGAAAGTGTCAGTCCAAAGATAGCACCATAAAAGGTAGCCAAACAGCTGTGTGTGGAAATAGTTAACTTCCGTCACTGAGCACAGAATTCGTGTGCTGTGGTTGTAATGCCATGTCATAACAGGTTCTGAGCCAAATACTGCAGCTTCAGGGTGTGGAAGGGGAACTTGGGGGAACGCAAGGACGCTGATTTTGAGGGAGGCAGAAAGTGTCCACTGAGCTGCTGGATACACAAAAGTCTCCTGGAAAGACTGGTTCCTCTTTTTCCCCCAGGAGTGGGGTAACTGTCACTGTTTATATTTGGACCATATCACTGCTCAGGGAAAGCCCTTGCATTCAGGTCACTGGGAGTGGTGCTCTGAAAACACTTTGTGGCCTTGGCCTCTTTTCTAGATGCACTCACAGCCTCTAGTTAGTTATACATGCACCCAGACCAAAGACATAGTGCCCAAGGGATGGGGAAGATCGGTGAAAACAAGCATACTATCTCAATAAATATTTCATAATAAAGGGGTTCTGAAATATATTTTAGGGGGAATTTAAGATCTATTTAAAATTTTTACATACTTCATTTAATGTAGAAAATGATTCATCAAAGCAATGTGAAACTGCCTTAAATTTGTGTTAGAAGCCTAGATAGTCATCTGGCTGATGGGAAAACAACACATTTAAGCAACAGAGAGGCTGTTCACATAATGTAGTTATTATGAACACAGTAGACGTCATATATGCCTGAACATGTCTGAGGCTACGACAGGCTTTTTATTAGTTATTTTATAAATGAACGGAAGTGATGATGTAGTGTTCTGGAAGAAGGACAGCTATGAGGTGCCCTAAATTATCAGGAAGTATTGCCCATTCAGCTGAAAAACCATTGTCATGGTCGGCAAATATATATTGTCATGTAAATGCCCATTCTTGAAGGGGCAAAGAAAAAATATATACACATATGCACAGAGAGAATGAGAAGAGAAACATGTCTTTGACACCTATGCTGGCGCGAAAGTCTTCTCCTCCAAAAACGACTGCATCTAGAAAAAGACCCACTTGAGGTCCGTTCTTTAGTGCTTCTTCACACACTGCCTGTAAAAGAGCAGAACAGAACCAGAGCTCACAGAAATGCACCCATTAGAGAGAAGCAGCATGGTATATTTCAGTAACAGAAAGGTCCACCTCTTAACACAGTCTAGCTGAAAGCAGTCCTGAAAATGCAGCCCCAATTCACCCCTTTCAAAAGGTATTTAATATTGTCCAAAGTAAGTATGTTGCATATATTTGCTTTGCTTAATGGATTATATTAATATAGTTAGTAGCATATATTAATACATTTATAATGTTCAAGTTTTAGTTCATCCAATCTTTAGAGAAACTTTCAAGTTAACTCATTTTGATTGGACTGTAAGTTATTTCTGTTCTTCCAAAATTTGTTTTTGCTTTAAGAGACCCTCCAACAATAAACATAAAACCACAGGAGAAAAGGAAAGAATTTAAAAATCAAACTAATTGGATTATTTGCATTGGGATCAAGATTTCTTAGTAAATGGTCTCAGGATTAAAGACAAACAATACAAAAATCTACAACTCCAGAGGGGAAAATAAAAATGCAATAAGTCATCCAAGATGTATGAATAAGCAACTTGGACATTTCTCTGTGAAATTAAAGATGAATAACAGTCATCTTAGACAGGACTGTGATGCTGCAAAGGTGGAGAGAAAGCATGCTAACATATGTGGGTGGGGAGGACATGAGGAACTGGTGAGGACACTGTTGATTAATTTCAGGGGCTGTGAGTGCTTCTAAGTGTATTATGAATAAAATGGCAAATCAGCGCTTAAAATGAAATCACTGTATGAATCTAGATGCATCTAAGAAATATGCGTTGACTATATTCTCAGAATTCTAGGGCAGGCTGGAAGGATTTGTGCTTAGTGGTGTAAACATGATGATCACGAGGCCTGAAGCAGCTCCCCAAACATTTGCACTCTGCCCCTCCTGCATAGGCCAGTAGGTCTCTCAAAGTTTCCTCTCGGAGCCTTTGCTCACATATTATCTCTCCAGTACAGTTCAACTATCTGTTTTTGTTTTTAGGTATTTCTTCTCTCCTGCCCTTGGTCATGGGGTACTACAGTGATGATGTTCACAGGTCAGGTGGAACATGAGGCATATTTTGGAAAACAATTTAAATGGCCACTGATAAAGAGGAAGAAACAAGCTAGCTATGAATTCGTTAAGGCAAATAGTTTAATGCAGCCATACAATGGTGACAATGCTTGGCTCAGCTAATCTTCCTGAATGTATATTAGGAAATATTTTATGTTCTAATGTGGCAAACTGAAATAATATAGTACAAATTAGTGTGTATACTAACTCAAAAATAGTAATCTTATGTATTAGACATTATAGATTATGTTGCTACAAAGAGGCCTGATAATTTCCCAATAAAAGGCAATTGTTACAAAAGAATAATTGAAAGTTAATTCGTAAGGGTGACAAATGTTCATGTACGTTTATTCGATAAATGTAATAATTCACAGCAAAAATTTATATAGTGATTATTTAATTAAAATTAATGCCAGGAATATATAAATATTTCATTTAAATATTTAGGACGAGGAAGTTTTTCCTTGCTACTGCGTCTATTTCTTTGTTTTCTAAGATGCTCACAGCCTGGTTTTGGTTATTACAGATAATAAATGGTGCTCAAGGTTTACTTTGCTTATAAATCTTTCTAGAAAAATATTTTAAGTAGATGTTAAAATTGAAAACAAAAGTTCTCTTTAGGTAATAAATAAAATACTAACTTACTAGCCACATTATGGTTTCCTTACCTTAAAATTGAGCAAACCCATTGCAGTTTCCACAAAAGGGATTAAATTCATAGGTTGTTCAAGTTTTCGGCCTTGTAAGTAGAATGAAAATTTGTCTGAAAACTAGAATAAAAAGTGTCATAGGTGACTAGTGGGGGAAAAAAAATGTACAATCATTGAACTGTAGAATAGAAGTAGTATTTAAGTCTTTGACCTGAGGAAGTAATATCCCAGCCTCTTTCATCCACACAAAGAATAAAAAAAAAAAAAAAAAAAAAACGGAAAAAACAGAGGAAAGACCAAAGAGAAAAGGTAACAAAGTTCCCAGCAAACTAAATAGTAAAACCTCAAGCATTAAAAATTGTTTTTTTTTCTGAAGGCGCAATTTGAGGCCTAGGAGTTAAGAGGTGGAAGGAGAGATTCTCAAGTTTAAATGCTTTCCTTGAAAAGGTTTTTACTTAAGGCCTCTCGCCTTCCCTTCGTTCAGTGCATGTGGCAGGCCCCTAAAACAATGAAGGCTTGCTCTACCTGCCATTCTGGTTTTGTTTCGGACCCTGCACAGACATCGGTGTAACTGTTCAGAAGCCTTCTACGTGGAATCCATATTATTCATTATAGCAACACTACCCTTTGTTCGGAGGTTTTTCTTCATAATTTTTTAGCTTACCTAGGAAGACCTTAAAAAGGAAGTTTAATTCTTTGAAGACCAAAGCTCGCCAATTTTTTCCATGAGACCAGTTCACAGCTAGCTCTGTGCTGCCAGTGGGGTAGCCCAAATTCCAAAATCTATCATCTGGAAACATACAAAAGCTCTTGCACAGATCTCCCCCCCACCCCTTTCAAAGGAGAAAAAAAAAAAACCCACCACACTCTAAATTGTAAATCTATTATGTCTATCTAGATCTAATAAGATGTGGGGAGATAAAAAAAAACACACAGGTACGAAAAAACTATTTTTGTAAATAAAGATAAAAACATATATATCCATTTTAAATTTAAGGAATATTCAGCCATTAATGGATATCAAAGGAAAAGGGAATTTTAATCATCTCTCCATTCAGTCTCAGTTGGGTAAATCATATCTAAGAGATTTGCATAAATATAAACCATCAAAGACTTTTCATCTTCAAAGGGGGTTTCAAGACCCTATAAGCTTTGTACTGTAATCATCGCAGGTCACCACCCTGCAGGAATAGGGCTGCTATGGCAACATAAAAAAACTAATGCTTAAGGCTTAGCATAATATTCTGACTAATAGAAAGGAAACTCATTTTAAAGGCTGGCAGCCTATTTACCAGAAGCAGGATTAGAGGTGTTATTTCCCCTTTTAGCTGCCCCCCCCACTGCCCGTGCAGCACCTCCCTCCCCAACCAAAAAAAATCTAATCACTGGGATCTTTAAAAAGCTTTTGAGCGATTTGCAGTAACTTTACAATTAGGCTAAAATAAATCACAGCTTTCAGTAATGAAGAATTATTCCCAGTTGCTCCCGCTGCCCCTCCCTTCCTCGACACCATGATCATCGCCTCCTTAGCAACTTTACAAGGGAAGGAATAACTCAACCAAAATAGCAAGAAGGAAGAGAAGGCTACAGTTTCAGGGGACAAAATGTATAGTATTCCACGAAAATGAAAATAAAACCTAACTTATGGCACATTTAAGCTAGAAAACGGGTGGTAAAATATTAGTGATTTTGGTGTTACCTGTGCACTGGAGGAATTTTGTTTTTCTTGTTAAAAAAAGGAAAACTTGCAATGTTACTTGCCCCATTCTTTGTGATAATGGTTATAACCCCAAAAACTGTAGAGCTGAAAACTAGGTAAATCCTTTACAATATCCTTTACAACAGGGAATATCCCTGTTCCTAGTGTGAAAAATCTCTAACGCCTTTTGTTTTTAAGGCAATAGGGGCATATTTAAAAATTAAACATTCTAGCCCATCCTCCTCCTCCTCCTCCCCTTCTTTCTTAAAAAATTGCATTAAGTACTAACACAAAAGGTAACTAGTGGAGAAGTTTCAATTAATTTTTTCAAAAGGAGACGATTAAATGTTTCCGGCCTGGTAAAGTGTTCATTTCAGGGAGGTGGAGGGGACTGGGGGCGTGGGGGGAGGAAAAGAAGGGGGAAAATCACAAAGAGATTGGGGAGGAGATGAAGTAGCAGGGCTCAGCAATTCTTTCAATTCCAGTGCACACCCAATAGTGTGTTGGAAGAATGCACCCTGTTCGGGATTTGTGGGAGAATTGTCCCACGACAAAGGAGGCCGAGTCACGCTTGTTATAGTCCAATAAGCCGTGCCAGTCAAACAAGAACCCACACTAGCGACAAAAGGCCAGCAAGAGATTCTCACACAAAAGAAAACAAGGAAGCCCATCTTTCAGTTGTGCATCAGGCTCTGGGTTTTATGCTTCACATAAATACAAACGGAGAGGAAAAAATAAACAGCCCAAAAGACTTCTGTTAACTAGAAATCCTATTTAGATTTCGGTATGTTCCTCACATCCAAGGATTTAAAACAGCGAACAGAGGCCTTAGCTGAAGGCTGGGGTGAGCACTCCCCTCTCAAATGAGGGGTAATAACGGTGATAAATAGGCACTAACTATGAAACCAAAAGGGAACAGTGACTTCAGATTCCATTTCAATCAACTTAAGACACATTCGAATGGGGTGGGAACTCTTGAGAACATTAACCTGCTATCACTAGGATCTCCCAGCTCCTGAGGGGTGACCTTGCTGAGAAGAGCTCCGGTTTTGAAAGTAAATATGGGACCTTGAACGAAGGTCTTCAGGAAGACACCAATGCAGAGCTGATGGACAGAAAAATAATGGTAGCTACATGTGTAATTCTAAACTTTCTAGTAGCTACATTAAAAGAGTAAGATGAAACAGATGGTGAATTTAATTTTAATAAGAGGTTTATTCAACCCAATATATCTGAAATATTATCATTTCAACATGTAACCAACATAAAAATTATTGAGATAATTTACATTCTTTTTTCGGGGGAGGGTGCTATGAAGTCTTCAAAGTCCCGTGTATCTTACAGCGCATCTCAATTTGGACTGGCCACATTTCAAGTGCTCCCTAGCCACATGTGGCAGGCAGCCATGGCACTGGAAAGCACAGAGCCAACATAGCTACATACACGGAAAAGGTGAGCAATGTATTTGGGTGCCACAACTAGAACTCGGCGTACTGCTACAGTTGTAGCCATAGACTTAGTGATCACCCTAGATGTGGCATCAAAATCACCACTGTCCACACGCCCTTACCATGCTTCCAGCACCTGGGTGCCACGGGCCCTCCTCTCAGGAGTGGCACAGTGGAACCGTACTGTATTTGGCAGAGATCTGCAGTATCACTGCAGCCCCTAAATAAAATCTAGCCTCACCCTCCAACCTCCACCCCACTTTAACAATTAAAACAATCATAGTATAATTAGGCCCATTTCAAAGTTTTCTTAAGTAATTTGACATGCCAAGGGTTTATTGGCTGAAAAGTCTGTCATGAAACAAACACACCTGTCAGCAATTTAAAAAGGATGAACTAGAAAACTGTTCAGGAAATAATATCTGTGCTAATTAAAACCACTAGTTAAAAGCTTCCTGTCTTTTCCTATAGTTGCCCCAAGGAGTGACCTTTTCCTCTCCTCCTCTAGGTTCATTTTTTCCTTTGCAGCTAATGTGCTTTCACTGTCTCTGATGACTTCAGATGAATCTGCCTAAGAGGTATGCAAATCACTGCTCTTCCAGGTGGAGGGTTAGGGCCTGGCCGGGTGTAGTCTCAGGTAAGCTGGTTTCCAGGGGCTGCTCTGGAGGAGGCTGTTCTGTCTAAACCACAGATCTGTTAAGGCAGCAGAAGCATCATTTCAAGTGCAGAGCTGTTCCAGTGAACACTTAGGCAAAGCCAGGTTCTCCTTGTGTGCAGGAAATGGTCTTTGGGACCTGCTCCTTTTTCTCAGTTCCCTTTCTCTCGGCTCTGTGTATGCATTTTCAAAACCTGCAGCACCCAAATCCTTCCTTTCTGCTACTCCTTGTTAGCCTCTCCTGAGTCTTTAATTAAAGCAAAGCATGAGCTACTCACCCACTGGATTTCTTCAGGATCTTCTACCTTCGGGAGCATCAGGCTGGAAGGAAGGACCCGGGACCGCAGGAGGGCCTGCAGGTCTTCTTCGGCCAGACCACTGGACACTGAGTTGATTCTTACACACTTTTCAGTTGGGCCCAGATCAAAGTCTTCAAGAGTTTTTACTATTCTCAATCGAGCTTCATCCTATGAGTGTAGATAAAATGTAACTCCTAAGTTTATTTATCATTGAGAAGAAACACAATCAAACTGTCTGTGAAACTCTTATGTGGATGGAGAGTCTGAGCACCATTACGATGTCTACTATGTCCACCAAATAACTGGTATTTGAAATGAATTGTCCAGTCCGATGGGCAAGTGACTGATTTCCAGACTTCACTCGAGATGACTATAGCAGAGATGAAAGCCATTGTAATGCACGTTGGTGAAACTCTAAATAGTGGTCTCAGGACTTCCCTGGTAACACACTGGTTAAGAATCTGCCTGCCACTGCAGGGGACATGGGTTTGATCCCTGGTCCGGGAAGATGCCACATGCCGCGGAGCCACTAAGCCCGTGTGCCACAACTACTGAGCCTGCACTCTAGAGCCTGTGAGCCACAACTACTGAAGCCTGTGCGCCTAGAGCCTGTGCTCCGCAACAAGAGAAGCCTGTGCACTGCAACGAAGAGTAGCCCCCGCTCGCCACAACTAGAGAAAGCCTGTGTGCAGCCACGAAGACCTAACGCAGCCAAAAATAAATTAATAAATTTATAAATAAATAGTGTTCTCATTTTGCGCATTAGCATTACTTTCCCATTGGAAAGGTAAAATAACTAATAGGTAACATTTATTGAGCATTTACTAAGCACCAGGCATGGTGCTAAGTGCTCTACCTGCATTTTCTCATTGAATAAATACAAGAAACTAGATAATTTATGGATTAATGGTAGTCTTGACTGCCAGCATATTCACATTAGGGAAAAAAATAAGGATTTGTTTTTCTCTTTCCACATGCGTCATGCTTTTTTTATTCACTTAAAAATTTTTTTGCAACTGAGTTGAATCTTAACATTTAATTAAGAAGGCACTCACAGGAAAATGACACTTCACACTACAAAAAAGCTCTAGCTTATTCAGATGGAAGGCAATAATATCACCAAGAAATCCCTTCATGAAGTGGTGGACAAATACATTTTTTTCTTTGATTTGGCAGGCTTTGCTCCACAGTTAAGAAAAGCTGAAAGGTTGAAAGTCTGATTCAGTATTTGAATTGTCCCCAGAAAAACTATATAAAACCAAACATGTTATTTATTGGCTTTGCGTTGGGGTGATGAAGCGGGGACAGGGGTTGGGGAGAGGGGAGTGCACTTGGGGCGTGGGGGCAGGAATCAAGGGAAAGAAAGCCCTTGAGGTCATTACTTCCTGCCAATTTCAGTTTCAAAACCAAATTCCTCCAACTTGCCAACAGCCCTCAACAAATTCTCATGGTCAGAATGAACACTTATCAAAAGTAGTTTCATTTGGGAAGGGTTTTTATGATACTAATAAAACTTTAAAGCTTCTCACTGTTGATGAATGTAGTTTGAAAAAAAAGGTCTTAACAATATATGGCCATTTGGATAGCAGTTGTTATCTAGGAAAATAATAAACCAAAGCAGAGAGAAAAAATAATTATTTGAGCCAATATTGAGTTGAAGTCCAATCAAGGAGACAAGCCAAGACAGTAGATTTAAACCAGGCGGATGTAGGTCTATGACCGGGTAGAAGCAGGGAAGGCCTCCAAATGTGGTCTGAGTTAAGCAGTGTGAGGAAACCAGCTTAGAGTTGTCAAGTCGGATGGACGCAGAGTACATAGGAGCAGTCTGAGACAGCTCTGTGGAGTCCTGATTTACTGAGCTCTGACTGCCAATAATTATGCCAAGCTTAGACAAAAGCAAGAGAGAGCTCACGCCAGCTAAAGTGAGGAAGGATGCAGCCAACAGTGGCTTGGTTCCACACCTTGCTGTGGGCTGTCCCACAGCAATAAAATGCATCCACTTGCTCTGTCATGCCCTCTCGCTGCAGCCACAGGATAGGAAGATCCTGAAGGTGAAGGTCAGAAGTCAACTCATCAACTCAGTAGTATGGTTCCAAGGCCATCAACAGCTGTCGAGAGAAATGCTTCCTGTGTGTATCTAGATCCATAGCCTCAAAGAACCCAAGATGTGCTATGCTCCATGCAGCCTGGCACAGCTACAAACCCAGGATGGCTTCAGCTCAGAAAAGTTTCAACTTCCAGGTTTCCTTTCAAGGGCAGGTCGGGCTTGTAAAGGGTCTGCTGGGACAAAGTGTATGGGAAATGGAAGGGAACTAACTAGATCATTTGGGCTGAAGTGCATTTTAAAACTTGAGTTATTTGAGGGACTTTCCTGGTGGCGCAGTGGTTAAGAATCCTCCTGTCAATGCAGCGGACACGGGGTCGAGCCCTGGTCCGGGAAGATCCCACATGCCGTGGAGCAACTAAGTCTGCGAACCACAACTACTGAGCCCGCGTGCCTAGAGCCCAAGCTCCACAGCAAGAGAAGTCACCGCAATGAGAAGCCTGCGCACTGCAACAAAGAGTAGGCCCTGCTCGCCGGAACTAGAGAAAGCCCGCGCACAGCAACGAAGACCCAACACAGCCAAGAATAATTAAATAAGTAAATAAATTTATTAAAAAAACCCCAAAAAACTTGAGTTATTTGAATCATCACCTCCATCCTCTAGTTTAATCTGCATGTGCGCTCAAGGACGCAGGATCCCTGGCAACATCAGCTTCCTAAATTGTTCATGTTGGCGTCAAACAAAATCTGACCTCTAAGCTGTTTAGTTGTGTCACTTGGATTCGAAGGGGACTGTTTGTTCAAAGCTCATGTTCTAAACCTGTTTGTGATTTTTATCTAAAGTCAGATTGCCATGGTTTCAGCACATTCCGGTTTACTTAGTAAAATTCAGCCCTTGTGAAATTGGCTGCAAATGAAGTACCCCATTCCAATTTTAGGCATAATCTGATTAGTACTTTTCATGCTGTAATAATGAGCAGTGAATACTCAGCATTTTATTAGACTTTTCTTCCTCTTTCTGGCTCAGAATTAAAACCAAGCTCTTTCCACTTCATCATTCTGTACCTTTCCAAAAAAAGATGATGGCTTTGGAGTTATATTGCCATACAACACCCTTATTAACGGGCTGTTGCTTGTGACAATTTACATAAGTGAAGTGTGCATCCCTCTGCTGTGTATCCCAAAATATCCAACAACTTCACTGAATTTACACCAACCAACAAGCATGTTGATTTTTTTTTCTTTTTGGTATTTTAATGGTGAAATATGTTACTTTGCTAGCAAACACACCCATGCCATCTGTTGGGTGAGAGGAAGGCAGTTTCTAAGAACAATTAAATTTAGTTCTGGGTCTTCAGCTAGAGAGAGCCACAGTCCACCAGTTGTGAAAAGAAAGAAATTCTGTTCATGCTGTTCTCTCTCTATCACAGGCCTTACGTCTTGCTACCGTGTCTCTTACATCTCTCTCATCTCCATCACCTCGCTCCCTTCACACTTTCATTCTCTTTTTCTTTGGCTCTTGTTTGGCCCTGACCATCCTTCCAAGTGCCATCTCATTAGGGGGATTAGTAAGACTCGGCCTGGCAGACACCACCTTCTCAGAAGGGCTATCCAGGTGATCTGCTGAGATTATTGGGAGGTAAATGCTCCCTGGAGAAAGAAGGAAAAGGAAATGAAGGCAAAAAGAGGCCACTCAAAAACAACTGTTTTTGGGGGGTGGGGTGGTCTTACATTCTGGAAGCAAAACAGGTTGTTCAAAATGGAGTTGAGAAGGAACTGTACTCTGAATGTGCTGGCACTGCAGGGCAGCCTGGTAAGCATTTCTCAGTGTAGGGCGAACCTGTCCTCCTAAAATCTGACAACCTGAAAAGAGGGAGTAATGAGTGCAAGGCCTTCCTCAACAGTTACATGAGACTTTTGCAGAGACTAATTACCTTTGTGTGTTTGTAGCATGTTTGATTCCAGAGGTGGGCTCTGCAAAGGCCACAAAGAAAGTTGGCACAGGTCAGACTCTTCACAGGCCCTGGTCCTAAAAGGTGGTATTACCAAAGTTCCCACATTCAACTGATACTTCGTGCCATGGGCTGCTCAGTGCAGTGGACCGGTGGCTAATAAACTTGTCCTTATACATAAGCCACCGTATTATGTGACTCTGGGCCAGGAACCAAGGCGTGCTATGATTTCAGAGACCGGATTCTTATCACCTGGGGAAGAGACATGCTCTGCTGACGTAAGAAAGCGGATAAATCAACCATCACCGAGACCTGCAGACTCTGAAATTAAAGGAGAAAATATGCGTGCCGTTGGTTCAATTGGCACCCATTAAAGCTAATAACTAATCAGCCTTGCAAGTTTCTAGCTCAGAATGATCAAATCTGCAAAGAAAACAACATCCGTCCACTTTTACACTCCAGTGGAAGAGGTGGTCCCTCGCGGCGGGGCGGCACAGTCTCGCCATCTGGAGAATAAATCGAGTGTGAAGTACAGTATAGTTTGGGACCAAGCTCCGTGGCAGCAGCTCAGCAGTCAGTTCATTAGTTCCAAACTTCCAGGGATTAGAGCGACATCAATTCTACTGTCGGATAGGAAGAGACAGACAGGATACGAGATTCAAGGAGGATTGTGACAACCAGGAGGAGCCCCTTGGGCTTATTTATAAAACTACAAAGTATAAACATACCCAAATAAGTGTCTTAAATAATAGCATTATTACAGTTTCATAACATCTGAATTAACACCTTCCTCTTCTTCCACCTCCACCCCGAAACCCTGTATGTTAATAACATATAATGTTTTCAGATGAAGTCGCCAAGACGACCCTGAATGCAACAGGAGCAGTGAGAAAGCTGTGCGGCCGAAACAAGACTTGGGAGTTAAGAAGTACGGAATATTTTCTAGGCTCTGGGGAGATGCATAACCTCTGTGATTTTTAAAAATGAGCAATGACTATTTTCATCCTACAAAAGGCAAATTGCCATGCCAATACTCAAAATCACTAGTGAATTCTGTCTTTTCTGAATTTGTCCATCTCACCTCACTTTGATTTCATCTGACTCATAAAATGATGTCATAAGCATGGATTGGAATGGGCAAAAGGCCCTGATATTGTCATCTATATAAAATTATTTTTTTGAAAATTTTGAGATTGTTTGGTTTAAAATAAAAAGTTCTGATGTATTGTTCCATTTAAGGATCTCCCTTTTCATATAAGTTCTTTTTATACACTAATATTAAAAAACAGAAGTGTTTGTGACAAAGTCATCATTAGAAAATTACTGTATTTTTCTTACAAATGTATAAAATGTATTATAATCACAGAGACTGCTGTAGTTACTGCATTAGAAAAAAAGCCAAATTCTCACTGATTATTACAACCTGGTAGTGTTTCTTTAGGTAAGATGGTAGTGTTGAGTTTTCTAACCCCCAAAAATCTTGGTTTGCCTGTTTTTTTTTTAACCTTTTTTTTTTTTTTTTGGCTGCACCATGTGTGGCATGCGGGATCTTAGTTCTCAGACCAGGGATTGAACCCACGCCCCCCTGCAATGGAAGCACAGAGTTTTAACCACTGGACCACCAGGGAAGCCCCTTGGTTTGCCTGTTTTTGAAAAAAGAAAATCTACAGCAATATTGAACATACCATGAGTTAACTGGTTAAAATTTCATTCATCAATAACACCAAAAGCACTGGTAACAAAAGAAAAAATAAATTGAACTTCATGAAAAATTTAAAATGTTGTGCATCAAAAGATACTTTCAACAGAGTGAAAAGGCAACCCACAGAATGGGAGAAAATATTTGCAAATCATATGTCTGATAAAGGAATATATATTCAGAACATATATAGAACTTCTAAAACTCAGCACCAAAAAAACAAACACCACAATTCAAAAATGGGCAGAGGACTTGAACAGACATTTCTCCTAAGAAGATATAAAAATGGACAATGAGCACATGAAAAGATGTTCAGTATCATTAATCATTAGGGAAATGCAAGTCAAAACTACGAGACACCACTTAACACCCATTAGGATGGCTACTGTCAGAAAAACAGAAAAAAACAAGGGTTGGAGAGGATGTGGAGAAATTGGAACCCTTGTGCACTGTTGGTGGGAATGTAAAATGGTGCAGCCGCTATAGAAAATAGCATGGCAGTTCCTCAAAAAATTAAAAATAGGACTTCTCTGGTGGCGCAGTGGTTAAGAATCTGCCTGCCTGTGCAGGGGACATGGGTTCGAGACCTGGTCAGGGAAGATCCCACATGCCGCGGAGCAACTAAGCCCGTGCGTTACAACTACTGAGCCTGCGCTCTAGAGCCCGCGAGCCACAACTACTGAGCCTGCGCTCTAGAGCCCGCGTGCCACAACTACTGAAGTCCACGCGCCTAGAGCCCGTGCTCCATAACAAGGGAAGGCACCTCAATGAGAAGTCCGCGCACCACAACAAAGAGTAGCCCTGCTCGCCGCAACTAGAGAAAGCCTGAGCAGCAACGAAGACCCAACGCAGCCAAAATAAATAAATAAGTAAAATAAATTTATTAAAAAAATTAAAAATAGAATTAACATATGATGCAGCAATTCCACTTCTGGGTATATACCCAAAAGCACTGAAAGCAGGTCTCGAAGAAATTATTTGTACACCCATTTTTATAGCAGCATTATTCACAATAGCTAAAATGTGGAAGTAAACCAAGTGTCCACTGACAGAAGAATGGATAAGCAAAATGTGTTAAATATGTGCAATGGAATATTGTTCAGGTTTAAAAAGGAAGGAAATTCTGACACATGCTACAACATGGATAAACCTGCTGTGCTAAGTGAAGACATTATGCTAAGTGAAATAAGCCAGTTACAAAAGGACAACAATGTGAATATATTTAATAACCACTTAATGGTACACTTAAAAATGGCTAAGATGGTAAACTTTATATTTTATCACAATAAAATTGAGGAAAATGTTCATTTATTGATTTCATCCCATAAGTTATTACACTCTAGGCATTCTGTTTACTCTGAAACTGTAGATTTTGGTACAGCAAAGTTTCTGATATGCTGATTATGAAAGATCCTTTAAAACACAGGTTTATTAAAATGCCAAATCAGCTTTCATTCAAAGGACTAAGAAGGCTCAGGATGTGTATGGGTGGATACACTGGCATACAAGTACAAGTAGCTCTTTGAGTCTCTGTTTTCAGTTCTTTTGGGTATATACCTAGGAGTAGAATTGCTGGGCCATTTAGTAATTCTATGTTTAGCTTTTTGAAGAACTGCCAAACTGTTTTCCAAAGTGGTTGTACCACATTTTACATTTCCCACCAACACTGTTATCAGAGTTCCAAATTTTTCCACACTCTTGCCAACACTTGTTATTTTTCATTTTATTTGTTTTTGATAATAGCCATCCCAGTAGATGTGATATGGTATCTCGTTGTGGTTTTGATTTGCATTTCTCTAATGATTAATGATGCTGAGCATCTTTTTATGTGCTTACTGGCCATCAGTATACAGATCTTCCTTGACTTATGATGGAGTCATGTCCCGATAAACACACTGTAAGCTGAAAATGCATTTATACACCTAACCTACTGAACATTATAGCTCAGCCTAGCCTACCTTAAATGTGCTCTGAACACATATTAGCTTACAATTGCGCAAAGTCATCTAAACATGAATATCTCACGTAATTTATTGACTACTGTCCTAAATGTGAAAAACTGAATGGTTGTCTGGGTAGAGACTGATTGCCAGTGCATCGATTGTTGACCCTCGTGATCACATTGCTGATGGGAGCTGTGGTTCACTGCTGCTGCCCAGCATCACGAGACAGGATCGGACCACATATCACTAGACCAAGAAAAGACCAAAATTCAGTACTCAAAGTATGGTTTCTACTGAATGCGTACTGCTTTCGCACCATCATAAAGCTGAACCATTGTAAGTCAGGGACCATCTGTACCTTCTTTGGAGAAATGTCTATTCTAGTCCTAAATTTTAAAAAAAATGGGTTGTTTGTCTTTTGGTTGTTGGGTTATGAGTGTTCTTTATATATTCTAGATATTTAATCCGTATCAGATATATATGATTCACAAATATTTTCTCCCCTTCTGTAGGTTGTCATTTCACTTTTTTTTTTTTTGGCCACACCATGCAGCTCGTGGCATCTTAGTTCCCCAACCAGGGATCGAACCTGCATCCTCGGCAATGAAAGCACAGAGTCTTAACCACTGAACCACTGGGGAATTCCCTATCATTTCACTTTCTTTTTTTTTTTTTATGTGCAAATGATGTGACCAACAAGGGCTTTATTTCCAAAATATATAAACAGCTCATACAACTCAATAATAAAAATCCAAACCCAATCAAAAAAATGGGCAGAAGATCTACATAGACATTTCTTTAAAAAAGACATACAGATGGCCAAAAAGCACATGAAAATATGCTCAAAAATTATTAGAGGAATGCAAACCAAAATTACAATGATGTATCACCCCACACCCATCAGAATGGCTATCATCAGAAAGTCTACAAATAATAAATGCTGGAGAGGGTGTAGGAATGTAAATTAGTTACAGCCACTGTGGAAAACAGTATGGAGGTTCCTTTAAAACCTAAAAATAGAGTTACCATATGATCCAGCAATCCCACTCCTGGGCATATATCTAGAGAAAAATCATGATTTGAAAAGATACATGCACCCCAATGTTCACTGCAGCGCTGTTAACAATAGCCAAGACATGGAAGCAACCTAAATGTCCATGGACACATGAATGGATAACAAAGATGTGGTACATATATACAATGGAATATTACTCATCCATAAAAAAGCATGAAATAATGCCATTTGCAGCAACATGGATGGACCTAGAGATTATCATACTAAGTGAAGCCAGGCAGAGAAAGACAAATGTTATATCACTTATATGTGGAATCTAAAAAATAGTACAAATGAACTTGTTTACAAAACAGAAGCAGACTCAGAAACACAGAAAACAAACTTATGGGTACCAAAGGGGGGCGGGTGGGTGCATAAATTGGGAGTATGGGGTTAACAGATGCACACTACTATATATAAAACAGATAAACAACAAGGTCCTACTGCATAGCACAGGGAACTATATTCAATACCTTATAAGAAATTATAATGGAAAAGAATAGAAAAAATATAGATATATACATATGTATGTATAACCAAATCACTTTGTCGTACACCTGAAACTAACACAATATTGTAAATCAGCTATACCTCAATGAAAAAAATAATAATCTCTCTTCAAATCTAAAAACAAAACAAAACAGGTTTAGTGGAAGTAAGTATGAAAGAGCAGCAATGGTAGGAGGCTCTGGTCAGAGCAGAGTATTGGCTCTCACAGGTGGTGTAGATGATATCCAAGGAGTTTGTGGCTAAAGGGGGGTGAAGGTAAAGGTCATTGTTTGGAGTCGTGGTCAAGGAATTGTGAGGAGGTTATGGTTGCTTATCCACACGATGCCTAATTATCTCTCAACATGAGGACCAGGAAATGAGGTGGAGAGGAAGACTCAGTTGCAAAGCCCCCATTGGATGCAGGAGAGTAACTGGGAAGCTGGTCACACAGCCCCACCCCAGGCTTTCCCAGGACCCCCCCACCCCTCCTTCTCCCAGTTCTTGCTAGCTCACATCTAACCCCACTCTAACCTACTTTTCCTTCCAAATTCAGAAATCGGGGGAAAAAAAGCAAAGAAAAATGCCCTACTGTTTCCCAGCAGCACCTCACATACATGCCTTGGGTGCCTACTAAGCACCCAAGCCATGTAAATAATACGAAGAGGCTAAAACACTCCTCCTGTCCCAACACCTTGCAATACAGGTGAACAGATAAAAACATGGGTACAAACACTACATACTAATATCACTGAAGCAGTGTGACATTAAATATTTATGTATATGACACTCCTCCACAAATAGCAAATGTGAAATAAAAGACAGTCAACAGATAACTTTTATCTCGGTGTCATTTCTTTTTTTTTTTTAACATCGTCATTGGAGTATAATTGCTTTACAATGGTGTGTTAGTTTCTGCTTTATAACAAAGTGAATCAGTTATACATATACATATGTTCCCATATCTCTTCCCTCTTGCGTCTCCCTCCCTCCCACCCTCCCTATCCCACCCCTCCAGGCGGTCACAAAGCACCGAGCTGATATCCCTGTGCCAAGATTTCAAAAATCTTTAAACATTTTATTAACTTTGAAGAAGGAATAAGAATAGCTCCTTTAGAAACTAGACACACTGAAGCACTGATCTATTCACAGAGCTTCTACACAGATGAAGAAGTTTATATCAAATGGACAAAAAATAGTACAGAAGACCTATACACAGAAAGATTGAGAAAAATCCATCTCTAGAAAGCAGGTCAGATGAACTCAAAGACCTCACTGAGGGCTTCCCTGGTGGCGCAGTGGTTGGGAGTCCGCCTGCCGATGCAGGGGACACGGGTTCGTGCCCCGGTCCGGGAAGATACCACGTGCCGCGGAGCGGCTGGGCCCGTGAGCCATGTCCGCTGAGCCTGCGCGTCCGGAGCCTGTGCCCCGCAGCGGGAGAGGCCACAACAGCGAGAGGCCCGCGCACCGCAAAAAATACCTCACTGAATGTAGGAGAATCACTAGGAAGTCACGTAAAGCCTTCTGCTGGGGCATAAAGGTAGGAACCAGTCCGTGTAGTCAAGAAAACACTCTTTTTCCTCCTTATCTAAATGCTTGCCTCCAGTCTGGGTTCACGGAAAGGTCCTGATTATTTGAACTGGTTGTCAATCAAGGTTCCCTTCATTTTCGCTTTCTTGGCTTCCGGTTCAGCCAGCTCCTGCAGCCGCCTCTTACTCATGCCTTTGCGCTCCAGCTGCTTCTCAATCACCTTGGCATTCTGCGCATACGAGTCAGCAACTTCTCTAGCCTCAATCTCCTCTTCCTCTTCATCAATAGTAGACACAGTGACAGAGCTGAACTTGCCCATGTCTTTAGTCCGTTTCGTCATCATCACTTTCTTAGGAGGCTCTTGTTTCTGAGTATATATGTTCGTCTTCCCAAAACCCTGGCCAAACTTGACTACTGCTCCATCCACAATGAAGGTCACAGGAGCATTCTTCGGTTGGGACTGGTAGAAGAGTGGCAGCCCGCACTTTGCACATTTCTTCCTGTAATGTCGTTCAATGCCTTCAGGCCTCCGAATATACATAGTCTCCTCGTCTTCTGTGTTACAAAACTTGTGGGCATGTTTGGCAGCATCAATCACACGGGACCGATCCCGGCGCCTCACGGGCAATTTCTCCAACTGACAGTCCAGCACCAGGACCATCTGGCCGCATAAACAGTAGTAGACGTGAAGGGGCTTCTCACCGTCGTCATACTCCTCGCGATCCCGGGTATCGGAGCAGACTACGGACCGGGAAACTACTTTAGGCATAGCTCAGAGCAGCACCGGAAATTATAAAGGCAAAAGTAAGAGTCACCAAAAAAAAAAAAAAAAAAAAAAAAAAAGTAAGAGTCACGCGGAAATGACGTCATTCACCTCATTTCACTTCCTCTTTTTTTTTTTTTTTGCCGTACGCGGGCCTCTCACTGTTGTGGCCTTCCCCGTTGCGGAGCACAGGCTCCGGACGCGCAGGTTCAGCGGCCATGGCTCATGGGCCCAGCCGCTCCGCGGCATGTGGCATCTTCCCGTATCGGGGCATGAACCTGTGTCCCCTGCATCGGCAGGCGGACTCTCAACCACTGCACCACCAGGGAAGCCCTTATTTCACTTTCTTGATAGTGTCCTATGATGCACAAAATTTATAATTTTGCTGAAGTCCAATTTATCTATTTTTTCTTTGGTAGCTTGTGCTTTTGTTATCATTTTGAGATCATTGCCTAATCCAACATTATGAAGACTTACACATGTCGTCTTCTACTAGTTTTATAGTTTTAATTCTAACAACATTTAGGCTCTTGATATATTTCTGGTCTACTCATTTGTATACAATAGGGAGGTTTGTGATATTTTTATTTTGTGGTTTCAGTCTTCATCTCTCAACAAAATACAATGAAAATTCCCTGGGAAGAGGAAACTCAAGTGGAAAGAAAGGGCTTACTTCCATCAGCCTCTTCACTCAGCTCTGCCCTCACCCCTGACTGGTGACTGGCTGGTGTTTAGCTTTCCTGTTGCCAAGGCCTTATCCACCACCTCCCCGCCATGCTCCTCTTTCACTTTGCCCTTTCCCCATCTGCTCCTAATGGATTTTCCTCAACTATATATGAAAGGTCTTGTGTTGTTGTGTTTTTTTTTCTGAGGACCTTGCCAGGCTACCCCATGAGCCTCTGAGGGACCTCAAACCCAAACCTATAGGGAACTGTGGAGCTACTCCTGAGAAGATGTCCTGCATGGGCATAGCTGCCCGTGTTTTTTACATTTCTTGTTAACTTTATGATTTAACAGTGAGGCTCTGAGGTACACTTTGCACACAGCTCTTCGCAAAGACAAAGTATTTACTTACTAAAGGCTTGCATCGCCCTTCCCAAAGCCAGTAATGACCACCACGCTCAGATTTGACTGGAGCTCCGGAGTCTGCAAGTTCATGGCTCTCTCCACTCATTATTTTCTTTGTTCTCACTCATTGCTTGTTCTCAGCCTCAGAGGAGCAATGTTATTTCTGTGTTCTACTAGGGCACACGAGATCTGTTCCAAGTGGGATGATCTGAGTGAGGAAGGGGTGCTATGACTGCTCTCTCCTGGGGGGTAGGGAGTGGGCAGGAGCCATGGCTCCATGATGGGAAGGATCCAGAGGAAAACTGAACAATGTCATCACTCATGAGGTGTTTTATGTACTTAAGACCAAATGTCCAGATACTTGAAAACATTTAGATAACTGATAGGATTTGTCCTTTTTAAAAAAAGAGTGTTTGTGATTATGAAAAGAAAATTATCTGAATACTATTCTCATATTCTGCCTGATGTGCCTGGTTTGGTGCAATTAAAATTTTTTAACAAGTAGGGGAGGGCTCAATCAAATGTTATCCACCATGCCCGGTGTTAGGGACAGGTGTGGAGGAGAGGGAACGATATATAAATCCTTTATATTGACATATAAACCAACAGAGGAATGTATCATCTAGCTGGGGCGACGCAACGCCCATAGGATGAGAATTGAAGTAACAGTTCAAGTCAGTGGGACAGACTTGAGGGGACTTAGAGGCAGGAGGGAGCATGGCAGGCTGAGCTGGGAGGCAGGAAGTTGAGGATCTCAAGAGGTGCAGAGGAGGGAGGAACACCCAGCAGAGGGCTGGTAAAGGCAAAGGGCACAGGTAGGAATAATGAGTGAATCAAAAGGCAGATGGTCAGTATCTATGAGGTTAGGGAGGGAAGGTGCTGGTGCCAGGAGACGGACAGAAAGGAGATTCCCAAGCGGGCAGGGGAGAGCCCATGTTTTAGGAGGCCCTGTTCCGCTGGGGGAGGAAAGGGTGATGGGGGAAGTGGGACAAGAATCACAGTTCACTTGAGGAAGCAGCTTCCACATCGGAAGCTTCCTGGTGCCCGGCCCGGACTGTGGGAAGGTCCACCCCGCAGCCCTTAGAGCACTAAGTGGAGAAGGTCCCTGTTTGAGTCAGCCCTGCCCGTGGGCAACTTCCCCAACCCCCGAGAGCGCTTTTATCCAGAGAGGGCCTCTAGTCTCAAAGCTTTTTTTTTTTTCCCCCAACAAATTTATTTATTTATTTAATTTTTTGGCTGCGTTGGGTCTTCGTTGCTGCACGCCGGCTCTCTAGTTGCGGTGAGTGGGAGCTAGTCTTCGTTGCGGTGCGCGGGCTTCTCGCTGCTGTAAAAGCTAATCTTTTTGTCTTTGGAATGGGTGTTGTACGCGGGTCTCGGATCTGGGGGTTCACAGTACCATACCTTGAAAGCCCTTGAAAGCGAAAATGGAAAGAACACGTGGAGTGGGAAGGATAGCCCACCCCCCTACTCGCGCCTTCTAATTGGTCTCCCTCCGTCCTGGCCCTCCGACAGCGGAGAAGACGGCTCCCTTCCCACCTGGCGCAAAGCACAGCCGCAAGCAAATCTGCCCTCTCCCTCTCAACCTGCTCTATTTGTGTTTGGCGACTTCTCTGGGCTAGAGGAGGTAATGAACTGTTTTGGTTTAAAAGCCCTCCTGCCGGGTTTCAGTCTGCGTGGGAGAATAAAAGTAAACAAGCGAAAGGGAACTGTGTCATCAAAGGACTCTGCACCTGCCCTTCTTCATTGTAGGGTGAGAACCTTGCCATGTGCCACAGGTGGCACGGGGTACCCACACAGTGCGGGGCCGCGGGCCTTTCATTCTTCTTTAACAACAAATCAAGAGTGATCGGTTCATAATTTAATGAGGCAGCCTTGCCGTGGTTCCAGATACGTATCAGGTAACAGCCGTGTCACCTGTATCCTGACCTGAGAAGTTTTACTGTGATGCCCGCAACGTATTTTGGCTGATGACTTCCTTTCCCTCTCAAGCTAACAGTGAGACACATTGCTAGAAATGGATCCAAATGGTCTTAATGTAAACATAAAGAACCAGTTTTTTCTTTGAAGCCAAAGCTGCTTCACTTCTTTGGTGGAAAACATTTGTTTCCCTTCCCATCACCAAATTTTGGAGGCAAGTTGGCTTTTTCTCTCTGAGGCCGCGCTAAGGTAGGTTATGAAGGAGCCCGGCTGCACCCACGTTTGTTGCCGCCGGGAAATTCCTGTCTGTGAGCCAAGTGCTTCAACAACACTTCGCTAAGGTGCTGACACAAAGAATCTTGTCTCCTTAAGTAGGAGGTTATAAAAGCTTACAGACAGAAGTATAAATGTCTAATGATAAGGCCCAAACAACCTTGCAATTAAACGAACCAAGTTAACAGGAATTTGAGCTAGCTGCAGGCTCAAGGCCTTGACTTCTGTTCTGGGCAGGAAGCTTTACCCTGCGACAGAAGAGCATCCCAAACAGGATTCTTTCCATTCCTTAGTATTAATCAGTCTTCCTGGCAACCATGAATGAAGAAATCAGGTAACTGAATAAGCCCTGTGATGGCAGAAACAATGTAAAGAAGTATTTCTTGCAGCACATTAAACTGGATCATTATTCTTACAAACTGCTTTTAAGGTAGGTGAGGCTTTACAGCTAAAAGGAATTTTAAAATTCCCCACACAATATTACCTGTTGGTTCTACCTTCGTGTATTTTGATTTCTGTTGCTCAAATATACACTCAAAACCTCATTTTATAGTAGCTGATCATTTACTTTTCATGGTTTGTCATTATTGTTTGTCTTGCTTCCTAGCTATTTCCCAAAGAAAGTGAATTAAAAAAGACTTTGTTTCTTTTAGGTGGCAAATGTATAAGTATTTTAAAGGGTAGAACTTTTCCACCTTATTCCTTATACATATTATTTTATTCTAAAAATCAACGAGGAGGGGAATTCCCTGGAGGTCCGATGGTTAGGACTCGGTGCTTTCACTGATGGGGCCCGGGTTTGATCCCTGATCAGGGAACTAAGATCCCGAAAGCCACGTGGCGCGGCCAAAGAAAATCAACGAGGAAAGGGAAAGAAAAATATATCATGTAAAATGGAAGAATGGAGGATGATGATAGCCATCAGAACATTCTATTTTAAAAAAGGCAGATTCTGCCCTTTGACAACTAAGCTTTGGTTACAGCAAAGAGTGCTTCTCAAGGACCAGGCCACGTGGACGTTTCTCTCTGCTGACTTCCACATCTTACACCATAATTCCTCTGAAAATGGGTACCGTGGCAGAGCCCAGCGTCACCTTTACTAGCTCACGGGCACCAGATCTTCTATAATTAAATGTTTTCCTCGAGAAAATACTAATAAAACAATGCAATGGCTGGCACCACACTTGGTTTTCATTGCATTTGACACCTTTTCCTCTTGCCAGCTCTTCATGTTGACTTTCTCCTCGGCTTCATTCTTTCACTGGTGCCAGGCAGGCTCACTGCGGAACCACTTGGGTTTTCCTCCCTCTTTTTGCGCCCAGTAAATTTTCATAAAGCATTTAACTTGAGAACAAGCAGGTTAATTTGCTGTGCCGGTGAGCCAGGCTCTCGGAAGGCTCCCTACAACACTGCCGTGTTCTAGAGTCAGGGTCAGAGGTTTTCGTCCCAGTGGCGAGGATGCTTACCAGCGCCTTCTCTGCGCGGACACCAGGTGTGATTTAGCATAATGGACTGTGTGGATGCTCAGTGGCTCCTCTAACCCAGGCGTCAGAACCAAGTTGCTCTTTGCTCTTCATGCAAGGTGAAGATGAAAAGTCTCATGGGCTAGAAGTTCTGTCAGGAAAGGCTTCTGGACACAGAAGAAATGGAAAATCACCCCATCTTGCAACAAACACCTGGTTTCAGGAACATGAAGTTCTTCTTCATGACATCAGTACCTGTTAAAATCCCCAGTCACATCACAATGCCATTTTCCTCTAATGACAGGCAGGAAGAGAGAACCAAAGATTTTTTTCTTATATAAAGAGAATATGCAAAAAACAAATAAGGAAATTAAAAAACTCACTGAATCCGGCCTTTGATTTATACCTAGTCAGTTGACATTGACTTTGAATGCTGATGCTCTAGGTGTCAGCCCTCATAAATAATGAAGGTGACTGAGGAAGACTCTCAGGGAAGAAGCCAAGCTTGGTGGCCAGCACAGTGTAGGTCCCAGGGATGAGAAAAGCAAGTTCCCTGCAGATGGCAAGCTTAGTGACCCTCGAGAAAAGGGCAGGCTCAAAGCAGAGGCAAAGGTTGCCCCACAGGGAGAGTGGCTGAAGTCACACAGAAGATGATTTTAGGACAAGCTTAGCAAACACAACTGCTGGAATTACCAGCCTTTTTGTCCAGACCACTGTCACGGGGCAATTTAACGTGCAGCGACGTACAGTTAGTTAATAGAGAGGACCAATGCGTCCCAATGCCAAGCAATATGGTTTTAGAATGAAGTCTATGTGCTCAGACATTCAAAATCACCTGAAAACGATGATGTATGTGCATACACAGTTCAAAGGGCTTGTCTCTCATTTGCCATCACAGCAGTCCTGCGGTGTACACAGGGCCAGGTATTATTATCCATGTTTGCCTGAAGAACGTGAGGGTTATAAGACTTACCCAGAGAACCTATCCAGAGATCCCACAGCCAGACAGCAGTCGAGATGAGGAAGAACTCATGTGTAAGGCTCCCAATCTTGTGCTCTGTCTGCAGAGCCCCTCTTTGCATATCTTACAGAGTCTCTGATTTACCCAATAGCCTATAATAAACTATTTGTTTTCTGCTTAAACTCAGCAGATTCTGTGGTTGGCTACCAGGAGCCCTGGCCGATATGGGGATCATATACACATGCAATATGCCATGTCTTTTTCACACAACAGGTAGGAAATACCTTTATGTAGGGGATAATCTATATAATCATTTGTAATGACTGCAGAATATTCTATTGCATGGATATGCCATAATTTATTTAATCAATCCCCTAATGATTAAGATTTAAATTTTTCCAATTCTTTTGCTATTAATTCATTCATTTTATTCAACAGATATTTACTAAATACTCTTCACGTGCCAGGTACTATTTTAAGTAATGGAGATAACAGCTCCCTGCCTACACAGAACTTACATTCCAGTCAGAAAACAACTAATAAACAAGTAAACCAATAAACAAATGCAGACTATGAAACAATCTAGTAAGAGAACAGAATTTAATAATGGGAGAGTGATGGGGGAGAGGTGCTTGAGATAGGGTAGCAAAACAGCTTCTTTGAGGATATGACATTCGCCCTGATACCTAAAAGATTATATACACAAAGCTGTAATGAATATCTGAGAACATTCATCTTAGAGCACTTGTCTGAATATTCCCTTAGGCTAAATCCTAGAAGTACAAATGCAAAGTCAAATTACATGCTCATTTAGGCGCCAAAAGAATGGCTATGAGGGACCTCCCTGGTGGCGCAGTAGATAAGAATACACCTGCCAATGCAGGGGACACGGGTTCAATCCCTGGTCCAGGAGGATCCCACATGCCGCGGAGCAACTAAGCCCGTGCGCCACAACTACAGAGCCTGTGCTCTAGAACCCGTGAGCCACAACTACGGAGCCCACGTGCCACAATTACTGAAGCCCACGCGCCTAAGCCCATGTTCTGCAACAAAGAGAAGCCACTGCAATCAGAAGCCCGTGCACCGCAACGAAGAGTAGCCCCTGCTCGCCGCAACTAGAGAAAAGTCTGCATGCAGCAATGAAGACCCAACGCAGCCAAAAATAAATTAAAAATTAAATTAAAAAAAAAACCCAACAGGGCTTCCCTGGTGGCGCAGTGGTTGAGAGTCCGCCTGCCGATGCAGGGGACACAGGTTCGTGCCCCGGTCCGGGAAGATCCCACATGCCACGGAGCGGCTGGGCCTGTGAGCCATGGCTGCTGAGCCTGTGTGTCCGGAGCCTGTGCTCCACAACGGGAGAGGCCACAACGGAGAGAGGCCCGCGTACCGCAAAAAAAAAAAAAAAAAAAAGAAAAGAAAAGAAAATGGTGTAACATAAGTGGTTAACAATGTTAGATTAAAAAAAATACATACTCATTTAAACATGTATACTAAAACTAATTTTTAAAAAAGGGATGTACAAATTTATTTATTATTATTTTTAATATTTATTTACTTAGGCTGCACGGGGTCTTAGTCGCAGCACGTGGGATCTTCATTTCGGCATGTGGGATCTTTTAGTTGTAGCATGTGGACTCTTAGTTGCGGCATGCATGTGAGATCTAGTTCCCCGACCAGGGATTGAACATGGGCCCCCTGCATTTGGGAGCGTGGAGCCTTGGCCACTGGATGATCAGGGAAGTCCTGGGGTGTACGAATTTAAACTCCCATTTCCTGGTGCCCACCCACTTGGGGTTGGTTCTGAGCTCATACTAGCTTGACCTGTTTTCAAGAACTCAGCGTCCACACACCAGGACTGTAACCACACGAGGACAGGGATGGTAGCTTGTGGCTCTCATGTCCCTAGTGCCCAAACCAAAGGAAAACACAGGGGGCTGGTCTCCTGACACTGAGGAGAGTCCCCAAAGAAGTCGATATACTCACAGATAGTGGGATAGCCTGCCTATTAAATCTTACACCTTTCATTTTATATGAAATCAGATCTTAAATATCCAAAGTCTACTTTCCTACAGGGACCATGGCCTTCTGTTTGCTGGATTCTTCAGGAGGGCAGGTAGGTCTAGTGTGCTCACCACTGCTTGATAAAAAGGCACAGATAGCAACCTGCTGAATGTTTTTGTTTCAACATAGAAACCCAAACCTGGAATCTTGAATTGGTGCCTTGGCAGGAATGGAAGGCCACAGGTTGCAGATGGCAAATGACTCACTGCCACCTGAAAAGGTCTATGCTGTTGGTACAAAATGTGACCACATTCCATTTCTTCCTTTGTCCATCTGTTGCTGTTGTGGTCTAGGAGTGATAATGATTTTAAAGATTCAAATTTGGACTGTGTGTTAGCTTATTTCTCAAGCCACATCAAATATGGTTTGGCAATAAGCACTATTTGGTGCTGTTTGACTAAGAAGGTAGTAAAGAACACGAAGGTTTCTATCTTTTTTTAGGCTGTATGCATATGTCACCTTTTGAATGGAGGTGGCTGTGATTAAGGTGGCTAGCCACACAGCTGACTCATAAGAAGACTGGTAAGAAGTTTTGGTTGATTACGATGTTAGACTAACTCTTCATCCACTCAATGTGCTTAACAACATGGCTTCCATTGTTGTCTTCTTAAATCCAGCCATGCTTAATAACAATTTTTCAGTTTTTCAAAAGGGTGTTAAGAACGTTTAATGTTTAATAACACAGTAACATGGAAGATTACCATATTTCATAAAAGTCAGGCTTTGACTTCTTCCAAAGCCAAACAACATGCATATTCAGAATTATTTTCTTGGCAACTCACATTTAACTGCTATGGAAAATATGCCACAAATGGTAGCATTCCTGAGATAAAAATTCGATGTGTTTGGGGCCTGAAAAATTGGTTTCTGAGTTTCTTTCTGGCTTCAACATTCACCATTCTCTGTATAGCCCTACTCTGGTCAATTGTCCAAGAGAACCCCCTCCTTCCAATAGTAGAAATATGTACCCTTATTACTTCCTTTTGGATAGAAATAATAATGTACTGCTGGCCTAATATTTTAATGGTACAAAAATGCAAAATATCTAATATTCGAGTATTCTTTTCTTTTCTTTTTTTTTTTTTTTGCGGTACTCAGGCCTCTCACTGTTGTGGCCTCTCCCGTTGTGGAGCACAGGCTCTGATGCGCAGGCCCAGTGGCCATGGCAGCTAGGATGTGAACAGAACTGAAGTGGTGTGTGAAACGTTGAACCTCTTAGAAGAAAGCCACTTGCCCTCCACTCTCTCTTCTCCCATCTCACAGGCTGAAACTCAAACATGGTATGAAGAGAGTCTCAGCCACGCAAATTAGGGCATCAGACTAACAGGTAGAAGCAACATGGGTCTCTGGATGACCTCAAGGAGGAGGGCTGCTTACCTGCCTGGACTACCCACCTGCCTCTGAACTGTTAGGTGAGAGAGAAATAAACTTCATTCAGTTTGAGCCACTCTAGCTTTGGGTCTTTCTGCTGTAGTAGCTGAGCCTGTACACTAACAAAAAAGGAGGTCAACTGCACATGGAGGATGGGGATGATGGTGAGAGTGGAGTATGCAGTAGGGGCAGGAAGACTGTCTGGGAAGACAATATAAAGACAGGCTCTGCTACCAAGTCCCGCTTTCTAGCCTCTGAGCCCTGGGCACTGATCAGCAGTCCTTTTGCTGGTCCAGGATAATTCCGTTTCTCACTTCTTTGTGTGTGTATTAGGAACTGGGGGTGTCTTCTAACAATGGAGGGAGGAGACCCAGGAGGAACCACAGGTGAAATTTTGGGGTGTGTGTGTAGATGATAAGTTGGATTTTAGATGTGTTTGTTTAGCGCCTCAATGAATAATACCTCTTGACCATCAAGGTTCTGAACCAACAGAACAATAAGGTAAAAGAGTCAGCAGGGGGAGATTTAAAACATCTCCTTTATTTCTGATAAGAGCTGGGTTAGGGACACAGTTTAGTGAAAGAGTTGTGCTGGCTTTCTAATACTGAACCCTGGATTTGGATTGGCCATTATGCAGTTATGGCAGTAGCTCAAAGATTCTGATATAACATAACATTTAGGGTTTACTTAATCATTCTACCCCTTTAAATGATAAGAACTGGTATAATAAAGAAATATAAATTATTTAATTAAATATATAAACTTTTCCATTAACATATAATGGTTATATAATGCATTCTTTCATTTTTAAATTTCCCATCCTTCCTCCCTCCCATCCTTCCTTCTTCTTTTCTTCTCTCTCTCTCTCTCTCTCTTTTTTTTGGCTTTAACAGATTTAATGACATACCCCACTTGCAGCTGGCCGTTGGCCTCCATTGGTGGTCAAATGGAACCATTATTGACATTCTGCTCCCACTCTCTAACTAGAAAAACCCAAAGTTATTGTGAAACCCACACTCCTAATTCTGATTGTGACCAGTGGTAAATGGCTGGCTTGCCCAGTCCACTTAGGGGATGGGTTCTTGAGCTCCCCTGGAAAATAACTTTAGGACTAGAGAAGTCTGTCTGACAATAAACTTCCTTTCCAGGGTATTTCTCAGTTTTGATATGTAAGTCTGAACATACCGGCTCACATCCATCTCTGTACAGTTACCCCTGTCAGTTTTTGCCACCATCTACTGAAATGACCTGTCTACATGTTGGTTTCTTCTACCTGGCGAGCATGTTGTACCTACTTAATAAATGTTTATTGAACTGAATAATTAAAAAAGAAGTAGAAGTAAGGTAACAGTGGGGTCTAAGGTGGGTTCTTTCAAGAGATCATCTTAAGGTATGGAAGGAGAAACCAGTGGTATGAACTAGTGGTTGGCACCATGGGAATAGAGAAATGTCAGGAAGATCTAAGACCAGTAAAAGGTTAAGTGCTTTCATAGTTTTCCTACTGGAAGTCAACCATCAAAGCTAAGTTGCAAAACTGGATTATAAAAAACAAACAAGCATACAATGTGCTGTTATTTAAAAATCACTTATCTGGGGGCTTCCCTGGTGGCACAGTGGCTGGGAGTCCGCCTGCCGAGGCAAGGGGCACGGGTTCGTGCCCCGGTCCGGGAGGATCCCACGTGCCGCGGAGCGGCTGGGCCCGTGGGCCATGGCCGCTGGGCCTGCGCGCTGGAGCCTGTGCTCCGCAACGGGAGAGGCCACAGCAGTGAGAGGCCCGCGTTATCGCAAAAAAAAAAAAAAAAAAAATCACTTGCTTGGAAATAAATAAATCCAATATTGTCACAAACACTGTAAGCTGTTCACCCTCAATTGTTAGCTAGCAAGTTGATTAACATCATATTCTAAATTTGAAATGAAAACTATATTGGAAAACAGTTTTTAAAAGATGTACTGAGACAGAACTCTGAAAACAGGCCAACAAATTCGGGCCAAAAGACCAGCTAGTCGACTGTTTGATAAATGTATTAAAAAACAGCAGAATTTTATTGATACTATTACTCTGTGAAGCTGAAATACCCTAAAACAGAAAGGCTAATGAAGAGGGTGGATCTGGTACAGAAATGAACATCCCAAAACAAAGCCGGGGATGGAGGAATGAAGCCCTTTTCTCTGATAATGGGGTGATTCCTTCTACCAAAAATTTTTAAAAAACGGTGGTTCTTTCAGAAGATGATATTTCTGGACAGCCATTACATGAGCAAAAAATGTTTATTTCAAAAGAGATCCAATATTCAGATTTAATAATATTATTAATATGTTTTAAGTCAGCATTCTTTGATTTTTATTATTAGCAAGACTGACCATGATGTTACTAGAAAAAGAGATATTGGAGTTCCCAATTAATGATGTCCATCCTTTGAAATGTCCTCTGAAGTGTATTAGTTTCTTAAGGCTGCCACAAGCAATTATCACAAACTTGGCTGCTTAAAACAATGGAGATTTATTCTCTCACAGCTCTGAAGACCAGAAAAATTTGAAATCAAGGGGTCAACAGGGCTGTGCTCCCTCCCTAGAGAATCCTTCCTTGCTTGTCCCAGCTTCTGTGGGCTGTCGGCATCCCCTGTGGCTGCATCGCTCTAATCTCTTCTCTGTGTCTCTTTTAAGAATACTTGTCCTTGGACTTAAGGCCCACCTGGGTGATCTAGGATGACCTCATCTTGACATCCTAACTACATCTAGAAGGACCCTTTTCCACATAAGTTTGCATTTATAGGTTCTGGGAATTAAGATGTGGACACATCTTTTGAAAAGCCACCAATCAATCCACTACGGGCAGCATAGTCCATGAACAGTGGAATAAAAGGTTCTTCAAAAGAGCTACTACAAAATAGTGTGTTAATGAAGATGAGTTCTCCCTTTTCCTTCCTTCCCTCTTAAATTCTACATTAAAGATCATAGTGCTGTCTGGAGCCATATTCAGCCTTTCCATTCATTCTGTGCATCAGTGCCTGTTCTTGTCCTTTTTGCTCTTCACCTCCACTGAAAGAGCACCTGTTAAGGGGAAGAGGAAGACAGTATTTCTGAATCACTGTCTTTAGGATGTGTGCTTGGTTTAATTCTTTCCACCAAGAACGCCGACTTTTAAATTTAGGCCTAGTAGATATCATTCAAAGAATGCATTTTAAATGATTGGCTAAGATTTGGAATCAGAAAAACATACAATTTTAGGGCTGAAGAAAGTTCAGCAACTATCTAGTCATTTTAGAAACAAGGAGAGGCAAGTCCCAGGGAGATCAATAAATCACTGAAAGTCATCAATGTGATGGGGGTAGAGCCAAGACTATAACTGAAGTCTCCTGATGCCTATTTAGGCACTTTTTCACTCTGTCACACACAATACAGAATGTGACACAAAGCTCTCTCCTCCACGGATTACTCAAGATGTTGACCGCACTGGTGCCACCCAATGAGAGAATCAACCTTCTATGGACTGAATGTTTGTTTCCCTAAAATTCATATATTGAAGCCCTAACCCCCAAATGTGATGGTATTTGAAGGATGGGGGTTTGGGGGGTAATTAGGTCATTAGGGTAGAGCTCTTGAATGAGATTAGTGCCCTCATAAGAAGAGACACAAGAGAGGCGCTTTCCCCCATGTGTAGGCACAGCAAGAAGGCAGCCACCTATGAACCAGGAAGAGGGCTCTCATCAGGAACCAAATAGTCCTGCACCTTGATCTTGGACTCCCCAGCTTCCAGACTGTGACAAAATAAATGTTTGTTGTTTAAATAACCCAGTCTACGATATTCGTTATATCAGCTTGAACCGATTAAGTTACAACCCAATGAATATATTCAACAATATTTACTGAGTGTGTGTTGTGGGCAGAGCTTGCATACTCAGGTGAGTGAAAGATTGACAGTATCTGAAAGGCCTCGAGGCTTTGATCCAGGTTTCATGTTAGGGTGTTGTTTGGGACAAAGGTCACCTAGTTCAACTCTTGATTCTTCACTATACCCTTAGGAGAAAGGTAAAGTACCTGGAGTTAATGTCCCCACTTAGAAGTATTTCTTAACTTGTCAGATGTCATCATTTGAGTCAAAAGTACCTATTGGCCTAGAAAATAAGTCTCCTCAATTCCTCTCTAGCGCTCAACTCTAAGATGAAGCAGCATTCCAAGGTCAACAACCCAAGCTGTGGTTTTTTTTGTTGTTGTTTTTATTAAAACTCATCATTGTCCATAAAAATCAAGTGTATCTCTGGGGAACAGTAAAACAGTCAACTAGCTACTTGTAAATGAGAGAGGCATTTTCTGGTTGACACAGTGAGCAAAAAAGACCCAGATGGTGGATCCTTTTGGCATAGACTTATCTGCTCCGGCTGTCTAATACATTTCTTCGCTGTGTTAATTCTTGCATCAGAACCGTCATGGCAGTTTGCTTATTTACAAGGAAGACAAAAATGGAAAGATTTTTGTCTGTAGGATTCTTGCCTTCCTCCTTCGACACTGGGGTGGCCTGTTCACTGCAGGGGGCAACTGAAATGACCTGGATCCTTTGGTGAAAAATTTCAAAGCTCTGTCCCATGCAAGATTGAATATAATCCCTTCCTCATGAAACAAGAAAGGGGATTAGACTTTTGGGGAGGTGGTTATGTTACCTCAGCTGGACCTAATGACTGATGAAGGTTCAGAATTTATTTTAAAATGGGTTTTGGCTGCTTGGATAGAGCATGTTGCATTACTGCTGGCTGGAGAGTGAGTCCCGCAGGCTTTCAGCCCTGTCTTCTTTCATGAGGAATCCCTGCCAATCCAGGATCCGTGAACTGCTTCTGCCATCCAATCTCTAATTTAGCATATGTACAAAGCCAATTTTTGGACACCATGATGGAGCCTGGCACCTCTGCAGCCCACCATGTTTGCAGTGCTTACAGTGAAATAAGTAGCAAGATAGAAAAATATATGCCATGAAAAGGCTTTTTAAATTCACAGATAAATTGTCTATGTATTATATATGTATATGTGTCTCTCTCCTGCTTTTCCAACATAAACTTCCCCCATGCCTTTCCTTGCAGTTATTTCATTTAGATTTTCAATCTGGGATGCACTTAGCAACAGCCAACACTGACAAAGATAAAACCCTGCTCCCCACAGAGAACATCTGATGTTTAAAATGTAGAAATGCTGCTCTTTACAAAATAGGACATTTCCCTTTTAATTAGTTTCAAAATACACCCAAATAATTTGCAACTAGGAAATGATACCATTTTAGAGTACTTAAAAATAATTTGCAAGCAAAACCAATTTGATGAGAGGCACAAGGTAGTGAAACCTTCAGTTTTGAGATAAATTCAACTGCTTCTTTGGGGACAGCTGTCACAACCATGGGAACATTCACCTAACCCTCTGGCTTTGATAGTTGTTTTCTCTCAGAAAACCCATGTCTAAGGTGTGCTGAAATATTTGGGAACAAGGGCTAATTGAGGCTCGAGTGCACCCATCCATCTTTGCTGAAAATGTGGATCTTCCTGCCTCCTTCCCTTCTATAGATTTTCTTGCCAATCATCTAGTTTTTCTAACAGTTCTTCAAAAGAGACTAGGTAGCCACAAAAGCTCTATGGTGTCACGTCATGCTATCTTTGAAAATATATACATGTGGGCTTCCCTGGTGGTACAGTGGTTGAGAGTCCGCCTGCCGATGCAGGGAACACGGGTTCGTGCCCCGGTCTGGGAAGATCCCACATGCCGCGGAGCGGCTGGGCCTGTGAGCCATGGCCGCTGAGCCTGTGCGTCCGGAGCCTGTGCTCCACACGGGAGAGGCCACAACAGTGAGAGGCCCGCGTACCGAAAAAAGAAAAGAAAAAGAAAAGAAAAGAAAAGAAATACATGTATTGTGCTTTCTCACCTTGCAATGTGCTGGCCCTGAGTGCTGGCACTCAGAAGAGTGCCCATCAGCAGGGGCATTTTGACTTTTCCCTGTGCATAAATGAAATCAAATCTCTGAATAAAAGGGAGGGGAAAACGATGTGATTTTCTGATGTGTGTTTCTTCCAATGCTTAGATTGTGACAATGGCCAACTTTTTGACTCTTTTGGTAAATGAGATCCCTGCTCTCTCAGCCAGGTGAGCTATCGTTGATAGGTTTGCTTACATGGGATGAATGGACCCTCTCAAACCACACCCAGACCTAACCTTCTATGGCTTCTGTTGGTTAAAAATGAATCTGAGCCCTGCCTGTATAAATATAAATATTTCAGGAGCTTGGCTGATGGCGAGCTTTGCACAACCATGCAGAAGCCAAGCTTGATTGCCCTGGCCTGGTATGGCGCTCCCCAGGTGGCAAGGGCTGAGAGAGGGCCGTGCAGTTGGTGGGGGGTGGACGTGAGTGCCTCCAGTCATTCTGAGTAGCCCCTGGGCTAAGTAGTGACAAGGGCTGACAGGCTCCTATGGTGAGGTCCTATCCAGTTTCTTTCTGCGGCAGGGATGATGGGCCATGCATAGGGTCGTGAGGCAGAGACTGGGTACTTTTTTGTATGACTGTGACTACATTCCTCATCAACAAGGCCACACTCACAGTCTCTTTGGAAGCCCTTGGCTCGCTGGAGGATTACCATCAAGAGGCGTCTGCTCAGCAGGGCCAGGTTCTTTCCCCACCCCTCAAGGGCCAGCATGGTGCCTCCATGTGGCTTCACCCAAGCCAGAGAGAAAGGGCAGGGCACCAGGTCTGGGAATTAGAAAGGGCAATAGATATGTGTATACGGAACACAGTCATGGACAGTTGAAAAGGCTTACACGTAACCCCATTGGGAATGGCTTCAAACCGAAGCCTGTGATAAATGACTCACAGAACCCAGACCCTGACTAGTATGCCTGGGAATGGTGAGAGGTGAGGTTCCTAACGTCTGTGATTCTCAGAGTTCAAATGACTGGAATGTATGTAAAGGATTCCAGGACTGGTCCTGAAAATAAAAATAACTATTTAAACAGGGAAGAATTTTTCACTCCTGAGTGATCCTGAAACCTTAAAATATGAGATTATCACCTTTCAAGTTTAGTGTCAAAGGAAAGACTACTTCACTGTAATATAAAGCTTACAACTTCAGTCCCACTGTCTTAGCACCCAGAGACAACTGCCACCTCATTGGCATACTGAGGTTCCTTACTGATGGGTATGTGTTCAAGTGGGGAGACCAACTAGGTGAATAGTTAGAGACTATAAAGTTGTAAGAACTAAGGCAGATATGGGATTCAAATGCAGATATTTTGAACTTACAACTTTTGATAAGGTAAGATCAATAAGGATTTTAAAAATGCACTTCAGTTATACCAAAGATTAGTAGGTTTTAAGATCAGAGTTGGCTTATAGTTTAGGATTAATTTACATGGTTTGTTGTTTTAGTAATGCAGTTGATTTTCCTAGTGTAAAGAAAACACTTTGTACCCTGGACCGCTGAGAGCTGGGTTTATAATAGAGACAAAAAACCCCGGCAAACTCTGGATAGAGAGAAGCTGTATCAGTCAGGGCTCTCCAGAGACACAGAACCAAAAGAAGATAGATAGATAGACCAATAGACAGATAGATTTATTTTAAAGCAATAGCTCAAAAGATGACAAGTGCAAATCCATAAGGCAAGCTGAGGGGCTGGAAACTTGGGCAGAAGTTGATGTGGTAGTCCTAAGGCAGAACTTCTTTTCCAGGAAACCTTAATTGTTGCTTCTAAGGTCTGCAACTGATTGGATGAGGCCCACCTATATTACCCAGGGTAATCTAATTTCTGTAAAGGTAATGTAATTTATGTAAAGCTCACCTATATTACACAGGGTAATCTAATTTATGTAAAGTCTAACTTATGTAATTTATCTAATTTATGATTGTAGATGTTAACCACATCTACAAAACATATTCCTAGCAACATCTAGATTAGTGTTTGATTAAATAACTGGGTACTATAGCTTAGCCAAGTTGACACATAAAGCAGATCATCACAGTAGCTTTCTTCCAAACTGTGAAAAAATAATAGCTGTCTTCAGTCCATGAAGATTCAGCCTTCTTTCTCACTTTTGGAAGGGTCCAAGCCACAATCCATCACTTGAGGCATGATACTCTAGTGATCTATAGCTCTACTGTATTCCTCATCAGATACCCATTGGAAGAGGGCTGCAGGTCCTGAGCCTTGTACAGATGGTGTGCAGACAGGGGACTGGCAAACAAGCCGAAATGGAGGGGAGGAAGATCCATCTATTTTATGGTTTCCATTCTACTAGTTCTACTAGTGTTCTACTAGTGTCTCTGAAGCAGTTCTTCCAACTACAGCCAATACACAAATGGTTGTCTGCCCACTGACCGGTTCCTGGTACATGCTCTCCATCACCATCGTTCTCAAATAGTCACTCAGTATGCCCTTTGACCATGATGTGCTCTTAACATGTGAGATTATGAACATATTGTACTGGGTCAATAAGTCATGGGTGTTCTCATCCCAGAGAACCATAAGTTTTCTTCCCTGCTAATTATACTCTACATCTTTCCTGTCATAATTTTTATATTTATAAAACACTTTAAACACAAAATATCTTTCATCTAAGAGGACTAAATCAAAAGAGAAAAAAAAACTTGGAATAAGAATGCATCCTTTTTTTTTTTTTGCTGTACGCGGGCCTCTCACTGTTGTGGCCTCTCCCGTTGCGGAGCACAGGCTCCAGACGCGCAGGCTCAGCAGCCATGGCTCACGGGCCTAGCCGCTCCGCGGCATGTGGGATCTTCCCGGACCGGGGCACGAATCTGTCCCCTGCATCGGCAGGCGGACTCTTAACCACTGTGCCACCAGGGAAGCCCAAGAATGCATCCTTTTGATCTCTGAGGTCAGATAATGATAAGTAACATTTACACGGCACTTTATCATTTATAAAGTGCTTTCACATACACTTATTTTATTTTTATCCTTGCAGCAACCTTGGGAGGTAGATGGTATTATCACCATTCTACAGATGACGGCGCCAAGGCTCAGAGAGGTTAACAGACTTTCCTGATGTCATATAGCCATCAGGCTGCTAAGCAGGGACAGGAGCTGCAATCTTCTGATCCTAGCTCCACACTTGGCTGCCTAGACTACTTTGGGGCTTGTTGCTGGTGACCAGCTTAACTCTCAAACCTTAGTTTATGAAGTTACATAAATGTGGCCAGAATCTGACTGCCCATTAAATCATGAAATGGCTATCTACTATGGAAAACCTTTGCTGGAGGCAGTGTTCCCACATATGGCCAGGTACCTTTCCCCTCCCCGTGTCTTACTCGGGTGCAGAGAGCTCTATTGGAAACCAGTGGGAGGCCTGCACAATGAAGAGCAGCGAATGAGAAGTTGGATGTGAATCTATTTCATACAGTGGAAACTTACACTCTAACAAATATTAAGAAAAAATCTGAGGTCATTTCCTCAGCTGATCATCACCGGCAGAGCCAACTTTGGATTAAACACTTCTGCTCAGTGGTTTTGACATTCTCAGTCAGGCATATCTTTTTCTTTTTTCCTATAAATTTATTTATTTATTTTATTTATTTTTTGGCTGCATTGGGTCTTCGTTGCTGTGCACGGGCTTTCTCTAGTTGTGGTGAGCAGGGGCTACTCTTCGTTGTGGTGTGTGGGCTTCTCATTGCAGTGGCTTCTCCTGTTGTGGAGCACAGGCTCTAGGCACGCGGGCTTCAGTAGTTGTGGCATGTGGGCGCCAGAGCTCAGGCTCAGTAGTTGTGGCGCACAGGCTTAGTTGCTCTGCGGCATGTGGGATCTTCCCAGAGCAGTGCTCGAACCCGTGTCCCCTGCATTGGCAGGCGGATTCTTAACCACTGAGCCACCAGGGAAGTCCAGTCAGGCATATCTTGATGAAATCAGAGATGCAGAAAATATTTTTTGATGGAGTTCAGGGACAAAACAGCTAGAAGGGAAGCCAATTCTGTGAGCAAACTTGTGCAGACAGAGATAAAGAGGAAAAGTGAAAGCAAGAGAATAAGAAGTGTGTGCTTGTGTGAGTGTGTATGTATAAATGAAGATGAAAGCAAGTGACAGAAGAGGAAAGGCGAAGCTGGGATGATGCTAATTAATTAGACTTTAAGATCTTGGCAGCAAGAGGTGTGTTTATAAACAATCTTCACTAAAACATACCTTTCCAACTATTAACTGTTTTATTTGCCAGAAAAAGACTCTAATTATTCTGTGCTTGTATCAATCCAAAAGTGGAGAAAGAAATATTAATAAGTAAACATAGCCATTCTCATACTGTAATATATACCTCTGCACAGAGGTTAACATTTCGAATGCTCAATTAATAAAGTGTGTCCAATTCAAACTATTTTACAAAAAAAGATTCAGTGGGGGGGTTATTAGTCTGAAGGCTTCAAAATAGTAGAAAAGAAAAACTAGACCAAAGATATAAGAAATAATAGAATGTTAACCATTTAGGAATCTCTTAATAACATGCTTATACTAAGTCACCAGCAAGTCAACTAGTTTTCCTCTTAGGATTTAGGTCTAGAAAAGTCTGATCTATGAGGATAGAATAAAGACCTGCAGACATGCCAAATCTTTAAAAAAAATTATCTCCCATGTATCCTTTCTGAGGCATTTAATAATGGATATACTCCATTAAAATGAGGGAACAAACCAAGAAAGAAAAAGACATGAGATCCTGTAAACAGAATATCCAACTCAGGAATTAAATCAAAGGACTTCCCAGATAGGAAGGGAAGCTCCCAGATAACAATTTAGTGAGTAACCAGCACAAGACTGGGGTGGTAGACAGCAACTCTGTTGGAGAGTTTGGGACTGATTTAGTGAGAGAGATGTAGAAAATAAAGCAAATTCAATAGGTGAAAGGATAAACAAACTGTGGTACACTCATACAATGGAATACTATTCAGCAATAAAAAGAAAAGCTATCAAACCACAAAAAGACCTGAAGTAAACTTAAATGCACGTTGCTAAGTGAAAGGAGCCAGTCTGATTCCAACTATATGACATTCTGGAGAACGCAAAACTATGGAGACAGTAAAACGATCAGTGGCTCCCAGGGGTTCACTGGGAGCAGGATGAACAGACCAGAAGGGATTTTTGGGGTAATAAAACTATTCTGCATGATACTGTAATTGTAGGTAAATGATATTATGCAGTTGTCAAAACCCATAAACTGTACAACACAAAGAGTGAATCCTAATGTAAACTATGGACTTTAGGGGCTTCACTGGTGGCGCAGTGGTTAAGAATCCATCTGCCAATGCAGGGGACACGGGTTCGAGCCCCGCTCTGGGAAGATCCCACATGCCACGGAGCAACTAAGCCCACGCCACGACTACTGAGCCTGCGCTCTAGAGCCTGCGAGCCACAACTACTGAGCCAATGTGCCACAACTACTGAAGCCCATGCGCCTAGAGCCCATGCTCTGCAAAGAGAAGCCAATGCAACGAGAAGCCCATGCCCACAACGAAAAGTAGCCCCTGCTCGCCACAACTAGAGAAAGCCCACACGCAGCAATGAAGACCCAACACAGCCAAAAATAAATTTAAAAAAATACTCTGAAAAAAAAATCTATGGACTTTAGTTAATAAATTTTAAAGATTAAATAAATAAAACCAAAGCAATTATTAATTTCAGGAAAAACAAGAAAGCAAATATAATCACAGTAAGCCATATGACTCAGTTGTGAAAATACCTACTTAGACACATTAAGTAAACATTGAATATTGATATGATCCTAAAACATTTTATATTTATAGTGGAAAAATGCGGATAAGGGAGAGGAGTGAGAGAGCTCAATCCTTATCTTACATAAAAAGAGGTCACCAGATAATATATAATATTGAAAAATCAAGAATAGTATAAACATGCTATTTAGAAACAGCAAGAAAGTGAAAAAAGTTGAAAGTAGTTCATTCTAGGGAGCAAGACTTGGGGAGGGGCAGGAAGGTCTGATTTTCTCTAAGAGCTTTATGGCAACAAAAAGGAAACCCATAAATCAGCTATGTTTCCCTGACCCCTCAGCCCTCTGAGGCACAATTATGTAGTGGGTAGGGCACCATATTAATCAGGTCAGAGCTGTGACCTCTCTCTGAGCACATGGACCATACCTTACTCCTCTGCTCACTGCAGACATGTACCTTGTCTGAATGGAAACTGGGCTACAGCATGTGGACAGATCAGCACAAATCCATGATCACCACTTACTAAGGCCCATTGGTCTGATTTGTCAGCATGCTGCACTTGATCTTGTTGAGACTGGCTCTTTTAAGAGGCACCAACACAGACTAAGACATTCAACTTTCATGAGTTAGTCTCAGCCTTACTTCTGAATCATTTTCTTGACTCTGATCCTGTCCTAGTTTTAAGCCTGCCAGCCGCCAGTCCTGCTGTTTTGCTCTCCTGTTTACAGTCTTACCTACTCATTTGGACTTGATGGTGTGGGTACCATATTTGTGTAATAAACCACCTCAAAACCTAGTGGCTTACAACCACAACCATTTTATTTGCTCAAGATTCTGTGGGTCAGAATTTGCCCTGGCCCACCAGGTGGTTCTTCTGCTGGTCCCACTGGGGTTTGTTTATGTGCATCCAGTTATCTGGTGGCTTGACTGGGGCTGGATGATCTAAGACGGCCCCACTCACCTGTCTGATTATTAGTATTAGTGCAGGCTATCATTAGGGCCATACGTCTCAAGCAGGGAGCCAGGGATCCATCGTGAGGTGGCAGAGTTCCAGAAGGGCAAGCCCCAATATGTTCCCCTGACCAAGGCAAGCCACATGGCCCAAATCAGAATCAATGCAGGAGGGAACTAGGCAATGGTGTGTATATGGGAGGTTTGAATCACTGAGGTCTAACACAGACACTTTCCCCACTTATGCTCTGGCTTCCTCCTTGATCTCCAGCCTGCAGGTCTCAAAAGGAATATTTCCAGGAAATGGATGTGCCATTTTTTCTGTCTAAGAAGACTGTAAGCTCACTAGGGATTTATTTTTCACTCCTTCACAACCCATCCATAGTAGAATACAAAGGCAGTGTGCTTTCTTTTCTATTTTTTGTTTTTTAAATTATTTTATTTCATTTATTTTTGGCTGCATTGGGTCTTTGTTGCTGTGCACGGGCTTTCTCTAGTTGTGGCGAGCGGGGTCTACTCTTCGTTGCGGTGTGCAGGCTTCTCATTGCAGTGGCTTCTCTTGTTGTGGAGCAGGGGCTCTAGGCACACGGGCTTCAGTAGTTGTGGCACGTGGGCTCAGCAGTTGTGGCTCGTGGGCTCTAGAGCGCAGGCTCAGCAGTTGTGGCACACAGGCTCTAGAGCGCAGGCTCAGTAGTTGTGGCACATGGGCTTAGTTGCTCCGCGGCATGTGGGATCTTCCCGGACCAGGGCTTGAACCCGTGTCCCTTGCATTGGCAGGCGGATTCCTAACCACTGCACCACCAGGGAAGTCTGGCAGTGTGCTTTCTATGAGGGGAACCAGGTTGTTGTGAGCCTGAGGTCAATGCCACTGGGCTAGGCCATACCTAGGAGAGCAGGGGGAGAAGAAGGATCTACACACATGCAGTGCCTTGGTGCTGTCTTGTAACACACACAAAAATTCCTTGGCTATGCCCTTTAGGGAGCACAACAACCCTGATTTTCCATAGAAAATGAAAATTATTGATATGCTCATCCAAAAACAGGAGCAATTTTGGATAAATGGTATCTGTTCATTCATTTATTTACAGAAAAATGTGAATTAAACCAATTAAGTGCCAGGTACAGTGTTATATGCTGGGCACCCAAAGATGAATACATTATAGTTCCTGTCTTTAAGATGCTCAGAGCCTAGTAAGGGATACGGATAAACATAGATACCCTTCAACACCCAAAATCTAACCCATCCCTTGAAAATGTCCAGGTAGCAAGTTTTTGGATGGCAAGAGCTTATATTCCATCATTATGAATGGAACCAAAAGTATGATGTTCTCAGCCCACCCAAAAACCTTCAGAAAACATTTTTAACAGTTTAATTGCCGGGACTTCCCTGGTGGTCCAGTGGTTAAGACTCCGAGCTTCCACTGCAGGGGGCGAGGGTTCGACCCCTGGTCCGGGCACTAAGATCCCACATGCCGTGTGGGGCGGCCAAAAAAAACCCCACCCAGTTTAACTGCCCATATAACAACCCACCAAGTATTTTGTACATAATGTAAAAGATTTAAAACACTGATTATAATTATTTAACAATGAATGAGCACTCATGGGTGTATTTGTTACAGTACATGAGACTGTATAGTAGTGGATACAACTTATGTTTTCCTTCTATGCCATATTAAACATGTATGGTAATGTACATAAACAATGTAACTACATGCTAAGGGACCTCTCTTGGAAGACAATAACATGAGATGGATTGGACATTAGTGATAACACACCCGTTTAAATGACATGCAGTGTGATCTCAGCCGGGATACAGTTGAACATGCTCTGATCCTCTGATCTGAATCCATACAAAACCTAAATTTTTGCCAGTACACACATAAAAACCCATGTTGCAATTTTGATCAAGATGGCGAATGCTGTGTTAAAAGTTTCTGCAAGTTGTTATAGTGACTACTCCAATGGTGAGAGTTGAGCTAGTACAGGAGTTTTGTACTAATATTGAGACTATGAAAAAATGTGACAATGTATAGGGTTACATGATGGAAGGAGGAAACAAACTGAACACAGATGAAAACAGCTAGGCATATTATGTGTGCATATGGGCAAGGTAAACAAAGTATATTGAAGCAGCACATCTACTGTCACTGTGAAAAAATTCTGAGTGATTTTTTCCATTTCTCTTATTCTATTATTGCTGTTATATTGTTTTTGCAGTTAAGACACGATTTTTAAAATGTGGGCATGTGCAAAAACAATGGATGCAATATAAGTGTGAGCGCCCATGAATGCAACCTCTCACCCCACCCCCACCATGGTCTTCAGAGCCTGGTTAGACCATGGCAAGTGGAGGAGGTCCAACACTCAGGAAAGGTCACCTGGATCAGGTCTGCTTTAGGGAAGCTGGGATTCTCTGCAACCAGCAGCTACTGAATGCACATGTCAAAATTTGTATATATTAAATACAAGTATCTTGCTTTGCATAGTAGGTGGCTGAGGGTGTATTACATTTTTGTAATTTAAATTATACTTAAAGAAACACAAGGGGAACTCGGTATTTAAAAGTCCCTTGCAGAGAATTCTTTTGATGAGTAAAAATTTCTTTCACTTTAGTAGCTAACCCCCTGATTTAACGGTTTTGATAAGTTGGATTTTCTCAAAGCAGGGTATAACAGCAGCATCTCACACTCGTTTTAGACAATTATGGGACATCAGCTCGATGGAATATTAAGCAGTCATTAACATTTATAATTAGGAAGACTGTGGCGATGTGGAAAAATGCTTGTGGTGTGTTAAGTGAAAAAGAGCTAAATATAAAATTATATTTAAACCATTACTGCAACTGAGTAAAAATGCATGGGGAAGAACAGAGAATAAAGAAAGTATTTTTACACACATCACATTTTGATCTCAAGGGGATTAAGTGGAGCTTTTCAAAAAGCAAATTCTACCTTTCAGCTATAGAAACTGAAGAGGGTAGACCTCATGTTTTAGCGGTGTGAGCTGCTATAACAGACACCCACAGTCACAGGGGCTTAACACACTGGTAGTTCCTTTCTTATTCATGTCAAAACTAGTCTGTGGTGGGGTGGAGTTGCGAGGCTGTGTCTTCAGGGACCCAGCCTGTCAGTGGCTCTCATCTTAACCCACAACATCCAAAGTCTTTCTCTGGCTATTAACAGTCAACAAGGAGAAAGAACACGGAGGATAGAGAAAAGTTTCTGTGGGTGAGGGATGGAAGTACACATCACTTCCATGCACATTCTGTGGGTCAAAGTTTAATCACATGGCAATATGTAACTGCAAAGGAGGCTCAAAAATATCATCTGTGTGCCAGGAGGAAGCAGAAGCAGGTTTTGGTGAACAGCTGGCTGATCTCTACCACACAAATACCCACATCTAACAAGAGGTAGGGCAAGAACTGGAAACCCAGGTCTTTCTAGCTTAGGTCAGTACCTACATTTCCATCTCTCATTCATATTCTCTCTCTCTCTCTCTCTCACACACACACAAACACACACATGCACTAAAGATAAAGATTTATGTGTGGAAATCTAAACAGAAGACAGCTGTTCTACATTTAAGTACAACCAATATACAATCGAATTCTTTTTAGGAAACACATTACATTCTCAATGAAAATCATCCCTGGGAAGGAAATACCAGGTATAAATCCAGGTTCTTGAGCAAGAGAATTTGGCTAAGAGCTGACTTGGCTGAGAAAGAATAAACAAATGCCTACAGAATTACATGGCCCTTATATTTCCAGTGTCACTCACATCTCTGCTTAAGCATTATCCCATTGTCGACGGGTAGAAAGAAAAGCAAATCCAACCTGTTGCATACATTAAGAGACTCCCATCACTTCCCATGAAATCCCAGCCAGAAGGCACCAGAAAAGCGTTGGCATATTCATCTTCTTTGCGGCCTGTTTTTACTCGGCTCTTGCCCCACTTTTCAGATCTCTTCCACTGTGGTTGTGACCAACAAAAGGAAGGACACAGACATTGGGAGCTATTTTCAAGCAAAAACACCTTACACAGCACATTAAAATACTATTTTGGGGTTACATCCTGAAAAACAGGTATCTGTCCCAAATTTGGCATTTTTGATGTTAATGTTTTCATTTGGTGAAAAATCATTTCAAACCAGGACAAATTACAAGATCTAATTGGAACTTGGTGGGGCTTGGTGAGTGTTGTTTGTGTCAAACATCTAAGTTATAGCCAGAGCTTAAATCGGACAATGAGAAAAATAAAATTGCTATTTTATATTTCTTTGTCCCCTGCCAAGACTAACTAGCACAATGCTTTGAACATTTAGGCACTTGGTAAATACTGAGCTAATCATTATAAACATCATTATTATGTTATGCTGGTTGGCTATAGTTTAGAAACTACTGAAGTAAGAATGGATAATCGTACCTATAGTAAATGCTGCCAGGCTACTCTGCTTATAGGCCTGCTCTGAACTTCGTAAGGTTCACCCATTCCCTCATCCACGCCATACACCCCCCCCCACACACACACCCATCCATACACACCATCTACACACACAAACACATCACCCCCCCAGAGACGCAACACACACACATGCCTCTACACACCCATCCACACGCACAAATTGTACCTTGCTGCTTGCAGGGTTTCAGGTCCCTTTTGGGATTGTAACTTCTAACCTTTATTCTTGGGAATGCTGCTCCTGACCGTTCCATGGGGTGATCCTAAGTGTCCTGGTGAGCAGTTGGGTCTGAAGTGCCACCCCAAGAGGCAGAGTAAGATGACCAAGGCCGGGTATGCTGCCCAGGGGCCACTAGAGAAACCTGGGCTTCAGGAGCCCCACCCTGGCTCACTCTTTCCCAACTTTTTATTGCAATGTTTGAAAGAAGAAACCTTGCTTTTGGGAAAAAGGAACGTCTAGGAGGCTCAATTCCCATGCTCTGAGTTCAGTCTCTGTTTCTGACTCTAAGACCTGGGTAAGTTCCTTACTTTTCCAATGGGTTTGCCAGCCCTTGAACCAGAACTTGCAGTAACCCATAATATCTACATGGTGAGGAGGGAGGAAAGGGTAACTTAAGAGCTGGTGTCAGAATTCTTCAGGGAGAAAACTGTCTTATAAAAAATTTTTATTTTAATAATTGCCTTTAATAAAATTAGTATAGAAAGGCTAAGGGTAAAAAGAACTACTCCTGTTTGTTTAAAAACAAATAAACAAAAACTGGTTGGGCTATTTGCTAGTGGAAAGAGCCCTCAGGGCAAGGCTGAGACAGACCAGGAGTGAGACAACAAAAACCAAATTTCTCTGCAAAATAAAGTAAGAAGAATAGACAGGTTCTAGCAGTTTGAAAAGGAAGGGGGGAGGGAGTAGGAAAGGTGGTGGGACTTTGGTCCCTACTATGGTCTATGGATTTTTCCGTTTTAGGAAGTATTGTGCTATACTATGATTCCCAGGCACTGGAGGACTTGGGGACAGCAAAGTGGCCGTCATCTAGTGTCAGGTAAGATACATCGAGCACTTACTGTGGGCCAGGCACTAGGTTATGCAGTTGACATGCACATTCTGATTTAATCTTCAAACCCACTCTGTGATAAGCCTGCCGCTGTCTCCATTTTACAGAGGAGGACGTGGAGGCTTGATGAGGGACAGACACCCAGTAAGTCAGAGTCCAAATCTGAGTCTGACTGATTCCAAAATCCATCCTACTTATTAGTCATTAGAGCATACTGTCCTCATGAACACTGAAGACTATAGCACTAAGCTATGGAGCAGAAATTATTTGTGGTTTACTAATTAAGGGTGATAAAAGCATCCCAGAAATGCAAAGCACTAAATAAATACTAGTATCACTGTCCTTGAGCCTGACCACTGACATCTGAAGGAAGCACTGTCATCTAAAATGGAAACATGACAAGCCATCAAGGGCTTATTAATGTCACATGAAAATGATATAAATACTCATGTTTGCATTCCACTGGATATTTACATTCTGAAGACCATCTTCTCAGGCACTGGACTCCCATTAAAGTCAGGATCATTTGCAAATCCAGTAGAAAATACAGACACATCACTTCATTTTTTTCTGAGACGATAAGAAGAAAAGTGGTGCACCATTCTGGCGCAGATCCATAAAGCAGAAATCATGGTGCCTCTACCACTCCTGCTTCAAAAAGAAGAAATTATAGCCTTTCATTCTCCAAGCAGCATGTAACTAAGGTTTAGATGAGTGAACAGATGCATGCAAAAATCAGCCACGCGCATAGAAAACGTTCATTTTCACAATCTGGTAAATCTGCTAGGTATGCATGAAACGGAGCCAAATTGATTTCAGCAGAATGCAATGTCACAGCCTCGGCATGACAGGGATCCTCCCCAGCCTCACTCATTGCCAGGCCTGTTATCATCCAGTGTCCTGGGTGTATTGATCACCCAGCACCAAGAGTCTGTGAACAGTCCCATAAATGGTGGCATGATTTGCCCAACCCCAGTTGACTGGCTGTGTTATTTCCATCCCTAGTAATGGATCGGAACATGCAACCGTGTTCTTGCTTTTCCCTCTTTGAGGCCTTATCTGAGCTTCTTGCTACCCAGCTCCTTATCCCTCCTGCGGGTAGTTCATGGAATTATGGAATGAATATAAAAACACAAAGAGTTCTTAGGGATCATCTTGTCCAAGTCTTTCATTTTATGGATGAGATCCAGGGAGGAGAAAAGTCTTGCCCAAGGCCACAAGGGTCATTAATAATGGCCCAGGCACCTTCTGACTCCCAAACCAATGCTTTTTTCACCACATGCTGTCTCCATTGAAATTTGGACTCAGACTATGTAAGAGTGAATTTCTGCAATTCCATCAACCCCAAACATCTATATGGCTATTAAATATTTATAGTGCAAAGGGCTCTATTTAGTCTGCCCTTGGATTTCCTGATTATCTACTAGACCACAAGTCCTCAAACCCATAACAATACAAGTTTACAATCCCTCACTAGAAAACCTGGGAGACAAAGGTATTTTTTTTTTAAGATTTGTGATAAGCATTTTATTCAACAGATAACATTTATCTGGCAACTAATAGGTGTCCATTCTTGTGTTAGTTTTCAAGGAAATGGAAACACAACAGACTTTCTCAAAGGTATGAATGAAGAATTTTAGAATGAAGAAGTTTTTGGAAAGTCAAAAGGTTACTCAGGCAGTTTATCTTACATCACCCTAGCCAGAAACCTGGAGCAAAATGTAGGACTAGTCACATCCCCTTAGGGGATGGAGTCGACAAATCACCCTATGTCAGTTTAGGGCAGGTTTTGCTGTCAAGTGGGTCAGCTGAAAACTTACAATAAAATTTTTGGCATTCAGAGCTCTTTGGATTTTGGAAATGTGGATGAAGGATTGTGGATTCATACTCTCCTCCTCACACAAGTGGCCTTAAATAAGTATCATGGGCCAGTCAGATAGTATCACTTTATCAATAAAAGGGTGGTTGGTCACTAGAATTTTCTTGGCCAGACTTCGGTTTCTCTGTAGATTTCGGTTATGCCAGTTGCCTCTCAGTTATAGCCCAGATAGAAAATGGAATGGCCCGACAATGGCCAGACCTCAGGGAACTTGGGTTCAGAAGCTGACTGCCCTGTTTGTTTCTTGGATCTTTTATAACACAGATCCAGCTGGGATCACCGGAGGGGCAGGCACGTTATGAGGCAGCTGGGGAAGTCGTGTGGGGACTGGCAGCAGCACCTGTCTTCTTGGGCTTCGGTAAAAGCAGTGCAGAGTGGACTTGCCACCAGGTCCCCAACGGGCAGCTGATCGCGCCTGCATCTCTGGGCTTTCTCGGGCTCCAGCCGCTTCTCAGCTTCCTCCTTCTCATCAGATGGGCAGGTTTCCAGAGCTGTCAGATTTTCTTCTGCCCAAGTTAACAGGGATATTGATTTTGGAGGAAGGGAGGCCCTTCCTCCCCCAGTCTATCCTTCCCTCGCTCCTGGCTTAGCCACGCCAGCTCTGTGGCATTGTCCGGTTTTATTAGTACTGCCTGGCTGAGGCCTCCTTTCCCAGGTGGCGCCTGTGATTTCCAGCTCCTCTCCACTTGGCATGTCGACGTGCACTTCTGGTCTCCCACGGAGAGCCTGCTTACCTGGATAATGGGCACTTGACCCCCTGGTTTCCAAAGTGGGCTTCTGTACCACAGCAGGGCTTGCATCTGTTTTTATTGTTTTCTGGACTGGTGCCGGGAGGGAGTCCTGTAAACGTGACCTTGCTTGGCTGGCTTTGGGATTGATGGAAATCAGATCACTTTGGGGGTTCTAATGGGCCTGGAAGGAGGGCTTTTGGAGTGGCAAAGGAGGTCTACTGCGTTTGTGAGAAAGCCCTTTGCTTCTTCAGAACTGAACATGGCTTTCCTAAATTCTGTCATCTGGCATAGAATTGTAGGCCACTGTTTCTTTGAGGAATTTCCCCCACAGAGACAGGAGGATGGAATTTTACTTAGAAAACTGTAAAGATCTTCTAAGAAAAAGAACGCATTTCTGCCTTTTGGAGCAGAGAGAGCAGATAGGTTTGGAGGGGAAGGAGGGAAGGAGGGAGGGAAGGAAGGAAGGAAGGAAGGAAGGAGGGAGGGAGGGGGAGGAGAAGGGAGGGGAGGGAGGAGAATCCTGTCTCCAATGTCCTCTGTATCCCTCATCACCTCATTTCTTCCCACTGACCATTGTGATGGCGTGCGGATGGCCTCCCCATCCACCCTGGCCTGGCTCCAGTCCATTCCACTGCATTCAGAATAATATTCTGTAAGACACCCATCTCTGCTGCTTAAAACCCTCAGTGGCCTTCCACTGTCCTTAGAATACATGTGTAGTCCTGGCTGTGGCACCTGGACCTGCATCACCCAGCTCATGCCACCTGTCTGGCCTCATCCTGCATGACTCCTGGGCTCTGGGCACTCCAGCCACACGACCTTTTCACAGGCTTCTTGCTGCTCCTGGGCCTTTGCATGTGCCTCTCCTCTTGCCCACAAGGCTTTCCACTCCATTTCCCCCTGTATCCCACCCTTAGTCTAGTTATCGCCTTTGGATCCTAGTTCAAATGTCATTTCCATGAGGACTCCTTCTCTCCAGGCTGGAGTCCTGTTTTATACCCTCATAGCAGTTGTACTTTGTCTTCCCATCATCTATCACATTTATCACAACTACACATTAGCTGCGGTGGCCACCAGACTGATGTCTGTCCCTCTCTCCAGCACATAAGCTCTGTGAGCGGAGGGACTGCATTTTCTTTGCTCACCTCCAGCACTAGCAATCTCTTGCCAGATAGTGGTTTCTCAATAATTACTTGATGAGTTACCAAGTGAATCATTTTTCTAGCTGGTATGCCTACCTTCACCAACTATGCTACGCCTATCTAAGAGAAAAGCTCCCATGTTACTCCAGCACACAGTGGAAATTTCCAATTGCCAGCAAATTTGGGTGAGGGTTATTCCTGAGAGTCCGGATGACGAGCCTGTGTCTCTTACTCCCTGGGGGCAAGTCTGCTGTGGGGCTACACCCAGCTCCATGTTTCTCTCCTGAAGCTCCAAGGGCCCTGTCTCATGGCAGACTGGCGTGTCTTCCCTGAATTTCCGTGTCGGCCAAGAGGAACATGTCACGTTGGTTAATAACGTCAGTAAACTCTGAAGCTGCCAAGGAGCACAGCAAGCGAAGGCCAAGAGGAAGCCGGCAGAGCCTTAAACATGCAAGCCCTGGAAATCATCTCATTACCAGAGGTGCCAGCCATCACACCCTGGATGGAAGGGCATAATTGCTGAAAACAACTAATCACTAACAGTGTGTCAGCCAAGGGACTATAGCCGCCCCTTTCTTCACTTCATGATCTGTCCCACCACGAGGGGAAAGGTGCCAGAAGAGGAAACCACGCATGATGACACAGCTCCTGACTCAGAGAAAGGACTCCTCTCAACTTTCACAAGATGCTTTGGGAGCCCTCTCTTTTGTTACCAAGCTTGAATCCTTGATGCTTTTATCCAAATGCGGTGCCTCTGGACTCCAAAGATGTGATCACAAGCTCAGCATGGCAGAGTACAGTCTTCTGTGTGACACTGGCCATTCAAGGAAGGGAGTCTCACAAAAGTAACATTTTTCTTTCTCGGGAGAGCACGTGGGCAAATGCGGATTGGGTACCCATTGTGTAGACACTATTGCATAGGGTCCTTAGGGGGAAAATAAAAATAACAATGGTCCTCATAATTTCTTTGCTCAATTATCTTTGTTATATAATGTATTTATGGCAATCCATTAAATTAAGTGGGTGGCTACATCCAGCAAACATCTGCATAGATATCAAAACAGAAGTTGTTGCAGGTACCTGGGAGTTATGTGTGTACAAAATTAACAAGCATAGCACCTGGATAAATTCAAGCATATCTTTTCCCCATAAGCCACCTCCTTCAACCATCTGTTGAGTGCCTTTTTCGTGCCTGGAGCCGTACGAAGTGTTTAGGACACAAACATGGTTGTGGCCTCAAGGAGTTTGTGTACTAGTAGAAGAAACTCACAGATAAATCAGCAACTATGCTGTGGAGTAGAGTTCTAGAATTGCAGCAGTCATAAATTTTTTAAATGTCTGAGGGCAGCTTTTGTGCACAGAAAAGACCATGTAGGTTACTTTGGTTTTAAAAATTACCAGTTTAAAACATCTATCTTCCTTAGGCCTTTGTGTTCGGCCTACAATCTTATTATTCTGTTTATAAAGAAAATGGATTAATTCAAGTTGAAGAGATTTAAATAAGTTCAAGTCTCAACTGGTGCCATTTACAGCTTTATTAAATTCCCTTAAACTTTAAAACCTGTATTTATGAATTTAATAATTTTATTTTCTTTTTAAGTGCTTCAAATGCTTGACCTAACAAGCAAAACCTTCCCAAATACTTCAACAGTGCTTGTAAATCTTAAATTACTGATAATGTCTGTGGGGACTGATGTTTCCTATAGACCAAAGATGACCTCCAGGCACACATAAGCCCAGGTGATTCTTTCTTTGCCAAGAGGATCCTGAGCCCTCTTATGGTTGCTACGACAATGGGGAATTTCCAGTTCCTATCCTTTAGATAGAGTTGGTTTTCTTAAATCTAAATTACAATCTAACCTAATTCTTTCCTCTCCTTTGAGTTGTAACCTTCTCCCCCAAGTTGCTGTAACTTTTTTCAACTAACCTCTTTTCATGTTCTTCATATTCTTGGTTGAGTCCCAATTTTTTTTTCTTTTTTTTTTGCGGTACGCGGGCCTCTCACTGCTGTGGCCTCTCCCGTCGCGGAGCACAGGCTCCGGACGCACAGGCCCAGCGGCCACGGCTCACGGGCCCAACCGCTCCATGGCACGTGGGATCCTCCCAGACCGGGGCACGAACCCATGTCCCCTGCATCGGCAGGCGGACCCCCAACCACTGCGCCACCAGGGAAGCCCCAATTTTTTTTTCTTTAAAAAAATATTTTATTGTGGTAAAATATACCTAACATAAAATTTATCATTTTAACCCTTTTTAATATTTTACTGGTATTAAGTTCTCATGGCTGTGCAACCATCACCACCATCCATCTCCAGAACTTTTCTCATCTTCCCAAACTGAAACTCTGTACCCATTAAATAATAATTCTCTATTTCATCCTCCCCCTAGCCCCTGGAAACCACCATTCCACTTCCTGTCTCTATGACTTTGACTACTCTAGGTGCCTCACATAAGTAGAATCATACAGTCATTTGTCCTTTGTGACTGGCCCATTTCACTTAGTGTAATATCTTTAAAATTCATACATGCTGAGCAAGTGTCAGAATTTCCTTCCTTTTTAAAGGCTGAATACTATTCCATTGTAAGGCTATACCACATTTTGTTTATTTACCTGTCATGGACACTTGGGTTATTGCTAAAGTTTGGCTATTACGAATCATGCTGCTATGAACATGGGTGTGCTGGGTTCTAGTTCTTATAGATACTTTAATGCTACCCAACTGTATTTTGCATCAAATCAGACCTTTGTGGCTTAGTCATACTCATGCTGGGGCATGAGCCTAATTCTTGGGAGCCCAGAGGAGAAGCACCTAAATCAGAGTGGAATCCTATAGCTACTAAGAGTCAGAATCTTTATGAAAATAATGGGTCTGGGGCTTCCCAGACTTCCCACTGGGGCGCAGTGGTTCAGAGTCCGCCTGCCAATGCAGGGGACATGGGTTCGTGCCCCGGTCCGGGAAGATCCCACATGCCGCGGAGCGGCTTGGCCCGTGAGCCATGGCCGCTGAGCCTGCGCGTCCGGAGCCTGTGCTCCGCAACGGGAGAGGCCACAACAGTGAGAGGCCCGCGTACTGCAAAAAAAAAAAAAAAAAAAAAAGTCTGGTCTTAAGGTGAAAATATAGAAAATTAAAAACAAAAACAAAGGAGACAAAAAGAAAGAATGAGAAATAAGGATGCAAGAAAAGGAATTTCTTTCTACTATAAAAATATACACTGCAATATATCTTCAAATACATGAATAATGACTAACATGCAGATGAGTTATGTAATGGATAGTATAGGCCTTGGAATCACTTGGTGGTCTTGGGGCAAGTTGTCAAACTTCTTTCAAGTCTCAGTAAGACAGCTTATATAAAGTGCCTGTCGAGTACTAGGTGCTAAAGAGACATGGACTGGACCTTCTGCCCCTCCTTGCTCTCTCTGAGGAGAAACAGCCAGATGTAGTTTGCAGCTGCAACAGTGGAGCTGGAACTGGCTGGGGGTGAGGAGGCTCCTTTTTCCCTCGAACATCCTTGCAAGTAGGGTAACTCTACCTCAACAATCCTGGGCGAATGCCAGCTCTAATGGGAAGCATTCATTAGAAGAACAGGGCAGCGAAAATGGGGTCTCTGTACATCCTTCCAGCTCTGCATTTCCACTGTTTACCATCCACCCACTTAACATAAGAATGCAGACACAGACATTTGGAGTGAAAACGCTGTTTAGCCAGATCAGATCACGCCCGTGTGTGAACACGATGGCAGGGCTGGCCCTGCACAACTCCACCACCTTACCTCTGACTCCCAGCAGCTCAATCACCCAAGGGTGAGAGGTAATGGGAAAAAAAAAAAAGAAATAGAAGATGATAAAGAAGAGAAGGAAATTAGGTAGGGGGATGACTTGAAGTAATAAGAAGAAAGATGTTTAATATTAATTGAGCATGTTCTATGTGCCAAACACTGTACTAAACTGATTCATATACATTACCTCATTTAATCTTTGCAATAATCCACTGAGGTAGGTACTATTATTGTTTCTGTTTTTAAAAATGAAAAATCTGAGGCTTAATGCAATTAAATATAACTTGCTCAAGATTAAGAAGGAACACAGGTGAGAACTGAATCCATCTTTGCTTCTGGCACCTAATGTCTTCATTTTAATGCAAAACTGCTAAAGTCACCCAATAGATAACTGGGCAAAGGGTGTAAAGAAACAAAATACAGGAAATTTCCTGGCGGTCCAGTGGTTAAGACTCCTCGCTTTCACTGCCGTGGTCCAAGTTCAATCCCTGGTTGGGGAACCAAGATCCCACAAGCTGCTAGGCATGGCCAAAAAATAAAAAAAGAAAAGAAAAGAAACAAAATACATGTGGAAATACACTTACTAAACACATGAAAACCATGCAAGTAATTTTAAAAAAAGCTACAATAAAGCATAATTTTACAGGTACTAAAAATAGTAAAACAAAGTTAAAAGTAATACTTAATGTGGAGACATTGGTACACTCCAATATTGCTTTTTAAAATGCATTATTAATCTTTGAAAAGTAATTTTTTATACATCTCCCTATAAAATAATTTGACAATATATAACAAAAGCCATAAAAATGTTTCTGGGCTTCCCTGGTGGTGCTGTGGTTGGGAGTCCGCCTGCCGATGCAGGGGATACGGGTTTGTGCCCCGGTCCGGGAGGATCCCACATGCCGCGGAGCGGCTGGGCCCGTGAGCCATGGCCGCTGGGCCTGCGCGTCCGGAGCCTGTGCTCCGCAGCGGGAGAGGCCCCAACAGTGAGAGGCCCGCGTACCACAAAAAAAAAAAAAATGTTTCTACCCATTGATCTGGTAATCCTAGTCCTAGAAAGATATTATAAAGAAATGTCTTAAAAAAAAAAGTCTAAAAAGGATAAAGTTGTATAGATGAAATGCTTTATTGCTAAAATTATAAAATTTTAAGTTATATAATAATTATACAATAAAATTATATAATAACTATATTATAAACTACAGTGAAAAACTGGAGACAATCTAAGTCTTCAGTAGCAGGGGAATGGTTAACTTAATTGAAATGTAACCACTTGATGCATATATACATCTATTAAAATAATAAATACAAAGACTTTTGTAGCAATAAAAAGGCAGAATATAAAATTATAACTATTCAATCATGTAAAAATTATGGTTTCAAATGGGCAAAGCCTGAAAAAGAACAGGGAAGTATTGGATGGAATTTTGTGTGAGACTGGTGGATCAAAATGATTTCTTCCCTTTTAAAAATACTCTTTATGGCTGTTAAAAGTAATAAAAATTAAAAATTTGAAGTAGCTGACAAGAATTGTCCATAAAAATAAGGGTACCTGCTGGGTTGTTTTGATGATTAAATAAGTTAATGGTTGTAAAAGCTCCTAGAAATAGTCCCTGCAGGCACTCAACAGGGTCTCCCTCCCAGCCCTCTCTGCCTCACCCCTCCTTCCTTCCCACTCTAGTATCCTGAGGTTGCAGGATCAACACTGGTCTCACAGTACCTCTGTACTCTCTCCCTCTCAGTATGAGTGCTTCTTTTGCTTTTTTATTGCTTTTATCTATGACTTCCAGAGCTCAATAGGATCTAGACACTTAACACTTTCTAATTCTCTCATCAAAATAAACTTGTTCTTTTCTCCTTGGTTAATATATGGTTTTTGTTTGTTTGTTTGTTTTTTAAGCATATAGTATTAACAGTCTGGCAGTTCTCCCCAAAATTAAACATAGAGTTACCATATGATCCAGGATTTCCACTTCTGGGTATATATCCAAAAGAAGTGAAAGCAGGGACTTGAACAGATATTTGTACACCCATGTTCATAGCAGCATTATTCACAATAGCCAAAAGCTGGAACAACCCATGTCCAATGACGGATGAGTGGATAAACAGAATGTGGTATATACATACAATGGGATATTATTCCAGCCTTAAAAAGGAAGTAAATTCTGATACATGCTAAACATAGACAAACCTTGAAGACATCACGCTAAGTGAAATAAGCCAGTCACCAAAGGACAAATACTATATGAATACACTCATATGAGGTGCCTAGAATAGACGAATTCAGAAACACAAAGTAGAACTGTGGATAGCAAGGGCTTGGGGGAAAGGAGAATAGGGAATTATTGTTTAATAGGCACAGCGTTTCAGTTTGGGATGATAAAAAAAGTTCTGGAGATGGATGGTGGTGACAGCCGCACAACATTGTGAATGTACTTAATGCCACTGAATGTGCACTTAAAAATGATTAAAATGGTAAATTTTACGTTATGCATACTTTACCAAAATTCTAAAAAGGTATATGGTATTAATATCCCTCCTAGATAATGTATTAACAACTTAGCAAGCACTATACGTATTGAGATCTTACCAAGTACATTGTGGAGGCAATGCCTTAGGTGAAAGATGAGGAAAATGGGCAAATTTCAGATATTGTGGCATGCGAGACAGAAAGACTATAGAGCAGGTAGGCCTTTAAGTTCCCTAAAAACTGCACTGCAGAGCCCAAATCTCATTACCCTGTCTGTGTGTGCAGGATCCCTCTGGCTGTCAGTGGAGCATGGGAAATAAACATTGGAGGTGAGAGGTGAGTGTGAAGGATGAGCTGGAGGTGGTGGTCATGGGGCCAGCAGAGGAGGAATCAGAAAAACCACAGGAACAGCAAAACCTGAATCCACCTGCTAGAGCTCAAACAAGAGTCTCACCAAACAGTTCAACGTCAAATCCAGATCTTTGCAAGAGCCCTTGGGGGCCAGGTGGCCCAGCTCCTGCCTGGGGGTCCTGATGAACGGGTGCTCAGGCAGGCCTCTGCTTTGTTGATGGGCACTCGCTTTCCCCCATTTACTCATTGTTCATTCTTCCATGGTTCTTTCTCCCACTGAATGAAAATCTGTATTCAAGTCATTCGCTGATGGGGTCTGTCCTCGTTCTGCCCCCTGAAGCAGTGAAGAACAATTCCATTCCCTCTTCTCTTTGAAGTCTTTCCTGGTTTCAAGTCTTCTCTTTTTCAGAATTAATAACGTCCTCTGTGTCTTTGACTGTTCCTTGTCCTCTAGACTATGGCTTCAAGACCTGAACTCCAGCCTTTGTGTGTGGTCTGACCAGTACTTTTTACCTTCCTTCAGTAGGACATGTTATCCAATTAGGGCTGCTCTAGAACCCACTATAATTATGACTATGAATGTCTGACTCCCGTGCTAGATTGTAAACTACTTGACAGTTCATGTGCAAAGGACCTGGGAGATTATTTATTTCACTGTTAGTTCAACCCATTGGACCCCCAAGATCAACACATGAAACATCTCCTAAATGGAAAATAAATAACACTTGTTGAGTACTTAACCTGTCTTAGGCACTCTGGTAGATGTTTTACATACATAATTTCATTTAATCCACACATTAACTCCACGTTAGAAGTATTACTTTCTCCACCACATTTATTAAGGTAGTCAGTCTGAAGTTCACACCAATAAGAATCAAACCCGGGGTGGGATAGGGAGGGTGGGCGGGAAATGCAAGAGGGAAGGGATATGGGGATACATGTATACGTATAGCTGACTCACTTTGTTATACAGCAGAAACTAACACAACATTGTAAAGCAATTATACTCCAATAAAGTTGTTAAAAAAAAAAAAAAGAATCAAACCCAATGTATCGGATGCCAAAGCCCATAGCCTTTCCACAATGGTTCCATTTCAGTTAGGGTACATTAGGCTGCAGAGCATAGAAAACCCAATTCAGATTGGCTCAAGTAAACACTAAGGACAGTTATGTGACAACAGTCAAAGGTGGGGGAGCTTCTGGGTTGGCAAAGCCAACAGCTCAACAATGTCAAGGACGCCTGTTTCTTCTGTACCCCCTTTGCCGCCCACAATGTTGTCTTTGTTCTAAGGTAGACTGTCCTTAGTAGTAACTGCTGTGAAATGCTCCTTTGTCATCATTAGCAAGAAAGAAAGACTGATTCTCTTTTAAGAGGAAGGAAAACTTTACTAGAAACCTTCAGCAAGCCATTCCACATATCTCATTGGCGAAGAGCAGCAGTCACTGGCAAGGGGAATTAACTACCCTTCACTGGCCTAGTCAGACTTAGTCCTTGAGTCAGGATGGGTTCCCCGAACCCACTTCCTGATGCTCAATGTCAGAGAAGGGAAGTCCACCACAATTGTACCACTCCCACCTCCACTGAGAGCAACAAAGTAGCACGTGTGGGCACAGTGCTGGCCGCTAGGGATCCAGACTTAATTCCTGCCCTCATGGGGCTTCCAGTCTATAGCAAAAGATAAGCACTGTACAGGTATTACAGGGGCGATGAATGTTACAGAAGGGGAAGTACATATAGCACAGGTAGAACACAGAGCCGGGGAAATCACTGAGTCTCAGTGGTCCTGGAAGGCCTCTGAGGAACAATGCTCCCAGTGAGACTCAGAGGATGCTGGGCAGAAGGAAGAGCACAGGTGAAGACTGGAGTGGAGAATAAACTGCACAATGCTAACACTAGACCTTAAGTCCATGACACACCTCCCAGCCAGAGACCAATCATTTGTTCAGTCACTCATTCATGCATGCATTCATTTCACGAGTATCTACCTGCAGCAGGTGAGAACATATGTACATCACTGGCCAAAAGGACTTACCTAAGAGATGATTGGTCTGTGAATGAGCCAAGCCTTACACTTCCCCCCCATTCTCATTAGCCATCTACTGTTTATTTGAACTTCCCCTACAGTCTGCCCCCCAAAAAGGTGAATTTCAAACCACAGGTAGTACATTTTGCTATCTCTAATGTTTGGGGAGAAGGAGAAGGGGAGGAGGCAGAGGAGGAAAGAAAGAAAGATAGAGAAAAAGAAAGGAAAGCAGGAAGGAAGGGAGGAAAAATTTGGAATCATTAAGTTAAAATGTGGTTTTAAGATTGTAAGTAAATTTCAGTGATTGATGTTCTATTACTAGGTGTTTATGAATAGGCCCATTAGCTTCTGATTTCAATCTCAGCATGTACACAAAGTGATAGTACCAGTAGGAACACAAACTGAAGGAGAAAAGGCATAAGTTGCTTGACACCAGAATTTGGGAAACAAAGCATATAAATTCCATTTAGCTTTTCTAAGAAACATTCTATTCAGGATAGCAGTAACTTTTACTTCAAGGAGAATTATTTCTTTCTATTACTTTCTTTTCCAAAACTTTTGGCTCTTTCCAAATCAATCAATAACCATCAGGATGGAGCATTCAGTCTGATAAAAAAAAATCCCACTGCCTACTGCACTGTCAATAAAGAAGGCTTGAGAACAGTACAGTTCTTGCCATGAGGATATTTCTATATTTTTTCATTTATTCTGGTGGTAGAAACTTCACTTGGACAATGATGTATAACTCACACATTGTGAGTATTTGATAAATAACAAAATAATAAGAAAAGGCAGGGTGAAAAGGGAAAACACACAGGTCACATTTAAAGGTCTTTAATCAACCTTCCTCACAGCATGAGCTCAGATGCCTAGAGGCCAGGAGACCAGGGCACTCCAGCAGGGCCAAGTGCAGCTCCAGGCCTAGGCTGAGGGCGATGGTGATTAGTCTTTAACCAAGCCCAGCCTACCCTCTGCCCTCACTTCCTTCCTCAGAGCTAGCCGCTCCTTCTACAGGGCCTGGTCTGATGAAACCTTTTTCTCAGGATAGGAGCTGATAAACTTATTCTATCAGTTAAGACTCTCTGAAGCAAGGGGCAGAGAACTGCCTCCACTACTGGCTTCTGCCAAAGGGGATTTTAATGGCTCAGGTGAGTGCTTTCGGGTCAGAGATTTTGCTCAGAGCCCGCTGGAATTAGGCTCAAGGAACACCCTCAGGGCCGGCTTCCTCCCTGCCTCTCAGCCCTGACTTCTCAGGACTTGATTTTCTGCTCCATGTCGTAAACTCTGGGCACTCTGAGCTTCCCAGGTAGGATGGCTGCAGCAGCACCGTTCCCATCTCTGCTCAAGCAAGGTCCAGAGAGAAAGAACCTCAGCCCCTTTCTCCCATGGAAGTTTCGAGATTCACCCTGACTGGACTGGCTAATGTCACGTGTCCTGGCCTGAGTCAATCACCATGGCCAGCGTAGTGTCACTGACTGGTTAATCTTGAACCCCAGACTCCCTGGGGCCTGAAACCACACCTAGATGACCTGGGCTGGAATAGAAATCAGTAGCTGACCTCTGAAGAAGGAAAAATAGATGTTCAGTGGTAAACTACAAATGTCATCTACACCTGTTCACATTCTTCCCAGGAGTATTTCCACTCTGGCCTCAAAAGGCTCTTTAATCATGGAGTTTCCAGTGCTCTACTGGAGAAGGCCTTGTGGGTGGCGCTGCTTCTTCACCCTGCCAAGCCACCTGCCCTGGTGTGTGCCCAGGGACACCAGGCCTCTTTTCCAGCATAAACAAACATATGACACGACTGCTTCGCGTGTAAACCTCTACCAGAAAACCAGCGTGTTGACATCCATGTAATTATCCCCATTAGTACATGAGATGGATATGCACAGATTATCTACCTCGATACCTAAAGTGATTGATACCCATGTGATTATCTGCCATGAAGACACGCCCTTCCCTGCTTCTAATGCAATTACCTTCCTCCATATAGATGGAATTGATGCCCACATGACTTGCTTCAGATACACACGTGATTGATGCCCGTGCAATTATCTAACACAATGATATGCCATTGATTGATACCCATGTGATTATCTGCTAAGCTGATACCAGTGCAAATGAAAATTGGCAAGACCTGCCAACTCTAATAATAACCCTCACCAGCAAGCCAAAACCAATGGCTAAGCCTTAAGGAAGTTTCTTCTTTAAAAATAAAAAAGCCAGCCATACACTGGTGTGTGTGTGTGTGTGTGTGTGTGTGTGTGTGTGTGTGTGTGTGTGTGTGTGTGTGTGTGTGTGTGTGTGTGTGTGTGAGAGAGAGAGGGATCCATCTTTTTGTGGTGTTTAAAGTAAAACTTGTAATAGGACTACAAAAATAAAATAAATGTCAAGGTCCTTCCCAGGTCTAAAACTGTCAGATTCCAGGGTCTAACGATAACTGAAAAAATGTTATTGATTTCACAAAGTAGCAAGATATTTCTTCCACCACCAATTTGTGTTTTAATTCATGGACTTTGGTTTCTAGTGACTTTTTTGCCCTTTGGTGACCATATAAGGAAACCAGGAGTAGGGAATTACTGATGCAAATAATTATCTACAGCTGAAGCTGGGGCACCGACATGGAAATCAGCAAGGCCACATTTCCAATTCCAGAGCGCTTGCCAGTATTATAGACAAGGCCACACTCAGCTTTACTTCCCAGCCTCCACTGCTCTTCTTAAAAAGAAACAGTCTAAGTAATAGCATGTTTGGTCATTTATCTTGTTCCCTTTTCCCAATTCGCTGTTCTGACTTTTGAGAAAAGCATGTAATATCCCCATAGCATTTGATGATTTTCTTTGTTATTGTCAAAAAATGCTAATCCATGAAGAGGACCTTCCTGGGTAATGTTAATTCAGCTGCCTGTTTTATAATAGGATTATGTTTTCCAGGATTTAAAAATCCCACTTGTTAGCTACCAAATAGACTTCTACAACAACTATAAAATCTAATTTAATCCCTACTGGCATTAACGAAATAGCTGAGGTACAATTTATGTCTAACTACACTTAACACCCTACAACCTCCAATAAATATGTAACATTGCTTTTGAAGTTATAAAAGGAAACTGTTCAGCCAGATAACCAGAGTCTCGTGGGTCCAATCATGCAATATCTCTAAGGCAGAACAAATGTTGTTTACATACGGTAAGGATTATGGGGAAAGTTTATTTAAACAGATTAATCGATGTTTACATGTATTAATGCCTCCTTCTCCATCATGCAAATTCAAGTTAAAATGATCTTCATTTCTTTCATTTGAAAATAATTATAGGGGGGAGTCAACTACTTGGTCTCTTACCATTTAGTTTAAGAACCTAATTAGGTTAGAATAAATTCAGAATAGAGCACCACACCAAACTCGAGGTAGAAGGCTAATATTGTATTTCACTTAACAAGGGGGGAAGGCATTTTCTGGAGGATGGGTGAAGATAAGGGAAAGGGAGGGGGCCCCAAAATGATCCTGTGGGCCAGATAGAATAGTAAGCAGATTCCCTTTTGTCTTTGGCTGTTCATCCTGTATCATCCTCTCTTCACAAATGGAATAGAGCTGGCATTAAAGGGCCTTCTGGGAATGTAAAATTCAAGTGCAGTGAAACAGAGACATATTTCTTCTCCCGCCCCTACCCACCCCCTCCTTCTTCAGACAGGTGACTATCGGGAAGCTTATGGTAGGCCAGGTGGGAAAAGAGACGCGCGGGCAAATATTGTTTCAAGATGAAGGAGAGGAAAACAAGGAGGCTGATATGTAACATATCAAAGACTATCCAGGCACTGGGAAGTTGAACATGAATCTCAGGGCAGCCTAACCTCTTTAAAGATGCAAATGGCAGTCAAACACAGAAAACAGTAGGGTTCTGTTTATCCTTTCACAAAGGGTGCAAACTGCTAATCAGGCTCCATTGCTGGGCTGGCCACTTTGTTTATCAATAAACAGGAAGACAGTTAGACTATAATTTTCCTGCCTAGTACTGGTAGCCAAAAGGAAATGCTGGCAGCTTGGTAGTACTGAGTTCCAGTTGCATCAAAACCCAATTATTATTGTAATAATGTATGGGTGTTTGCAAGTTGCACAGGCGTGCTACACATGTCCCCAGAATCATGTGAAACATATTGGCAGAGAATGAGCTTGGTGATACACAGACTAAGGGGAGCTGTCAAAATAGGCTGGTCCTCCAAGGGCTCAGCTGTGGAGTGTTATTTAGAAACACACAGGCTGGAGTTAACATGGCAGATATGGAAGTCTTCTACATGTTAATACAACACAGCAAAAACATGGCTTGACTAAAATCAAACAACACACAGACTCTGAAATGGGAAATTTGATTGGAAAATGCTATAATTGCCACTACAAGCTCTGTTACCACAGAATACTTGTACACCCTTTAAAAGAGATGTTCAGAGTTATTTTCATGTCAGTGGAGCTCCCTTCCTAAGATACTACAAGATACCAAATCTAAAATATAGTGCAAGATCCCCAATCTCACATGCAATAAAAATTTAATCATGCATGTGTTTAGGCATTCGAATTGCCCAAATCATGACCTTAGTTCTTTGTTTCATTTTGTCTGTATAGATGCACTATAAGAAATTAAGATACCCTCCAAGCTTCATATAGCTTCCAAACAGGGCATAACAAATACAAAATACAAAGGGACTATAATTTCCACAACACAATGCTTCTACTAATGTTGAGATAATACATGGGCGAATAATAGTTTATCATTATACTGACCACATGTAACTCACTTATTCATCAAATGTTTGCTGAGCACCTACTATATACCAGGCACTATGGTAAGCTGCAGGGTATAAAATGGCACCCTCTTCACAACGCTGACAGTCTAGCAGGGAAGCAGACACAGGACAAGTCATTACATTAAGGTGTGATGACTGTTATAACAGGGTAGGTGAGCACCCAAGCCATCCTTACTGCTGTGTCTGACTCTCCAAGGTACCAACCCACAGCTACCTACCCTGGCAACTCGAGGTAGGGGACTGTGGCTCAATTCTGCTCAGGCAATACATGGACAAGTGAAAATCTGGCAGGTTCTGTATGGCTCTGTTAATAAGTCTCATTAGCAAGTGTAGTGGCCAAAAGTGCATCATAGGGTATGAACTGCCTGGCTTCCCTACTTGTTAGCTGTGTGCCCTTGGGCAAGTTTGTTAACCTCTCTGTATTCCATTTTCCTTGTAAGCCAATGGGGATAATAATAGTACCTCTTTCATAGAGTTTCTGAGAGCATGAAATAAGTTACTCCAGGCAAAGCAGTTAGAAATAGTGCTGATACACAGAAAGTACTATGTACTCACTAAATGTTCTCCAGTATTGGTCTTGGACCATCTTCAGCACCACGGTCAGCTCCAAGAGGCCTGGTCCTCTTTGGAAGGGCAGAGCTGGAAAGAATGATTGTGGGAAACTGCCTTCCGCCCAGGAATGGGCCAAAATTCAAGGAGGCTGTTGTCATCCAGACCACTCAGGAGGAGGTGTGATAATGCCTGTCCCCCATCTGACCCTCAAAGTTGAAGATGTATATATGCAGTATGTCTCCTGGGGAAATACGGGAAAAACCCAGTCATGGCTTTTAGTCCAAAGAGCCATGACTGCCCTAACCACTGGGAGTTCTTGATCTGGTTCTCCCTAACCTTCTTATGACTGCAAACTTGGGCACTTCATACCCATTTCAAACTCACTTTGCTCTCACAGACTACTTGGAATAGTTTTTTCATTTATTGGCCCTGTCTACTCTGCCCTCTCCCATGCATCTATCCATCCACAGCTCTAGGGAAGAGAAGCTCTTGAAATCCCCTGTGCTGTGAAGACCTGCACCAGTTGGGCCAGACCATCAGCCTTCCCCTTCTAGTAGGGAAGGGGGATTAGATGGTGTGGATAAAAGGCTTAGTGGAACAGCCTATTGGTGCTCAATCCTAGGTTTACTCTCCTATGCTGTATTGGAAAAACTTGAGTCTTTCAGAAGCTCATGTTTATCTGAGGCCAGCCCCTTGGCTCATCTTTCTCTTGGTTTTTGCTCTTCTGACCGGTGTCTAGGAAGGTCTTTTTGGTCTTATTATCTGGAGCTAATCAATACTTTGCCCAAGAATATGCTGCTGCTTAGACTAGATCTGGCTGGGAATTCAGAGCACAAGTGTTAACTTTTGGAGGTTAATTTTTTTTTTTGCAGTACGCGGGCCTCTCACTGTTGTGGCCTTTCCCGTTGTGGAGCGCAGGCTCAGTGGCCATGGCTCACGGGCCCAGCCGCTCCACAGCATGTGGGATCTTCCCGGACCGGGGCACGAACCCGTGTCCCCTGCATCGGCAGGTGGACTCTCAACCACTGAGCCACCAGGGAAGCCCTGGAGGTTAATTTTTGATCAGTGAATGGCTAGTGCAGTTGCATCAAATGGGAAAAAATTGCAAAAACATTTCTGAAACAGACACCATACCTTTAGTAGAAGGCAGGCTATGTCTTGGGTTAATTCATGACTTGGCACTTGCCCCTGACTAATCCACAGTTTCATTTTCTTTTCCCTTTAAAACACCATCTTTCCTAACCTACAGAGCAAGTATTGAATGTGAATTAAACTATCACCACCCTGAGAAGCTCTGATGTACTTGAAAATATACGGCAAAAGTAGAACATTATTTCTTTAAAAAAATTTTTTATTGAAGTATATAGTTGATTTACAATGTTGTGTTAATTTCTGCTGCACAGCAAAGTGACTCGGTTATACATATATATATTCGTTTTCATATTCTTTTCCATTCTGGTTTATCACAGGATATTGAATATAGCTCCCTGTGCTATACAGTAGGACCTTGTTGTTTATCCATCCTATATATACCAGTTTGGATCTGCTAATCCCAAGCTCTCAATTCTTCCCACCCTCCCCCTCCCTCCCCCTTGGCAACCACAAGTCTGCTCTCTATGTCTGTGAGTCTGTTTCTGTTTGGCAGATATATTCATTTGTGTTGTATTTTAGATTCTACATATAAGTGATATATAGTATTTGTCTCTCTTTCTGACTTACTTTGCTTAGTATGATAATCTCTAGGTCCATCCATGTTGCTGCAAATGGCATTATTTCACTCTTTTTTATGGCTGAGTAATATTCCATTGTATATATATACCACAATTCTTTATCCATTCATCTGTCAATGGACATTCTGGTGTTTCCATGTCTTGGCTATTGTTAAGTAGTGCTGCTATGAACATAGTGGCGCATGTATCTTTTTGAATTAAGAGTTTTATCTGGGTATATGCCCAGGAGTGGAATTGCTGGATCATATGGCAACTCTATTTTTAGTTTTTTGAGGAACCTCTATACTCTTTTCCATATTGGCTGCACAAATTTACATTCCTATCAACAGTGTAAGAGGGTTTCCTTTTCTCCACACCCTCTCCAACATTTATTATTTGTAGACTTTTTAATGATGGACATTCTGACAGGTGTGAGGTGGTACCTCATTGTAGTTTTGATTTGCATTTCTCTAATAATTAGTGATGATGAGCACCTTTCCATATGCCCATTGGCCATCTGTATGTCTTCTTTGAAGAAATGTCTGTTTAGATCTTCTGCCCACTTTTTGATCGGGTTGTTTGTTTTTTTTTGTTATTGAGTTGTATGAGCTGCTTGTGTATTTCGGAAATTAAGCCCTTGTTGGTCGCATCACTTGCAAATATTTTCTCCAGGTCCATAGGTTGTCTTTCTGTTTTGTTTATGGTTTCTTTGGCTGTACAGAACCTTGTAAGTTTGATTAGGTCCCATTTTTAAATTTATTTTTATTTATTTATTTTTTTGAAGTACGTGGGTCTCTCACTGTTGTGGCCTCTCCCGTTGCGGAGCACAGGCTCCGGACGCGCAGGTTCAGCGGCCATGGCTCACGGGCCCAGCCGCTCCGTGGCATGTGGGATCTTCCCGGACCAAGGCACGAACCCGCGTCCCCTGCATCGGCAGGCGGACTCTTAACCACCGCGCCACCAGGGAAGCCCCATTTGTTTATTTTTGATTTTATTTCTATTGCCTTGGGATACTGACCTAAGAAAACATTGGTACAATTTACGTCAGAGAATGTTTTGCCTATATTCTCTTCCAAGAGTTTTATGGTGTCATGTCTTACATTTAAGTCTTTAAGCCATTTTGAGCTTATTTTTGTGTATGGTGTGAGGGTATGTTCTAACTTCATTGATTTACATGTGGTTGTCCAACTTTTCCAATACCACTTGCTGAAGAGACTATCTTTTCGCCATTGTATATGCTTATCTCCTTTGTTGAAGATTAATTATCCATAGATGTGTGGGGATATTATTTCCTAATTGTCTCTCTAAATCAGAATTTTAAATTCTGCCTTAAAATATACCCACTAGGGGCATTCACTTTATTATACAGCAGAAACTAACACAACATTGTAAAGCAATTATACTCCAATAAAGGTGTTTAAAAAATATATATATATATATCCACTAATTTATTATTGAAAACATGGTGTATTTAATACTTTGATATGAACTGTGGCCACTTAAATAAGAAAACTTGAAAAAAACACCATTCTTTGATATCAAGCATGTTGCACTGCAAGATTTCACGCTGCAGCCCCTTTATTTTGGCAGTGGCTATGTGTACTTGGTTCTTTAGTCACAGAGATTTAGCAAACTGAAACCTCTTGGGCTTATTTTGTGAAAATCACCACTGGTCCCCTGTTTAAAAAGAACAGATTTTAATTGGTAACCAAAGTTGGAATAAGCAAGTTTACTGGTTTTCACTATAGTCTCCAAGCTATTTCTTAGTTTATTTCAGAGGAAATGGCTACAGTTTCCACTTTTATAAAGTTTCCGTTCATTTAAGCTGATTTCCTTTCTTTCACCCTTAATTTTGAGCTGGACCTCAACCATCTGTTTCATTGCCTAGGCCTGGCCTTTCCATAGTCAGGTATATCATGTTATAGATTATACTCAGTCTTAATTAGATTCCTAGAAATTGCTGGAAAAGATATTACTGGCAACTTGAAGCCTGCACCTCTTTGTAAAGATATTTTGCTGAGCTTATTAAATGGAAATTGCTGGCAGTTAATAGAGATATTTGAATCCTTGCACTAAGAAGATGCCCGTATGAAGAATAAAACGAGGGGGAAAGAGGTGGGTTTTTTGTTGTTGATTTTTACCAATTACTCCACAAAAGGGAAAGACTATTTAAGGGTATGAAGAGATTAATAAAAGACTGAAAACATTTTACTGCTTGTATGAAAACTTGGATAGGTTTTTATATCAGAAGCTTTAAGGATCAAAAAGAATTTACAGAGTTCCTAAGCACAGTTCAGCTCTCCATACTGTTCCCACAAGACTCAAAGACACCCCAGTTCCTAGTGAAGGAAACTCCCAAGCTCTCAAGTCTTTTTTAATAAAAGCAAGGTCCCTGGGAGAGGAGCCTTCCCATCCTAATTTCACTCCCCTACTGAAGAGGAGTTAGCTCCCCACGCCCTGTATACATTTAATCATTCACTGCACATCAGTTAGCTTTCTGCCTGTTGGGAGAACACACCTCCTCGCTACTCTACTAATTTATTTCAACTAAAGTGACAGCACAGGAGTATTTAAAAGTTAACCAAGTGGGAACTTCCCTGGTGGTGCAGTGGTTAAGAATCCACCTGCCAGTGCAAGGGACACGGGTTCGAGCCCTGCTCCGGGAAGATCCCACATGCCATGGAACAACTAAGCCCGTGCGCCACAACTACTGGGCCAGCGTGCTGCAACTACTGAAGCCTGCGCTCCTAGAGCCCACACTGGGCAACAAGAGAAGCCCATGCACCACAACTAGAGAAAGCCCACGCGCAGCAATGAAGATCCAATGCAGCCAATAAATAAATTAATTAATTTAAAAAAAAGATAAAAAAAATTTAACCAAGTGGATTTGTGTGTGTATATGGTAAGTGTAAGTGGTGGTTTAGCATCTACATACTTGTGTGTGTGTGTGCGCACACATGTGCACAAAAGGAAGCCAAATGAGAGAGCACAAATTAGAGAGAATACGTAAGCTCAGGGTAGAAAAAAGGTTTACATCTGTGTGGCAATTAAAGGCATTACAGGGGCTTCCCTGGTGGCGCAGTGGTTGAGAATCTGCCTGCCGATGCAGGGGACACGGGTTCGAGCCCTGGTCTGGGAGGATCCCACATGCCGCGGAGCAACTGGGCCCGTGAGCCACAACTGCTGAACCTGCGTGTCTGGAGCCTGTGCTCCGCAGCAAGAGAGGCCGCGATAGTGAGAGGCCCGCGCACCATGATGAAGGGTGGACCCCGCTTGCCACAACTAGAGAAAGCCCTCGCACGGAAACGAAGACCCAACACAGCCAAAAATAAATAAATTAATTAAAAAAAAAAAAGATAATTGGTGACCTCTGAAAAAAGAAACAAAACAAAAGGCATTACAGAGGAACTCAAGAGTTAACTGGTTTAAAAAAAAAAAGTTAACTGGTTTAAAATGATGAGTGTCAGGAAATCTATTTACATTAACTGAAGATTAATGATAAGCCAACAACCTTGACTGATATTCCGTGTTTCTTAAAGAGCAACTCACACTTGCAAATGGATGACTCCCGGGTTCTACAGAGTCTGACAGGTAACTGTAGGAGTTCCTGGTATGAATTACTGTTTGTGAAGAGTACTTAGAAAGGGGCTTATTGTGGGGTACAAAGCCGTACTCCCCTCATCTCTGCGGTGTTGCTTCCAACTGTCTCTCCACAACCACAACCCTTTGGTCCTTACGTATGTCCTGGTATCCAGGATGGGTGGAGGGAGCTGGAGCAATCAAAGAACATGGCCCAGTGGGGGTGATCCTGTGGGGTTTCTGAAGCACTGACTGCTGCTTAGAAGGCAAATAGCTTTGCCTTGCTTTTCATGATAGAGGGCAGCTTCAACAAGATGGCCTAGGTCCTGGCAGCCCTAGGTCCTCTGCATGCAGAGCAGGTTGTAGGGAAGGTAGCTGCTGCTCCAACCCCCCACTGACCAGGGGCTCCCCTCAACTGCTGAGGGCACCTCTCCTCAGACACCACAGCCCCAGCCCCGGGCCATCCTTCTCCCTCTGTACACCATAAATGAGAACAGCATTGTACATGGGGTTGCTCAGGACCCAGACCCCAGCCCAGTGCTTCTTTGCTCTGAGCTGTTGCAGGGGAATGCCTTCACAGTGTTGGCCACCTTCCTCCATCCTTTTCTTACTCCCTTTCTGTCAAGTACCCAGCACGGAAATACAAAGTAAAAACCTATTGCTTAGCTGCTTAAGAAAGATTATTTTCTCTTTGTTTTCCTGAGGAAAAAAATAAGTAAGATCTTTCTAAGACAGCTGTTTCTAGCCCCCTAGTGTTAAGAAACCTTTGAGGGAGCTTGAAAGAAAAAGTGGTATTTTGCTGTCTCTAGAGTCTTTTCTTTGTCTACCAAAGTTGAGGGAGAAGGTTAAAAAAATAGCAAAACTTGCAAACTCCATGACATTTAGAGCAAAAACCTATCTGTGCCAGCATATTACCCTGAGAGTCAGGAATCTAAAGTACGGAATCTAAAGTCAGGAATCTAAACCCTGGCATTCTAAGCAATCATCAGTGACTTGAACTGATGCATCAGACTCTTGGCCAGGGGTACAGCTAAGACAATTGCTATTTAGGTATTTATGAAATATTCATACAACACTTGTTATGTGCCAGGCACTGCTCTAATCACTTTATAAATACCCATTTAATATAATTCTGTTGTGGTAGATATTATTGTTACCATTATTACCTTTATTTTACAGAAGACGAAACTGAGGCACAGAGAGGTGGGGTAATTTGTCCAAGGTCACGGAGTTAGGACAAGATGATGCCAGAATCCAGACACCAGAATCCGACAGTCTGGCTCCACAGTCTATGCTCTTGACCATCAAGTTATGTTCCTCTACTTGAAAGAGACATCTCAAGGAACATGCTAAATATCCATTCTCCTAAATTTTCTAAGCTTTATTTTTTTTTAAATGACACCTGCTTTTTTTCTTTTTTTAAAGCAATTATTTCTATAGCACTTGCAAGTTTACAAAATGCTTTTCTATTTGAGCCTCACAGCTGGCCTGGTGGTGGGTAGTGTAGGTTTCATTATCATCAATCTCATGGGACAGATAAAGAAACAGAGGCTCATGAGATTACAGGACTCAAGTTCCCTGGGTAGAGAGTGTTAAAATTGGGAAATTTAAATGAGCCATCTGTTGTCAAGCACTCTACCCTTTCCACTGAACCAGGTTGCTGGTCTCAAGTCAAGTTGCCCGTGAGTGACATCCCAGATTTTGCTAGGTTAAGTTCCCTTAGAAAAGCCTTCCTCGAATCACAACTCAGAGTTCCTCCTTTGGCTTCCGGAAGAATCAATGTAAGACACTCACGATCTTAAATTCCGAATATACTCCTGCTCTTTACAAATCAAATTAGGAAAAAATCAGACTATGTATAAGTTGCTTCTGTCCTTCAGAGGGGAACCTTCTCTCAGGAACTATTAGAGGGTGTCCTCACCCAAACAGGGAAATATACACAGATATAAAGAGTCACAGAATCCAGAAAACAGGATATCCAACCCAACAGAGAGGCAAAGGGAATTCCCAGGGTGGTGGGAAGGGAGAGTTCAGGATTCCAATTGTGCTGCAGGCCTGAAGGACAAGTAGTTCAGACTTGAGGGGATCAGAAGAGTCAAGGAGAGATTTCTCCAAGAAGATGAAACTAATAAAATATCAGATGCTTCTAAACACATTAAGAGGAGATTTAGACAATTAGTGAAGATGTGGGTGTTGAATTAGCGACAACTGAATAGAAAAATAAGCCAGGGGAAAAAACAGATAATTATGAACTCCAGGGAAAACAACAGGTTGGCAGAAAAGGAAAGGTGGGGACTTCCCTGGCGGTCCAGTGGTTAACACTCTGAGCTTCCAAAGCAGGGGGCACAGGTTTGATCCCTGGTTGGGCAACTAAGACCCCACATGCCGCACTGCACGGCCAAAAAAAAAAAAAAAAAAAAAGGAAAGGTGATCAGTTTATTACTATGTGACTCAACTCTAATACTTTTTACACTGAATACCAATCTCATCAAAGTTACATATAATTGTATTGGGACAAGTGAAGGATGGGAAAGGTTCACATGTGATGGGGACAGGGTGGTAGCAGGAGGGAAAGATAACTCCCATAGCAGGGAGTCAGTATCATGCCTGAAGTTGAGAAAATAATTCAAAAAGTGTATTATTTAGAGATATGGGAATAAATGCCACAAGAATAAGCTAGAAGAGATAAAAGGGATTATCTCTGGAGAAGGGAATGGAATAATGATTAGGGGCTGCTTTATTTCACAACGATTTGACTCTTTATATGTAAAAATAAATTTTACACTAATTTTTTTAAGTTTATAATTTAAAAATTTTAAAGGATGGGTACTTTACTTTTGGCAATATGGCAGACTACATTCTCTGAAGGGCCGACAGCTATAAAATGGATACATTTCAACAAAAGTACTTTTAAATGCATTGCTGGGCTCATAAGAACATAAGGACCAATGTAAAACAACAACAACAAAAAATGAATTCTGATTTATGAGGAGTCAGAAAAATAAGAAAGCTAGGAACCAAATACCTATATCAGAACTGTTATCAGGATACTAGCCTGAGATCACTGCAAAGCTGAGGAGAATAAACAAAGACTCCAGATTAATAATATCCCTGACTCCCAACAGAAGCAAATACAAACTCTCTTTAGAGGAAAATCTTCCTACTCTAGGCCCTTGGGATTCCCAAGAAATAATTCCAATCAATATGGGTTCATACCATGAGTATGAGTCACTGAACAACAAAAAGCAATTTAGATGCAAAAATACTGAAATTATCAGATTCAGAATGTACCAAACAGATATGAAAAAGAATCAAATGGAAGTTCTAGATATGAAAAATACAATCATTAAAATTGAAAACTCAGAGGATGGGTTAAATAAACTGGACAAAACTGATGGGACAATTAGAAAAATGTTGATTAGATATGAAGAACTCACCCAGAATGTGGCAGAGACAGAAAAGGAGATAGAAAACATGGAAAGATAGTAAGAGACAAGGAGGATAAAACAAACATTTCCTAATATGTCTACTTGGCATCTCTGAAGGAAAGAACAGAAATGATGGACTAGAAGTGATATCTGAAGTGCTAATAGTAGAAATTTTATAGAACTGATAAAAGACATGAGTACACAAATACACAAAAAAACCACTTACACCAAGCAAAAGGAAAGAAGGGGGAAAAGGAGGTAAGGAGACATACATCAATAACTACTCAAAAAAAAAAAAAAAAAAAAATAACTACTCAATATTTTAGCAAAACTTCAGTACACGAAAGGCAAAAGATCTTCAGCACAGCCAAAGAAGAAAAGACAAATAACCTAGTTTTTAAATTTGACAATGGAGTTCTCAATAGCACTAATAGTAACCAGAAGGCAATGGAATAATATCTTCAAAGTTCTGAGAGCAAATATCTGTTGATCTAAATTTGTCTACCCAGGCAAACAATGAAGACATTTCAAATAAACAAAAACTATGAGAGTTTACTATCAACAAACCTTCGCTATAGAGAAATTCTGAAGGGTGAACATCAGGAGAAAGAAAGATAACCCCAGAAAGAAGGTCTGAGATACAAGAAGGAATAATGATCAGAGAAAGTGGTAAAATATGTAGCTTAATCTAAATTAACAACTGTACATATAAAATAATGATATAGTAACAATGTAAAATTCATGGGATTAAAAAGAGATAACTGAAATGTTCGTTAAAAATAATATAAATTGGTGAGGAAGATGATTGAATTTAAAGCTTTCTAAAATTCTTGTTTTGTCCAGGAAGAAGATACAGGTTAATTTTAGGCTCTGTTAAGTATATTTGGTAAAATTTCAGGAGTAACCGATAAAAATTAGAAACATAGCCATAACTTCTAAACTAAGAGAGGAAAAAATGGACTAAGGAAATAAATCAAAAAAGTCAAATAATCTTTAAAAGGCAAGAAAAGTTAGAAAAAGAGGGAATTCCCTGGCAGTCCAGTTGTTAGGACTCTGCACTTTCACTGCCATGGGCCTGGGTTCAATCCCTGGTCGTGCAACTAAGATCACATAAGCTGCGTGGTGTGGTCCCCCCAAAAAAGAAGAGAAACATAGAACAGGTGAGAAAAACGGGTCAAATATAATGGCATATTTAAATCTAAATTTATTAGTAACTATATTAGAAGTGGCTTAATGTTCCAGTTAAAAGACACAGATTGTCTACATGAATGTAAAACTTTTAAAACAACAGGAGACATACTTAAGTCATAAAGATATGGAAAAGTTGAAACAAAAGGCTGAAAACAATATACTGGGCAAATACTGATCAAAAGAAAGCTGGTGGGGACTTCCCTGGTGGAGCAGTGATTAATAAATCTGCCTGCCAATGCTGGGGACACGGGTTCAATCACTGGTACGGGAAGATCCCACATGCTGCGGAGCAACTAAGCCCATGTGCCACAACTACTAAGCCTGCGCTCTAGAGCCTGTGAGACACAATGACTGACCCCACGTGCCACAACTACTGAAGGCCACGTGTCTAGAGCCCGCGCTCTGCAACAAGAGAAGCCACCACAATGAGAAGCCCACACACCGCAACCAAGAGTAGCCCCCGCTCGCCGCAACTAGAGAAAGCCCATGCGCAGCAACAAAGACCCAACGCAGCCAAAAAAAAAGAAAGAAACCTGGTGTGTTCTTATCAGATCACATAAACTTTAAAGAAAAAAGCGGGCTTCCCTGGTGGCGCAGTGGTAAAGAATCCGCCCGCCAATGCAGGGGACACGGGTTCGAGCTCTGGTCCAGGAAGATCCCACATGCCATGGAGCAACTAAGCCCCTGCGCCACAACTACGGAGCCCATGTGTCACAACTACTGAAGCCCGCATGCCTAGAGTCCGTGCTCCACAACAAGAGAAGCCACTACAATGAGAAGCCCACACACTGCAACGAGGAGTAGCCCTCGCTCTCCACAACTAGAGAAAGCCCGCGCGCAGCAACGAAGACCCAATGCAGCTAAAAATAAATAAATTTATTTAAAAAAAGACTGAAATATAATCAAAACAAAGCAGTGTTGTTAAAAATAATTAAAAAATAAAGAAAAAAGCATTACAGGGGATGAAGAGGGTCAGTGCATAATAATAAATAATTCAATATACGAGGAGGATATAATAATTTTAAATTTGTATAATAACATAGGCTCAAACTATCAGCAGCAAAAATTGACAGAACTACAGGGAGAAACTGGCAAATTCTCCATTGGAGGGTAACTTTCAACTAGGCTCTTAATTATTAATATATCAAGCAGATGAAAATCATTAAAGATTTAGATATTGGAACAATATAATTAACAGACTTGGTCTAACGGAAAATACATAGAACTCTGCATCTAGTAAACAGACAATATACATTCTTATTAAGTATACATGAAACATTTACAAAAATGGCTCATGTAATAGGCCATAAAGCAGAACTCAATAAGTTTCCCAAAATCAGCATCATTCAGATCACATTCCCTAACCATCATGCAACCAAGCTTGAGGTCAGCAACAAAAGAATAAATTAAAAACCTCATATACACTTAGAGGGCTTCCCTGGTGGCGCAGTGGTTGGGAGTCTGCCTGCCGATGCAGGGGACATGGGTTCGTGCCCCGGTCCGGGAAGATCCCACATGCCGCAGAGCGGCTTGGCCCGTGAGCCATGGCCACTGACCTTGCGCGTCCGGAGCCTGTGCTCCGCAACGGGAGAGGCCACAACAGTGAGAGGCCCGCGTACAGCAAAAAAAAAAAAAACAAAAAAAACCGTAGAACCAAATGATAATAAAAAGTATGCATTCTTATAGACCTATCCTGTTAGATCACAATTTATTTTTTTTGCCTGTCTCTCCACTACCCTTTGACTCCTCTGTTGGGGACCATGCAGCCATCTTTGTTCTCCTCCTGCTTGCCATGGTGCCTGGTTGAGTAGGTACTCAATATTTAGTTAAATATTGAGTATTTTAAAATTTACATATTTAAACTTAAATATTAAATAAATTTAAATACTCAACTAAAATAGCAGCTCTGGAACCCTGCCTCTATCTATTTTACTCCTACCTTCTTGGCCTCATCCCATGTCATGGAGATTTCACCAGAAATCTGTGCATTACTTGGCTTATTTTCACTGTGTCCCAGCAAGCAGTGGCTTAGACAGCCCTGTATCTCCTCATGCATTTAACAATGAAAAGGAGATGATAGGAGGGTAATGGAGATGGTTTTTTCATCATCCATGTTTGGAAAGGTGAGCTGGTAGCGCCATCCTTGACATGAAGGAGCTGCTTAAACACAAATTGGATTAACAAAACAGGATTAGAGCCTGCTGGAAGGTGTTATATACTTATAAACTGCTCTGTGGAAGCTCCTCTTGTTTTCATTACAAGCCCATACTCCACAGAGTCAGTCAAATGAAATATGGAATTAGTCAATTACTAAAAAAGAAATGAAATATCTAAAATGAAGTGACTAAGTTTTAATAATGCCAAGAAAGTTGAATTAGGCAATAATAGTTCAGTTTAGCAAAACCATAACTAGATCATTTGAAATGACAGTTTTAACACGGTAAGAAATAAACTCACTGAAAATGGTCTCTATTCTATCTCCTCCATCAAGAGGAGTAATATTCAAACAAAAATATGATTAAGAGGTGATTTCAAGAAAGGAAAAATAATATGAGCTATGTGAGAAGTTTCAGACTTATCTGGACATTTCAAATGAATTGAAGTCCCTAGGTTTAAATGCATTAAAATCCCAAGACACTGAAAGAATCTGCAAATGTGAATCCGGCACTCCCGTCCGTAATCTTTGAGAAACTACGGAGTATACAAAGGTGCCAAAAGATAAAGAGAAGCCAAGGCACTAACTTTCTGAGAAAGGAGGAAAAGGTGAGTTATGTATGGAATATGCCAGCAGGTAAACTTGGAGCTGATTCCTGGCAAAAATTCTAGGAGGTTCAAATCTGCCATTTAATGACCCTGGACCCTGGACAAAACTTTGCTATAAGGAGTAAATGAAATAGTTAAAGCATTTATTATAGCACCTCTTACACGGAAAACTCTCGGTAGATGGTAGCTATTACCATTTTCGTCTCTCTAGCACTTCAAAGCAAAGGTGGTAACAACTAGGTAGTACTGACTAGGGTTCTTCAAGATCAAGTCTCATCTAACTAACCTCATTTTTCTGGCAAGGTGGAGTATGTGGAGAGAGAAGGTATTGCTAGGCCATGTAAATCAGGAAGGTGTCTTCATTTTGAAATGGAATTAAATAAAATCTCTTATACTATTCTTATGAAAAGACTGGATTTTAGGAGAGCTAGGTGACTGAATAACCATATTCACAGAACTGCTTCATGAACTTGACCTCTCCATGCTTGTTTCCTTATCTGTAGGAGTACTACTTACTTGGTTGTTATACAAATTAAAGCCCTTAGAACAGTGCCTGGCATTTAGTCACCATTATATAAATGTTTGTTAAATGAACTCGAACAGAAGTTTCTAGTGGCATGCTTGCAAAGCACTTGGCTCCAACCTCTTCAACACTTCTATCAGAAACTTGTTAAATTTTTCTAGTGTGCTGGTCAAATTCTCAGATGGTATAAATGTTGGATGATGAAATCAAAATCCAAAAAGACATTGACAGGCTAGGGCTATGAAATGAAATATATGAGAAAAAATTAGGGAAAAAAGTGTTTTATAAGTACTAGCCTGGCTTGCCAGAACTCTCTGTGGACAAGAAAGGGAAATTTGGTTGACTCCAAGTTCAGCATATATAAAACAGTGTGTCTGGCAATTAACGCAGTGGTTAAGAATCCATCTTGCAATGCAGGGGACGCCGGTTCGACCCCTGGTCGGGGAACTAAGATCCCACATGCCATGGGGCAACTAAGCCCACGTGCCACAACTATTGAGCTCGCGTGCCGCAAACTACAGAGCTCGCGCACCATAACTAGAGAGGAGCCCACGCATTGCAATGAAAGATCTCGTGTGCCACAACTACGACCTGACGCAGCCAAATAAATAAATAAATAAAAATAAATAAAGAAATTAATTTAAAAAAAGAGAGAGAGAACTGCAGCGCTTTGACTGTCTGGACATAGATGCCAAGATGGCGGGCACAACTTGCCCATCATAAACTTTTCTCTCCCCTGCTCCTCCTTAGGTTCCTCCTCAGTAGTGGCTCCGGGTATAAGGATGGCTTCAGAACACAGATAAACAGGAAATATGAGGTAGGAATGAACCATACTTCGAACTCATCTGGGTAGCAGGAAACATCCTCAGGTGGGAATAGGAAGATAGCCTCAAGGTTTGTGAAGAAATACAGTTAGAAGTTTATCAGGGCACCTAATGGCTCACTGTGCTACAAGCTAAAGTAAATTCCCCTCTAATCATGATTACCACAGGACTTATCTAATCTATTTCCTATAGGAAATCAAGCTACTCCCAGGTATTTTATCAAGCTTATTCCTTGTAATAATCCCTATCCCTGACAAAAGAAGATTTTGTCATCCCACAGTACAGATAAAAAATTGAGGCAAAGAAGTAAAGTGAATTGCCCTGGGTCACACAGAACTAGAATTACAACTTAGTATCTAATCTTAGAGTGCACTACATGAGTTTTGGAAGGGAGCATACTGGAATCATATTATGTCCTTCAAGAAAAGCCCTATTTACCTTAATCTCTGCGAGAAAGAAGATTAATTGCATTTTCCTTGGTGCATGCCAAAGATATTGAGTAGACGCTTTAAATTCCACATGTTTATTCTAATCCTTTCCCAAACACTTGTAAAGCCTTGCTTTGACCATTAGAAAGATGCTGTAAATTAACTTAAAAAAATAAGGCAAATATTTGTTTGCTAGAATCTCTAAGGAAAGCAATTAATCAAGAAAGTTGTATAGGACAACCACGCTATTTCAGGTCACCTAGGAAAAGAAACTATCCAAATAGATATAAATCCAGATGGCCAGCTCCTTCTGTGCCACCAGCCCCACAATCCATTCCCAGGCCAACCTCATTGTCTAGGGACTGGATACATGAAGGCTGAGGGAAAGCATGTGTTTAATTTTAAAAGTTCCATGCAAACTTCAGTTATTGTTAAAATAATTTATGTATTTCACCCAATTACTGAACAAATCTTTGTTCATTATAAAAACCTAGAAAAAGAAGTTAGGCAAATCAAAATGAAACAAAAAGCACCCACTATGCTACCAGCCAGTAAGAACCTTTTGTACCTATTTACAAATTGGGTATTTTCTACAACTCATTTCTCTGATCAGGCCGTGAGAAAATCAGCCAAAAGCTGTAACCTTAAGGTTCTGCGTGTAGTTTCTCTTTAATTAAGGAGGGAAAATGGTGACTCATCCATTGACATCTATCTTTTCTTTTATTGGCACTTGTCCCAGAAGAGATAAGGCCACTACACAATATACCTGGCAGTAAAAAAAAGAGATAAATTCCTAATTCCATCTTACTGGTCTGAAAAATTTACACCACAATTCTAGGATTAAGTCATTTACTCAAACCAGCAAATATCACAGCCAAAATGGATTGAGTGTCTATCTCTCTCTCTCTTTTTTTAAGTGTGTATCTCTTTATACACACACATAGTCACATATACTGAAGGCCATGATTTTAAATATATCTTGGCTGGATTCTTCCTGTCTCGTGGAGAAAAGAACATACACATTCAGAACCCACACAAGGGCTGGTCAAGAACACATCGATAATCAGAAAAAGGTGAGTACAGTAGACTCTTTCCAAATAGTGAGCAGTGCTACCAGGAGAGCACCAAATTTCAATTCATTTCTTTTTTCCATCATAAGGAAAAATCATGCCATTACCTTTTTGTTCACAGCCACACCATCCTCACAGTCGAGTACTGCACAATCCACATTCAGAGAGGGAATCTTCTTAATTTTCTTTTCATCATTTCCAGGAACATAGAGCACGGCCCTTCGCGGAATGTATTTGTGATTGGGTGAGGAACTGTACCCAAGCCTGGACACATCAGCTGCCAGAGATGCTTTCCTGCAGAAGACATAATTAGAATTAGTCAAGAATAGAATTCACTTACAAATTTTTGAAAAACCTTATTTTAATACAAAATTAAAATAGAAAACATGGATAATTTTTTTAACTTCTGGCAGAACATAATCACACATAACAACTAGGAAAACAATAATAACAGAAATAATCAAGCAACAGAATGTCATTTTGGCTGAGGTTTAAAAAATATATAATACTGTTTACTGACACAATCTTCTGAGAAAAGAAGGAAGGTGTAGCTATCTCTTCTTGGAAAAACACTTCCAGCATTAGTATGCTGTCCAGATAGCATCCATGGAGAAAAAAGTAAAGAAATTTACATCTAAAAGGTCCTAAAGAACAATACTATCTACAATTACATGAAAGTAAAAAGTAGAAAATGAACAATCTATGTAAACAAAGTCTATGGCTCTCTCCCTGACAATGAATCTTTTTAAGTAGACAAATAAGTGATTCAAGTTCAATTTTAACAACAGACAAGGATGGCTGGCTACTTCTTAAGTCAGCAAAGACCATTATTAGCTCTGTAATTATGGGCAACTTGATTGCTGGAAACTTCAGATCCTTCATCTGTAAAAATAATACTCATGTTGCAGGTTGCTGAGAAAATTAAGTTAAAGGAAATAATGCACATGAAGCGCTCAGCCGGAGCCTGGGGGTTATCAGCTTGATGTGGTAGGTGGGTGTAGCGGGAATGGCAGCCACTGCTGCTGTTCTTAATGGAGAAACTCTAGCTGTCAGTAGCCCTGCCTGCTCGTAAACTCTGCTCTCTCCCCGCTTCTCCTATTGTACTAAGTTTAGCCTCCTGTGGAAATAAGAGGAGTTGGCCAGAAGCTCCCTTGGCCCACCGCAGCCCTCTCCTCTAACCTGGTCCATAGTTTGGTCCCGTGAAAACCATGTTTTAGCCCATAACACATGGCAAAGGAAGGTGAAATCAGCTTTCACAATCAACACCAGTTACATAATTTGAATCACCTGTGCAAAATAAAAGTGCAGAGCCCTTGTTCAAAATTTATTGGGAATTTCAAGATGGCAACAGAAAAACATCACACAAAGCACCAGACCCTTCTAAGCATAGGGCCATCCGTGACTGTGCAGGTCACACATCCATGAAACCAGCCCTGCCCATAACAGATGGAGCTGTACGTCATGAAAATCCCAGTTAAAGAAAGGTGAAAGCCCCAGCAAACTGGATAACACCCTACTGTTCTACTCCCCCGGGGTAAACAGCACCATCCTTTCAAAAATATGCCAGCTGTATTCTTCATGAAAGCTCTTGACATTTAGTAGTTATCCTACGTTAATGCCATCAAATATTTTACACAGTTGTTAACATTTTGCCATGATTAGTGTGTCTTGTGACAATGTATCTCAAGAAAAAATCAGCGTCTTTTTGGTGGCCTATCAATTTTGTTAAGGGCCCCCTCATTCTTTCTTGAAGCTAACCTTAATTAAATCTAAAACGTGAGTCGAAGTCTTATTTTTCCATAACATAAGCATTGTGCTATGTGACATATGGTGACATATAGATGGGTTTTAAAAGTGTACATATATTACAAGACATTTATCTAATATTGATATTAAATATAGTATGGACAGATAATTGAAGAATTCCCAAAGTATCTGTCATCGTTTTATACTGATTAAAAATATCTGATTTATCTTAAAAAAGAGAAAATATAATGATGTAATAGCAACAACCACATTTTACTTATTCGTACTGGAAACCAGAATTTGCAACATATGCATTTCCTTTAAAATCGTAAAAATGCAATTAAAAGAGATGAAATTTTTATTTACCAAGAAATGCTTAAGGCAAAATCACTCCTCATGAGGATTTGCTGTAACTGCACATGTAAAAGCCAAAGACACCTTCATTTCATGAAAACTGAGATTTCCTCCATGCGAAATAGCTTCTGACTGCCAATTTGGATCCAGCCACTGTGATCTCCAAGCCACACCACCTGAATCTCAAAGCCTGAGACACTCAGACATGGCTGACAGGTCATACCACTGTCACATGCTAAGCACTAGAGCAAATCATTCCTAGGATGTTTATATATGATGTGTAATTTTCTAAAACAGATGATCATTTAAAAAATCTTCTGCCACTCGTAAGGATGTTTCTGGCTTCCCAGATAAAGTCTCCTATAATCATTGAAACATTATTTTCCTCTTATAATCCCCTGCTCAAAAATTGTCAACAGCTCCCCATTATCTACAGGATAGGTAGATATCTACCTACATTGAATGTAGGTAATGTAGTCTCAGCTGAGAGCCCTTTTCTCAATTTATATCCCACTATTCCCACGTTGCAACTATCTACCCTCGGAAAATTAGATTATGACTGTCCACATATGCTGTATTGTTTCCATTGTACCTTTGCTTCTGCTCGAAAAGTATTTCCCCTAGGTTTATTTGAAACTTACAGATCTTTCTAGCTTCAAGGTTTATTTGAAACTTACAGATCTTTCTAGCTTAGTTCAATGCCCACCTAACTGCGGAGTCTTTTTTGACCATTCATCTTTAGACTTTCTCATCTTTAAAAACAGCATTTATCACTGGTAACCAAACCAGAACCAGCAAAGGACTGGCTCTGCCATCATGGCTAAAGTTAATCGAGGGGCACATGCCTTCTGGAAAGCCAATGGATGCTACAAATCAAGACGCTTAAAAAAGTTTCCTGCTTTTTGACCCAGTAATTTCAAGTAATTTGACCCCATTCCTTTTGGGAATTGCTATAGATTAAATGTGTCCTCCCCAAAATTCGTATGTTGAAACATAATCCCCAGTATGATGGTATTTGGAGGTGGGGCATCTGGGAGGTGACTAAGTCACGAGGGCAGAACCTAGGAGAATAATGCCCTTATAAAAGAGACACCAGAGGGCTTCCCTGGTGGAGCAGTGGTTGGGAGTCCTCCTGACAATGCAGGGGACGCGGGTTCGTGTCCCAGTCCGGGAAGATCCCACATGCTGCGGAGTGGCTGGGCCCGTGAGCCATGGCTGCTGAGCCTGCGCTCCGCAACGGGAGAGGCCGCAACAGTGAGAGGCCCGCGTACCGCAAAAAAAATTAAAAAAAGAGATACTAGAGAGCTCCCTAGCCCCTTCTGTCATGGGAGGACTGTGAAAAGGCTGACATTTATGAACCAGGAAGTACATTATTATCAGACACTGAATCTTCCAGAGCATTGATCTTGGACTCCCCAGCCTCCAGAACTGTGAGAAATAAATTTCTGTTGTTTATAAGCCACCCAGTCTATGCTATTCTGTTACAGCAGCAGCCCAAATGGATTAAGACAGGAATCTATCTTAAGAAAATGAACAGGAATAAAACTACATATATATAATATTAAGAACTGAAAACAACCTTTAGGTCCAACAGTAGGATAAATTACAGTACCTACATTCAATGGAATATTATGCCATCATTAAAAATTGTGTTTATAAAAATATTTAATGTGAAGTGAAGATTGTTATTTTTAAACAGAGGATATAACATTACATATGCAATAACATCTCAACTTTATAAAAAATACAAAGAAAAATATCTGGAAGGAAATACATCAAAATGTGATTAGGGATGCCTCTGAATTTTAGAATTTGGGATTAAGACTTTTCTGCTTCCAGGGACTTCCCTGGTGCAGCAGTGGTTAAGAATCTGCCTGCCAACGCAGGGGACACAGGCTCGAGCCCTGGTCTGGGAAGATCCCACATGCTGCGGAGCAACTAAGCCCATGCGCCACAACTACTGAGACTGCGCTCTAGAGCCCACAAGCCACAACTACTAAAGTCCACGTGCCTAGAGCCTGTGCTCTGCAACAAGAGAAGCTACCGCATTGAGAAGCCCGTGCATAGCAACAAAGACCCAACGCAGCCAAAAATAAATAAACAAATAAAAGATTTTTCTGCTTCTGCACAGTTTTTTCCTATTTTGCACATTTACCAGAAGAAGCATCACTCTTTTTTAAAAAATCCTTTTATAATAGGCTTAAAACAAACCAATAAAATCACTTGACAGGTCTCAAGTGGCAGCATAATATGGTGGAGAGAATAAGAACCACCTATATGAAATTGCTGATATCTAACCATTTTGGCCTACAAAAATGCTAATTTTATGTGGTTCATGCCAATATTGTGACTGGCAGTCAGAAGATGGGGTGAGAAGCAAGCAAGAAATGTCAACTTCCTCTTAGGTGAGAAGCAACATAATAGCTGTCTCATACAGGGGAGAGCTCACCACAGGCAGTAAAGCAGTATGTACGTCCATAGCTACTATGATCATCTGACACCTGTCACCCACATGTGATGCTGGTCCGTGTAGACCAGCATCAGGAATCTTGTTGGACCCAAGTGCCCTCAACTAGATCACAAGCAACTGAGGGAGGGGAAGTCTTACGTCTCCCCCACGTTGCTTACCACAGGGTCTTGCAGACAAGAGCACAGAATTCCTGTTACCTCGTTACCCAACCAACGCCAGCTGTCCAGAAGTGGGTATGTAAGACTGATCTGCAACCACACTATCCTTATACTTCTTGGGCAAGAGTCAAGTTTTAGTGGTGATTACAGGTAGGAGGTCATTTTTATTCCCTCTCTCCTTTGCCATCCTGGAAGCTTTAACCCAACCCATGGCCTGTTGCTTCTCCTTTGTTTATCTCCTCCTTCCTGTAAATACAGATGACGTCCTAGTTTGGGGCCTCGTTCACCTTTACCGAGATGACTGTGGAAACCTCTTATTTATCCTCATTGCCTCCACTTTGTTCTCTTGTCCATACATTCAGTGAGTACTGAGGAAGCATGCACTGGGTGACCTGCGCAGGGTCTCCACTAGCACACCTGGCAGGTCCCTTTGTGCAAATTAGAAAAAGGTGTCCCCTCGAGCCTGCCAGCAGGTGGAAGGGCAAAGAGGTGCCGCCTGCTCCTGAGGCGGCAACTTTGATGCGTAGAGGAGAGCTGAAGCTCAGCCCCACGCGTGGCTTCTGTAGGCACCCTGATCAGGGCACAACCAACCGCACGAGATTGCCCTGACCGGCACTGTGCTGAGCACTGCAGGGAGGCGGCCCAAAAGATACAGGTCAAGTCCAGAAGGTCCAGGGAGGAACACCCAGAGGACGGCCTGCAAGCAGCTCAGGAAGGCTAAAGGTCTGTACAGAATGAAGCTTCAGGGAGAAAGATCAAAGGCAGCAAGACTGTTTGGAATAATAAGGAGGAGAAAGGTGTAGAGGGGGTTTGGGCTTCAGGTCCTGTTGCAGACTCTGAGGTCCCAGAGGGGGCTGTCACTGGGCAGATGGCAGGAGCCCGTCGTGGCTTCCCCAAACCTCCCTCCTCCCGTACTGCTGGCGTGTCCTCTCCTTCCCCCATCTCCGGCTGTTTCAAAATCTGTTCCCTACTTGAGTTGTGTTCAGCACTGACTACTGCGTATGAATACAATTGCAGTAGGTGCAAGATCTAACTTATTTTATTTTATCTTACATATTTGGAGTTAGGGCCTCTTGATAGTCAACATGTAAATATATTCAAACAATATGCAAAACAGGGGCATAAGATGAGTTGAAAAAAATCTGGTAGCCTTATGGTGAGTTCTCTCTACAGAGGGAATTTTTCTAGATAAGACATCCCTTGGCAGGTCTAGGGGTTCTTCTGGCTGGAGGGGGGTCCCTACTGGCCTTGTTTGGGTCTTCTCCCTTTCCTCCTCCACCTGATACCATTTATTAACCATTTATACCACAAGAGGCAGAGCTAGTCCCTAATACTGCTGGGGTTCTCCACCTGGGATTCAATATCACCACCACCTGGGGAGCTTTAAAAACTTGTCAATTCTGGACCCCACCCAGTGCAATCAAATTAAATTCACTGGTAATAGGGCCCAGGCTCAGTATATAATTTTTTTTCTTTTTTTTAGCTCTCTAGGTTCTTGCCACTTAAGTGAGGTGTTGCTATAGACCAGCTATGCTGGTCTCTTATCTGTTCTCATGTGAGACCCTCCCATGTCTCATGGGAGCAACTACCATCACCATGTGGGAAGTTGTTAGAAATGCAGAGTCTAAGGCTCCCACTGAATCAGAAGCTGCATATTAACAAATCTCCAGGGGACGCTTATCTCATGAGTTTGAGAATGCTGTTCTAGGCTGACTCAAACTCCGGGGCATAGTGGAATCACCTGGGGAGCTTTCAAATATGCTGACGCTAAAGCTCAGTCACAGAAATCCTGAAGTCATTGGCCTGGAGCAAGGCTGAAGCTCTGGAACTTAAAAGCCCCCTAGGTGATTCAGATGTATAGCCAAGTTGAAGGACCACTGTACTAGATGATCCCAATGTGTAGCCATTGCCCTAACGCAGGAAATTTTGCTCCAACGAAAACTTCTCTTAAGTGAGTCATATGTTACTATTATATACAAGTAGATGCTACGAAAGTAATAATAAAGTCGTAACTAAAAATGCAGCAAACTTGGGGGAAAAATCCATGTTTGAGGAAAAGTCTTTCTGATAAAAAAATGACAAACTGCTAACAATATTTGAAATAGCAGCAATAATTAAGCTAATGTCCATTTGAGGATCTGCCATTTGATATGTGACTTCTCATCCAAGCTAGTGGTTTCTTTACTTAGCTGATAGCTAGTACAGAGGTCTCTACTTTGGCTGCACATTACAATCACCTGGAGAACTTAGAAAAAGAAAAAAACCTCAGGCCACACTCCAGCCCAATTAAATCAGAGCCTTGTGGTGAGTCGCAGGCAACAGTGTTTCTTTAAAGCTTCAAGGGAGACTCCAAGGTGCAGCCAAGGATGAGAACCTCGGCACCATGGTTTCAAAGTACCACCAAAGTCTCTTACTCGTCCTAGAAAGGATCTGGGATTGCTGGACTTTAAAAGTTGCCAGCACGTAATCCTACCATATTTAGGCAGGGGAGCTGGGTACCAATTATGCAACTTCCCACTAATGAAGTGACTGGGAACGATAACTTTGAGAGGAATGGCAGTTTTCCTTGCTTGGAAACCATGATGCTGTACATGCCCACCCACTGAATCAGTAGCCATCATGTTAGGGTTTGGAAGTGGGGGGCCGGGGAGAGGGTGATCACCAAGAGTCCTTGCTGAGCCTGTAGTTCAAACTAGATTCTTAGATCAAGTCCATAGTGAATAGAAGGAAGTCTGCTAATTTCCAACAGCTTGAGGGTCCAAACCTCAAGCTCCCAGGAGGCAGAGTGAGCAAGGACAGGGCATGTGAAATAAAGGAAGTCCCTGCCAGTAGCAGGGACTAAGCTCGTCAGATGCTGAGAGAAGCTTGTGGGGGGAAAGCATGAGTGATGAAACTGGGGAATATTCTGCCTGGCTCCCACTCTTTAGGAACTTTCTATTTGTCTTCTGCAGTGAGGGATATATTGGGTTAGCCAAAAAGTTAGTTCAGGTTTTTCGTAAGATGTTACGGAGAAACCCAAACAAACTTTTTGGCCAACCCAATAGCTCCAGGGCTAGAAAATGCTCTACCCTTCCCCAACTTAGTTTCTCATGACCAGTGAGCCCTGAAGTAACAAAATAGTTGCATCAGAGGAGTTTTGCTGAAGCCAGTACTGGTGCCTCAGATTCGGGTATTACACTGCTGAATCTTACCCATTTATGTATTTTCCAAAAAGTCACATTTCCCCTTAGGTGGAGCCAGTGTAACTTAAATTTACAGCTTTCACAAAAACCACATGATCATCTCAGTAGATGTAGAAAAAAGCATTTGACAAAATCTTTTATGATTAAAACAGTCAACAAACTAGATTTGAAGGGGAACCACCAAATCCTGAGACAGGACTAAATTGAAGGCAGTAAAAACAGAATCCCAATTTAACAAATATCAATCCATCTAGCCTCTCGTTGGCTGAGAACTCTCCAGTGCTCCAGTAAAGTGTCCAACCTCATGCTGTTTTGCTTTTGAAGTTCTAATGAATTCATATTCCAGGAAAAGCCCTGTATATCAGACACTTTTACAAATGCTGACCCAACTCATGGTTGGCTTACTTAACAAATCTACTTTTGTTTAGGTGAAATGTGTTTATATAGTAATTGGAGTTTTAAAAATAGCAATTGGGTTTTTTGTTGTTGTTGTTTGTTTTTTTGCGGTATGCGGGCCTCTCACTGCTGTGGTCTCTCCCGTTGCGGAGCACAGGCTCCGGACGCGCAGGCTCAGCGGCCCTGGCTCACAGGCCCAGCCGCTCCGCGGCATGTGGGATCTTCCCGGACTGGGGCACGAACCCGTGTCCCCTGCATCGGCAGGTGGACTCTCAACCACTACGCCACCAGGGAAGCCCAGCAATTGGGTTTTAACGTTAACTCATATTTAGTTCTTGTTAGAAAATCTGACAGGCTTTTCAAAGTACATTGGTGAGGGACTTCCATGGTGGCACAGTGGTTAAGAATCCACCTGCCAATGCAGGGGACACGGGTTCGATCCCTGGTCCGGGAAGACTCCACATGCCGTGGAGCAACTAAGCCCGTGTGCGACAACTACTGAGCCTGAGCTCTAGAGCCCGCGAGCCACAACTACTGAGCCCACGTGCCACAACTATTGAAGCCCACACGCCTAGAGCCCGTGCTCCACAACAAGAGAAGCCACCACAGTGAGAAGCCCGCGCACCGTGACGAAGAGTAGCCCCCGCTCGCTGCAACTAGAGAAAGCCCGTGCATAGCAACAAAGATCCAATGCAGCCAAAAATAAATAAAATTTAAAAAATATATACATTGGTAAGTTGGGGAAGGGAGGATTTTATGTCAGCACACACAGGTCAGGAACCAGGGCGTGTTGGCTAGATGCTGCTTTCAACCCCAGATCTGATTCTAGTTTTCACTAGGTAACAAGTGATCACTAGGGGGTCAGATCCTTGGGAAAAGCACAAAGATAAACGAAGTCCCTGCAATTCTCAGGCGGTGACCACTCAGCCCTTGTCAGGTGGCTGAGGCACTGAGGGGCCAGAGTCCGTGCAGAGATGGGTAGAACGTGACCACATAGAGTGGGGAGCACAGGGGGCTTGGGCTATGGATCGGCCACTGAAGACCAAGTGCTTCCCGTGTCCTGGGAACCACCATGTGGGGTCACACAGCCGCCTCCCTAGGAAGCAAGGGCTACAGGAACTTGGCATTAGGAGAACTTCTGTCATATTCAGTGAGAGGGGACTTAGCCCTGTTCTCAGGGGGCTGAAGTGGATTCTCCTCCGGGTCTCCCTCTCCTCCCATCTTTTTTTTTTTTGTTTGGTACACGGGCCTCTCACTGTTGTGGCCTCTCCCGTTGCGGAGCACAGGCTCCAGACGCGCAGGCTCAGCGGCCATGGCTCACGGGCCCAGCTGCTCCGCGGCATGTGGGATCTTCCCAGAGCGGGGCACGAACCCGTGTCCCCTGCATCGGCAGGCGGACTCCCAACAACTGCGCCACCAGGGAAGCCCCTCTCCTCCCATCTTAAGTAAGCGGTACCCTTTCCCAGGGCCTCACAGCACCAGGCACTGAGGACCTGCACCACCTCTGGTGAGGCAGCCAACAGGCACCAGCAGGGGCTGGAGTTAGACCTGCTCTCCTAAGCCTGAGGTCAGGTTCGCAGGGGCGAGGGCTGGGCACCTGCATGGCCAATGCAGCACGCTCCAGCTCCCTCCCAGGCCCCTGTGGATCCCCCCGTGGGAGGATGCCTGGGTTTGCTTATCAGGATCCTGCTGCCTGGCCTGGCTCTTGTGGTGGTCAGTATCACATTGGCTGCTACAGCACCTGGGAGCACTCCCACTGCTTAAAAACTTCTGCTCCTCAGCCATAAACCCCAAGTAGCCAACATACAAGTCTGAGTTTGCCACACACACCCCCGGTGATTAAATGCTGTCCATGCCCTGTGGGGGCAGATGCTCAGCTGGGCTGGTTCCCCTGCCCTCAAGCTACCTGTCCAGATTCTACTCCTCTCCTCTGGCCCAGGCAGCTGAGGCTCCAGAGGGCCCCAGTGCAGGGTTCCACCCAAGTTACAGCCAATGCAGATAGAAAAGCAGCTTGCCAGAGCCCAGGCAAACATCCAAATCCAGGGCTTGGGAAGGCAGGTGGGACTGAGGGTGGAGGCCTCAGCTGATCTCTCCTCACAAGCAGCAGAGCTCTCTGAAGCCAAGGCCAGGTGGTATATGCTGTACAAAGTCCAGGGACCCTAACTGAGGACTCCACATCTTAGCCTTGACGCTGATACTTGGCTCTGAGATGCTCTTGCCTCACCCATGGATGACCCTCAGCCAGCACCATATGCTGGAGGGCTCAAATGAAAACAGGGAAGGCCAAGGAACTTCCAAGTTGTTCCACTTGTCACATTCATGCTATCACTCCATGAACAAAAATGTACTGGGCCTAATACTTTTTTTTGAATTATCTAAATGGCAGTCCAGACTTAACCAAGTGCAGAAAAGAACTTGATTCAGGGGCTTCCCTGGTGGCGCAGTGGTTGAGAGTCCGCCTGCCGATGCAGGGGACGCGGGTTCATGCCCCGGTCCGGGAAGATCCCACATGCCGCGGAGCGGCTGGGCCTGTGAGCCAGGGCCACTGGGCCTGTGAGCCAGGGCCACTGAGCCTGCGCATCCGGAGCCTGTGCTCCGCAACAGGAGAGACCACAACAGTGAGAGGCCCACGTACCGCAAAAAAAAAAAAAAAAAAAAAAAAGAATTTGATTCAGGACTTTTCATAATGTCACTCTTAAATTCAAAACTGATTTGAAAAGCAATTGTTAACTACAATAATGATTTAGGCAGCACAATTAATTCTAAATCATTTTAGTACATAATACCATGATGATTAATTTTACGTGCCAACTTGACCAGGCCACAAGGTGCCCAGATATTTGGGAAAACATTATTCTAGGTGTGTCTGTGAAGATATATCTGGATGAGATTAACATATGAATCAGCAGACTGAGTAAAGGAGACTGCCTTCCCTAATGTGGGTGGGCCTCATCCAATCAGTGGAAGATACCAAGTAGGCCAATACTCCCCTGAGTAAAAAAGGAACTCCTCCTGCCTGATAGCCTTCCAGATTTTCCTGCCTTGAGACTTGAACTGAAACATTGGTTTTTCCTGGTTCTCAAGCTTGCCAGCCTTTGGACTGGAACTTACACCAATGGCTCTCCTGGGTCCCCAGCTTCCTGAGTGCAGCTCTTGGGACTTGTCGGCCTCCATAATCATGTGGGTCTTATTGTCCTTATACTACATCTCTTATATATATCTCACACACACGCACACACACACACACGCAGACATACCTTATTGGTTCTGTTTCTCTGGAGAACCTTGATGAAGACAATGCCTATACATCACTTACTAGATAGTTAACACATATCAGTGCCTAGATGCGTGCTCTCCACACACCTCCGCACTGCATCTCCCCATCCTGACCCAACACGGGTGTATGTGTAGCTCTCAGCACCACGCTGCCCAGCACATACAGGGACTGGACCCGAGAGAGGAATGAAGGAAAGGATGGACTCAGGGCTGGATGGGCGGTGGGCTGGCAAGCGTTTAAGGAGAGAGGGCCACATGTGTCCATTAGCCTGTGTTCTCAGAGGGCTAAAAGGGAGAGTGGGCGTGATCATGGTTACGCTCTTCACAGACTTCCCCAGACTGTCTTCACAAAGGGTTGTACTAACTTATTTTGCCACCAGCGGGGCATGAAGGTGCCTAGCTGGCCATGTGCTTATGCACAGCCCTTTGCACTCTTTACACCAGGGTTTTGGACATTCCAGGAAAAGAGGCATGATATAGTGAGTGAAGGTGGCCATGGAAAGGGGCTAGAGATCCGAAACGCTGGGTGAAGGTTTATAACGGCCTTATTTGAGCAATGATGAAACAATCTATGGATCGTGTTAAACCTTCAAGATCAGTATTTCCCACCTTGAGCTGATCTGTATTCTATCATTTTACACCTCTGCTGATCAAATATTTTTTTTTACTGTGGTAAAATACACGTAACATAAAATTTACCATTTTAACCATTGTTAAGCATACGATTCAGTGGCATTAAATACATCCCCACTGTTGTGTAACCATCACCACCATCCATCTGCAGAACTTTTCATCAACCTGCCCATTCCCTCTCCGCCCAGCCCCTGGAAACCACTATTCTATTGTATTTTCTGTCCCTATGAATTTGAATGCCCTGGGTGCCTCATGTAAGTGAGATCTTACGGTATTTGTCCTTTTGTGACTGGCTTATTTCACGTAGCATAATGTCCACAAGGTTCATCCATCTTGTAGCATATGTGAGATTCTCCTTCCTTTTTAAAGGTTGAATAATACTCCATTACATGTACGTACCACATTTTGTTTACCCATTCATCCACTGATGGATACGGATTATTTCCACCTTTTGACTATTGTGAATGATGCTGCTATGAAAAAATATCTCTTCAAAACCCTGCTTTCAATTCTTTTGGGTACATCCCAGAAGTGGAACTGCTGGATCATATGGTTTTTTGAGGGAAAACGATACTTCTTTCTATAATGTCTGTATCACTTTACATTTCCACTCAAACATTATTTTAAAATATTTTCTGCTGCATTCAAGTCCAGTTACCACTAAAGGGGTGTTTTTGAACCAAAAAAAAAAAAAAATCATCTTTTATGCACCCTTGCCCTTTAGAAACTGCCTCCACAAATTCTAATAAATTTTGCTAAATTCCCAATTGTTTATAAACATAAATAATAAGAAAACAAATCATTCTGAAATAATACATCAATAAATTGCTATTTAGGACGCCACACAGAAATGATATGGCCCTTTTGTTTGTTTGTTTTTCCTGGGGCTACCTCTACTGTGCCCATGGCAGCTCCAAGAGGAGGTTAGCACTGTGGAGCAAGGAAGTAGGGAAAGATGGGGGACAGGAGTTAGGGCGGGCCCTGTGTGCGGATGTAGGGCTCCTGTGTCCCTCTGGGATCTGAGTCTAGACGGCTCAGGCAGAGTCTGGCTAGTGCGTCAGTGGAAGCGGCACTTTCTGGCTGGCTTGAGGTTGACGTGTGTGGCCTTCATTTCCCCAGCCTCAGGGTCTCGCACATCTTTGAATCGCTCCACTTTGGTGCTCAATACCTGGTTGTTGATGTACTGGATCAGCTTCTTGGGAGCCTCCTTAGGAGCCATAGGCCGGTGAATCTTCTGATCCTCTGCGCTATCCACCATCATGTACTTCTGCAGGATGAAGGACTTCAGCTCATCCTTTTGGGGGCCTCTGAGGCGCCTGGGCAGGTCCTGGTTGGGGCCATCCCAGGCTGGAGGCCTCTCCTCCTTCCCCTCTACCAGCATCTGCACAGCTTCTTCCGAGTCCCCTCGAGCTCTGGCCAACACCCACTGGGCCTGCTCCACCGAACAGGTAAGGAACACCGCCAGAAGTACGTCCACCCCTGGCAGCAGCTCCTCCTCAGCGCCGGATGCCTCATCTTGGGTGTCCCTAGCAGCAGTCGGAGAAGACATCGTCTCTTCTTTGAACTGCTGCAGAGGCTCTGGGGAGATAGATACCTGACCTTGGACCTCAGAGTTCTGTGGTTGCAGGTTCTCTTTGTTCCTGGCACCACTCAACTGCCCTGAGAGCTTCTGCATCATTTCCCCTATTGTACCCCTTGGGATGTGGGCGAAGCCAGGCACATAGGCCTCCATCATCTCAGTGAAGGTCTCCATGTCGAAATTCTCCTCCGATGGGCCTGAGGGGCCCAGGTCCTCAAGGACCCCGAGCACATAGAAGATGATCTCATCCAAGCCGCTGAGGTCAGCCTCTGGGAGGTGCGTCTGAACAAAGGTAAGGACGGCTGCACTGACAACCCTCTCCGGCTCCGTGCTCTCTCCCCTTCTGCTCCGTCGGGCGCCGCCGGCAAGTCGTCCCACACGGTGCAGCTCTCATCCCACAGCCCCACCAATGAGCGATATGGCCCCTTAAAAGTTCTTTTAAAGCAATTTTGACTCTAAGAGCTGATAAAGGTTGAAAATAAAAATTTCTCACAGAAGACTATGCACAAATCTTGATTCTTAAAGGACTCCTCTAGTTGGGGCTGTATCTTCAATCCTCTGAGGGAGTTGGAGGAGTGTAACTGCACTCTGTCACTGCCTACTCTCTATGCTGGGAACAGAAATATTGGGAAAAATTGAGTTCTCTGTTGTAAGGCCCATGGTCTGACCTTGTATGACAATTCTGATGCTCACAGAAGAATCTGTGGGACTAGAATAAAGAACCCATTCATCGATCCTTTCCTATACACCCCCCAAGTGACAGTAAAATTCACCTACAAATTCCAGCCACGCTTACGACTATTGATAACTAGGTATTTACACCAGCATCTGTAATAATTGAGGCCTACGTATGTTCTCAGTTTGCTAAGTTCCCAACTGCCCAGAGAGATTCCTTCCCTATTTTGAAGAACTGTGTTTCAGTTACTATGGCAACAGGGCAAGGAGAAGTGGGGAGCTTTCCATGGGCACAAGAGCAAAAGAACAGCTATTTGTCCTCTCACTGGCAGAACAGGGCCATTCGTGAGATTAGCATGTGGTGCAAACACAAACAAGCATGCAGCCCGCTTCAGAAAAGCCAAGACATTTTCAGGGCAAACTTTCTCACAAAGAAATTATATCACACCTTAATCAAGTGCTCCATTTTGTAATGAAAGGAAGAGATACTCTTTTGTGTCCAAAGCAGACACACACAGGATAGCAGTTTGTGGTCCGCTGTGGATTCACTTCAAAGGAAGGAGTCAGGAGGGCACAGGATGGGGAAGACCCATGGGCTGTGGGCCGGCCTTTCGGCCATCGTGGTGCCATCGAGAAGGAGGGATGCTGGTGAGGGACTTCCCTCCTGGCCTACACTTGCCATGGAAACCCCAGGAAAAGAGGTGAGTGTCAAATAAGGGACAGATTTATCAGAAATAAAGAAAAAAGCAGAACCCTTATTTTTGCTCACTTTGGTAAAATTTGTGTAATGCTGTTTCAGTGCAGATCTCTTCCTCCTCAGGCCATCAGAATACCAAAGGGCAAAAACAAGTGACCCAGTAATGGAACTCTTTTTTTCATACAGAATGAGAAATCAAACAAACATCCATATCAAAAATTACTCATTATCCGAAGTGAAATAAGCCAGACACACAAGGACTAATACTGTACGATTCCACTTCTGTGAGGTACGTAGAGTAGTCAATTCGTAGAGACAGGAAGTATTATAGAATGGTGAGGGGGAAGGGGGAGGGGAATTACCGTTTAGTGGGTACAGAGTTTCAGTTCGGGAAGATGAAAAAGTTCTGGAAATGGATGGTGGTGATGATTGCACAACAGTGAGAATGTACTTAATGCCATTGAACAATAAGCTTTAAATAGTTAAAATAGTAGATTGTATGTTACGTATATTTTACCACAGTGAAAAAAAATTTAAAGTTAACAAATCTCTTTCCCTTGTTATATCCATGCTATTGTTTCATAAACACAAATGTACTGATGAAATTCAGTACGGATCATGCATTCAATAAATACCGAGCCCACCACGAGCTGGCCCTTAGGCCAAGGGCTGAGCAAACATGGACAAGAAGCCATGTGTCCAGCAGACCCTCGCTGGTCACTGAATCCACTTCTTTGGCCACAGAACTGTAGTTCTCCAGATAGGTGCATGGGTGGGGTAAGCCCCAAGAACAGGGAAAACCCTGTACAACTGGGTGACCATTAATGGGTCCCGAAGAAGAGAGCAAGTTTTCCATGAAAACAGAGATCCACGTTTATATCTCGAATGGATTAGTCCTCATAAATTAATGTGGCCACAGCACCACTCTGCCCCGTGGCACTTGGGTGCTCGGTAGCACTTCTAAGGGCAACGCTGCCATTTTTCAGAAAGGCAAATGAAGAGGAGTTTGATACAAGCCAGCCCAGCAGACGATAAGGAGGAAGACAAGGGCAGGGGTGAGGGTGTTTGAGAGGAGGTGAGGGAGAGGAAGAGAATGAGGAAAGAAAGGGAGGGAGGAGAAAGGATGGGTCCTGAAGGAAAGTAGGCGGATAAGAAAGTGGGCGGGAGGGAAGGAAGGCGGAGGTGAGGGCCAAGAGGGAGAGTGGGGGATGGGATGAGAGGAGAGGAGCTTTGTTTTGCTGCAAAGCTCCTTGATTCCGGTTGAAGAGGGGATGACAATAGAGCATGTGCCTGCTAGTGGGCATTCACCATAATCCCACTTCCTTGCTCTACTTTTGGTGAGAAGAGGAGGAGCAGAGGTTTTATCTGAATGGAAAACTGGAGGGATTTTATTCCCCCCGCCCCACCCCCGGAGTGACACTGAGGTCAAGAGGGAAACCTGCACTCCTTCACTGAACACATTTAAGAACACAATGTGATTAGCATCTCTTCTGTTTCTGGGCTGCTTCAACCTGGGGCTCCTGGAAACACAAAGAAGTCTAAGGATGTTGTTTATCAATAGTTAACTGAGTTAATGTCACTGAGAACTGCAGGAATGATGCTCAGGACCCTCTACCCATAGTGATTTTTTTTTAATTAATTAATTAATTTTTGGCTGCGTTGGTTCTTCGTTGCTGGGCATGGGCTTTCTCTAGTTGCGGCGAGCGGGGGCTACTCTTTGTTGCAGTGCGCGGGCTTCTCATTGCGGTGGCTTCTCTTGTTGCAGAGCACAGGCTCTCTAGGCGTGCTGGCTTCCGTAGTTGTGGCACACGAGCTCAGCAGTTGTGACTCGCGGGCTCTACAGTGCATGCTCACGAGTTGTGGCGCACGGGCTTAGTTGCTCCACAGCATGTGGGATTTTCCCGCACCAGGGCTCAAACCTATGTCCCCTGCGTTGCCAGGCGGATTCTTTATTTTATATTTCTTTATTTTATTTTTGGCTGTGTTGGGTCTTTGCCGCTGGGTGCAGGCTTTCTTTAGTTGTGCAAGCAGGGGCCACCCCTTGTTGCGATATGCTGGCTTCTCATTGTGGTGGTCTCTCTTGTTGCAGAGCACGGGCTCTAGGCGCGTGGGCTCAGTAGTTCTGGCTCACGGGCTCTAGAGTGCAGGCTCAGTAGTTGCGCACGGACTTAGCTGCTCTGCGGCATGTGGGATCTTCCCAGACCAGGGATCAAACCTGTGTCCCCGGCACTGGCAAGCAGTGTCTTAATCACTGTGCCACCAGGGAAGTCCCCATAGCAATTTGATAGATGCATTTCCCAGTGTTGGGAATGATGAGAGGACGCACCTGTCAAGTGCAGAACGTGGGAGCTTTTGGTAAATTGTAATTAAAACCTAAAGGACATGCCAGTCGACTTAGCCTCTGTAGAGACGATTTGGGGTTTTGGATGGTGAAATTCTGAGTGCAAGGAACCAACAGCTTACTTGTTCCACTCCTGGCCATAACTGAGCACCCAGAGCAGAGCCTTATGTTTGGATTGTTCACTGCTGGCATTCCTGCCTAAGAAGATCTGATTCTAAAATGAGTTGCATAAAAGACAATATTTAGTAGTTAATGTATTAAAACAGCCAATGGAGAATATAGGAAATATTATCACCATAGGCCCACCAGAAAATTTCACACAAAAAAAGACCATTCACAAAAGTTCTCCATTTGGAGATTCCATTAGTACTCGGTTATCTTAGCTCAAAAAATAATAAATTTAAAGCTGAGATGGCCAATTCCTGGCTTGGGCAGAACTTTAGAGGTAATTGAGCAAATGTGAACTACAAAGATCAATTTCTCAACTTTTTTTTAAAGGTCACGAAAGAAGACTGTCAACCTGACAGATGTAACCATGGATTCTTTTACAGAATCCTTCAAAAGCTCAAAGGCTGCTAAATGTGTCAAATTATGCATCTCCCCCATGACCGGGTTCTTTGATATGAAAGTAATCATGGGAGAATGTTTTTTTCCTCCAGAAAAATGGATCTGCAATTTTGAGAAAACAGTTCTCTCCACATCTTATTTATTTTATTTTTTTGGTAGCTGTCATGAAAATCATCTAGGTTAACAGAATCTTTTTCTCCCTAGATTCTCTCAAAGATTCCTTTCAAGTGTCAATCGCAATGAAATGAGGCCAAAATGTTACACAGCTTAGAATTTTGATATTTTGTTAGCTATAGTCCTTTGATTACCCTGATATGTAGATTTGGGGAAATTTTAATACTGATCTCTCTCTAGTGCTGAATAAGTTTTAGAAAAAACACAGTCTAATTGCCAGACCCATACCACACACACGAAAGCTGTGAATACAAGCTGTGATCACGAATCACGTGTATGTGGCTTTGACTGTGTGGGACCAACAATAAGATTAAGATTGTTTTTTTCCTTCTTAATTATTCAGAGCTAAGTGTGATGAAAATTAAAACTAAACATATGGATGTGATCATGAAGGCTTTCTCTAACACAGTTTTTTTTTAAAGTATGTTTAATGTGCTACAGGCACTAACTCCTTTAAATATTTAAGGCAAGACTTCCTAGAACTTCTAATTTTAGGGGAGCTTAAGATTTTTTTCTTATTCAATGCCACACTTAGCAATGCACCAGCCAAAGTGCAAAACAGCCTCTTTTTCCTTTATATTTAGTTCTAAAAGAACCACTCTTACTGAATATGTATTGTTACTTAGTTTTCTGTGGAATGAACTGGTCAGACTCAGAGAGTAACACTTTTATTGTAAATACACAGGGAATAAAATGAAAAATTAAGAGAGGAATCCTTTCCACAAGCTGTATGTCCATGACAATCTACGTTATGGTTTATTTTTGACTTGATTCAGGGTTTTCTATGATAATGGAAAGAGAGATGGAATAGGTTATCCAGAGAACACGATAACCAGACAATTTTTTGCATGTGTCTTTGTAATGTATTAACTAATTTTAAAAGCTAATTTAATCTTATTTCTATCTGGAGTAACACCAATATTTGTCTTCCTTTGGTATGTGCAACTGATATGCTAAGAAATAGGTGGCTCAGAAGTCTGTTGGGTGAAAAGGACAGACCACTTGAGACTGAAAAGTTGCTGTAGGTTATCATGGTACCATATGGACAATCTCCAAATGGTCCTTCCTCTGACGCTGGTTTCAGAAATGCAAACAGGGGACAGAGGAACTCTGAGCTACAAGTTAGGAGGCCTGAAACATCTATCCGTAGATAGTCTGACGTTGGATTTCAGCTTCTGCCTGCCTGGCACATTTCCCTGGCACCCTGGTTCCATGCTTCCGTCTCACAGGTCCTTTCTTTCCATTCCCATTTGCGCCTCCCAAATCTCTCACTGACTTCACGTTTAGCTGAGCTCACATTTCTTTGCTAACCCCGAACTCCTAGATGCACTTCCAGGGGGAATTCAACGGCCATCCATCACTCTAAATTGGTCCTTACCCTGGCAGTCACTTCTGTCTTCCTCCTGGTTCTGCTCTCTTAGCTAAGGTTAGGCTGGAGGGCTTAGCAGAATGCTGACTGTCCATATTGGCCAACCAGCTCCCAGTTAGTTTATGTTTGACTAAGTTACCCTTGCCAGGTCTCTGTGACTATAGTACAAGTGCTGAATACAAGAGCATCTATTTTGGTTCAAAAACCAAATAACAGAGCAAACTTTGTAGTAGTTCTCCATGGCATCCAGCATTTTAAAGAAAACAGAGCAAAGGGGCAAAACCTAAGAACTCAGTTTATCTCATTCCCAGCAAGATCAGTAGACTGCAATAACAGCCCAAAGGCGGGAAAAAACCATAGGATATTAAATTACAAAATACCAACATTTACATAGTAATTCCCACTAATTAAGAAAGAAAGATATAAGTTGTTTGTTATAAACATCACCAGGTCTTGAGCAAACACCAACAGCTCACCACAGAGCCAAACCAAGCATTTGTCTAATCAGAGCCACCTTCCAGAGCATTTTATTGGTACAGCTGCAGAGCGCACATTTTATCACACATGCTAATAATCCCAGTTATGGTGCCTAGATTTTAATCATTTGTTCTGGGCTTGTTTCTCAAACAATTAGCACTAATGAATGGTCAGAATACCTCAGATCATATATGTCTAATTGCAGTCAAGAGAGGTTCTGGTCTGCATGTACATTTCAATTTACCTCTGGGGATAATGTTTGTTAATTGTATTTCTTTATATGCAAGCTAAGAAAAAGGCAGCTCAGGCAAAAAGGGACTAAGTGTTCTCCTCTTTCCCTTTGTTCCCACAAGAAGCTAAAGTCACTTCAAGAGGCACTTAATCCCATCATCCGTGGTTACAATTGCCTTGCAGCATCAATCAAAAAGAATCTGAAGTAAAATGATGCAGCTATATTGTGTAATTAAAAGCAATTCAGGTAGTTATTGCTTGGGGACCTTTATGGGTCCAAATACTTAAAATGGCCCTGCAGGGATCCTAAACACTGTAGTGTTTTAAATGTGGTCAGTAATAATATCTGGAGGAAAGGAAAGAATATGCAAAAAAAAAAAAAAAAAAAAAAAAAAAAACCCCCAGAAGACCTCAAACAACAAAAAAAAAGCCCACTAGCCTCTCCTAGTGCGAATTGTTAAGCAAAAGACCAGGGAGAGCAAAAGCCTGAAGTGAAAAAACCCATGACTCGCAACTACAAAGTGAAATAAACGTAGAAAAAAAGGAAGGAGAAAAAGAAAACAATTGATGTTTTCCAAATTCAACAGTCCCTGTCCCAATCCAACTTTCGCACTTAAGAAAAAAGAGTGTCAAAATGTTGGCTGGGTCTCTTCAACCTGAAATGAAACAGCCTTGTACAACCTATATTATAAAAAATAGAGGCTGTGTGAAAATCCAAACTTATTAAGAAAATAAATTTATGGTATGTTTAATGCTACAGTTACTTATAAAGGCAAGATGTGAAAAGTACTTTTTAAAAGTTTGGCACAGATTTTTTTTAAGTGATTTACTTAAATCATTTTTAAAAATTAAATGCTTTGGCTTTTAAGGCTTCATATATGGCTTTTTAAGCCAACAAGAGTTTAGCACAGTATATTCTGTTGTGTGCTTTTAACAAAGAGCCATCATTGACAGGAGGCTGGGAAAATGCATAATTCTCTGGTTTTGATTCTTGGCTAAAATATTTTTAAGTAAAAACACAACTCCTCAACAGACTAGATGTTAAAATAACAATGAGTGTTTAAGTTTTATCATCAATTCCCCTTTTATAATAAAAATGGGAAAGAAGGCTTCCTGTTGATTTACGAAAGGATTTCAGGGAAAAATGCTAAGCGTGTGCCAGAGTGAGCTATTGGATATTAAGGAACTTTTTATGAAAGACACCAGTTTACTGCCAGGATAAGGTGCATTCTAGAAGCAGATGACTAGAGAAAATACTCCATATCACTAGAATACAGCACTTTGCAGCAGCCTCTATAAATACTTTCTAAAATACTGCTTAGTGGCAAATGTTAATTGTGGCCTGGAAAGTATTATGTGTGAGCATGTGAGGGTCATAAGATTTAACATTCAAATCACAAAATGACTGTCAGGTGAGATAGCCAACAACAGTTCACTTAAACACAGAATTGACCTCATTTTCCACACAAATATTCTAGTAATTTGAGTGCAAAAGCCTACAGCTGAAAAATGCAAAAGTACTCCCTCAAAGTTTAACCTTGGGCTTCCCTGGTGGCGCAGTGGTTGAGAGTCCGCCTGCCGATGCAGGGGACAGGGGTTCGAGCCCCGGTCCAGGAAGATCCCAGATGCCGCAGAGCGACTGGCCCGTGAGCCATGGCCGCTGAGCCTGCGCGTCCAGAGCCTGTGCTCCGCAACGGGAGAGGCCACAACAGTGAGAGGCCTGCGTACCGCAAAAAAAAAAAAAAAAAAAACAACAATCTGCTTACCGTGCTTCTTCCATTATATTGATCATAGTGTTAGGGATACTATATATGCTCAAGCAGTTTTGTGTTGTAAGTACTTCCTATAAACTTAAACCTATTTATTATTATTCAGTGTCCAGTCTTCAAGCACCCGTTCAAAATCATTACCCTCAATGGGTGGGGAGTGGGGTCTGACATCCCCCCACTGCAGTATTCTTATCACCCTTACCTTCTAGCTGCCCTTGTGAGGCGTCACACTCTGTGGGACTAAGAAGAGCAAGTGGGTGACAGAAGCGCCCTGGGATTACTTGAGCTTGATTCCCTGTCTCTCCACCACCACCACCAAAGTGCCCAGATAATTTACTTCATAATCAGTACCGGTGCTTCTTTGCCACGACTGTGCTGCCCTACCTGAAGGCCAGGCACCAAGCTGAAAAAAACCCTCTATTTTGGATCCACCAAAGTATCTGTTCATGTCCTACAGTTTTTATTTCACTAGCCTTTGGATTTAGATAGGCAGGTACTTATTCTTAGGGAAAGGAAGTGTAAACTTTTTTTTTTTTTTTTTTTTTTTTTTGCGGTACGCGGGCCTCTCACTGCTGTGGCCTCTCCCGTTGCGGAGCACAGGCTCCGGACGCGCAGGCTCAGTGGCCATGGCTCACGGGCCCAGCCGCTCCGCGGCACGTGGGATCCTCCCAGACCAGGGCACGAACCCGTGTCCCCTGCATCGGCAGGCGGACTCTCAACCACTGCGCCACCAGGGAAGCCCAGGAAGTGTAAACTTTTAACAAGGGACATTTTAGGAATACCCCAAACTGCACTAAGTAAGAAGGAGAAAAACAGATCAATGATAATGAATTGCAGGCAAAAGTCTGTACTGCGATCTGTCTCCTGTAACAGTTCCCAGACAGGTGCTTATCAATATCATATTTCTTTCCTCCCACGCCCCAAGTCTCCTCACTGCTCCTCTGTCCCTGATGCTCCCCTGGAATTCCCTGTGGATGGTGCCCACCACAAACTGCCAGGAGCAGCCCTACAACCGGCCCCTTCAATTCTTGCCATTGATCCAGCTGTGTGCATGCTGGCTAAATGCTGCCAGGTCAAGCTGGAGAACAGGACTTGAAAATTCAGTGCTAATTACTCTGATTACAGTCTGTGTCTCAAGCAGCCAGAGCCTCTGGGAAGTTGTCTACATGTGACCTGTCTCTGAATCCAAAATCTCAGTTTGAGAGATGTAGAATCTATACCTGACGACTTTGCAGCTCGTTAAGTTATAATATGGGCATCAAGTCATTCATGATACCTTCTCCCGAAGCATATGACTAAGGCAAGCCCAGAACGTGGAATGTACAAGACAGATGCAGAGGGGAAAGGATCAAACAGAACCCACGTAGTCACAAAAATTGCAAACACCAGCCCTGCAACATGATGCTCAGATGGCGATTTTCTTGAGATGACTTGAGACCCTTTGAACTCAATGAAGGAGTGAGTAGGGGCTTAAGGGAACATGCTCACAGGCGTCCTCGGTCCGCAAAGAGCCAGAGCCAGCTTGTCGTGAGAACCCTGAACTTCTCAGGATCCATGCCAGTTGTGTATTTACCACTGAGCTCCCAAAGGCAGATGTACTAGAGTCAGAGAAAGTGATTTCATGAATATATTTATATCACATAAAGAATCCAAAAAACGTTGATGGGAGAGAATGCTAAGATAGCAGTTTACTTTCCTGGGCTCACCAGCGTTTCTTTACATAAATTTGAATCATTTGGAAATAGGCTGGGGAGCAAGGCAGCTAGTTTTGCTCTGGAGTACATGGCTCGTTTTCCTTTCTTCACAGACTATGTGCAGATATGCTTGTCCCTGACCAAGTTTATATAAATAGAGTTCTTCCCAGGGCATGAAAAGTAGAACAGAATTAATTGCTCTGAATCATCATGCAGAATTCTGAAGGGATTTCTATTCTCACAGTGACATCACAATGCTAGGTTTCCAGATGCTGCCAAAGAGTTGAGTGTGATTTCGCCTCTAACCCATCACGGGGGCCCTTCTGCAGCTGGCAGGCACCACACAGGCTTTCTGATATGTGCCCAAAGCAAGGATTCTGAGGAAGAGAGGCTTTTCAGGGGACACTTTGGCCCTAAGTGGAGTCCCAAGACAGTAGGCAAAACCTGAACTGTCATTTTGAGCCTGGCCTGAATTGGCCAACACACGTCAAACACCACAGGGCCTTTATGAAAATACGACTTCAAATATTTTTCTTTCCTCCCCTCATTTCCTTCTTTCAAGTACTTAGTTCACAAGGTGCGTCTGTTATGTGTGTTTATTTGAAAACGAAACCGCTTTTAAAGGGCTCAGTTGTTTTACAACAAGAACCCTGAAAATAGAAGATAAAAATTTCAGTATGAACCCATTCTACAGAATACCATTATTTGATGACTTATTTAAATTATTTGCTGATTACTCAATCTAAATACAATTTTAAAAATAGAAGGGGCTTCCCTGGTGGCGCAGTGGTTGAGAATCTGCCTGCTAATGCAGGGGACAGGGGTTCGAGCCCTGGTCTGGGAAGATCCCACATGCCGCGGAGCAACTAGGCCCGTGAGCCACAACTACTGAGCCTGCGCGTCTGGAGACTGTGCTCTGCAATGAGAGGCCGCGACAGTGAGAAGCCCGTGCACCGCGATGAAGAGTGGCCCCCGCTTGCCACAACTAGAGAAAGCCCTCACACAGAAACAAAGACCCAACACAGCCAAAAATAAATTAAAAAAAAAAAAAAGTAACAAATGTTCAAGTACAATTGGTGTCTTAAAAAAAAATAGAAGTGATGGTATGTTTCAAAATTTTGGTAACTTTAAATGGTAATTTTTCTCTTTTTAAGAATTAAATGAAATCACAATGTTAGCTTACCAAAGCAAACAATTCCTGTATTTAAAAAAACGTACTGAGCTCCATGTCAGGCGCTCCTGCCACTCAAAGTGAACAATCCTGTAAGTCAAAACTTTTGGATACCTTTTCATTTTTTTGTTCTTTCTGCGTACAACAAGAGAGCCAGCAAATCTCCTTAGTCTGTTTCTGAATCTGGGTCTATGGGTCTGAATCTCTGGGTCTGTTTAGTTGGCAATAAGAACTTGGCCCTTTGCTTAATTTCCAAAATATACAACAGCTCATACAGCTCAGTATCAAAAAAACCAAGCAACCCAACTGAAAAGTGGACAGAAGACCTAAATAGACATTTCTCCAAAGAAGAAATATAGATGGCCAACAGGCACATGAAAAGATGCTCAACATCCCTAATTATTAGAGAAATGCAAATCAAAACTACAATGAGGTATCACCTCACACAGGTCAGAATGGCCATCATCAAAAAGTCTACAGATAATAAATGCTGGAGAGGGTATGGAGAAAGGGAACCCTCCTACACTGTTGGTGGGAATGTAAATTGGTGCAACCACTATGGAAAACAGCATGGAGATTCCTTAAAAAACTAAAAATAGAGTTACCATATGATCCAACAATCTCACTCCTGGGTATATATCTGGAGAAAACTCTAATTCAAAAAGATACACGCACCCCAATTTTCATTGCCGCACTATTTAGAATAGCCAAGACATGGAAGCAACCTAAATGTCCATCAACAGATGAACGGATAAAGAAGATGTGGTACATATATACAATGGAATATTAGCCATAAAAAAGAACGACATAATGCCATTTGCAGCAACATCGATGGACCTAGAGATTACCATGCTAAGTAAAGTAAGTCAGAGACAAATATCATATGATATCACTTATATGTGGAATCTAAAAAAAAAATGATACAAATGAACTTATTGACAAAACAGAAACTGACTCACGGACACAGAAAACAAATTTATGATTACCAAAGGGGAAGGCAGGAGGGGAGGGATAAATGAGGAGTATGGGATTAATAGATATACACCACTATACATAAAATAAACAACAAGGATTTATTGTATAGCACATGGAACTATATTCAGTATCTTATAATAAACTAAAATGGAAAAGAATCTGAAAAAGAATACACACACACACACAACTGAATCAGTTTGCAGTACAACAGAAACTAACACTACACTGTAAGTCAACTATACTTCAATAACAAATAAAAAAAAACTCAGCCCTTTGGCTGTGGACACTAATACAAGTTGATTAGCATCCAGCAAGGCCTGGAGTGGGGCCACACTCATGGGTGTGGACCACCTTGTTTACCATCTTCCTTCCTGGTTAATTGTAGGGACCATCCAAGTCATCATCACTGGGTTTCTCAATGGCCAAGAAATCCTTACATTTGTTCCTTTTCTCAGACAAATTCTTCTAACAACCATCTGCCCTACACCATACCACAGGCATAATCTGTCCCCTGCAAGCTGAAAAATAGCTTACTCTACAAGCCCACTAAATAGAAAATGCACCAAAAATAGGCTGTGATCAATACAAATAAGTACAAGGAAGACTGCTCCAGAAATAATTTCAATTTTATACAATTGATTTGTTCTTTCAAGGAGCCCTTAATTTGCTCAATCCCTGATTGAGTTGTTACATGAATCAGGAAGGATTAACTATGAAGATAAAGGCAGATATTTCAATCAGGGAATACCCGCGATGGTTTAATTAAAGAATTTTTGCATTTCACTTACAGAACATTGCTGCTTAAGTATGGCATGGCATTTATTTAAAATGTCCCAGAGGCAATTAAGCCCTTGATTAACAATAAAATTTTCTTCCTTAACTTCATTCTCAATTACCATGAAGCTCATTTCTCATTGCCTGGAACTTCCAGCACGTGGTACTCATGGCTTTAACTTGCATGTGATTCCACATAAGACACCTAAAAAGGTTAGAAGGAATTGAGGTACACAGGAACTAGCCTCTTCTAAAAGGTGGAAGTCTTACTTGTTTTGCAGTTTGCTCACTCATCTCCTTCAGCTTGCAGCCTAGCCACGTCCATGTATATGTGACGACTCCGCTCCAAGTTATGGGAGGAACAAGGGCATGTGGTGACCAGGACACAATTCCTAACTCTGAGAGTTCAGCTCTTCTTGAACTCAGAGCAGACCTGGATCTGGTGACACCTTAAGCGTGTCACTTAACCTCTCAGTCTCAGATTCAGATTCTGAGTTGGATGTAATAATAGGATTGTTGTGAGAAGTCTAATGAAATGATGCACGTGACACACCTGATAAAGTGCCTTGCACACAGGAAGTCCAATCAATAATAGCTCCTACTATTAAGGATAGGACACCCCTCTTCCTCTTCCCTGACCTCTGTGAGCTAGCCAGGTGGGTCTGGAACAGAGGGTCGCCTAGGATTCACACACCCACATAGACAGATGGTGGGAGGCACTCTGTCACACCCGGGAAACACACCTACCAAGGGGGCTGGGGAGCCCGCTTCCATGCTAAGGGTTGGCACCACAGAAAATAAAGAAGTCAGATTTGTGTCTCCTCTCTGATGCCCCCTAAGTCTTCACAACTTAACAGCTGGATAAGTGACCTACACATTTCCACTTATCTGTGAATTTGTCATCAGCTCTACAAGAGTGTTTCATGATTATCTGTGTACATTAATCTACGTCTGAAGAGAAGAATCAAAAGGGTTTTGCCATTCATTTTATTTTAACGTTAGACAAATTTTTATTCAGTATTTCACTGATTCAACAAATAGATATTGGACATGTAAGCCAGGCAGGGATATCCAAATGGGGAGGAGAGAATCAGCCTTGGGGGAAGTCGAGGTCTAGCTGGGGAGACTGGGGTCTCTAAGGCAAGAGGGCAAACTCTAACTCTAGTTGGAAAACAGTGGGAGGGGCGATTCTGAGAAGGCTTCTCAGAGGTGGTGACAACAGATGGGGCCTTGGAAGGAGGAGGACAAACTCCAGAGGCAAAAAGTGCATTGTGGATGCAGTATAATGAGAAAGATTTGAGACCATCTCCTCAAGTATCACCAGTGATTTTCTTTCTTTGCAAATGCCATGCCTACCTCTAATTCTTATCTGTTGCCCTCCTGCATATGGGGGATTTCCAGGTATAAACACCAGCTATTTGAAATACCAAGACAATGTCCTTTTTCCAATGCTGTATTCTGTCACAGATGGTGACCAAAACAGTGACACTCAATATCCTAAAATTTTCTGACCTAAAAGAAACTGCCAGACTTCCCTGGTGGTGCAGTGGTTAAGAATCCACCTGCCAATGCAGGGGACACGGGTTCGATCCCTGGTCCGGGAAGATCCCACATGCCGCGGAGCAACTAAGCCCATGCGCCACAACTACTGAGCCTGCACTCTAGAGCCTGCGAGCCACAACTACTGAGCCCGTGTGCCACAACTACTGAAGCCCACGCGCCTAGAGCCTGTGCTCTGCAACAAGAGAAGCCACTGCAATGAGAAGCCCGCGCACCGCAACGAAGAGTAGCCCCCGCTCGCCGCAACTAGAGAAAGCCTGAGCGCCGCAACGAAGACCCAACGCAGCCAAAAATAAATAAATTTAAAAAATAAATTTATATGAAAAACTCCCTTTTTTACTCTTCAGTAACATTTATTTATGCTTTTAAAATCATCTTTGAAATATATAGGACTTAAGTAATAATTCTTCTTAAGTAGATAGGGTGTTCCTTTAAAATCAGAATCATGTTGAAAGGAGATAAAACCAGATTATATTTTGCATTATCTGAAGCTTATGAGAGCATTATTTAGGGACTTCCAGTATACAAGGGACAGTATGTCTGTCCACAGATACAAAATGTTAAAATGAAAGGCACCAGGACTCATACACACTAAGGCAAACAAACTTAAGTTCTCAATGGTAGTCTTTGTTCTTTTTTTTGCTTTTTAACATCTATTGAGTCCTTTACTTGCATTATTTCACTTAATCCTTCCCAAAATCCTACAAAATAAGTACTATTATTGCCATCTATTTTACATCGGGCAACACAGGTTTATTTTATTCTATGACCTTAAATTTTCAAACAGGCAGCTGCTGATACTATTATGCCACATTTCACAACTGATACCAACCAGTTTTTTCAGGGCACTGCACAAGCCAAAGAATATGAACTCCATCCATACTGGCTTCATGCTTAAAAAAGAAAATTGAAATAGAGATTTAGGCAAATAATGACAGTAAAGATGCCTTTTTTTCTCTTCGAAATTTTCTTTATGTGACAGTTTAGAACAGGACTCAGCAAACTTTACCTGAAAGGGCCAGATAGTAAATTATTTCAGACTTGTGAGCTGAGAGACAAAGTCAAGGATATTATACAGGGACTTGTGTAACAAGAGGGAACACAAATTTCCACATACTTGGTAATGACAAAATTCAAAATTAAATTGCGTACAATTTTTTTGTAATACAGTTCTACTCACGAGAAGAATAGCACTCCTTTTGGGGATAGCATCTTGCTTAATTGGAGTTCAAAGGTAATGTTCCCTATTCTCAATTCATTCATCTGGAAAAACCATTCTTAGTTCGAGAGCTGCACAAAAATAGGTGGCAGGCAGAATTTGGCCCTGGGACCCTGGTTTAGAATATTTCTCTAAGGTTTGAGCCACAGACAACTTCATTTACCCTGGAGACCCAGAGTTTCACAGGCACAGGGCCCAAGTCACAGAGAAGTACCCATCTTTGAATTACAGGCCAGTGTACTGGTCCTGATTATTATTCAGAGACATCAACAAGTAGAAAGCTTCCAGGGCTCCTGGCTCCCTTCCCATGTGATTCTCATTTTTTTATATCACTTGTTAACTTGCGAGGTTTGAAGTCGCTGCCACACCTACTAGTTTGTGCTGAACTAAAGAAAAGTCAGTTTGGTGTAAATCACGAAAAGCAACTGTATATTCTCCTCTATTTGTGGCATTTTAAAAAAAATATCTCAGTTTCTCTTATTCCCCTTATCCTGACACCAATAAATTTCTCTTTTGGCAAAGTTTTAACAGATCAGTTTTGTGTTCCTAAGTATATCCAGCATTTCACCCTCCTTTTAAATACAAAACCCAGAAACTTAGTCTTCTGTGGGCTCCCTGCTCTTTGTGCGACCACAGGGTAGGGGTAGGGGAGGAGAGGGGAAAAGGGTGAGGAAGGAAGATACTGGCTCACAAAAGTCCAGAAAGTATTTGACTAAAAAAATACAGAGCAGGGTGGAAGAAATGAATCAGAAATCCCACAAACAGAGGAGGTTATTATTTTCTTTTAAAAGATTAAGGATTGCAGGTTTTCATGCTTACTCAGATGGAACAAGAAAACATTTCAACCTCTTTGCCTCATTCAGTTTGGGTATGAACAAAATAAAGGCCAGGCACATTCAAAACATCCATTATAATTTTCTTCTTCCCTTTAAGATGATGAGACAACTGGTGAGAGATTTGGGATTACACTCCACACAGTAAACGATCATGGGAAAGAAAAGTGGGAAGCAAACCCAAAACTCAAAGGGATCCGGAACTGGTACAGCTCTTCCCTGCCTTTCACTGTGACAGACATTCTAGGTAAAGCTTCCTTGCCATTGTGAGTTAAATTCCAGTTCTAGCATCAAGCCGGACACTCTGATTCCAGCTGTTCAGAACAAACAGGGAAGTGCACATAGCTGTTTTATACAAGTGTCCAAAGGAGCATGAGCCGTTTCTTTTGAGGAGAGGAACCATATTTTCCAAATTAGTCCAACTTGTGGTTGACAGGCTGAGTGCCCGTTTATCTCCAGCTATAAGGAACACGTGCTCCTGATGACTAATCATGCCTTCCAGGAAGCAGTTCACCACCACCAGTGCTGTACACTGGGAGTGCACAAGATAAAACGCAAGGAGAGGGAGGAAGTGAAGGCAGTAATTTTGACAAAAAAGTGGAAAGGGTTTCAAGGGTTCAAATTACAACAGGGTCCTTCAACTCAGCTTGAGCAGCCCTCCTTGTCTACACAGATAAGGCTGTTGATTTGCCTGTTAGCGCCAACTCCCCAGTGATTAAAATTTCTTCAAGATCTCTTCTTCTTTAACCATCCCTACTGCACAGTACATCACTGGGACTCCAAGATCTTAAAAAATTAATCTAAATAACTGGTCACAATGAGAAGGAAGAACAGGAGGTAATATTTGAGAGGGGGAAACAGACAGAGAACGGACTTTAAGAATCATGATTTTAGGGAGTCGTGATTGTAGGAAGCACTCTTTTTGCTGACCCTGGCACTATACCTTGTACATAATGCATGCTAATTAAACATATAAATGAGTAAAAAAAGAATGCAAAGGCCAAAAATCTTAAACTAGCTTTATATAAATATCTGTTCCTTAATCATGTAGTAGTGATAATTATTTGTAAAGAATTTTAGAAATTAGAAGAGCAAGTAGAATCACACTGCTTACTTACCAACCAGTATACTGCGTTAACCATGAAAATGAAAACAGTGATACAGTCAGGAAATTGCCAAGGAAGTCGATGTATTAATATTTTTAAATATCTTTGAGTGAAGTATAAAGTTGTCCTGTAGAAACTGAAGGTGGGGTGCAGGTAAAGGATGCCTCTTTTACTACACACTGTGTTTTTATATTTTAGCTCTATTTTTAAGCTCTCAAGATATTTATAGCACTTATTTAATGGCTATGTTCTCAGAGATCAAGAAAGGGGGTACAGGTTTTATTTAAAACTTACTTAAAATAGCAAAATTACAAAACAGTGATTCATTATCATAATCCTCCTGTGGACATAGATTAAAATACACAGGAAACCGATTTCTCTCTGAAAAGTGAAGAAAGAAAAGACCTCTTTGAGACGCTGCTATATAATGCCCAAATCCTGAAAACAATTTGGTCTGAAAGATGTAGGCGTCTTTACACAATATACCGCATCCAGAAAACAGGAAAAAGAAAGAAAAAAGAAAACGAATATATACTACCAACAAAAGCAAAGCCTCCGCAGAATATACTGCAAAAGTCCAAAGCTTCTGATACTATTCATGCAAGTAAGTATACCTATACTTCCGGTGTTTGAAAATGTGTCAACCCCTTAGCCTCCAATGCAGAAGTGACAGTTTTACTAAAGAATTGAATACAGATTCCTGAAATGCTAAAGCAATGTGAAACCATTTTGTTGTGAAGTATGTTATTCCGTTTCCTTCTTAGCTAGAAAACAAAGAAGTCGGAAGTGACAGCACAGGCCTTCTGAATATCAGAACACTCCTAGGTTTCCCCCTCGCCATCATGCAGTATGGCCACTGTCCATGTTTTTCCACACTCTATACATTAAATGTGTCCATTAGAACTCTCCTGCTAACCTTCCCCCACCCCGCAACCTGCACCTTCTCCCACTTCTGAAACCAGTACATGGCCTTCTCCATCACCCACAACATTGCAAATTGCAATATTTCTGTTCTTATAGTGGAATCATCAGTGGTTTGATGCTTTGAGGCATTCTTTCTTTTTTAAAAGCAAGCTAAAAAAAAAACACAAAAAAAAAACAAGCTAGAGAGTCATTTATTCTGCTGTTAGGCTTTTTATTTAAGTAAAGAAATTAAAGTCACCTTCAGCTTAGAAGCAAGGTTTGCTAGCCCTATTTTGACCATACCAATCCTTATAACTTTTCCGCCCATGTTTACATTTCTTTATAGAGTGCAACCTGCCTATATTGACAAAGTACAGAGTATAAAACCCTCAGTGCCCCTCCCTGAAGCCCTACTAATGAAGCTCTGTCTAGGGCTCCTGGGGCCTCCTCTCACAGACTGGGGCTGGGGCGCTTCCCTCCCAGCCACGGTTTCCATGGTCCTCGCCACTGTGGTGTCTGCACCAGGCGTCCCGCGGAATCATCTTGGGTTGCTTTGCTGCCCTCTCCAAGGCCTCTGGGGCCCTTGTCCGGCCAGGCCCCCTGTACACCACTGCTCAGAGATGGCCCTGGGCCTGAGTCTCACTGTGTCTCCACCTGGAGATGGACCCACCTTGCCCCTCCTCTTGGGCCTAGCTTGGCCTGTCCTGAGGAAAGACGAAGGGCAAGTACTTGAGGTGGCAGTCCCAGTTCTCACTAGCAAAGAGGTCAGCGAGGCAGCCAAATGCTTTCTGCCCAGACTTGGCCAGTGCTGGAGCTGCCCCCACTAAGGTCCATTTTCTGTGCCTCCTGCCTGCCACTGGGCCTGCCATGCCGTCCCTGCACTTGTAGGCTGTGGTGGTGATCATTTCTACCATATCTGCTAGTCAAATTTTAAAAGGCAAACTCAGATGTCGAATGAAGTCCGTTAACACGGGAATGTAAGGCCTCAGCCGCCCAACTGAGAGGCTGGTTTCCTGAGCATCTGCAGGTGCACCTTGAGATCCAAAGCTACAGTGACAAGTCCTTGGCAAGATGGGGCCCTAAAGCACCTGTTACCCTCCAGCCAGTGGTCGGTCTCGTAACGGCACTAACAATAGTAACACAGCACTGACTGGGGGTGGGGAGTCGGGACAGTCACACCGTTGAAACACTTAAGTACAGGTTGAAAGTGGCCCAGGATGTGGTGCTCCTCTTTCTCTCTTCCTAAACTTTATCCACACAAGAAAATCTCATTTTGCTAATCGACAGAGAAAGAAAAAGAAAGAGAATCTTTCAATCTTTCAATCTCTTCAATACCTCGCCAATGGGCCAATGGCCACCTGTACTGCCTCTGGTCCCCACTGGAGAAGGGAAGGAGTGATGAAGTACCTTCTGGTCCCTCCTTCCCCTCTTCCCATTTATGTACATTTCCAAAGCCCATCAAACTCTGAAGATATTCAGCCCCCAAAAGACCTAGGTGTCCAAAAGTACACACCTTACCAGCTGAAACTATGCCTCAGAGACACAGATGGCAAGCACCACCAACCACCACTTCCCGTGTCCTTTCCTTATGCCTAATTGATACTCAAGCAGATGACTGATAAAGGAGTCCAATCTAAAAGGTTGTAGAAGACAGGTTTAGGAACTGACTGGTAAGTAGAGGCCCTTTCGGCTAAGATCCCATATATACTATCTCCACAGAAACGGCTGAGTACATTTGCTAGTCACCGACAGTGTATAAGGCACACTGCACCACACAGGCACACCCTCTCCCACTTAGGGCTCACACGCTGGAAAGACAAGAGACATCAGGCAGAAGCATTCTTTTCAGCGCTACCTGTTTTGAGCTTATGATGAGAGAGAACTTTTAATGCAGACCTTCATCCTAATCTACAGGAAGAGGACAATTGGATGGTCCTTGACATTATGCTTTCTCAAGCTCTAAAACAGCAAGGCCCCGTAGAACTTCCAGAACATAATTATGCAGAAAGTTTTCAGCAATACAAAGCAGAAGCAACAGCTGTCTTGGACATTTCAAAAAACTGCTGTTTTAAATCAAGTATTAAAAAGACCCAAATTATACTGAATGGGTTTTCAGGAAACACAGTAAAAGTTTTGGTTTCACCAAACACAGTAAAAGCGGTATAATGGAATCTGTAAGATTGCTTCTAACATTCTCTGTAAATAAAGACCAAAAGGTATCATTTTCTGTGAGATCTATTATAAGGTAAAAGGACAATTTTCTTCAGCTAGCAGTTTGTATAGTTGGCCGTGGGAGAGAAAACTAGGGATTTTTAAAGCCCAGATTTGTTACTTGCCTGTTTCAAAGGAAATGGTTCATTTGCTAGGTGGCCTACTCTTGCTACTTGCTGGATCCTAGATCTGACCTGAGGGTGGTTTGGCAGAGGCTGAAATGTGCTTCCGTTCATCCTTTTTTCACTTGGTATCAGAAGACAAGGTGCCCAGACGACCACAATCCTCCGATTTTATTAGAGACCTTCCACCCTGCCTCCCCGCTGAGACGTTTATCTGAAAAAGAACCTTCAGCCCAGGAAGAAACGTGGCAGCAGGCTTGATTTTGTTGAGGAGATTAAGGCTGTGGCCTCTTTCTTCTCAGCAATCACCATGTTGATTTTGTGAAAAAAGTAACATTTGGAAGATTTCCACTGTAGGGAAATATTTAAAATATCTGCAATTAAGCTTCAAATAAACAAATGAGGCAGGTATTCCCTGGATCTAAAAAATCTTTGAGGTATTTTTCACAAGAATGAGGTTCTAAGTATACATCCTTGCTCTCTTTTTGGTGGCACAGAGAGGTAACGATCAGATAATTTCCCGGCCCCTGAGTGTGCATGATGGGAATGAGAATGTAAATGCTGAGGCCCTGGGGATACCTGTTTCTTAGGAATAAGGGAGTGGGATTCCCAGAGGATTCCACGTGGGACAAGCCAGGTGCTGGCTGCTTTACCACATTCAGAGAACTTAATTCACACACCGAGCCCTGAGCTCTTGCCTTTCAGGCAAGGAAAAGTAAGTGACAGCTTGTGTCCTTTCCATGACACCATTCTGCCTCCCTGGCTCTCTCTAGTTTCAAATCTTGAAAAATCTATCAATCACGCAACTCCAGTTAGCATTCCAAGAACTACTCAGGTCAGGCCTGAGTGATCTATTCATAGACAGGCTTCACCCTCACAAAGAGTTAAAGCTGATTATCAAAACTAGGATACTTAGGGGTTTCCAATATTTATAATAATCACTGTAAATATAAATAAAAAAACAATTACATTGACAATTATAATAATGGTGATACAACACTATGAGCCTGGCATACAGTAGTAGTTTAATAAATAATATTTGATGAATGAACAGGTATGTCTTTGGGTTCTTAATCTGGAACAGTACCGAAAAAGAATCAACGAGAAGTCTAACATCTTATTCATTTCAAAATAATTTTTAAAACTCTTATGATTGGCTATTAAACCGTTAGCAGGAAAGCAGTAATTATCATGAAACATACTCTAAAATTAGTTCTGAAATCTTGCCTTAGCTTGTTTACATAAACATGTCTCACATATAAATTCATTAAAATAAACCCAACTACCCCTCTATCAAATGAAAAAACAAAGAACAAAAAACCCAGTGCTTCAACTGGAAAAGAAGCAATTCTATGTACCCATACCCAAAACTATCTTCTTAAGTCACTTAAGGACTGTTAACCTACTGCCTTCACACCCATGTGCAGCGGCTGAATTCTGTCCTGCTAAGGACAGAAAGCAGCAGCCCTAAGAACCAACCCAACGTATCTAGTGAGTAAACCACAAAGGAGAGGGGATTTACACAATCACAACAATGTTCCCCTGGGAGCCGTTCCAGTCCATCAGAACCCAAATCTAACTTTTCAGTGGCACCTAAATGCATGGATGCCTAACAGACTTTGCATTTGCAATAAAGTAAATTGTATACCTTTCCAAAATTAGCTTATAAAATACAATAACTATGTGATTAAGTTTTTAACTAAGTGCTTTAAATGCATCCTAACCTGTTTCTAGATGGCAACAGCCACTGGGTTTCTACAGCACAGGACTCAAACGTTCCCTCATATCCCTGATGGCCTCTCAACAAAGTTGGTAAATAAAAGAAAGCAAATGACAAGAGAATCCAGTTTCCTACCTGACCTGACCAGCCCAGGGCTAATCTTCAACTCTCCCACAGCAGCCTCAGTGAAAGCACATACTGGTGGCCCTCACTTGTCCCTTTCTTGCTTTTGTTTCCTTTGAGAGCCATGCCTGAAACTTCCCCAAGCTGTGATTTTCTGAGAAAGAGGCAGATCCAGTACCTTTAAAAAAGTTCACCATGGTAAATCACCATCATACTTACTGTTAGTTCTTTCCTTCTCTTACATCAAGATTTCTTTCTGCCACCAACCTGAGAGCAGGCTCTTCCCTGAGCCAAGATCTCAGATACCGGTCATGCTTCAAGACCGACCCTGCTCATCAAAGATTAGAGAGCAGTCTGCAGCATTCACTTCTCTTCACCATAGCCAAGTAGGCCCGATAAATGCTAATACTCAGCATGATGCGTCAAGAACTTTAAGCTTCAGCAATGGCTAAGCAGAAAGTATCACAAATTTACTGAAATTATCTGTGGCACAAAAGAAAAGAGAAGGAATTAATCAAAGTCTCTCTCTTAATGCAATGCTTGACTGAACTACTCCAATCCCTTTTCAAACAGGATACTGGTGGCAAGTGACCCTAATGGCAGGCCCTAGTGAGATACACAAGGAACACTTGTTCTATTTTTTTCTTTTATGACCTCATTAAGAAGGATTTTGAAGATTGTTCCTGAATATGAGAACAAAGTGTCTTAAGACACCTCTAGCTTTTTATGTCTTTAGCCTTTTACTGCTGACAGGGCCTTTGGGTCTGTGTTTATAACTAGGTACAGTTACGCTCACACTCATCTCCCCCCACCAAAACAAGAATCAAGCGAGGTGATCTGGATGAAAAGAGTTAGAGCTGCACACCTCTAGATGCAGAGATGTGCTAGTTTCTTACACTGGAAAGTTCTGCCAAGACCAACTTGGGATCCACTCTTTTTTCATCTCCTCCGAGTTGTAGCTGCCATTAATTAGCTCTGGCGGCTGTTTTGAGGCTCTTACCAAGGGAGGGTGCAGGCTGCCAAATCTGCTAGTGTGAAAATAGTCCACCGCCAGCAACATTTTTCTGACTCCACGCTTCACTTTAATATGGAAGATTATATTTTACGATCAGAAACAAACAAACAGATTTATAACCAAAGACTTGAAAGGAGGCGAACAGGGAAAAAGCCAGCCAAGGGCTGAGCCTAAATGTAGTATTTTTATTGACTTCTTGGAAACCAAATAACCTGGCATATTAGTGTGTGCATTTTGCAACAGACATTCAGCCCCATTGTACTACTTAGAAGAGAATAAAAAGAAACCCTACTGCTTGAAACCCAGCGGAACATCCCCACAACAGGGCACAACTGTTCCCTCATGCATGAATGGGAAGGAGATGAAAGAAAAGATGGACTTCTGAGGTACAGCAAAAAACAAAGACAACAAAAGTGCTGATCATGAGGGAATGACACAACTCGTTGCAGCAAAAGGGATGAGAGAAAGGAACTCAGACAATGGTGGGACAGCTAAGTGACACGTAGGAGAATTGAAAAATCTATAGAAGTGTCATTTCTCTCCACCCGTGATGAAAAACAATTAAATGTTGGTACATCTGTCATAAAAAAGATCACTGAAACCTGTTACCATCATTATGTACGGTAAACTCAATTGCCCAAACTGTAACTCTCCAATTAAACATTGCCACCTCTGTTTCTCACCCTTGCTAAAATGAAAAGTTTTAACTTCTATGATGCTTTACAACATCTGAATATGTTGAAACAAATTATAAAGGCTGAGGGGTACTGAGAATGTGTATGTACTCATGTATGTGTACATAGAGGTTTAAAACACTCTAGGTAAAAGATGGGCTTTAGGAAATTGGTATATTAACTCAGCTTTTGTTTATAAAATATTTTCCTCTTGACTCACACTATAATTATAGAGATATTTGCTCTAAATTTTGGATTGGTTTTCATCTAGTAGCAGCTCCAAATATTTTGGCATTAAGTTTCTTTGCTCTCAAACCCCACTACCAAGAAGATATTGTTTGTAAACACTTAATATGAATGAAAGAAGCTCATGATTTAATGCCACTTTTAGGTAAATACAGTCATTTGTAAGGAATGGGAATAATTACTTTTTGATGTTTCTGTTTTTCTTAAACAGAGGCACACCTGTCCACACTTCACTAATGTTGAGCCCTGCTAATGAAGTGTTCAGTGAGAAAATCCCATCAACCAAATACATTAAAAAACCACCATATGAAATCTGCATGAGATGCTTATTGCTCCAGAAGTCCACCAGCCTGGGAAAGTCACACTGTTTTTAAGTGAGCTCTTGAGCATTATTCCTTGCTTGATAACATGCAACCCCTCACGAAACCCAAAAAGCAGTTATTGACCCTGTCAGAATGCCTGATGAATGGATAAATGCTGTAATTGATTAGCAAAGAAGTGTGAATTAAAACAGGGCACAGCATCAATAACCAGCTTCCAACAAACGTGGTTGACGTAAAATGTGAAACAAGAGCCTGTGGCTATATCTCATCAAAGGCACGCTTTTCTTAAAAACAGGGGAGAGAAAGGGAAATAAACAGGCCTAATGTCCTGCTCCCTGTGATTCTTTAATCTTTCCTCTTGGTAAGGATGCTGTGTGGAGCCACCAGCGAATGGTATGGGAACTCACTGTTCGTTCACTTTCAGTCCACCTTCGGATATCAAGCAGTATGAAGCAGTTAAACGTTTCCATTGTTCCAAGACTTAAAGAAAAAGCAGGTAAAAAGTCCTATTCTCTCTTCATTTTGTTTGCTTGGAACTCTCCTCACTTATGACCTCATAGAAAAATAAACTCTGCTTGCTCCGGTGCCCCTGGAGAGAGAGAATGTTGCTTCCATCTGCTTCTGGACATAAAAAATAAATTCATTCATTCATTCATTCAGTCAGTCAGTCAGTCAGTCAGTCATCTAGCACCTGGTACAGACCAGTTATTCCTCTGAGCTGGGGAGTACAGAGATGAATAGGTTTATGGTAAGCTGAGTGGATGCAGACCCCACTCCTACTTAAAAACACACAGAAATATTGGAAAATCTAAAGCAAAAGTTAAAAAAAGAAAGGTTTAACATATAGCTGAGCTTGAAAAAAAAAGGAAAAGGAAATCTTCAAGTACTGAGACAAAGCAAGAACTCCAGGGCCAGAGTTCCTGAAGCTGATGCTGTGTCTACAGAGGGGTATCAGCCCTGGAACAAAGACTAGGGGCCGGAGTGTCAATACCCACGTGGGACAGAAGACACCAACTTGGGCTTGTGCAAGGTGAAGGAACTGAACAAAACTGGGCCCCTTTAAAAGCTATCTAATCCACGAATAGGGAACTAGAAGAATTATGCCCACAAGAAACAGCAAGGCAGCCTGAGGTCTGGTTTGGGCTCTGTGAAAATAAATAAACCTTTTGTATGAATCATCAAAACCATAAGCCTGTGTTAAGAGCAAGTGCAGGTGTCAAGTTTATACCACCTAGATGGGTTTGAAGTCACAGATAGAGAAGTTAAAATTAAAAACTTGAGTTCAAAACTCTAAAACAACTGAGTCTTGGTTTGCAGAAGAAAAATGCAAAGCAGTGCTGCAAGAATGTATCCACAGTCCAGGGCACATGGACTCCCAGAGGCAAAAACAACCCCTGCTGAAGATGAGCTCACAATACCATCCCAACCATGTCAGGAAACAAACCACCAGGTGGGAGGGTCACTAAGCACAACATAAGGGTGAATAGGTACCTGGGAACTAGAAATAAGTGAAAACTTCAGAAGGAATATGAAATATATAAGTTTGAAGTTATTAAAGTGACACAGGAAGGAATAGTAACCGTGGAAAGGTTAGGACAGTATTGGAAATAAAAATTAATTTGAAAGAATCAAATTGCATTTTTATTTTACTTTTTTTTTGCGGTACGCAGGCCTCTCACTGTTGTGGCCTCTCCCGTTGTGGAGCACAGGCTCCGGATGCGCAGGCTCAGCGGCCATGGCTCACGGGCCCAGCTGCTCCACGGCATGTGGGATCTTCCCGGACCGGGTCACGAACCCATGTCCCCTGCATCGGCAGGCGGACTCTCAACCACTGCGCCACCAGGGAAGCCCTCAAATTGCATTTTTAAAAGGAAAATATATAGTCACAAAATTAATAAGTAAAACAGTAGATTAGACATGGCTGAAAAAAGAATCAGTGAACTATAAGATGAATGAAAAGAAACTACACAGAGTGGTTTCTGTGCCACCACATGGCACAGAGAGGTAGGTGATGGAAGTCATGAAGTTAGGAAACAAGATGGGCAGAATGAGACATTACAATAAATGTCTAAGAGAGAATGGAAAGAATGAGGATTCACAACTGAGAAGTTTTCAGAACTGAAAGGAATATTTAAGTTCTCAGATGAAAGAAACAGAGTCACAAGCTAAATAAGAAAAAAGAAAAGACTGACTACTCATGAAGAGAGAACAATTTTGCTGCACAATATAATGTTCCTAGGCAGCAAAATAAACCCTAAAATAATGGAACAATATTTTCAAAGTACTGAAGGAAAATAACCTTCAGCCTTTAATTCAACTAAGTTGTCATTCAAGATAGGGCCAAAATACATACATTTTCCAGACAAACAAAGGCTGAAAGAAGTTATTTTTACTGAGAGAAGCGACCAAAGGTATATTTCATAATAAAAGAAACTGAATCCAGAAGCAATAATAATGTCTCATTTAAACAAAGTACTAAAAAAAAATCAACAACAAATAAAGTACTAGACTCTGATAACATACTAGCCAGAGAACATGAAAGATTTAAGGTGGGTATCAGAGCTAAAATATTCTAGAACACTTTGTTCAGAAGGAGAATAGAGATATTATCAGTTAACTTCAGGCTTTGTTAAATCAAATATGCATATTAAAATTATAAAATAATCACCAAAGGAAAAAAATTGAACATATAACTTCCAAATCAATGTGGATTAAGGATGTTAATATTAAACAAGATAGAAATTAAGGCAAAAAAACCCCCCAAAACCCCACTTAGGAATAAAGAATATCATTATCTAATGATGAAAAGAACATTTTATCAAAAAGAAATAATATTCCTCAAACTGTAGACATCTGAAATAAATGCAAAAATTACCAGAATTACAGAAGTAATTGACAAATTCACAACCAGAGGCAGAAATTGATAGGTCTAAAAGACGAAAATTTATTAAGAATATACAAGATTTGAACATCATGTTAATAATCACTAGCTAATGGACTTACAAAGAATTCCTCATTGAATTATTAGAAAATACACATGGAACATATACAAAACATGACCACTTACAAGGCCATAAAGGAAGTCTCAGGAAATACTAGTCAATTTTGTACAAATGGAATTCTCCGACCACAGTTCAGTAAAGTCAGAAGTCAATACTTCTGAAAACTTAGACACATATTTTTAAATAATTCATGGATCAAAAAATATATAATTAAGAGAAAATATTTAAAATATGTGAAAATGAAACATTACATATCTAAATCCATGAGACACACTAAGAACTAAGGTATTTCTTAGGGGGCAATTTATAAGCTTAAATGTATATACTAGAAAAGAAAGAGTAAAATATTAATGAATTCGTTTTTCTACTCAGGAAAAAAATTTTTTTAAAGAGCAAAAGACAATCCTAGGAAAGTAAAAAGAATAATAAAAATAAGAGTGAAAATTAATGAACTAGTTAACAAAGTACAAGGAAGGTCATCAAAATCAAAAAAGATTCTTTGAAAAGATAAATAAAATAGGCAACCTCTGGCAAAATCAAGAAAATATTAGGAATAAAAAGAAACTAAAACTATAGATGCAGAAGAGATTAAAAATAAGAAGAGAATGCTAGGAAAAACATTGTGGCAAGAAATTTGGAAACAGATAATGTGAATAATTTTCTAAATAAATATAAGTAACCAAAAGTGATTTAATAAGAACTAAGAAATCTGAAGAGATCATATGCTACTAAACATATTGAATCAGTAGTCAAGATAAACACACACACACACACAGTACAGATAATTTCTAATAAGTTTTGAAAAGCCTTTAAGAAACAGATAATTCATAACTATACAAATTGCCCTAGAGAACAGAATATGAGGGAAAGTTCCTCAAATAATTATTCCCAATTTATTTTGAAGAGAGTATAAAAACCAAAGAAGGCAAAAACAAGAAAAGAAAATTATAGGCCTGTCTCACTTATAACATAAATGCAAAATTCCTGAATTTTAACAAACAAAATCCAGAAAATGGAAAAAAATTGTTTTATATCAGTAATGCAAGGATGATTTAACATTAGAAAATATATTAGTATAGTTCATTACATTAACAGTTAGAGAAAAGTCTTTTGAACATCTCAAAAAATGTAGGAAAAGCATTTGACAAAATTCAATAATCTAATAATTTTTGTGCATCAAAAGACTATATCAACAGAGCAAAAAGATAACCTACAGAATTGGAGAAAATATTTGCAAATCATATGTCTGATTAGGGATTAACATCCAAAATATACAGAGAACTCCAAAAACTCAATAACAAAAAACAAACAACATGATTCAAAAATGGTCAAAGGACTTAAATAGACATTTCTTCAAAGAAGATATACACATGGCCAGTAGCACATGAAAAGATGGTCAACATCACTGACCATTAGGGAAATGCAAATCCAACTATTGATACAATACAATGGGATACCACCTCATACCCATTAGAATGGCTACTATCAAAAAAACAGAAAATAACAAATGTTGGCGAGGATGTGGAGAAATTAGAACCCTTGTTCACTGCTAGTAAAAATGTAAAGCCACTATAGAAAACAGTATGGTGATTCCTCAAAAATTAAAAATAGAATTACCATATGATGGAGCAATTCCACTTCTGGGTATACACCAAAAAGCATTGAAAGCAGAGTCTTGAAGAGATATTTATACTCCTTTGTTTATAACAGCATTATTCACAATAGCTAAAATGTGGAAGCAACCCTCATGTATATTATGGATGAATGGATAAGCAAAACGTGGTATATACATACAATGGAATATTATTCAGATTTTAAAAGGACAGAAATTCTTACATATGCTACAACATGGATGAAACTTGAGGACATTATGCTAAATGAAATAAACCAGTCACAACAAGACAAATACACTATGATTTCACTTATATGGCATATTTAGAGTAGTCAAAATGGTAGAGATAAAAAGTGGACTGGTGGCGGCTAGGAGCCACAGAAGGGGGAATGGGGAGTTGTTTAATGGGTACAGAGTTTCACTTTTACAAGCTGAAAAGAGCTATGGGGATGGATGGTGGTGATGGTCATAATTCACAAAATTATGAATGTATTTAATACCACTAAATTGTACACTTAAAAATGGTTAAAATGGGGACCTCCCTGATGGTGCAGTGGTTAAGAATCTGCCTGCCAATGCAGGGGACACGGGTTCAAGCCCTGGTCCGGGAAGACCCCACATGCCACGGAGCAACTAAGCCCGTGTGCCACAACTACTGAGCCTGTGCTCTAGAGCCCGCGGGCCACAACTACTGAGCCCGCGAGCCACAACTACTGAAGCCCGTGCACCTAGAGCCCGTGCTCCGCAACAACAGAAGCCACCACAATGAGAAGCCCACGCACCGCAACAAAAAGTAGCCCCCGCTCACTGCAACTAGAGAAAGCCCATGCACAGTAACGAAGACCCAATGCAGTCAAAAATAAATATTAAATAAACTTACTTTTAAAAAATGGTTAAAATGGTAAATTTTATATTTTACCATAATAAAACAAAATTAGGGAAAAAGGTCAAAAATCATTCATTGTTTTTTTAAAAAACTAATAAAAGTTCATAAAGTCAGCTGGATACTAGATGAAAATACTCAAAAGCAGAAACATGGCAGATGAACATGTGTTTATCTCCACTTCCTTTTAAAAACCCACATTAAAGTGGGGAGGAGTATGAAGCCACAGAAACAGATGTAATGGAAGAGAGATGTCAACAAATTTGGAAAATGGAAAGTGAATCAACAGGTGGAAAAGCTAACTGCTAACTGCCCACAGCACTGGGGCCAAAGAAGTGTGGCAGGTCAAAAAGAATGAAGCTTCTTTCCACAACAGAACTCTGCAAAAGCTTAGGAACTGAGGTTCCTGGTACCTCTGAAGGCAAGGTTGTGGGTCTGAACAAAGGATTGTTTATAGTATATAAAGAGCAATAAGACCCTCCCCCTACTAACATCCTCATTCCAATAGTCAAAGGAAGTAACTCTCTCTGGAGAAAATGAACCAGAACAGCTTCCAACTTGTGGATGCAAAACACAGCAATGGGGAGGACTTAATCAAGGAGCTGAAAATTGGGACTAAGCGAAAGTCAGCACATGGAATGGTGAGGATTCCCCAGGCCTTGTCCCCTTGGCTTCCAAAATGCTGGCAGCCAGGTTTCATCCCCGGAGACCGGAGACCGGAAGCTGGAGGATTCCTCTCTAAGAAACAGAGGGCCTACAGACACTGATATCTGGCAATCCCCTGGTGAAGGTGTAAGATCCCTATCTGATAACCCTGCAGTGAGGTCCATCAATTAGCATGCATAATGAACTCTCCAGCGATTTCTAAGTTCCTCATTCTTAAATATGGACTGATAGCCACAGATCACCAGACATTTGATGAAAGTCATTAACATGAAAGATAAAGACTAAAACAAACAACCAAGCAGAGCACTCAAGAAAACTCTGAGTACAGAAAAACTCTAAATCTTGTATTATTTCATAAAAATTTAAATTTACAGTAAAATAAAAATCAAGCAGCATTCCCATATACCAGCAACAATCAAGCACAGATTTTGTTTAAAAGCAACACAAGTCCTGTCTTCATGGCATTCAAATTTTAGTTGGATTGACAGACATGCAAAGAGATAAATCACAACACAACATTGTAAGTGCTAAAAACAAGCCATTATTTAGACCCCAAAATCAGGAAAATGTTTTCGAGAAACCTAATGAAGTCAGTTTAGTATATACAAAATTTGAGTAGCTGTGCAAACATCCCAAGTTGAAGGAAGATTCTGAGACCATCATAAATGAAAAGGATGTCATCATCGAGGGGAATAACTTAGAGAGAGGACACCCTGGGCAGGATCGTGACTTTAGTGCTCAAAGAAGGATGTAAAAACCCTTTTGGAAAACCAAGACGGAATGTTCAGTCAGAAGAAATTCCAGGGAGATGAGTATCCTTGATGCAGGGAGGGAGAGGAGAGAGTTCTGGGAAGTGGAGCATGTTACAGCACCAAGAGCCGGAGAGAGTCAATTAGTATGCGAATTAAAAAACAGGGCCTTGGAGGGACTTCACTGGTGGCCCAGTGGTTGAGACTCAGCACTTCCAATGCAGGGGACGCGGGTTCGATCCCTGGTCGGGGAACTAGGATCCCACATGCTGTGCAGGGCGGCCAGAAAAAAAAAAAATCGGGGCCTTGGAATTGGCCATTCTGAAGGCATTTGAGACCTAAGGGGACAGTTTCAGAGCCAGAGGGATGAATATGCTCCTAACAAGCTGAGAATTCAGTGTGACTTAGTGGGAACTGAGGAAGGCGGACACAGACCTCTTCAAGAAGTTAGGCATCAAGAGAAGTTGGGAGACACATAACAGCTTGAAGATGTGGACACAAAGGAGAGTTTATGTTTTATACTCAGCTCTCCTACCTGTGGATTCTGCATCCAAGGATTCAACCAACTTCAGAACAAAAATATTTGGAAAAAAAATTCCAGAAAGTTCCAAAAATCAAAACCTGAATCTGCCACAAGCTGACAACTATTTACATAGCATTTACATTGTATTGGGTATTATAAGTAATCTAGAGATGATTTAAAGTATAATATAGGGAGGATGTGCATAGGTTATATGCAAATACTATATACCATTTTATATAAGGGACTTGAGTATCCACGGATTTTTGGCATCCTTGGGGTTGCTGGAACCAAAAATGACTGTACTTCATTTTTATTTTATTTATTTATTTATTTATTTATTGCGGTACGCGGGCCTCTCACTGTTGCGGACTCTCCCGTTGCGGAGCACAGGCTCCGGACGCGCAGGCTCAGCGGCCATGGCTCACGGGCCCAGCCGCTCCGCGGCATGTGGGATCTTCCCGGACCGGGGCATGAACCGTGTCCCCTGCATCGGCAGGCGGACTCTCAACCACTGCGACACCAGGGAAGCCCTGTACTTCATTTTTGATAAAGATGTGTGTAGAATATCTTTGCAAGCTGTGGGGAAGGACTGCACAAAGGGACAAGGAGGAAAAGATGAGGAGAAAGAGGGACTGAATTGGTGTACCAAGATTCTCCAAGGAGATGGAAGAAATGAGGAGGGGCCAGCCGACGCAGGAGAGGAAGGATGACTCCTCCTCATTTGAGAAACTTAAGGAGGCAGGAAGAAGGTTCCTTTCCAAGTGGAGGGGTAGGAGATGGAGAGAGGCGAGCTGCTTGAGTCAAGGGGTGCACTTTTGGAGACCAATGATTACTTTTTTTTTTTTTTTTTTTTTGGCTGCACAGCTTGCAGGATCTTAGTTCCCCGACTAGGGATTGAACCCTCGCCCTGGGGCGTGAAATCCTAACCACTGGACCACCAGGGAAGTCCTTGAGCAATCCCTGATTATCCTTTTTTAAAAAAAGGATATTTAAATGACAGGGAAATTAAGAGATGAACCATGGAGAAAGTGAACAATCAAGGAGACAGATTTTATATATTCTGTGGTAGCAGGAAAACTGGTTGGGAGCTATGTGACAGTACAGATGAGAAGAGGCAGATCAAAAGGGTGGTGAGGAGACAGGGCTGAAGGTGGCGAGTTCACAGGTCACTGTACAGCACGTGAAAGAAGAGTGTAGGCAAAGGGCAAAGAAAGGGACTGGGAAAACTGGAGTTTAGAAAAGCAACATCTCTGGAAAGATAACTCCCTCCTTCACCTCTTTCTCCTGCCTGGGTAAAAATTCACAAATTCCCTCATGTCCTATGTTGACTTCGTAAGTCTCAATGACAAAGACCACTGACAAAAATGCTGTGCAGTGTAAATAATAAGAGGTTTATTACTGCCCTAGCTCCACTGGGGCAGAGAAAAGCAGCAGACGGTCCCCGGGAAGAACAAATGTTAGTGCTGCCCAGTCCAGAATGCAACCCGCCACATTGCTCTGGGCCTCTGGAGGGAAAGGAGAACACTGTCCGATCTCAAGTTTCTTAAAAACAAACAAACAAAGAAAAACCCAAGCCACGAATTTAGAGATAGGTTAAGAGTGAAGTCAGCTACAAAAATGCAGTAAGAGGGCTCTCTCCAAAAAAAAACAAAACAAAAACAACAACAAAAAAAAAGAGGGCTCTCTCCTCCACTAGATCTTTCATCTTGCTTCATTTCATAGAGCTGCTCATCTGCATTTCCTTTTTATTGAAAGAACACACACATAAAAGCCTACAAATAAACTCTTACCTCTCATCAAGAGTTTGGGATCGGGGCAATCTCCAGGAGTTAGCAATTTATAAGGGATTGTGATCTTTCAAAGAAAGAAAAATCAAGGCGAGAAGGTGAGAAATGTGGTAAGAGAGAAAAGAAACTTTTCAACTACAGCTTTTTAGAAACAGACACAGGAATGAAGGGCAGGGAAATTTTCTTAAACACTTGTTCTTGCTAGGAATTTTTTTTGCATGCTCTTTCAAGAGAAAGAAAGAAAAGGAAAAAATACAAGCTGAAAAGGGGCAAATATATTTCCCATGGGCCAGAAACTAGAGGCTGGTTCTCAGATCAATGAGAAACATGGTGGGCAGAGGATGACAACATCAGCTGTATTCATTAGCTACAGCTGCCATAACGAAGTTCTACAAGCTAAGTGGCTTACACAGTTCCAGAGGCTGGAAGTCTGAAATCAAGGCAGTGTTGGTTCAGAAGTCTGAAATCCAAGGAGGGAAGGACTTGTTCTAGGCCTCTCTCCTTGGATTACAGATGGCCATCTTCTTCCCATCTCTCTTCACATTGTCTTCCCTCTATGCACGTCTATTTTTGTGTCCAAATTTCCCCTTTATTTAAGGACACCAGCATATTGGATCAGTGTCCCCCTAATCTTAAATTAAGATTAGTTAAGATAACATCATCTTAACTAATTTCATCTACAACAACCATACTTTCAAATAAGGTCACATTCTGAGTATTGGGACCTCAATACATGCATTTTGAGGAGGAACATAATTCAACTCATAACAACAGGTAGTATTTATTGGGTTCTTACTGGGTGCCAGGCACTGTGCAATGCACATTTCATGTAATTCATTGAAACTATTATCCCCATGTTATAAATAAGGACGATTGGGAACAGAGAAATTAAGTAATTTACCCAAGATCAAACAGCTGGTAATTAACAAAGTTAAGATTTCAGAACCTGGTCCAAGGGAGGCCAACGTGCTAAGCGCTACCCTTTACTCTGTATTTAATAAGACAGTGTTTCACCCATTCAGAAATTTTTGTGATAGAATCAATAAATAAATGCCCAAGAGAATGAATGAAGTACATGAATGGGGAATGAACATGTTGATGGGTGGCTGAGAATTTCTACACAGTAAAGTAGGGCCATTGCCCAAAGCACCCATCAGGTCTCCAGCAGTAACCTTAGGTCCAGGGTGGATGCTAAGTGGCACGTGGCAAGGAGCACACAGGCTGTGGAGTCCGACAGAACGTGTTTAGTGGCAGGAGACACATGCATTAGTGATTTGTGTGTGTCCAATTCTAATGAAATAATTCTGAAATGATTTTTGAACGTAAGGGAAATGATGAGATTTGAGGAGCTAATCTGGGAAAAACACAATCTGGGCAACTACACAAATCACCAGGCTTTATTAACTCCCTAATACAAGGTCAACTGCCATTTTAGCAGCAACAAGATTAACTGCCATTACAAAGAGAACTTTCTTTAGCAACTAGTGTTTCAAACTTTTAAATCTGTTTTATTATAGATCATATAGAAAAAAACAGTTGAAAGAGAAATACTTTAACTAGTATAATATATGCCTGGCTCCACCAGCCACTTAACTCACTAAGAACAAAGATGTAAATCAGCCTATGAAAGTCTCCCAGATCCTCTGAGCCTCTCATCCTGTCTTGGGGGCTAACTGTGATGTCTGTGTTTAAAATCAAATTTCAAAATATGCATTTTCCCAAGAATCTGCCTCTAAATGTAGCCACCTTCCCCTTCTGGCACTTTGCTGAAGGAATGGAGATCTGCTCCAGTGCTGGAAAATAAATCTGTGACCAATTTAATGACATGTTATCTAACATAACAGCACAAGAGATTTGAACTTGACTGTACATGACTATCCGTTTTCCAACTGTTTTCATGCCAAATACCCAAGAAAGGTGCAATTACTCTATATCACCTTCCACACAATGATACTCTATTGATAAGCTTTTATCTCAGAAATACAGGACACAGTAATCCAAAACTACTAAGAAACCAAAAGCCATCTCTGCCATATGCAGCCCCCCGTGTCTCACCCACAAGAGCCTCATAATAACTGGAGCCATTCAGTGAGGAACCTCTCAGGATGCAGACCAGGCAAGAGACCTGGAGGGTGGTAGACAAAGTTTCGAAATGGTTTTATATTTTGCTCTTCTGTGTGTATTTGGCTCAGGAGCACATTGTATCTTTCCCAGTGGCTTTGGCTTCATTGTGTTTTTGTTCTTTTAATTGTGGTAAAGTACATATAACATAAAATTTACTATTTTAACCATTTCTATTTGTAGAAATGGTTCTGTGGCATTAAGTACATTCTCACTGTTGTGTAAATGTCACCACCATTCATCTTCAGAACTTTTATCATCATCCCAAACTGAAACTCTGTACCTGTTAAACACTAACTTCCCGTTCTCCACTTCCTCCAGCCCCTGGTAGCCGTTATTCTGTGTACTGTTTCTATGAGTTTCACTACTTTTGGTACCTCATGTAAGTAAATAGAATCAGATAGCATTTGTCCTTTCCATCTGGCCTATTTCCCTTAGCATAATGTTTTAAGGTTCATCCATGTTGTAGCATGTGTCAGTACTTCTTTCCTTTTTTAGGCTAAATAATATTCCATTGTATGGATATACTATATTTTCTTTATCCATTCATCCATCAATGGACATGTGGGTTGCTTCCACCTTTTGACTATTGTGAATAATGCTGCTATGAACCTGGGTGTGTAAATATCTGTTCCAGTCCCCACTTCCAATTCTTTTGGGTATATTAGGGTATACACCCAGAAGAGGAGTTGCTGGATCATATGGAATTCTATGTTTAATGGCTTCACTGTATTTTTCTTACATATAATGTTGTAAACATGGTAAATGTTGTAAACAGATGCATCCTTGCAGTGCGTGCTGGGTGCAGTGTGTGCTGAGGTTTCTAAATGCCCTAGATAACTGACAGTCACTTCTGAGTTCTTTGAGTTTGGCTGTGTATAAAATGCTAAAGGAGATAAAAGACTAAACCTAGGACCCCTACACAGGATAATCTGTGCAGATGAAAAAAGTCTGTCTGTTGACAACTGAGCACTTAATAATCTAGGAAAATGAAATAGTCTACTGTAGTCTGCTACTTCCTTTTACATTCATTTCAGTAATCTAAATAACAGATATTTATTGAGTGCTGACTGTCATACAGTCCCCAAACCTGGGGTGTGGACCTCTCCCTTCTGGGATTGTCTGCACATTGCTGAACACCCAGGGCACAGGGGGTACTCAACATGTTGGTTGGTTTCCCTGTTCATGTGTCATAATGTGAACACATAAAATATCAAAGAAAGAAATGCACTGCATTAGACAAACAAATTAGTAAATGGATATGATGACTATTTAAGTCCTACTTATATCCAAATTAGTTTACAATCATGATTTAGATTTATAGGAAGTCAACCTATGCCAATTGAGCTATTTTAAAATTCAGAACTGGACTTTAAATGTTCCGAGGACATTTCTATAACTGAGTCATTGGACTTCCAAAAAGAAAATGAAACCATCACAGTAATATGAATAAATCTTTCCCTATTCTTCCCTGAAATGTATCAGATAAAGCAGTGGTCCCCAACCTTTTTGGCACCAGGGACCGGTTTCATGGAAGACAATTTTTTCACAGACTCGGGGGTGGGGGGTGGGGGATGGTTCAGGCGGTGATGCGAGTGATGGGGGGCGATGGGGAGCGGCAGATGAAGCTTTGCTCGCTTGGCCGCCGCTCACCTCCTGCTGTGCGGCCCGGTTTCTAACAGGCTGCGGACCAGTACTGGTCTGCAGCCCGGAGGTTGGGGACCCCTGAGATAAAGGAAAATGACATCTGAAGGCTTGGAGGGAATGGATGGCACACTCACAGAGAAGGAGAGGAAAGATCTGAATGCCATTAACAGCATAAAGAAGACTAACTTGCTTAATGAAGGCGTGGGTACTGACATAAATAACATCCACAGATGCTTTTCTCCTTTACAGCAACTGCTTTCTCTAGATGTCATTGACCAGTGTAAACACAGGAGCATTTCTACATACACAAGCTTTGGTTTTGTGTTGTAAATACAGAAGTTACAGAATGTATAAGCATTCTACATATCTTTATGCATGCTATACATTATGATATATGCACAAGATTTTTATGCCTATAAAAGCAGGAAAGTTCCCAACTAGTGGATGGAAGAAGACTAAGGCCAAATTCTCCATTCTACCCTAAACCCTGAAGATGAGTTTTCAAGGAAAAGAACAAATGCTTTATCTAAAAGGGAAAAAATACAAACACACACACAGAGGCAGAGATCTTTCTGAATATATCTCCTATGTGGAGAAAGAACATATATATGAAACAAATGCAATCCAAAGAGATCCATACATTAAAAACAAGAGTTGAGAGGTAGGAAGGAAAAAAAAATCACCTGACTTCATACTAAGAGGCTATGGTCAATTAAACAGAGGATGCACTATGGAGAGGGTGGCCCAGGAAATAAAGGATGAAATGGAAACACAAACTGGGTGGTACAGCAACTCACGAAATAACAGAGTTTAGAACTACTGGTGTTTGCATGATAGTCTGAATCCAGTGAAATTTTCATTTCAACTAGATTACCTGAGGTGGCCTTTTAAGAGAAAGTGTCCTTTTCTTTTGAAAAGGTATTATATTCACATGGTTCCAGGAGGGTACCAAAGAGTTCATAGTGAAAATCTTCCTCTCACCCACCCTTCCCTCTTTCCCCAGTTCACCTCCGTGAAGCCAATCAACGTTACCAGCATCCTGTGTAACCGGAGCAAAGTGTTTATATATACATTCAGAAGCCCTAGAGGCAGCTCCAGATGCCCAAAGTACATGAGATGGAGCCACAAGTGGGTATTTTCTAGGGAGCATTTTAATCTTTTCCCCCTCTCCCCTTCTTTAAGGCAGGAAACCTCAAGGCTCTCAGAATATTGTTTTCTTCTGAACTCCCAGGGAATTCTGCATGAGGCTTTGTTTTCCAATGGTGAGTCTATTTTTTTAAAAGCCCCAAATAAGTAAATTAAGTTAAAAAGCAGATTAAAAAGACAGATGTGATGAAGACAGTGCCTAACATAGAATGGAAAATCAATAAGTAGTTGTTGAATGAATGTGAAAGTGGCTCTAAAATCTAACATACCTGGGTTCAAATGTTGGCTGCCACTTACTGGGGGTGAGACTGAGTCCTGCTTCACTCCTTTGATAAAATGGGGATAAACACACATAGCTGCTCTTATGTTTTGGGAATTAGATGAGACAATATATGTGAAGTGGTGAGGATTCCCGACATGCATTAAGTGTTCCATAAAAGGTTGCTATCCTTATTGCTGCCATAAGCTACTCATGACCTCTAACTACTTTTGGTCAGAGATCATTTGGAGATTTGGTCCCCCCCCAAGGACACCCAAAGCTGTCACCGAAACACCTCTAAGCTTGTGCCATGCTGGGGTGAAGTGACAATCGACATGGGCTTATGGCAGTCTTACATCATCCTCTGCAACATCACTGAAGCAATGTCAACTTCCTCTGTACCCAGAAGGGAAAATTCACACTCCAAAACTTACACCAACAAAGGAATCTTGACAATCGGGGCAGGGGGTGGGGGGAATCCAACTTTCCCATAATGAACAGTAAATCACTTGTTTTAAAGTTCATTCGTGCTGTGCTCAGAGACAAGAGAATAGATGGACAGGGTCCCACAAATACCTTAACACCAAAAAGAAAAGCATTAAAATGTTGATTCTTGAGGCATTACCTTTATCACTGTGGCAAATATACATTTGGATTCACTGAAGCCTTGGTCTAAAGGCCATCTATAAAATGCAAAAAGCCATGACCGGCCATGTCTTCAAGCATCACAGTGTGAAAAAGAATATAGAGCCCTCTGCACCCTCAGCTACTGGGTAAAAGTTGTCTGTTGTGATACTTTGTAGCACAAGGGCTGTCACAGCATTGAACAGCAAAGGAGTCACAACTCCAGACTTTACAACACCAATACGACCGACCGACCGCAGGACTGTCCTCACTTTCCTACATCATGGGTCCCGTGCCCAACAAGGGGTGTTTACAAGTAGCTATTTAGCACCTTCCTCGCAATATTTTTACACCGTGTTCTTGCCTTTCCTGTGGAGAAGAGAAGTGAGGAAAATACATTTTCTCTTCTGTGCCAAAATTTAAAATAGGAAAATGTAATCACATTAGGGTTGTTTTTTTTTTAATGGCAATGTTTAAAATCTCCTCTGTGTCGATGAAGAAAAAAATCTTACTCCTTAAAATGACTCTTTCATAGAACATCAGGGTTAGTTTGTGAGTGGCACGTTTTAAAAACATTTAATCAGTGATCTGAATATATGTCAACACCTTCTGGTGGTGTGCTATAAAATGTGAACCTTGTCAACAGCAACAGAAAAAGGTGACACACTTGGGACACAGAGCTTTTATGCTGACACACAGTAATAATATAATTTTAAAATTTATCATCTGTTTAGCTGCAAGCAACAATTAATCTTTTTGACAATTCATACAATGCTTTAAATGACACCTGGGAAGAAAAACAACGCATTCTAATTTTTACTTTCATTGTCTTCCAGGGCTTCATAGCTACAAATGCGTATAAAACCACACACAATAAATTTTGTGATTAAGATTAAAATGTTAGCAAAAAATATTTCCCTTGTCACCTCATGCCCCTCCTTGCCTCAGTTAATAAAATTACTTAACATGAGAACCATAAGTGAGAGCGAGTCCCAGAGGAAGTGTGGGCCACCGAGGGTTCATTTCTGTCACGTCAAATGACATTTTATTCCCAAATCATTTAACCTACAACTTTGTATGACTACTTATAGCCTGAATGGATTCTGGTGGGGGCCCAGAAATGACACTAATCCCTCTACTAGAAACTCCATTAGGGCATGACAATCCCAAGCCCATCTAATACCAACAATATAAAAAATACAGCCAGGCAAATTGTCTTCAAGATGTTCAGAAGCATGTGAATATATACATATTGTATGGATTGCTGTTTGTGTGTCCTGTGAGGCTTTGTGGGATTTAGTGCTAGATTACATTAACATCCTTAATTAATCTCTTTTCTATTATACATTAAACCAAAACATTTTTCCTAATACACCTGCTCACCCAGTGCCCTGCTAACCCTGAGATTTAAAAGCCTGTGGGTTAAAGCAAAGGCAATATCAGCACAAAAGAGGGCTGATGTTACTCTCCTTAGTACATCACAAGCTTGTGACACCTGCAGGTGAAATGAAATGGGAAGGTAGTTGCAAACCACCCCACTGCCCACACACTTCTTTCAACCAGCCTTCCAGGACTCTGATTGTACCCATTTGACAGATAAGGAAATCCGAGTGCTGCAACTCTAACTCAGGGATTCACCAAAGCCACATCCAAATCCCAGGTGCTTTCTATTGTCACACACCCTAAACTACAGCTAAGACTCAAAAATAAGAAAGTAGCTCAAAGAGCTTGGCCAAATGGGTTCAGGCACTAAAGTACATGGCCCATGCTTTGGAAAAGTACTGGTCGCAGAAATATATGGAAAAATATGAGCTCTGCTGCAAAGCATAGAGAAGACAGGGTCAGAGGAAGATGTAGGTCATGATATATAGGCATGCACGTTTGTGGAAAAAAATAGAGGGTTGAGTATGTATAGCTCTTTGTCTACAGATATTTTCTTCTTTTCTGATCTTTGTTTTCATTCTTTTCTTTTTCCTTCTTTCCCAAGTCTGGCCCTCCTAGGAAGTGATCAAATTGATTTTTACCATGTGCCATGTGTCTTTTATGCAGATTAGGACCTGAGTAGTGGATTTTAATTCCAGTGATTCCTAATGAATGATCAATATTACGTGATTTTTAAAATTTTTTATTTATTTATTTTTGCCTGCGTTGGGTCTTCATTGCTGCGCGCAGGCTTTCTCTAGTTGCGGCGAGCAGGGGCTACTCTTCGTTGCGGTGTGTGGGCTTCTCATTGCGGTGGCTTCTCTTGCTGCGGAGCACGGGCTCTAGGCACGCAGGCTTCAGTAGTTGTGGCTCGTGGGCTCTAGAGCGCGGGCTCAGTAGTTGTGGCGCACGGGCTTAGTTGCTCTGCAGCATGTGGGATGTGGGATCTTTCCAGACCAGGGCTTGAACCCACGTCCCCTGCATTGGCAGGCGGATTCTTAACCACTGCACCACCAGGGAAGTCCCAATATTCGTGATTTTGAGGCCAAACTTCTATATGCCCCACAACTTTGTCTACATGTTTCTTAGAAAAAATTGCAAATTCTTTTTCAGAAAAGATTTCCAGAGGAGAGCTTGCCATTCTACATCGCATGTCAGACTTTCTCTAATGGCTATGCAGACCTGGGGACCATTACTCTAAATGTATATTTTGAGCCTTTAAGCAAAAACTTCATAAAGGTTTCCTTCATCCTTTGTTAATTACCGATGAACTGATCCTTCACATGACATGTCCCCAATGTGTCCCTCTCTGTCTGAGCTCTAATGAGCTGCTTGTGTAGCATTTGAAACAGTAGCAGGAACTTTTAATTATGGACACGTTATTTTGAAAGGCAGAATTCTGGAATGAATTCTAGATCTGTGAGAGGGCTGTAGCATACCCAAGCCACTCTGTTCTCACTGTGGGGACCAGGAACCTGAGACGGAGGGCTTCGAGAATTTGCTGACATCTGTGATCCTGATCTCCTGACGTCTGTCCAATTTCCTCTCAGTGCATAACCATTTTCCTAGCCCTAAAAGGCATAAAAATTACTTTCCCACCGAGGAGTTCTTTCCCCAACTATCAAAGAGGGAAAAAATCCTCCATACTTAATCAATTGATATACAAGTTTCCTTTTAATTATACCTAGTGTTAATATTTAAGTCTCAGGCCTGAAACAGATCTCTCCAGCTAGTGGGAAAGGCCATAGAACATACACAAGAGAACAACTCTTAAAATGTGTTTAATTACAGGGAGCCCCTCACAGCATGGAACCGGAGCACAGGGATCTCAGAAAGCAATTTTCCATTTAGACTGTGCTCCTCAGCTAATTAAAAAACCAAACGGGCCAGCAATCTGGACAAGGAGACAATGCACACTCCGCACGTTACAACACAGGTAAAGGTATGTGTGAGCCTAAATGGAAATGAGAGCTGCAGGAACCCAAATGTGAAAAACAGCCATTTATAGCAGTAGCCCTGACGGATGGGTACGTGCCTGACTGGCGAATGACATACTGCCCTCTCACTTCGTGGCTGAGACACGGGAACGCTCCGGCCATCTGCTGTATCTGCAGAGATCCCCAACTCAGAGGAGGAGAAGAGAAACACACGCTTCAGTTGCAGCTGGAATGCACATGCTTCCTGCTGACATGGGCTCTTGGCATGGCCACGATTTCAGGTTTGAGCCTTCAATGACTGATATTTCCCCCCAACTGTTTGATCAGGTTTCCCAGGTTTTTGCAGGAATCTGTTTGTTTGGGGGATGGGAGACATATAAGGGAGGGAGGGTACAGAGTGGTCACTGACTTTCCAAAGAGCTCAATTCTACTCTATTGAAATGCCTCACAGATGAAGGAAGGAGGTTCCAGAGATTTGGTGCAGGTTTGCGCCAACCATAAATCTTGCTCAGCTTCCTTCCATTTACAGTTTATTGCATTAACATTTCTTTTGTGCTGGCTGCTGTTGGGAAGCTATTGTAAATTTGGGCAATTACAACTTTTGTTCCATCTGTCCCTCCCCTCCTCGGTAGGCAGTGTAACATCAAAGGTGGCCCATTCAGCAGAGGCTGGCTCTGTCTCTTAAATCCAACCTGAAATAGATGTTATTAGAAAGAGCAGGCTCTGAGTGAAAGGTAGCAGGATAAATCATAAAGATGCTACTCTGGCCTTCTGAGAAAGTCTTAAAATAAGCTTTCTTAAACCCCCTGCACAAGCTCCCAAGTCAAAGCCTGGGTAGGCATTTGACGGCCTCCTTGTCCAAATCCCCCTAAACTAGATGTGTGAACCATGTCAAACAGGGGCGTGCCCCTGAATGTCAAGGTTTCCAGCCCTGCCTCTGCTTGGGTTTCAGTGTTGCTTAAAATAATCTCTCTCAAAGTATCTGCATAAACTGGAGTAGGTCCTAACTACTGCTGTGGGGCTGAGGAAGCCTGGAGAAATCCCAAGAGCCTGGTGAGGCCCTGCAGCAGATAAGAAGGGTCAGCAACCAGCTGGAAAGCTTGATGGACAATACGGAGCTGCTTACATTCCTGACAAGCTGTCACTTGTTACAGGGAAGAGAGAGAGTGTGTATATGTCTCAGGGGTGTTGGGAATTTCACTGGTCAGTTTCATTCTCAAGAACTTTCTAAGAACCTACTATGTCCCTTGATGGGTGCTGGACTGGGAGGGTGGCATTCAAAGATGAACAAGAACAACCCTTGTCTCAAGAAACTTAAAACCTAGTGGAGGAGATAGGCCTAATGATAACTGACTATAAGTTGCTTCATAATGAGTTTCATAGCACAGTCACAAAATGCTATGCATTCCAGTTCTTCAACATGTTAAACACAGAGTTACCATATGACTCAGCAATTCTACTCCTACGTATACCCGAGAAATGGAAATGTATGTCCACGATGTTCAGTCCACACTGATGTTCATAGCAGCATTATTCGTAATAGCCAAAAAGTGGAAATAACCCACATGTCCATGACAGATGAATGGATAAATACAATGTAGTATATTCCTACAATGGGACATCATAAAAAGGAATGAAATGTTGATCCATGCTACAACAGGGATAAACCTGAAAAACATGACGCTACAGTGAAAGAAGCCAGACACAAAAGGGCACAGCTATACAATTACAATTATATGAAATGTCCAGAATAGGCAAATCTAAAGATTGGGAAAGCAGATCAGGGGTTTCCAAGGGAAGGAAAGAGGGGAACGTGACTGCTAATAGATGTGGGTTTCTTTTTGGGGAGAGGAAAATATTCTGGGATTAGGTAGGTAGTAGTGATCATTGCATAACTTCGTGAATAGACTAAAAAATTTTCAATCATACATTTTAAGAGGGTGAATTTTATAGTATTATAAATAGTACTTTTTTTCTTTTTTGGCCATACCTCACGGCTTGCGGGATCTTTGTTCCCCAACCAGGAATTGAACCCCGGCCCTCGTCAGTGAAAACGCGGAGTCCTAACCACTGTACTGCCAGGGCATTCCCAAAACTTATTTTAAAATGCTATGGGGGCTTCCCTGGTGGCGCAGTGGTTGAGAGTCCGCCTGCCGATGCAGGGGACATGGGTTCGTGCTCTGGTCCGGGAAGATCCCACATCTGGGCCCGTGAGCCATGGCCGCTGAGCCTGCGCGTCCGGAGCCTGTGCTCCGCAACGGGAGAGGCCACAACAGTGAGAGGCCCACGTACCGCAAAAATAAATAAATAAATAAATAAATAAATAAATAAATAAATAAATAAATAAATAAAATAAAATACTATGGACCATTGTAAAGCAATTATACTCCAATAAAGATGTTTAAAAAATGCTATGGGAGGTTAGGATTGGGAGTAATGTGACTAAGGGAACAGGGCTGTTATATATGCCACCTCTGCTTGTATTAAGAACACAGTATGGATTCTAAGCACTTTGTTAACATGAAAGAATGAAGGAAGAAAATAAGTAACTGGATCCATTGCTTACTTGGATACCTCCTGGCTATGAAGAATGGACACTGAGTTTCTACTTTCTGAATTATTATTACTGTGATACAGTCCATAGAAATAACATTCTAAAAACATAGGGATTTGGAGCTCTCTGTGCAATGAGTTTCAGGTTTTGAGGATTCTAGAAACTCCTGTTCTGTGTTCCCATCACCCCATGGGCTCTGTTTTCACCATCATGTGGAACAGCTGGTATTTATTTGTCTTTTAAGTGATCTGAGGGCAGTAACTATACCTTTTATCCCTAGCCAGCAGTATGTAGAAGGGACTCAACAGGTGATTGTGGAAGGAAGGGAGGCAGGGAGGCAGGGAAGGAGTCACTATTTGATGAGCTTATAGTCTAATTCTTCGAGCTTTCTTTTTATTTATTTATTTGTTTATTTATTTATTTTTGGCTGTGTTGGGTCTTCGTTGCTGCATGCGGGCTTTCTCTAGTTGCGGCAAGGGGGGGCTACTCTTCATTGCAGTGCACATGCTTCTCATTGCGGTGTCTTCTCTTGTTGCAGAGCATGGGCTCGTGGCATGCGGGCTCAGTAGTTGTGGCTCACTGGCTCTAGAGTGCAGGCTCAGTAGTTGTGGCGCATAGGCTTAGTTGCTCCGCAGCATGTGGGATCTTCCCAGACCACGGCTTGAACCCGTGTCCCCTGCACTGGCAGGTGGATTCTTAACCACTGTGCCACCAGGGAAGTCCTCTTCAAGCTTTCTTATTTCTCCATTTTCTAATCAGGAGGTGTTATTGCACTAAAATTTTTTTGGTATTCTAATGCTATTTTTAGACATCAGAAGTGGTCAAACAGTGGCAATTTCTTATGGGTCAATCTAATACATAGTCACAAGAAACCATCATTTTGGTCCTATTTCATTACATGAAATGTGTTTTAAACTTGGGGCTCTGAAAGCTCCTTAAGGAACACCAACTGACAGGCAAGGGGGAGGGTCTCTGATCCCCGACTATCTCCTCCAAAAAAAATAAATCAGAGTTTCTATATAAGGGTTGGTTTGAACTAAAGATCTAAAGACATGTGTCTAAAAATTAGTTCGTACAGCTTATTTACAAGTCTAGATCAACTTAGTTATTCACTAAGAAAATGACTCTCAGGTCAAGGAAGCAAGGAGTAATGCTTCAGCTTTTTGCTTTCAGTTCATTTGAAAACCGTAGTGCTTACAAATTTTCATCCTATCTACCAACAGGGCATCTAAGGAGGGGCATCTACAGAAGAGGCAACCACGTTGGAAATTCTGCATGGGGCAGTGATAGTGGGTTAGAAACTCAAAGCAGTAATCCAAGGGTTAATCAAGAGAGAGACTAAATCCAGAAAGTGCTATTAACCCAAGCCTTTCTGTAGTGTCTATACCGCCCTGCTGCCTCTAACCAAATAGGACACTGTACGTCTCAGTATGACAGAAAGCTTTTGTTGAAGTAGGAGGTTGACAGCTATTTGTGAGGAGGGGTTTTTGTTTATTTGTTTGTTATTCAAATAACTTTTCCCCCTGTGGAAATTCAAAAGGAAAATGTCAGAAGTATGTAATTAATGGTTTTTTAAAATAGATTGGATCCCCCTCCCCGTTGAACTGAAAAGTATGTATTGAAAAGGAATCCACCCTATTAAATGGTAAATTCTCATATGTAAGTTTGACATTAATTCCTTCAAAAGAGTTGTGCTTGCAAGTCAGGTAAATGACAGGACGGTCTGTCTAAGCATCAACATCCTCTGAAGGGCAGCTGCTCAGGAACATTCTCAGATCATAATGACAAACAGAACTGGAACACTGATGATATTTGATCAATTCGTGACGGGGGAGTCACCTAGTTCTCTCTTCTCCAAGCTGTGTGGTATTAATGTGCTTCCTAAAATACCGTCAAAATTATTTTTTAAAAAAGTACATGCCATGGGAGGTGGCGGCGTGTGTGTGTGTGTGGGGGGGGGGGAAGGTGGTGATGGAGGGAGGGGGCTGGAGACAAGGGAAGATTCCAGAAAGGAAAAACCTACAATAAAAACTACCTTTTTGTTTTTTTAAGATTCCTTTTAATCAGCTCTTAAAGCAAAGACAGAAGCTGAAAACATTCCATGTAAATAAACAGCAAAGAACTCCAAATGCTTAGCAGACCAGAACACAGGGAAGAGCTTGCTTGGTACTGCCAGGCATGACTGGCTTTAGTGCATTTAACAGTAAAAAAGAGGACGGTGCCGAATGACCAAACTACATGTGAACTTCCCTTCCAGCAAGAAAAGTGGTTAACACTTTCCACTGGGGGTGAGGGGAAGGTCCAGAGAGATAAATTCTACTTAACACAACAATGTGGACAGCATTTAGGCCACATGCAAATTTCATCCGCAGAGCTTTGCAAATGGAATGCAATTTACTGCTCAGAGGATGTAATCTATTTGAGTTAGAGAGCTAATTAATAAAACCTTCAAAAAAGAATGCAGAGTTAAGTGCCATCCATCTCCTGGGCTATTTCAACTTGGTTCTTTAAATTTGCTGTTAAACAAAATTCCAAATATTATTATAGCAAATCATGTTTTAGATATCTTATGAAAAGGCTAGGTAGGTTTTGGTCAAATTTAAGCCTCTTTGAAAAACACCTGATAAGTTGAAGCTGCTTTTCTCTGAACTTGTTCTGTGATGGATAAAATTTTCAACAACTATAAAAGTTTCAAGTCACATCACATCTAGAAAGTAACAGTAAATAAATGTAACTGTTCATAAACAGTGCTAGATCTTTTTTGCAGTTACTGAAGTTGAAATAATTGAGTACGATCTTCAAAAAGCATACTCTCACTTATAGATACAGTTGGGCAATGGGATGTAAACTATACTCCTTCCTTGCTGTGTGAATTATGGAATTAAAAATAGAAATGATTTTTATCTGCAGTTTTCCTCTTGACTTTTTCTTCCCTAAAGGACGCCTCTGCTAGATAATTTTTGTTTTTCAGTGATAACAAGAGAAGTTTGAGCCTGATTATTCTTTTGGGACAACCTGTCAATGATTGCAAGGATACAATTCAAAACGTCCTGCAAATAATGCACTCATGGCTCATGCTTGATTCTGTTTCCCCCTGAAGCTTGCTGAAGGAAAGCACGATGCTTCTTCATTCTGTCTTGGTATATGTGCTTCTGAATCCTGAAATTGAGAATGAACTATGACCACTTTTCAATACCTAGGCTTAAAAATTCAAAGACTTGATAAGAGGATGTTGAGTAGAAGAAGACACTTTGTGAATCTGTATTAAGGCCCAAGGACTAGATCCTAAGACCCCCTACATTTTAGCCAGAGTGTACTTGCTAAGGATGGGAGGGGCAATGCTTGGGGTGTGAGGCTTATTTTATGGAGAGTCCTTCAAAACCTTAGTGGGCAGACCTGGAAAATGCAGGTCTTACCTTGGCCACAGTCCCAAAGGTACATCTGTACCACTGGCTTTTGTCAGGATGAATGATGGTATTGAGTCATTTCAGGAAAGCAACTCATCTGCCAAAATATGACTGCCAAGATATTTGGAATGATGTGATTTAGCACTTCAATGTAATTTTACTTCCTGAATTTACAAATAATGAAAAAGTTGCCTCTGGCCATTATAGCTTTTGCTCTGTGCTTTAATTCCCAGGAACCGCTATTTTCACCATACTCCATTCCATATAGAAGCTGGAAGAGATATACTGAGCATATTTCTTCTTTCTTTATGTCACCACTTCCTCATTCTCAGTTCACTTGTCATTCTTCTAGTAATGCCAAGCTTGTACACTTAAAAATTTTTTTGAATAAAGAAAAGCTTCAGGAATGATATCATTAGCAAATGCAAATATGCTAATTCGCATAAAAAGATAATGCTTTAAAAGTCCAACCTGTCATATGTAAAATTATTGTAATGACATATTCAAGAAGAATCTGGAGATATGCTGCCAAGAAGGCAACACATTCAAGGCAATCTTATTACAAAGTATATGAAATCACAGACTGTAATATCCTGCAACTATTTGAATTTTAAAAGCTCAGTTTACAAATATATACCAATATTTTTCTCACTTTTAATCACTCCCCCACTGTTTTAGCATAAGAGCTAAAATAACCTAAAACGGCCCCCTAAAACAACACAGCAAGTCTGTTACACAGATCTAGAAAACAAAAAAATGCATGAAAGAAAGAATGTCTTAAATAATCTGAAACAGAGTAGCAAAAAAATGTGTGGTTTCTAGGTTTCAGCTACTAATAAAGAATTTTCCTGGGAGAATTTTACTTTAAAGCAACTCTAAATGAAAATGCATATAATTAAGGGAAAGACTATTGCTTCAAACAGATTGACTGTCTTTAACAAGTTTCTCTCTTTCTAGCTACTCAGATATGCTATATTTCCTAATTATCACCTTTTAAGGGCCATCTGGGCCCATTCCTCCCCATCAGGGGGCAATTCCATTTGCATTGTTCCTGGGTTTAGTCATGATCAAGTAGTCTGGTGGTAAAGTTCATTAGAAATTAGAACAGAAGCAGTCAACCCAACACAGTAAACCAAGTATTTGATACTCAGGCACCCACAGGAGAGATGATAAGCACTTCATACCTATTCTCACATAACTAACAAGTCTTCCATGTGTATTTTATCAAATTGCTTAAAGAAACATTCAGCTAGTCCCTGACCAGGTGTGTAATAAAATTTGATTAAGTCTCCTCATACTGCAAAATATTTCTCAATTAAGGCAACATAACTATAGTCCCTATGTCTTTTGGTTCAAAAGTCTATTAAAAACCCTTTTAATGATTCCCTCATTTAGCCTACCATTCACAAGCAGTATACTACTTCCTTCCTGTAGAGAACACACAAGAATTATCCTAATTGTATTTTCTGTGAAACAAATGCACATTTCTGAGAAAGCATATCCAACCCACAGACTGACACTGATGGGTATAGGTTCCATAGACATTCCTTTTTGTCCTAATCAATAGATCATCCTATACGTTCACAGGCTCTTTACAAACATGTTTGTGTGCCAAAGGCAAGCTTGGCCCCTGGATATGCTAGATGGTTAGGCAGCTGCCCTACAGCAGGGCTGATTGGAAACGGCGTGGCTAATTCAAGGCAGCCACACATGAGGGTTCCCCGCTTCATACCTCTTAAGGTCAGATACATAAAACCCAGGAAATAGTTACTGCCTCATCTTGCAATTGCTAAGCCTGGCTTGCAATGGCCATCTTAATCCGAAATGCCAGCCTATTGAGATCGAGAAGAAGCACTCCCTGCTGAGACCCACAGCCTCGCCGGGCTACACCTTAGTCTTGCAAATGAAGACAGCTGCAGCAGGCCCTAATCTACGCAAGGCAGGTGTAGCCCTGGGGCTCTCCGAAAGTGACCCTAGGAGCTCTTAGGGCTGTGAAGTTAAGAAGTTACTGTTATAAAAAGAACTATTTCATAGCCTCTCATTATCGAGGTTACTACGCTTTTTAAAAGAACAATGGCTTATTTCCTCTCATTTGTACCTTGATTTTCTCCTCTGCCTTTCTGTAATTCCCTTATTTAGACAGTCCCTAATTCTGACCCCAGCTGGGACACTTCAAATTGGTGGCATACCTCACCCTTAACCGACGCTATTCATTCAATGCTATGCTGAAAAATTGGTCCTATGTCAAGTTGTCCATTTTTAAAACCTATCCTAAAATCTACTCTCCATACATTAGTAGAGATTTCAGGAGAAAATTATACCTATAGGATCTTCCTGAGATCCAATAATGAATAAAAATAATTCAATATTGCTTAGTAAAAAGAATCTACAGCAAAATATAGCACCACTGAAACTGAGCCAACAATAATTAACTCAAGAAGTAATCACTGAGTTCCCCATTTCCTCTCTTACCCTTCCACCCTCCCTCCCTCCCTCTCTCCCTCTCTCCCTCTCCCTCTCCCTCTCTCTCTCTCCCTCTCTCCCTCCCTCCCTCCCTCACTCTCTCTCTCTCTCTCTCTCTCTCTCTTTCTCTCTCTCTCTCTCTCTTTCTATGAATGGCTTAAAACAAATATATCTAGTTCTGAAGCCACTTCCTGGTCTCCAGTGTCCCCCCCAGGAGCTGAGGAAACAGAACTTCAGGTCTGTTTCTGCCTTAAGAGGGACTGGGGTGCACCTGGAAAGTGCTTGGCCAGATCACCAGCAAGGCCACGAGCTGAGTCTGTGCCAGGTCACTGAGCCAGCATTATGTGGAGGGTTCCTGACAGAAAGGGGACTCAGCAAACTTTAAAGCTACTCCTCTGTGAAGACTGCCACCCCCATCTGAAGGACTGAAGTTTTTGCTGAGATGATGCTTAAGTTCTGTAGGTTTCAACAGAAGAGGTGATTGAAAACCCAACAACTTGTATGTGATTACTCTACTGAAAGTTGGTCATCAAACCAACTATTACTTTAAGGCATGCTTTAAAAATCTGGGAGCTCATATATGAATTTTGAAGTAAAGATGATAAATATTTTTAAACATTAGGATTTTCTTGAAGTATTATTTTAGAACTTTATCAGTTCTACTATATTTTCCTACCCTTCACTTTTGGAATACACATAATAGGCTTCCCCCCCCCCAATTCCTATAGAACTGTTGAGTCTTTAAAAAAGTATAAAATTTGAAACAAGTGCAGAAAGCCTGTAAATGTGCCAGAAATACCAGGCTACACTTCCACACCCATTACTTCTAACAATTTCACAAGAAGGAGCACATTTTCATGAGTTGTCTGATGTTTTAGCAACAAGACTCCAATGGGCTTTAATGGAAGTCACGCAGCTATAACTCCACGTACCACTTTGAAAATTTAAGAGTAATTGCAAAGTCCCCCTTAGAGGGTCATAGAAATATTAAAAACCAAAGTATTTTGCTAAGAACTCCAATTTGCCTGAAGGCTTACATCAGATTTTATAAATGACTGGTCACATATATAATGTACTCTAATACTGTTTTATTGGCTGGTTGTTTTCTTTATAAAAGAGGGTCTTTGTGAAGTCCTGCCTGAAAGGGAACATACAATACAGTGAACTGCAGATCTGGTGTTCACTTAAACCCATGGCTCAATCTTACAGGGGAGGTGTGTGTGAGAAATAAATGGACTTGGGAACATTTTATCTTCTTATTTATAGACGCAGAGGGGATCATTTAGTTTGCTATTCCATCAGGCTGATAGACTTTCAGGAAATACATTAAACTGTTGAACAAAACCAGTCTGCTGCCCTGGTGAACGTTCATCCTAATAATCGGTTTTGACTGGCTGAGTCAGTACGACTGACCCTCTGCATGTGATACAGTGGCAGCCTTTGTCTGAGGATCCTTGTCATAAGTAGAACTTCTGACTTCTTTCCAGAATCATGCACAAGAAGTTTTATTAATTTGGGGGGAAGAATCCAACATTTCTACTTTAATTTTTAAATATTGTAAAATAATATCAAACTAACAGAAAAGTTGCAAGGATAGCACGAAAAATTCCTGAATACCCCTTACCCAGATTCACCAATTGTTAACATTTTGCCACAACTGCTTTATCATGACTGCCCCTCTCTACTGGTTGATTGACTGATGTTCATATATTATGCATATATTTAGTTTTTCTTCTGAATCATTCGTGAGTTGTATTCATTGTGCCCTCTTACCCCTAAATACTCCCCCAAACCAAAGACACTCTCCTACACAACTGCACTACAATGTTCAAAATCAAGAAATACAACACTGGTACAGTGCTGTTATCTATTCTACAGACCTTATTTAAATCTCATAAATTGTCCCAATAATGTAATATATGTCCATTTTTTTCTGGCCCATGATCCAATCCCAAATCACTCATTGCATTTAGTTTTCATGCCACTTTAGACTCAGTAAACTGCAATACTACAACCTTCTTAAAGACTTTGTTCACAGACAAATGACTCCTCTCATAATCCCTTCATGTTATGGCTCTGGTCCAAAATAGTCACAAGGGAAAAATTAAAATTTATAGAAAAATGTGTAATTTTTATCTTCCTTTAATGGGATAAGAAAGAGCATGTAGGATTGGCCACCGTAAGACATCATGAAAAATGTGATACATTTTCACAACTAAGCTGTTTATTTGGTTCTAGCCTGATACCAATATGACTAAAGTTTCAGGCTAGTGAGAGAAATACAAGTAGTCTAGACCCTCGAGCTCGGCAGCCTCCCACGCCTGTGCTGCTGCTCAGAGAGAAGGCTGGATATGGAGCACAGGTATTCCACAGGTACACAGTAGTAGCACCAGAGAATACACTCCAAATTCCTATTCTACCCTGATGGAATCATCATCATTCAGTGATGGAAGCACATTGGGTAACTCAAGACCTTACTTAGGTATAAAACAAACGAGTTTTTCTACTAATCGTGACAAACTCTAGGTTTGGGATTTCGGGGTAAGAGATTTCGTCTGTTACTCGCCAGCTCCTGTCAATTATTTTTGAAGGCCTCATGCAAAACTGCCTTTTATAAGACTAGGTCAACTTAGGTATCATTCTTTTATTTTAATAGGACAGGAGTATCTGTCAGGCAACTGATATACCATCCCTACTAATGACCACTTCATGAGGCTAGGTTATGCAGCTTCTAACTTTATTCACAAAATATTTCACATGGAATCTATGAAATGGGAATATGTTTTCATGCAAGGGTGCACTGCATCCTCAGACCTGCAGGCATGAGTGCAGATAAGTATCAATACAATGCGTGCCCTAGAAGTCAAAGTTGGTATCAGATATTCTCTTGTACATGTGCAGAGGAAGACAATGCTCTTAAAGAATGCCTCCCATTTGTTGCTACAGGCATTGCCATATTGAAATTCTCCCATTATTAGACCAACTTCAAGCTGCCATTACCCATAAAAACACCAGCCAGTGAAAGCTACTCTATACCAGTTTGCTTTCAGCCAAAGTCTTGAATACAGAAGTTTCCAGAACAAATATTGAAAAATGCAAACTGGGCATCCTAAATTTTTATATTAAATATTGCCCCAAGAATAAAACATGGTCATTTAGATGTGTTATTTAAATTCTAAGTATGCGTGCTAGAGAGTAATATACACTGCTCTTTAGAATGCTGTTTCTCACACCAGGACTTAGTGGGCCAAATATTTTCTTTGAATGAAGTTTAACAACAGGCTCCTGGAAATCTGAGGGCAGCTGCTGAATTTTGTATATAATTAATGGCTAGAGGAATCCATAGTTAAAAACATTTCTTCCCATTTCTAATAGACATTTCCTTCTCCCTCTTCTTCTCACGTTGTAAACAGTAGAATTACGGTTCATATAAAGTGGATTGTGGTTACTCATTACATGACACTTGGACAGATGTGTCCTTTGTAGATATAACAGGTCTGTGCTTCACTATCCCCCAACATAATTACTCATATCTCCATCTGAGGAGCTCTAAGAGTGATTCAAAAGGTAAAAAGAAAGTCCCAGCACAGTGGACATCTGAATAACACTCTGGTACACAGAAACACCTAGTGAGGAAGATGTAAGCTGAATACCCCAAAAGACCACATTGTTAGAGAGGAGTTTGGGGACATTAAAGAGCATTTCTTCAGGCCTAAAACAAGTGCAGTTCCCCCTTTATAACATGTATCCAAGGCAGAGTTTAATTAGCTCTACAATTTAGGTCACAAAGCCCTTTTTTTTCTAAAGGAGCAGTGCATCAGCAATATAAGCAGTTTAAATATTATGAATGAGAAAAACCAATCACTGCATACATACATGCTTGGTTTTTCACTGCATGGAACAAGGATCATCACTTAGTAGGTCCTCATTAGATGTGTGGTAATGCTGGGAGAATTATCCTGTACTTTCCATTTTTAAAGAGTTAACCTACATAAAAATATCAAGAGAGTGAAATATTTCACACTAACTCTTACTGCCTACCTTTTCGTTAATTATACAACAGATGATTCTAACAAAGCTGCTCTGGGAGTCTCCTACAACAAAAAGGATAATAATACTTTCCTAATTTTGGTTTGGTTGTAGAAAAGGCAAATTGGTACATAATTAACAATTTGTTGGTGCAAATTTATCTGCATCTTTTAATTGGTGTTAATTAGATTAGGACTAAAATTTCTTTAATCCTCTATCTTGCCTTTTTTGATGCAAACTAATTTTCTCAGCTGGATGTCAAAGTTTCCCATTAATTACACTTTTGTAACTGGAGCTTCTTAAACCACGAAGACTCAAACATATAGAACAACAGCGGTTTTCAGAAGGCCTAGGGACCAGCCTTTTGGGGAAAATAAGGAATGGTGAGAATTGACACTTTGGAGATAACCAGTGAATTCACCCAAATTCACTGGTGAAGCAAGGCTTCCACAATTAGCAAATCATGGTCTGTCTGATGAGAGCCTCCAGCATTTGGTGGCTGTAAATAACATCCTGTAACGTAACTCTGCCACACAATGCAGATGTTACAGCAAAACAACAGTGACAAAATGTTTAGCCTTACAGTGAAGAAGATAATCTGCTTTTAAATGCCAAGGATAACAATATGCTGCCTTTTACCCTATTACCTAGGAGCCATTCCTAATACTGGTAGAACCATTTCCAATGGAAAACAAACACAAATGTACACCATCTTAGGTGAATTAAGTTCCACATTTCCTATGGCTTCCTCCAAATATTGCAACCCTTCTGCTATGGTTAACATGTCAGGGGGAAAGCCACAAAATACATTCAATATCTTTTATGACAAGGTGACCGGAAATAAAATTTTATGTAGTTAAGGATTTCTGATAGTTTTTTATCCATCACTTTCCTCTCATTATGCAGCAGTGATGATTGAAACCTGATGAGTACTGCAAAAAAAGGCTATAAAACATTTTATGTACAAATAAAACAGTAGCCATTAAGTTTTGCTATGATGTCCAAGTAGATATTCAGCATGAAAACATGATAAAACAACTGTAAACTGATTGTGATCAAATGTAATTACAATGACTTGTCTCCAGTGAATGACATGAACTGAACACAGTCACAGACTTCTCCAAAATTACTTTGGGCAAAGAACCAAGAGAACACTATATCCTTTCTTCACTAAAGGCATTTTGCCAAATAAATCGCAAACACACAAGCTTTAATAACCACTGCCAAAAAAGCACTTGGGAACTCATTACGGAAATGTTTAAAACCACACACACACACATACACATGCATGTGCACACGCACATACATGCAATCATATTTGATAAAACTCTTTCATATTAATATAATTCCACTGAAAAAGCCACGTTTGAGATTTTTAATTGGCGCTCCCCTGAAGTAAATCCAAGGACTGATAGGCAATTACAAGTCTTTTTTCCTCTCCTCAAAGTCAATGTATTTGGCTGCCTTTCCTGGCATCTTTATTTTGGTGATGCTGTAAGAAGATCTACTCGAAGATTTTTATGCAGCTAAAAGTAAACAATGACCTGGATTCTGAAATAACCTTATTTTTTCAATAAGCCAATGCAGGTAGATTCTCTCCCTCACTCTCTGCCCCTTTTGATGAGGCTTAATACAGTATTATGTTCCAAAACAGAACAAAGAAAAATATCCATTCATTGAGCACTGTAGTAACTCAAAATAACTATGGCTGGAACAGCTCTAGGAACTTAGGGACCAGGAAAAGAAAGAGAACAGCATGCATTCTAGATCCTCCTTTTTAACCCTGTCTCATTTCTTGACCTCTTGCCCTGAAATGTTGGCAGTACTGATATAACCTAATTATTAATATTAGCAAGAAAGTAGAAATCTAATTCCACTCCTAAGAATATACCCCAGAAACACATATCCACACAAAAACTTGTATTCAAACATTCAGCAGTATTACTCACAATGGCTAAAAAGCAGAAACAACCTGAATGTCCATTAACTGACCAATGGTATTTACAAAGTGGCCTATCCATACAACAGAATATTTTTCAGCCATAAAAAGAAGTACTGGGGCTTCCCTGGTGGTGCAGTGGTTAAGAATCTGCCTGCCAATGCAGGGGACATGGGTTCGAGCCCTGGTCCGGGAAGATCCCACATGCCTCGGAGCAACTAAGCCCACGCACCACAACTACTGAGCCTGCGCTCTAGAGCCCGTGAGCCACAACTACTGAAGCCCGTGTGCCTAGAGCCCATGCTCTGCAACGAGAGAAGCCACCGCAGTGAGAAGCCCGCACACCACAACGAAGAGTAGCCCCTGCTTGCTGAAACTAGAGAAAGCCCGCATGCAGCAACAAGGACCCAACGCAGCCAAAAATTAATTAATTAATTTTTTAAAAAAGTACTGATATTGATACATGCTAGAACACAGATGAACCTTGAAAACATTATGCTAAGAGAAAGAAGCCACTCACAAAAGACCATATAACATGACTCCACTTATATGAAATCCAGAAGAGGCAAATCTATAGAAACAGAAAGTAAATTTGTGGATGCCTAGGACTGAGAGGTTGCAGAGGCAATGTCTACAAATAGGTATGAGGTTTCTTTTTGGGCTGATGAAAATATTTTAAAATTGACTGTGGTGATGGTTGTACAACTCTGTGAAGAGAGTAAAAACCACTGAACTGTGCACTTTAAGTGGGTAAACTGTATGATATCTAAGTTATATTTCAATAAAGCTATTATACATATATTTTTAAAAGTAGAGATCACTGCGTTTGGGTCCCTTTAATGCGTGTTCCAGTAGAAGCTTCAGGGTCAACCATAAAGATTGATGAGTGCTCCAAATACACTTTTATTTAAACTTTGTCCTCCCCTGAAGAGGAAGAAAACTAGGAAAAACCCATACTTCCTCCAAATTTGCTCTTATTGAGGCCACCAATGACCTCCCCACCAACGCTGCTAAATTCAGAGGCCAATTTTCAGTTCCCAAATTACTTGACTCACCAGCAACATCTGGCACAATCACCACCCTCACCCCATCTTTTTTTTAATACTTTATTTTTAATTTATTTGGCTCTGCCAGGTCTTAGTTGCGGCACATGGGATCTTTAGTTGTGGCATGCAAACTCTTAGTTGCGGCACTTGGGATCTAGTTCCCTGACCAGGGATCGAAAACGGGTCCCCTGCATTGGGAGTGGGGAGTCTTAGCCACTGGACCACCAGGGAAGTCCCTCACCCCATCTTGATATATTGTTTTCATTTGATTTCCAGGACACACACTCCTTGGTTATCATCCTATCTCACTGCTTGTTATTTCTCCATCTCCTTTGCTGGATACTCCCTCTCACCTCCCCCCCATCCTGCCCCTTAGTGAGTGTCTCACCGGGTCTGCAGCCTTGTGCTCACTCCCGAAGTGACCCCACCCAGTCTTACTGCTTTAAATACCACCTCTATGCTAGCAACTTGCACATGTAGATCTCCAGTCCAGGCCTCATTCCAAATGCTAGACTCCTATATTCAACTGCTGACTTGGCATCTCCACCTGGATTTCTAATACATAATCTCAGATTCAACATGTCCAAAGCTGAACTCCTGATCTCTCCCCCCCTCCCTGCCCCCAAACCCAAGAAAACCATGCTCCATCTATAGCTTCTCCCATCTCACTTGAGGGCAACTCTTTCCTTCCAATTACTCAAGCCAAAAATCTGACAGTCATCCTTGTCTCCTCTTTCATTTCCAACTGAGAAACATTCAATCCACTAGGAAATCTTACTGGTTCTGTTTCAGAGTATATCCAAACTACAACTCACCACTTCCCACTCTGGTTTGAGCCATCATCAGCTCTCATCTGGCTCAAGGCAACCATCTTCTGACTGGTCTCCCTGCTTCTACCCTTGTCCCCTACAGTCTATTCTCAACACAGGTTCCAGAGGCATCAGTTTAAAATATGAGTCCTACCATGTCTCTCCTTTGCTCAACAACCTGTGTTGGTTTCCTCCTCACCGTGAGTAAAGGTGAAAATCCTTACAATGATCTGGCCCCCATTACCTCTCTCATCTCATCTCCTACTGCTTTTTACCCCTCTCACTCCACCAGCCTCCAGGCAACCTTGCTATCCTTGGACACACAGGGCTGTTTCCTTTGCCTAGAGCACTCTCCTCCCAGATATATGCATATATATGATACATAAGTCCCTCACTCCTTCAAACCTTTGCTAGCATTTCACCTTCTCAATGGGGCTTATCCTTATCCCCTATTTATTATTATTATTATTATTATTATGCCCATGCCTCGTGGCTTGCAGGATCTTAGTTCCCCAACCAGGGATTGAACCCTAGCCCTTCCACAGTGAAAGCACGGAGTCCTAACCATTGGACTGCCAGGGAATTCTTACCAACCTATTTTAAATGGCAACCTGACTCCCAACCCCACCCCTACCCATTTCCTTTGCTCTGCTGCAACTTTTCTTTCATCATCTTCTAAAATTCTCCATGATCTACCTATTTACTATTTCTGTTGTTTGTTGTCAGGCTGCTAAAACACAAGTTCTGGGAGGGTGGACCTTTGTTCTGTCCACTGTTGGATCTCAAGTACCTGAACATGGTAGTTCCTCAGTACATATTTGTTGGACGAATGAATGACTGCTGAAAATCCTACTGGACCCATCACCTGCCAACATTTGTTTAATGGTGACTTTATGAGTTAAGGGCACAAAATTTTGTTACACAGAATGTTAAACAAAACAACAGTGGAGAAAACTGAGGTAAAGAGTTATTGCTGCTGTTTAATATTTATTATAGCCCTAAAACATGCTAGGTAACACAGAGGAGACTCTCTCAACTCCATAAGTCTTCAATGAAGTTGTGGATGTTGAGATATTTACACTCGTGTAGCAAATGAAAATTCCCAGGTAAAGGAGGAGAATGTGGTATAGGTCTCATGAGAGCTTAAGTACCAGCACTTGGAGCAGAGAGGAAGGGGCAGATTACAGAGATGTCCATCTGACTTGGTCTTTGAGGTGTGCAAAGGTTTTTTTGTGTGTGGGTTGTTTTCTTGTTTGGCCGCACCATGCAGCTTGTGGGATCTTAGTTCCCCAGCCACATCGAACCCGGGCCCCTGGCAGTGACAGCACCAAGTCCTGACCAGTGCACCACCAGGGAATTCCCTGTTCAGAGTGGTACGGTGGTGCTTCTCCCTGCAGTGATATGTAAGATGGTCCTGAAATAGAGAGAGGGTCTGAAAATAGCCCATGCTGTGACAGGAGAAAAGTTAAAGTGACCTATTTTGTTTGTTAACCCTGGTCTTGTAAGCAAAACGCGTTGCTGAGTTTAGAAAAAAGAACACATTGATGTTACAGTTTGCAATTTTAGAAATGTTATATGAAATTTTCCAGTGAGACTGTGGAACCACTGCCATATCCTAAGTCATAACTTTATATATTCAAAAACTTATCGTTATGGCATTTTCTGATTAAGACTAAAAAAACTCCCAAAGCAAAAGATCCAAAGTAGTCACTAATGGTGTATTTGCTTTTTCTTGAGAAGGGCTTTAACAGGGGCTAGTAATAACATAGTTATTACTAACAATAATATTCATATTAATAAGAATAGCTAACAGCTAATAATAATACAGCTCTATATTAAAGAGCTATCTCATCTTCTAAAAGACATGAGACAGATTCAACGCTCAAGCATCACCCAGGAGGCCTGCAGCACCTGCTCAGAGGTGACAACTCCAACAAGCAGCATCTCATCATCCCTGTGCTCACAACTGCAGCTGGCACAGTGGAACTTGGAGTTAAAATTAAAAAATAAAAACAGTAGTAACTGATTACGATTTATACTTCTGGACATTTATACTTCTGGACTATACATTTATACGATTTATACTATACATTTATACGATTTATACTTCTGGACATTTATACTTCTGGACTACATACATGCCCTTTTGTTCTGAAACAGACCATTCAGCACAGCTTGCATTTTTTTTCTAAGCATATTTTTTTCTTTTTTTCATATTTTTTCTTTTTTAATTACAAAAAGTCCATATCATTTCCCAATACTAGGTCAAAAGGAGAGCAGGAATTCACCCAGGCTACTCAGGAACCCCTGTGGTCTGTGCTGGGTAACACCGGCCCACACATGAACATCTTTGAGTTTTGCACTAGCTCATTATAAAGTTTTCATTTATTCATATGATTCTTTAGAATACACTTCCGGGCAAACTTTAATGTTGCCCAGAAGTTTCATTTTTGTATACAAATATCGTTTAAAAAGATGAGGAGCCCCACAGAATGTGAAGGATTGAATAAAACAATAATGCTTATCATCTTAAACCCCAATGTATCTGTTCTGATCAGTAAATTTTGAATCTCAAATGTATTTTCTTTTGCTGCGCTGTGCGGCATGTGGGACCTTAGTTCCCCAACCAGGGATCAAACCTGCGCCCCCTGCAGTAGGAGTGCGGAGTCTTAACCACTGGACCACCAGGGAAGTCCCCCAAATCTAAATGTACTAAATTGCTTTCATTATGATTACTCCCAATACTAATTATAATAAATTATGATTAATAGTTATGTGACTTGAGTTCTAATCATATGCCAGACAATGATCTTAGAAGTTAAGATACACAGTCTCATTTGACCACGATAATGGTATCCTCATATTTCAAAGGAGAGAACTGAGACTCAGAAAAACCAAATAACTTCCTTGGGGTCACAGAACAACAAATATGGTGACAGGATACTAACCTCCAGGGCCTATGCTCTTAACCATTAAGCTCTCCTGCCATCAAATTAACACCAGGAAGTGCAGGAATGTGCATTAACCACGACAAGGTCACAATATAAATTACTAGAAGTTTGCATACTAAGTTGCTCAGGCTTGATTTATTTGTTTAGTAGTATTTGTTGAGCACTTATTATGTGCCAGCTATTCTACTAGACACTGGAAGAATACAGTATGACAGGATCCTTGGCCTGGAGGCTGCAGGCCTGTGTGGGAGTCTCCCAAAGGGCATGAGCTGAGAACCGAAGGTGAAGGAGAGGATGTGAGGTGGGGAGTGTGTGCTTGTGGTGGGTGGGTGGCATGATTCCGGAAATGAGTCCAGGCAGAAGAGGAGTCTGTCATACATGGCTTCCACCTACCAGATTGGGTCCCTGTCACCTACTGATAGGACTTCCACAATAATTTCCTAACTTAGGTTTTCTGCTTCCAGTCTTTCCCTTGCCTCCACCAAGCCCTTGAATTTACCTTGCCCACTGCCATGGATTAATCTTCCTAAAATGCAATCATACCTGTCCCTAGTTTGAAAATTTTTAGAGGCTCCTCCCAGCTCAGACCTAACTCCTTGGTCTTGGTAGTCCAAAGTCCTTCATTAAGTCTCCCATCCTTCATTAAGGGTGGGGCTGAGGGACGCCTGTTTTTAGAACATGTGTCTAGAAACTGTGAACAAGTTATAGTTCAGGAAGTAATAAACTGCCATGGGAAACTCCACATACAATGCTTTGGATAGTGAGGACTTTTAAAGTATCATTAATACCCAGGGTAATTTCTAACAGATCTTTCACTAAAATCAAATAATAGAATGAGAAAACATGCCTATAAGGAAACCTAACAGATTGACTAAGACCAAACCTGTCTTGCAGTTCCAGGAACTCTGACTCTAATCCTAAAATGTGTACTGTGTGGGGTGAGGAATACTGTTTATATCTCAGCTGTAACAGCTTTTAAAAGCTAAAAATAGGGACTTCTATGTGAAATGAAAAAGAAACTTCATAAAATCCATGCAGTTGAAGGCTGGTTCTCAGTGAACTAGGAAATCTTTCAGAAGTAAAGAAAACAAAACTATAATTTTAAAACATCACCCAACTTTACATTTCCTATTTGGCAAACTGGGGTTGCTGGGGATACCCAACTTTTTTAAGGCTTATGATTCCCCCACACCTCCATTCTTAAAGGATACTGTAAAAAGAGCCTGTGGATTTTTTGCAAATGGCTAGAGAAGGCTCTGGAAGGAAGGAAGGAAGGACAACTTCCATGCTCTTCACAGTATCTGGGGCCCGTAATGTGTCACTCCCTCTTCAAAGCTGAGGCCCTATGAAAGCACCAGGGGTTCTGCCTGCTAGCTGAGGGCACCTCTGGGGGCTCTACCTCCTGCCTTCTGCCCTGAACCAGCATTGTCCAGCTCCCTGGTGCTTTGAACCCAGCTCCTGTCCCTCCAGTTCTTCACCTAGATTAACACCTTGATTTGGCTGTACCGTGGCCTTTGAGTTTGGTTTTATCCCTTAACCCTATTTCACGGATTGGCTCCGGTACCTTGAACCTGGCCAGGCCACCCTCAGCCCACCCCTCTGGAAGGAAGCCCGGCTGGGGTTGCTGTGCCAGCCTCACGTCCACACCTTGAGGAAGTTCAGTCACAGGCAATGGAGAGCGATAGGTTTCCTCCTCCTTCTACCTACCAAACACATCTGTCTACTCCAAATGGCCAACAGTTCATTAACAGTGAAAGTTTATTTTTGCTCCTCATTTTTTCATACTTATTTGGCAAGCATTATTGAAAAATAATGGGCAACAGCGTTATTTCTCAGATGGCCACAGAATTCTTCAAATTATATATACACACACATTATATACATGCCCTTTTGTTCTGAAACAGACCATTTGCCAATTGGAGTATTAGGGAGACTTTAGTCTTTGGAGGAAACAGGTGAACGTGGAATGAGTTGATTGGTAAAATTTACAAGAAAATGTGTGACTATTAGGAATATCTACTCTAGTCAAAAAGGTAAAAAATTAGCTTTTTAGATAATACCAAATACATTATATAACTTCACAAAAATAATTTTTTTTTTTTTTTTTTTTTGCGGTATGCGGGCCTCTCACTGCTGTGGCCTCTCCCGTTGCAGAGCACAGGCTCCAGACGCGCAGGCTCAGCGGCCATGGCTCACGGGCCCAGCTGCTCCGTGGCATGTGGGATCTTCCCGGACCGGGGCACGAACCCATGTCCCCTGCATCGGCAGGCGGACTCTCAACCACTGCGCCACCAGGGAAGCCCCACAAAAATAATTTTTAATGTGGGTGTTAATTGCTTCCACCAAAATGTTCAATTTTATTCTGTAAACATCCAAAGACTACCTAGGAAATTGAGGCTGACACACAACACACATACACACAAAATTGTGTCTTACTGATCACTATTGAATCCTAAACCTGTTACAAAATAAGATACAGGGCGGCCTCTCCAGGCTTCCAGAGGCAGTTTACCGTCTATAAAAAGCAGTATCCTTTAAGCAGGACTATACTGCAATCCATTCCATAATCTGGCTGTGTGTGTGTGTGTGTGTGTGTGTGTGTGTGAGAGAGAGAGAGAGAGAGAGAGAGAGAGAGAGAGAGAGAGGGAGGGAGGGAGGGAGAGAGACAGGGCCACCCAGACAGGGTGGAAGAAACAGTGACAGTGGCAAGATTACAGTAGATTTAAGATGAAAACAATGGATTATGCGCTCCATGTTCCTCCTTCCATTCTGTTCAGAACTTACCTAGCTTCACACCCATGGGATGATTACATGAGGGGGGGCGTTAGTTACAAGTGTCAGCTCTAGTATATCCTGGCAGAGCAATGACTTCTGACAAATCCTGAATCCTAAAGCTTCCAAAACAAAACCTCCCAACACAACTTCTTTCTCTGTTTGTTTTGAGGTCTACATGAAGGTCATTTAATTTAGGTTGGAAACCCTCCAAGCAGAATTCTGACATGTCTTCAGTGTGCAGACACTCAGCTGGGGCACAGGACATTGGGACACCACCCCCATGCGCTCTGCTACACTCAAGGGTGAGACGCACTGGCCCTCCACGAGACCCCCAAGTATAGGCAGCATCATGTGACAAACAGGAAAACCACCACGGAGCAGCCTAAAGATCATCAAGAACATCCTTCAAGTCGGCAGGTCATTTTAAATTTTGTTAATATAGGTGGGTCTGGTGGCTTCTGGTGGCAATGGAAATTTTCACATTAATGGTGTGAATTTTGCACCGTATTTTGACACCTGCTACATCTGATTCAAATGCAAAAACAAAAAAAAACCACCTGAGTCTGCATAATGAAAAGCCATTCATTTTTCTGTTTCCTGTCCCAGCAGGAATAGAAAGCAATTCCAAGCCACTCTGCAATATATCCAAGGTTAAAGATTTTGGAGGGAGGAGCCTGCCAGCATCTCATGTCCCAAATCACTGAAGCATTTCAGTAGACTAACTGATTCAAAATAATAATTAAGAAAGAAGAAAAACCCTGTGAGATTTGTGAAAGTTCTGGTGCAGAACAGGTTCTTTCTAGAACCATCTCAGGGCAGCTCATCATGTTGGACCCGACCTCTGGGGTCTGCTCCAAGTCGCACTACCAGAGCCCCTCCGATTCAGTGAGGGTCGACTGCTCACAGCCACCCTAGTGTGGTCACAGTCAGCACTCGGCCCCTGGGGGGTCTCGGCTTGCCAATGCAAGAGTTCTCTGGGTGACAATCTATTTATCTCCACTCCCCCATACCTTCCTACATCTCCATCCCCTCTTCCGTTAATCCCCATTGCTACTATTCTCTATGTGGCCTTCTCAGCCTGCTGCCTAGAAAATGTTCCAGAGTCCAAGGTCCCTCAGGCCTCCTGCCCGGAGTTCCCTGGAGTAGGTAGCCCTGAATTGGGAGGTCTCTTCTTTCTTCTCATCCTCAGCTTCTCCAAATGAAGCCCACAGTAAATCCCTCCCCAGACATATCCTGGAAATGATTAATCTCTCAGATTAACCAAATGGGCTCAAATATAAAAATATTTTTAAAAAACAGTAGGGTCGTTAAAGAGTGACAGATTTAAGCGCCATCTGGGCTCGCTGGTCAGGGCGGCGCGAATTCCATCAAACGGCTGAACGGTGCACGATCTGGGAATCCCATCTGTTTTATTTAACATGAATCAGTCCAACAGTTTGGCCATTTTGATGTTAGAGTTGTTTAAAGAAAACCCCAGACATATAATACCAATAGTTTTTTCCTCCTTTAAACTTCTAGCATGCAAATTACATGCCTGATTATCACAATTAAAGAAATGAAGATTGATTTGATTCTAAGAGCAGCCCTAGTGAAATTCTAAATAGATTTTTTTTTCATAAAATGATTATTTTCCCAGTTTTACTTTTTTTAAACCTTTGGGACCATATGTAGAGAATTTTCTTAGGGTTATATGAAAGTTTACTTTAATAATTTTTTTTCACTGAAAACTATACTGATAAGATTTTGGATCTTGTAGAATAGCAAATTTTGGGGTCTCGTTTCTCATTTTAATTTTTCCTTCTCTGCTCCCCTCAACGAAAATATTTTTAATGAAAATAACATGAAAGTATTATAATGAAAAGTAATCAAGAATATCACTTAGACAATTTTACTTATTCTTAATAAACATGTATTTATTTATTTTTTAAACAAAGTCTTTTCCTAGTTTTTATAAATTGCTTTTAACCTTAAGCACTTTGGACTGCTTCCCTGTCTTGCTGTGCTATAATAATTCTTAGAAACACTAATCAGATTTTCCTGTCCCCAATAATATAGTTCTGTTTCTGAACCGCAGCAGTAAATTGTCCCAAAACGAATACTCTGGCTACTTAGTCTTTAACAAGCAGGGGGAAAATATTATTATTAAGAGTAAATATATTTTGCCTGTTTTGAGATCTCATAAGAAAAAAATCATATTGTCAACTACAAATCAAACTATACTTTAATCGGAAAATACTCTTCTGCTATGATATTGTGATTATAACTTCTATCTTTAAATATATGGGGATAATTTTCCTATTTTTCTATTTTATTATTATGCTATAACATAGAGTACTATGATATGTCACATGTGAAACACATGAAAACAAAGCAATCATACAACAAAAATTCACATAGTTGTGCATTAAAAGGGGGATTGCACATTATCACATGATTTTATTCCTGCTTTTTATCATCTTTTATAGCTATTATGTGGAAGTAAAATAAATTCTTCAGTCCTAGGTTTATGGTTTTTAGTCATTTTACATACCAATATATTTCCTAAAACACAGAATCCTCTGGAAATATAAAGCTGGGACTATGTGGTATGTTACAAGTATGTGCATTTACTGTTTCCTCATCTATAAAACCAGGATAATAATATCTTCCTGTAGAACTCTTTCAAGGATTATGCGTAATCATGTTTGTAAAAGTACATTAAAAATTCTAAAGTGCTGTGCAAATGTAAGGTATCATTACTAATCATAATAATTCCATATCCTTATGGAACAAAAAATACTGAAAAATGAAACATCCTTTCTCTAAATCTCCCTTATGATTAAATAAAGAAGCACATTTATATGAATTGTTTCTAAAGCAGCATTTTACAACTGGCTTTAAAGTACCCACTTCAGGGAATTACAAAGAGTCAGAGAAAAAATTTCCTACAATTGACACGTTTTAAAATGCAGAAGCAAAGAGTCAAATTGTCATAAACTTTATTTGTATCCTTTACTTTCCTAAAAGTTACTGTGGCGAATTCAGAATTCTAAAAAGCACATGAAAACTTTTGTCCGAGGGGACTGCTCCCAGAGCTGAATCAGGATTTATCTCGCTAAACGTCAGTGGTCAAGAGTTAAAATCCATTTAGGTAACTGATGAAGGCAAATGCTGGGACCACAGATGTTTTCTCCTTTTCCTTCAAGTTTATAAAATCACAGAGAAGGAGAGAATTTTTTGGAGGATAAATGCTATTTACAAAGTCTTTAAGGAGAAAAATTCTGATTACTAAAATTTCAGTAAATTTGCAGTCTCATCCCTCCCTGCACCACCTGAAACAAAAGAAATGGATCCCAGCAACGGACCCAGTGTACTCTTCCCCTTCCCCTATGGGGACCAAGGCTGGCCACGCTCCTGGAATAGCAGTAGCGAATGGGATCCATCTAAACCCAGCTTTCGTGACACTGGAGCAGCTCAGGTTGTCCCTGTGAGATGCCAGCTGGCTTCTGCACAAAGTTGTTGAGCTTTGTTTGTTGTTAATCCCTTTGGCTTTCTCAGCATCCCCAAGTCATGCGGACACGCAGTGGACACTTCTATCAGGTGGCCACAGTACTGAGGTCTGGTCCCCATGACCGTGTGGTGCTCACATCCCTAGGCGTATCCCCAACTCCAGGGCCTGGAGTACTCACTCAGCGGGCATACCCAAAAAGAGCTCAGTTACGCTTGGCTGTGAGCCTGTTCTGCTACCCAGCAGCGGAGTATGAGGACACACTAGGCCGTGGGATGGGGGGTGGGCAGCAGTGGCTGCTTCAGGTAGAAACGACAAGCAGTTCCAGTCGTGGAAGAACTACCACAGTGACATTCTTCCTTGGCCAGGTACAATGACCTTAATGAGGCAGCGCGCATTCAAAGATGCCAACCAGAAAATGTTATTATTGATATTTTATACCCACTCATGTGGCTAGTATCAAACAAAGCCCTGTTTGCTCCAGTTTCATACAGACATACAATTTGCTTGCTCCAGTTCGATCAAAGGACGCCATTTCTAGGGCTTATAAAGTATAAGAAAATATTCCCCTTGGGGTTCACCTGAGTAGTGCAATGTGAGCTAAGAGAAGTGGTAAGCTTGTGCTGCCTGGTTTTCTTCTAGCATGCTCTTTGACAAAATAATCGTTTTTTGAAACCATAAGTCATTTAAATGTATCTCATTCCCCATATCTGGATGTATCTGAGTAATTTTATTTAACCTTGGTTGAAAGAAAATGCTGTGTCCTGCATCCAACCTGAGATGTTTTTTCTTTGTACCAACAGTGATCGTCTCGGATCTCAGCACTGTATTTTGAGCCACTGAACAGTGGCCTCTTTAAAAGTAATGTAAACCAAAAAAACACATTACAAGAAAGAACAACAGCAATAAATAAGTGCTTGTGTGACCTAAAAAATACTTAATTCTCAATAATGTCTCATTATCCCTTACCAAAACTAGTGTAACGTGCAGTGAGATTGGGAAATACTTTATAAATGTGCTGTACTTTATACGTTATTAAGTCAGATGGTGGCAAAAGGTAAAATGGTATGACCCATTTGTCAGGTAATCCCATAAATCTGTACTTTTAAATGGGACAATCTGTCAAATTAGCAATACGAATGAAAAAATAAGCCTTCTCCTAAAAAAATATATTTTCTACTCATTATGACCATTGCCTGACAAAAACAATGTTTTAAACACTTAGAAAATATAAATCTATTTTTCAAAGAATAATTTCAACAAAACAGGACGAATGGCCTATCATCAGTGGCTAATGATTCTCTCTGGTCAAAAGTAGCTATGGGGAAGAGACACTAGAAGAGATTTAGAATCTACTTTGGCTCAAGATAACTGACGAAATTCTATTCCCCTTTGTTTTAAGAAAAACTGTTAGTAGCTGCATCAGACTTTTAAGAATGATTTTGAGTGCTAACATCTAGTCAAATAATTAAAAATCACACAACACAATTAAATCTGTGCTGAGATGTATCTTAAATAATCCCAAACTTCCCAAACTCCTGTGTCTTTGGTAAAAGCATCATAAAGTACGCGACAACCACAGTAAACCTCTTTAAAGTGACAAAATAACAAGGAAAGGTCAGGGAGCCAAGCAGGTCAACAAAGTTCTTCTTCCCCGTTTGGGGTCATTCTTCCCTCCAGCACTGACTGGTCTCCCCGTAAATTCCACATTAGCTCCTCCCATCAGCGGCAGCAGAAACACTTGAACTGCCTTCTCTCTCCACAAAAGTTTAGTTTGCTGATTGGGCATGAAACAAAGGGAAGACAGCAGGGGTACAGTTTATAAGGGGGCAGGCGAGGTTGACAGGCTATTGTGCTCTGGAGGCATCCACAAGCTGTTAATTCTATTTTAACATCGTTAATAAGACTGTTAACACATCAGACTTTGTTTAGAGACCTTGAAAACATCAACAAACTATTAAACGACCCACCTGAAATAAAATAGTATCCACTTTGGAAGTATCAAAATCATACTTTAAAAAAAAATCCTTAAGATGAAAAGACTAAGGAAAGGAAAAAGGAAATTTATTACTGTAAAATGTGTGCAAGGACCCCAAATTTTTATGTTTAATACTCTTGAAACATTCTTTTTTATTTTGACATCATCTTCGATCTATGGATTTTCCAAATAAGGAAGTTACATCAAAACACAATCACTTCCTTGTGCATATGCAAAAAGGGATTAAAAACACAGGCTTAACTAAATATTTTAAATGAATAATTAGTCTTTCAGATTAACAGCAGTTAATTTTGCAATAGAATAGAAAAATGTTTTGATCTCAGTCTTTAAAGAATTAGGAAAACACTCCATTATATCTGTAAGGTCAGTTTTTGTATACCTTCATGTCCAACTAAAAAACTGTTGAGCAATTTCAGTAAGAGTGAAAAGCTCCAATTCATGACAAGGAAAATAAAATTTTCAAAAAATTATTTTATTTTTTCCTCTTTTTCTTCACTTAGCTTAATTTTAGGAATTAAGACTATTCAAAATGAAAAGTATTATGCTTAAAATCAAGGAGACCAAATAAGCAGTAATCTATATTCAAAAATAAATATTTGTTAAGAAGAAATTTTCATTTGAATTTTTTGGTGTAAATTCATTTTTCAGTGTCAAACTTTCAATTAAAATAGCATATTTCTTATGGGATAGTCTACTAAAATTATTATAATTGACATTTAACTATTTTTTCATTCAAAGCAAAACAGCCCCAAATATATAGCAAATAATTTGTAGTAATTTTAAAAACAATTTTTAGACACTGTATATATCTGGAATCTAATGACAGAAAAAATTTAAAGGATTCTGGATGTGGCTTAAAGTACTGATTTTCAACCACACTGTAATACAAAATATGTAGGTGTTGATTTTAAATACCCTTGCCTGTGATTTAAAAGAACAATTATTGCATACTCTTGCCAGTATGGGAGAGAAAAATAAAAAAGCATGAAAAATTATAATAGTATTAAATTATGGAGAAGGGATATACAGCTTTTAGAAGAGAGCAGAGAATCCTCAGCAATATTTAAGTATTTTGACTCTTCTGAGTGCTGCTGTTTGTTGGTGGGCTTGGGTGGGGGGAGACAGTGAATGAAAAGACGGTAGAGAATAATCACAAACAAGGACATTAATACGAGAATACAAACGTGTAAACTCTGGGCAAACGATGAGGTAACTCTAAATGCATCTTCGTGCTGAACACTTGTACGTATGACAGTGTGCTCTCAACAGGTCAAAGAACCAATGCACAGAGGCTGCTGTGTACAAGGCGTGGCGACTTCGAGTGACACAGTCTGGGAAAGCATCAATCACCACACATTTTGAAAAGTGGAAATTGAGGCAGTAACCCTGAATGATGACCGACGGAGGAATAATATTTGGCCGCCACTGTTCAATCGCCCTTCCCAAATACAATGCCGTGCTTATTTCTCCGGCTTCTCTCATGTTTCAGACACACATATTTCAATCCAAGTGTTTCAGTTGCCATAACAACTTCATAAATTTGTTTTCAGATGTCCCTTTTAATCACATCATTTACAAAAAGCTGGATGGGTCAGGACAGTGCCTCAATTTATTCCATTCACACCTGGCTCCTGAGGAGTCTCTGTATTTGTTCCTTTTCTCTAAGAAGCTCAAACACCTGAAAATAATGTCACTATTCCTCTCTCTCCATAGGCAAAGGAGATTTAAAAAAAAAAAATCTGCTTGTGTGTGGCCTTATTATCAAGTTTTTAAAACCCAGGCGACATAATGCCCAGAAATCATCCTCTCGTTCATGAAGTACTGGGACTGCAGTCGCTACCCAGTGGTGTACAGCAGGGCCCTACGCATAGAGCGGCCGCTTTATTTCCAGATATCAATTATTTATGCCACCAGACAGGTTTCTGATAGAATCTTTAGCAATTTTAATTGGCTTCTGGTGACGACTACTACTACCTAGTACCTTTAAAATATTATCTACCTTATGATGGGAAAATGAAACTATGCTATAACAGTTCCAATGTCATGCATTAATTTTTTAAACACTCTGGGATATTTTCGGATTTTGTTCCAATAAAGAATAAGGCATAATATCCCTGGCACCGTTAAATAAATGACTTTTGCCAACGTCAACAACCAAACAATGGAAAACAAGACTCCACCAACAAACAGAGAGGGGGTGTCAAAAAATTCGGCTGGGGTTTTTGCATATGTAGGGAAACCGAAGGCACTTCCCCAGAAGGTATTGAAATGCACAGATAAGAACACAAAAGGCCCTGAAGTGGTTTTGAGGGTCACAATTTGCTATTAAACACAGCAGATGGAAACATGTGAAAGTCCACTTAAGGATACTCAAGTGTAAAATAAAAATGGGAGTAACAGACAAGTTAGGGCAATCTGACGATTCTAGAGTTTTATTTTTTTTATTTTATTTCTTTCTAGAGTTTTATTTTTAATTGCACTCTCAGTTTGTTAGAACAGAAATACATAAATTTAAACTTAGAGGAATGAGTTGGAGGGGGAAAACACTCTTTATAACCCCATCTGTCGAAAATTAAGATGCAGGGCGTATGGTATGCAACTAAGTACCAGAAAAAAGTAAATATTGGTTATATTTAGGGAAGAGTATAAGAACAGATGTCATATAAAAAGTTAGACCTTTTACTTCAAAAAATACTATACATGACTAGTTCTTTGCCACTGGGGGAAAAAAACCTCTTTTAATTATGTAAAGAGCGAAGAGAAGGTAGGATTCTTTACCTTTGAATACTAAATTAGGAAACAGCAGCATCAAAGGCAGGCTTGATCTGTTCTGCCTGAAAAATTAATAGGCTTGACAAGTCTTCTACAATAGCTTCTCGAGTTGCAAAAAAAGAGGCTCTAGTGACACCAACAGTCCCGGGAACAAAATGCAGCTGTGATGGAGGGTCTGGGGCTGGGGGAGGGCTTTTTTGTTTGTTCGGGGGTTCTGGTTTGTTTTTCTTTCCTCCCAACGGTAAAAGCTTCCGCCACAACCCCATGGAGAATCTGCCCGGGGCTCTCCCCGCTTCCACCGACTTCCCTCTCCCTCTTTCCCTACACAGCCAGTGCCCCAATGCCCGTCGGAGAGAAGGCATGAGCTACAAGAGGGCCTGGCTGGGGGGCCGGCCACCCTAACCCCGCAGTTTCAAAGGGCAGGGAGTTGAAAGGAGGGGAGGACCGCGAGAGGGGCAGGGATGCTGAGGAAAGACATCAATTCAGCATTCCTCAGTGGCTTCAGATCTTCACACTTGTTTTCTTTCCCCCTCTTCCCTCCTGGAAGGGTGAGGCGGGAACCAGCACTTCAAAGGGGAAACTTTCTCGGTGCTTGCGTGGAAGGACGCGTTAGCTAGCTCTGGCTCTTCCCACCAGCGTGATTAACACTAGAGGTTGTTATTGTTTTTGACAAAAATTCTCTCTCTTAAAGAAAACCACCTTTCATCTCCTGAGTCGCTTGCTGATGAAGCTGTTGGTGTCAGAGAGGGTGGGGAGGGTGACAGCACAATAGCCAGGCCCTCGCTCGGTCCCCTTCAGAAAAATGTAAGGAACACCTCTGTAGAGCAGGGGCACCCAGGCGGCCTGCTGCTCGCACATCAATCCTCATCTTTTGTCCACCACCTCTCTGCACCCCATTCCTGTGGTAGGGAGTAGGGAGGGCCGACAGGGGCCAGAGCTTAAACGGAAAGGGGAGGGACGGAAAAAGATTGCCAATTCAATAGTAGGAAACCAACCGTATGGGGCAGGATGAGGCGGGCGCACAGACTTGGGCTCCCCGTCTGGGACTGAGAGGAAACATGGAGGTTCAAGGCAAGTGCCTCCTGATGAAACAGACTTGGCTTAGTTACTGGGAAACGCTGATAAAGAAACTAGCTGAAGACGACTATTTAAAGATGAAGGAAAGCAGAGCTGCTTAAAGCACTCAATAACAGATCTTAATTGCTCAAAACAAAGCAGCTGAGTTTCAAGAGCGCTTAAGAGGCCTTTCAGCTGTAACTTGCGGCACAAAGCCCGTGCAATATTATCTTAAAAAAAAAAAGATTTTCTGGATCAAGGAACCAGTTAGAACTTTACCTTTTTTTAAGGGTTTAATTTTTTTTCTATCTCTGCTCCCCTCCCGCAATTAAGTCAAAATTTAGATAATGTTACTACAATTTAACTACAAGCCATTATTTTACTGCCCTTTACAAGCAAATATAAGGAAAAGAGACCCACGTGCCTTAATCCTAAAAAGCTCAAAATCTGGACTGAAAGGAATAAAACATTCCTGAACAATTATATAGAAAGTCAAGAAAGATTTTTGAAAGAGCTATCAAAAGACAATATTTGTATAGATTTTGAGCATTAGCAGCTAGCCTGACACAGCAAAACCATTGTATTTTCCACTAGTTTTGTTTGGCTATATACAGCTGTGTTTTCACAGATGCAAAGCCATGTGTCTCCACCAAAAGGTCTAGCCTTCCCTTCAGATGTGAATGCAGATCAAAGGTTCAAACGCAGAAATACAAGATCCTTTTCCCTTTGGAACATGTTTTTATTTTTCTGCAGTGGCTGCAAACCAGAATTTCCATCTGTTGTCCTTCTGCGGTGTACAGGTTAACCTTAACAGTGGGGCTCAGAGCACTGTTATCTCAGCTAAGAAGTGCACAGATGAATCATGTCTGCATGGACGCTCTGAATGCTCCCCAAGATGTCCACGCAGCTGAGACAGAACTGAACCAGGCAGTAGCAGAATCCATAATAATTGACAGACAGAAATTAATTTTCTTATTTCTTTAAATATCAGAGCAGATTATACAATTTTAAGATGGGGTTTAGCTTTTATACAACATGCACCTTTATAAAGATAACAATATCAACTGATTTCCTGCTTATCCCTTCTCCCTCCTATCCCCAGATATTTTGCATTTGAATCTCAGCTTATGGGAAAATTCTCCAAGAAGAGAAAATAATTTCATAAAATAACTTGCTAATCTTAAGTGATTTTTTATTTCAGTACAAGTTACTAACCCATAATTTTTAATGGAAATGTTTTAAACATTTCTTTCACCTATTATCTTTTCTTTCCCCTCAATTTCTCCTTGAGAAATTGAAATAACTCCTTCCAAATAACTCCTTTCCCCTCAATTTCCATTCCTTTTATTGAACACACCCTCAGAATGACTGAAGAGAAACAAGTTTCCCTCTGTTAAGTACTCCAAAAATGGATTTACTGCCACGTAAACATGTGCTTAGGAAAACAGTAGAAGTACAGCACTGCAGCTAAAAAGGTGGGAGCCTTTTAAGGTATTTTTGGCAGGTTTTTAGACAGACGGAGAGACTTATCTACCTATCTGCAGAAGATCAAGAGAGGCTAGAGGGAGGCATGGATGGAGATGGCACATACAAAGCTTCGGCTAGTCCCTAGAGAGATTTTATAAACGCCCAAAGTGGAAAATGGCATGGACCAGTCCTAACACTAATGTGTGAGTGCCATCTAGTGGTCTGCCTAGAACTGCACCCTAGTCTACCTACACGTAGAAACACTCCGTCCTGTCTGTGGCTCCCTACCTGTTTCCCTGCTCCACTTTGGCTCATTCCAGCACTCCCAACCCTCCTGCCCAATAACTGTAGCTTTTCTGCCCTAATGTAAACCAATAAACAAGAAGAAAACAAACAATAAGAGGGATGATCCCGAAGGCTGAAGGGGGTCTACCAAAAGCAAACTGTGTTGTCACAGGTGTTCCCCCAGGGCTACTTCCAAGCCACGTGGGGAAGCTTAAAGGGGCTGTTTCCACATAAGGAATTGTTGTGACCACACCTGAAGGACCAGACCAAATAAAAAGGGAGCCCTGTTGTCTGCACAGGCGCACTCTCTGGTGTCAGCATATCAATCTTTCTGGGGGGAAACAGCTGTACGACTGGACATCAATATTCCTCCGCAGGTACTGAGAGGCAGAGAAAGAGAGGTAGTCTGTTACAGCTAAAAAGTCCCTATGCCAACTATCACTTTCCAGCTCAAGGTTACGTCGCACACACTGTGCTCACAGCCCACACGTGGTATTAAGCTCTTTCAATCTTATCTCACCAAATCCTCACAAAAACTCTCTGAAATCCTCCCCATGTCACAGATGAGGAAACTGGACTAGAGAGAAGTGTTGCCAGATCACCACCAGCATGTGGCAGCACTGGATCAAGGGTGGTGGTCTGGCTCTAGGCTGTGCTGCCTTCACAGGAGCACCTTCTCCCTCTGAACGAAAACATGGACACTTAAAGCTTTCAGTGGTTAAAGAGGCTGCTTAGGGACTAACAGGATCGGCTCTCAGATATGCAGGGTGAGGGCTGCTGGGTAGTAAGTGCTCTCCAGCTGTGTGACCTTGGGCGAGCCATGTGGTATCAGAGCATGAGTTTGTCCATCGATAAAATGGGGATGTGCTATCTGCCTGTCCGCCTCAGAGGAGTTGCTGGAAATGCGATGAGATCGTGTGTGGACGAGCTCTGTGAAGAGTCTGGTCCAGCAGAACGGAAGTGTTATCACCTTCATCATGTGAGACCATCCCTGCTACCTGACGTACAAACAGGGAGGGCTGTGCCACAAACTGACCACAGAAGCAAGGCCGACAACTTCCACGCTTCACATACTTATTTTGATTTAAAGTTCTATGGAGGACAGACACCTCCCCCACCCCCTGTGTGTCATTTACTGGGATGAGAGAGGACGCCACCCAGTTATGCCACGGCCCAAAGGGCAAACCTGGAATTAGGAAGCTTTTCTTATGAACGATAATGAGAAGCAACAGTGCTGATATTGATCCTACTGGACAAACGCACTGGTTACTCGCTCAAGCATGCTTCCTTGCAGTGCTCCTCAGCCCCTGTGCCACCAGAGGCCTCATCCTGCAGGACCTACACATGTTCCTGGAGGCCCAGGAGAAGGGGGGATGCCCAGAGCCGACTCTCCTGTCCCAGTCACAACAAGCCGCTGTCCTGGCTTCATTCTGTGAGTCACACACCCAGAAGAGCACATACTATCCTGACAGTAACAAGATGCAACACTGCAGCACTCGCCATACTCCCATGGGTTCTTTTCCCCTTCCAGCTTTCCTGAGATATAATTGTCGTATAATACTGTGTACGTTTAAGGTGTACAATGTAATGATTTGATATACACAAATACTGCAGAATGATTACCACAGTAAGGTTAGCTAACACATCCATCACTTCACATAATTACTATTTTTGTGTGCGTGGTAAGAACACTTAAGATCTACTTAGGCCTGGCAAGGAAGAGGGTTCTCGAGACAGATCAGACTCGAGACAGATCAGACATTACACAGAAAGAATGGGCTTTGGAGTGGGTCTGGGCCAGTATCTGGTTCCGCCAAGCATCCGTGTGTGATCCTAGCAAGACACTTAACTCTCTGGGCTCGTGCTCATCCAGTATGAAACGGGGATGACAACACCTATCCTGAAGGGCTGGAATCAGACTTAAATGAGATGATGTATTCATGAAGCTCAGAGCCAACCTAGGAGTGGGACTCAGTGCATAGTCAGTGATTGACAGAAAGGAGGGAGGGGATCGCCAAGGGATGATGGTGGTGTGCATCGCCATGGGAGTTACATACCGAAAGGGCTCAAAGCACTGTCCACACTGCCCCTGCCCATGCTAAACGGGCCAGGTGAGCACAGCTGAATGCTTAAGAACACATTAAGGTTCTGAAACCGGGCAGACCCAGGCATACGGATTGAGCTTCTGTACCTGTTATCTCAGTAACCTTGGGCAAGTTTCTAGACCTCTGTAAACATGTTTTCTAATCTGTAAAGTGGGGCTGATAACAGAACCAAGGTTATAGGACTGTTCTGAGGCATAAAAGTAGGTAAAGCACCGAGTACAGGTCTGGAACACGTGTGGCAGGGTGAGGTTTGAGATATTAACCATTGGGTTTCACCCAGTAGGATTAAAATCAGCACTGTTATTTCTCATTATTAATAAGACCAGCTTCCTGCATTTCAGTTTTGCCTATTGGGCACTAGCAGTGAGGACCTTAGACATTTTACCTTTATTAAAATACTATTTACTTAATTTACGGGACTTCCCTGGTGGTCCAGTGGTTAGGACTCTGAGCTTCCACGACAGGGGGCACGGGTGCAATCCCTGGTCGGGGAACTAAGATCCTGCAAGCTTCGCAGTGCGGCCAAAAAAAAAAGTATACTTAATTTAAAAACTGTGCCTTGTCTCAGTGTGGCTCACCACTGGCTTTGAGGCTAGAGGCTCTGTGCTCTGTCCACGTGTACCCACTGCTCTGTGACTGCTTTGGGGACTTTGATAGTTAGCAAGACTATGGTGACATGGAAGCAACATATTGTAAATGGGAAAGAGAAGACTCTGGGCCAGAAGATTCAGGTTGGACAGACCCACATCGCCACATACAGGGTTTGGGGTAAGGGGACATGGCCCAGCCAGCCCCTCCTCTTCGCGTCCCTGGCTCAGTCCTGCATGTGTGGGGACACGCCAGTGTGTACGTCCAAGCTCCACGGCTCACTCTCCAGCCCCGCCCCACCCTTCAACTACCCCTCACGTCTGGGGTTCAAATGCTGCTACTGACACTGTCTGTTCCCTAGAATGGACCACCTATTGATGCCCAGCTAACGAGGACATTTCCCAGTCTCTCCAATGTCTGGGTGTATTCCCGGGAGGATGTTCTGGTTGATGAGGTGTGGTCAGAGTGAGCAGAACTATGGAATCCCCTAAAAGGAAGGAGTGTATCCTCCTATTTCCCATGTGATGGGCCAGGTCTGAGTAGCCTTCTTAGGTAAGATGTATGCCGTGTGCTGAAGATTCAAGAGCCACAGGATAAAAGGAACCTGGGTTCTCAATGAGCCACCATATGAGCCCTCTACCACCTACCCACAGTTTAAGTGAGAGACGAAACTATCTTTGATAAAGGCATCGTATTTTCGGGCCTTTTTGGTCACAACACCCAAACCTGTATCCTGACTTGTATACTAATTACTGGATGCGTCTGAATGAAATGGGCACCTAGCCCATTGTGTCTAGCATATTATCACTTGACTCAATCTAATTCTGAGCAGGAGAAGGAACAAGTAAACCAAAGCTATCCTGTTGATCCACTCGGACATTGGACCACTGTGGGATAAAATACCTGGAAAACAAATGGAAAGCCAAGAAAAGGAGAAAATAATCCTAGCAGGTTCACGTGTGGTGTTTTAAAATTTTCAAATAGATGTAGGTAACTGAGGAGGTATTTTAAAATGAAACATTATTTCATTTGATCATTAAATATTGACGAATGAACACCATTACCTTCAGGTGAGTAATCTGAGGCACAGACACTTGCCCAGGAGTTACCAGTGAGTAACTTTAAGTCCAGATTCCAAGCTTCCTAAGTGCTCCCTCCCATAGATGATTTTATTTCTTTCATCCATTTTTGTCCCTAGATTATCAGCCTTATGACAGACTCCTCAGTGTCCCGTCACTTAATCCTGCTCTTTTAAAACAGCACATCTATCACGATACTTGCATTCTGAAACATCTACAGGTGTTCCTAGTTGCCTACAAAGCAACATCTAAAATCCTTAGCCTAGAGGTCCAGGCTCTCCAAACTTGACCCAAACGTGACTTTCTGATCTCACTTCCCACCACTCCCTAAACACACCTCTGCCTTCAACTGGCTTATCTTTTCCCAGCACAAGGCACACCTTCCTGCCTTCGTGATTGTGCTGACATAATTCCACCTCCCCAGTGTTATCCCCCTTCTACCATGTGTGTTCAAAGCCTACTCATCCTGGAAATATTATTTTGTCGCCACTTGCTGGTCATCTTTTAGGTTGTGTCTCCCCTCCAGCTCCAGACTGCAACTCCTCCCACCTTTCTATCAGCCACCCAAGGTGGCCGGCACAGTCCTTCCCACTTCCTAACGAAGAGCGGTATCCACTGTTTCAGTTGACTGATTTACAAGGAGAAACACGCTTCAGGGGCATCTTAGCCTCCAGGGCCCAACCAAGAACCGACTGTCCCCACACAGAGGCATCTGAGAAGCTTCACCCTCGAGTGTGGCGATGACAGAGGACGTGACCCCACTGAGCAGTGTGAGGGGTACTGTGGGGTACCCCCACACTGCCTTTTCTCACCTCACCCACGCTGTTTCCTCCACCCTGCACCCACAGTTTCCACTTTCGGCAGATTGATGCTGGCTAGCAGGGGCTGCGTTATCATCCCTTCCCAGGGGTATATGCATTTTAATAGAACTTCCCTCTTTGGGGAAGAAAGGCTTGCTCAGAATCCCTAGCAAGTCACACCAGCAAGGCCAGTGTGGTGCTCAAATGCTAGAAATGGAAGTCAGTCCCACGCAGACGCTTATTGGTTACTGACTGCCCCAAGATCCACTCCACCTCTTGAGAATTTGCCTCATCCTGCCTATAGCTTACAGTCTGCTGGAATTATCATCAAGGCGCCCAGCTCTGTCAGAGCCAAATAGTGGACACAGACCAAGCAGACACTCCCTTCCTGGAGTTTGCATTTTGTGCTGGTAACACATCCATTCTGGTGGCTGAGCTAGGACAAGATGGAAGAGTGACGCTGATGCCAAGATGCCTAAGCTGCCTTCCCACCGATTTTGTGTGTCCCCATACCCTTCCAATAAATCCCCCTTTTGCCTAAAAGAGTATTTGTATTTCATTATTTGTTCCTTAAGAATTTTTGTTGCCTAAAAGAGCCAGATTCAATCTGTTGATTAACCAAGAATCTTTCTTTTTTAATTAGTCTTTATTGGTGTATAGCTGATTTACAATGTTGTGTTAGTTTCTGTTGTACAGCAAAGTGAATCAGTTATACATATATATATATCCACTCTTTTTTAGATTCCTTTCCCATATAGGTCATTACAGCGTATTGAGTAGAGTTCCCTGTGCTATACAGTAGGTCCTTATTAGTTAATTATTTTATATATAGTAGTGTGTATATGTCAATCCCAATCTCCCAATTTATTCCTCCCCTCCCTTTCCCCCTTGGTAACCATAAGTTTTTAACCAAGAATCTTAATTGATTGAAAGTCACAACCCAGAATTCCATTTCATTCAAAAAAATATTGATTCAGTTCTTGCCATGCACTCAGCACCAAGACAGGTGTCTGTTTGAAAGCAGATACAGGACTCTCTCTACCCTCCAGGAGGTTTAATTTGATATGGGGGACAGGATAGGGTGCAAAGAACAACAATTACACATGAGCAAAGCCATAGGGATGCAGAGGAAGGGTGTCTGTTAGCCAAGGTAGGTGTGGGTGATTGGTAAGACTTCATAAGAGCAAGGTGATATCTGATCTGCAAAATTTCACCAGGGGGAAAATGGGGAGAAGGACCCTGCAGGCAGAAGGAACAGCATGAGCAATGTCAAGAAGATGGAAAAGAGCGGGGTGTCTCATTACAGTAAGAATTTTTTTTTTTTTTTTTTACAGTAAGAATTTTAATGCAACTATGGAATCAGGTACAAGGGTGGGAAGGAGATAATTCTGGAAAGGTGATTTTGGGTCAGGGTGTAAAGGACACAGTATGGCCATGTAAGGTCTTCAGTGTTGGGAGCTATTGGAACTTTTAGAGAGTAGAGCAATGAGCTTTGTATTTAGAAAGCTCCTTCTGGAAGATGGAGGGGATGGAGAAGGGACCAGCAAGAGGGAGACAACAAGGGGCCAGACGGAAGCGAGGAGGGGATGGCGGGAGCCATGGCAAAGATATGAAGAATCAAAGGGCTTGGATGGAGTCAAGGATAACTCCAAAGATTTCAGCCACAAAACATGGAAATGTGACTTCAGAGCCATGGCCTTGAGTGGTGCAATGACCACGGTAACACACCTAACACAGAGACCTCCCTGCTTACCTTACTCCTCAGAAGAGCACATTTACCTTTGGCCAAATCAAGATTCAATCTCACCCCTGAATGAGCATTTAGTGATGAAGTTTCTGTCTCCTAGGCAGACAGAAGCGGTAAAAGTGCAGGAACACCTGATGTTCCTAACAGTGTTTTCTATTCCCCTCTTCACAAATTTTTTTTCATGAAGACTCATAGAACATTTAACACATAAGTCCTTCATCACTGTTTCAAATTTTCCCCACCCTTCATGTCCTTTAACAGCAAATAAATTAAGATTTGCCAAAGAAACCGTGACATTGTAAAGGTACATCTCACTGAAGTCTGACTAATTGTTACGTTTGTTTGGCTTTTTGACACAGTTTTTTTTTTTGACACAATTTTTAAGGTGTTTATATTCTTCATGGAACTATACCTGGACTATCATATGAAAAATGGGTGCCAATTAGAAGTATTTTGGCTAAAACCAGTTCCCGCACATCATTGTCTTATGCTAGAAGTGAGCTGGCATGAACAACAAAGGGTTGCTATTAATAGTAGAACACAGAAAGCAAGCAGAAAACTTCAGTGAAATTTTGTTTTTTAAAACCTACTGTTTAGTGCCCAGAAAAGGGACAGACTGTGCAGCATCTGTGCTGGGGGGATATGGAGCTAATAAATCATTGCCGTTTTTACTACACATAGGCAGAGTATCATAGTACATCCAAAGGCAAACATTTGCTGTCCGAGAAAAATGATTTACGTTCCAGGGCTTTTCTTTCACTTGATTTGAAAGTTTATGCGCATTTAGGCATCCAAAATGATTTTATTAATTTAACTCTCCTGTAATCATTAACAGTTTTTTTTAATTTGAGAGGGGTTACATTTATGAATGAAATATTACTATAAACATATATACATCCTTATGTTCAAACGTAAAATATCCATTTCAAAGTCTGATTTGCAGACGTAAAGCCATATAACACATAAGATTGGGCTGGAAAAAAATTATGCTTTGATGCATGTAAAAAAATGACTAGTTTTGGGACTTCCCTGGTGGTGCTGTGGTTAAGAATCCGCCTGCCAATGCAGGAGACACCGGTTCGAGCCCTGGTCCGGGAAGATCCCACATGACACGGAGCAACTAAGCCTATGCGTCACAACTACTGAAGCCCGTGAGCCACAACTACTGAAGCCCACAAGCCACAACTACTGAAGCCCGCGCTCCACAACAAGAGTAGCCACTGCAATGAGAAGCCCACTCACCACAACAAAGAGTAGCCCCCACTCACAGCAACTAGAGAAAGTCTGCGTGCAGCAACAAGGACCCAATGCAGCCAAAATTAAATAATAAATAACTTTTTTAAAATGACTAGTTTTTAGAAAACTATTAGTGAAGCTAGATGGCTAACTTTCTACTATCAGTCCAAGAAAGCCGTAAGAAAAGCATATCTTCTTACTGAATTACTTTTATCAGAATATCAAAGCAAGTTTATAAAAGACTCTACACATCGATGACAGTACAATATCCTTCCTCAATAAATAACTACCCAAGGCTGATTTCTTTTTTTTTTAATTTTTTTTCCCAAGGCTGATTTCTTAAGCCTTAGGCACACTTGGCCGTCCTATCTGCTCTGGAATACATTAATGTAATAAAAAGGCGCTTCTAAATAGTAACACAGGCAGTTCCACTAATCAGATTATCATCGTAAGGTACTGACAGTGAGAGAAGTCACAGAAAACAAGGACTGACAGAATACTGTTTCAGAATTCAAAGAACAATGGACTACTTATTTTGGCACTCCATAATCATTTTACCTACACACTCTTTTAGAAAACTGGTAAAATTCAGGAAGCAGAACCTAGAGGGCTAATACATATTTGGAGTCTTCTGAAGTCAATGGCGTTCAGATTTTTGTCCTAGGACTTGAAAAGTTAAAGGCACGGTCCTGCCAATTGTGAGATGCCCTCTCCAACACGGACCACCCACAACTGCGGATTTTCCATCTGGTGAACAAAACAGGCAGCTCCCTAATTATTTTTAAAAAGGATTTTTTCTCCCTAACATACTTTCTTTATTTGTCTGTGACCTGGAACTTAATGGAAAACCTGGTGTATGCCAACTTCATTTCTTCTAATGAAACATCCTATTTTATTGTTTTAACTGGGTTTTTTCAAAGACTCTAAGATAGAAATTATCACCCCAGAGCTAACACACCAAATCACCAAGACAATTCCAATGAATAACTGTTTTCTCTGAACAGAGAGTATCTTGTTTAAATATTAACCACTGAAGTTTTCGCTTACAATCAACATGATGAAAATAGGAGGGAAATTATTTTCAACCGTTTTCAACTGGGCACCCATACTGCTAGTGTCAAAATCTATGGCTTTTCCAACAAGATGGCCACCTCTGCCAAAAGCATGCTCAGAAATGCCAACTGTAATTAAAATCTGGCACCTGTCTTGGGCACCAAATTTGCTTCTAATATCTCCATGTTGAAATGTGTCTCAGCTTTGAGAGGACGTAAGATGCTTCTTGCTCTTTGCCCTTCGGAAAAACACTCGAGTGGAAAAATTGAAGGCTGTTTTCCCCAAAATTACATTTTTTACATCTTAACTATCCTAAATCTTCTCTGCTTTCTTTCCCTGAATGTTTAATTAGTCCCAAGAGAATCAGCATACATTCCCTTCACATTTTTTTTTTTTTTAAATAAACCTCAGAAAAAATGGGCAGTGAAATGAGTTCTTCCTAGTATGGAGTTGTGCTTGCGGGGGTGGCAGTGTGGCATGGATACATTTCACAAGGGTTTAGATACTATGGAATTGGGAGGCTATAGAAGGGGTGGGGGGGTAGGGTGCTTCCCTAAGAAGGTTTTTCAGAGACCAGAACAATAAATCTCGATGTGATGCACAATGTCCTCTCTGACTGTTGTCTATAGACAAGCCTGTGTCCCAACTATTGTTTTGTTGAGCTGGGGCCCTAAAATCTAAGATTTTTGTCTTTAAAGAATCCATAGTGGGCTTCCCTGGTGGTGCAGTAGTTGAGAGTCTGCCTGCCGATGCAGGCGACACGGGTTTGTGCCCCGGTCCGGGAGGATCCCACATGCCGCGGAGTGGCTGGGCCCATGAGCCATGGCCGCTGAGCCTGTGCGTCCGGAGCCTGTGCTCCGCAACGGGAGAGGCCACAACAGTGAGAGGCCCGAGTACCAAAAAAAAAAAAAAAAAAGAATCCATAGCATTTCCCAAAAAGGAAATCCCCTCTCTCTTACAAACCTTTCACATGCTGGACACCTGGCTCCACTTAGGTGAGGCCAGAGTGGTCCTCAGGCCTAGCTGAACTTTGGAAACTTAAATCTATTGCAGAGCATGGCCCCAACAAGCCCAGTGGACAAAACGCCAGAGTGTGAGATGGCCCAAAAGCAGGCTGGTGCCCGCCTTGCTCACCACCAGAGCCCAGGGCCTAGCAGAGTGCCTCTCATGGAGAGGGTGCTCAATAAACGCTACGGAAAGAAGAGTGGGCGGATGCCATGTGAACACATCTATGTAAAGACCACCTTATACTAAGACACTATAAGGCCACTTTGGCTTCAATAGTAAAAGGTAACTGATGAAGTGGATGGTAAACCCTTCAAGTGTTAGAAGATGCCCTTCTACCAAGACTCGTTAGCGGGTGCAGACACACAGACGTTCTGACTTTGAAACTTGCCAGCCTCCCTCCTCGGCTGACTGTCAGCAATGCTATGCACCCCAGGCGCCCCTTGAGTTCCTGTAACACCTCACTTTTCATCAGAAGTGAGAAAGGAGTAAGGAAGCACGATAGAACACTTAAAGTACAAACAGATTTTACTATTAAATAAAGCAGAAAGTATATAAAAGCAGAGCCTAATTTATGACAGGGCTATGCTCAAAAAGACTCATCAAATCCTTAAAATAAAACTCACCAAGAAGTTGCTTCTTTGGAACTGCAAATGAATTCTTCCCGATGGAAAAGATGTTACAAAGGATGGTCAGGCACTCAGGAGAGCTCATAAAAGCCCATTTAACCCCACAGTGTTCTAGAGTGCTGGTTTAACTACACCCAACCACTCTGCAACAGTGTGCTTATGGGACAAGAATGATGAGTTTCAACTAGGGAACTCCACAGCTGCGGGAACAAAGATTCCAGGACACGGCTCGCAGACTATGAATGCCCCATACTCCCTTAAACAAAGCCATCTCCCTGGATCAGAAATTCCACTAAGGCAGCATTTTTCAACAAAAATTTTTTACTGCAACCCACAGGAAAAAACGTTTTATGTGGAAAGCCCATAAACACACACATCCACCACATATTAAAAGAAACAAAAGTTTTATAAAACAAAACTTCACCTGTAACATACTTTGACTACAACAGTTTCTATTTTATTATAGTTCATTTTTTCAAATGCTCGTCCTGACCCAATAAATATATTTACAGCTCACTATGGGTTGGGACCCCCAGTCTAAAACACCACTGCCCTGAACGACCCAAACTGAGGAGCAAAGGCTTACAAAGTGGTGGTTGCTGAGGTGCATTCCCTCAGCTTCTTATACTGCATGGCTAACTTTTAACATGACTGTGAATAAAAAGATAAAAATGAGACAATTTCCTGCAAATGTGTCAGAAATGCATGTGTCCCTTAGTTCAGGCTCCCACCTCTTCAAGCAGTTCCCACCTCCTTTTCTACCTTGTTGAAGATGTTGGGTGTTAGCAGAAAACCTGAGGATGCAGATAATTATAGATACTAGGTAACAAAGACAGAGACTGTAAATCATGCTGATGAAAAGCCTGAAGATCTGTAAACTTTAAAAGAAAAAAACCTCGTTATTCAGAATACTTAGATACCACTTAATCAATGCTTGGGCTTTTGTCACCAGAGCAATGCACAAACTGTGGCTGGTAGTGGGAACCAGTCATTACCACCCACTAGGAGCAGAGAGAAGCACAGTATCCCAAGCCTTCTAGCCCTTTGGTACAGACGTACCACATTTTCTCTCCAGAGAAAAGTCCAAAAATTCTGGGTGGAGGAATGACCCTGGGGACTTCAGGGTCAAATCAGTACCTGAGAGGAACCCCATGAGCCCAGGGGCAAAGTCCTCATGAAGGCCCAGTGAGCACTTGAGTTCAGTAGATTAGAAAGGAGCCAATACTCTGGTTTTCACCCTAGTGGTGGATTCAAGCAACCCCCTCCAACCCCCTGCCCCGCCTCCTGCCCTATGACCAATGCCAGCCCTCTCCCATGTCTGGCTTCAGCTGACAGTGACTGGATATTCCCAGTGACCAGAACCACATTCACAAGAGGTACACATTAGCCAAAGCTGTGGTACTGAAGGGTTAGAGCGTGAGGCTCCCACCAACGCCCGAGTGTGGGCTTTCCAACCAAACCTGAGGATTTTTCCCAACAATCTCTCAGAACCACCTCGCACTGTGTCTGAGAACCTGGGACACTTACAGGCATTCCTCTGCGAGGAGGGGTCCTCCATGAGATGTGTCATATGGGTTTTCATCATCATAGGTATGTATCTTTTGCATTCTGTAACATTTTTTTTTTAATAAATTTATTTATTTTATTCATGTTTTTTTGGCTGCATTGGGTCTTCGTTGCTGTGTGTGGGCTTCCTCTAGTTGCAGCGAGCAGGGGCCACTCCCCGTTGCGGCGCACGGGCTCCTCATCGCAGTGGCCTCCCCTGCTGCAGAGCATGGGCTCTAAGCGTGCGGGCCTCACCAGTTGTGGAGCACGGGCTCAGGAGTTGTGGCTCGCGGGCTCCAGAGCACAGGCTCAGTGGCACACGGGCTTAGTTGCTCCGTGGCACGTGGGATCTTCCCGGACCAGGGCTCGAACCCGTGTCCCCTGCACTGGCAGGCGGACTCTCAACCACTGCGCCACCAGGGAAGTCCCCTGCATTCTGTAACATTTTATTTTAAAATTCCATTCAAAAGATTGGGGAGCATTATTTCAAGATTTAATTTTAAACAGTTTAATTTGACTTGATGTTTCAAAAAGGGAAATGCACCAATCTCAGTAACATCTCACTCCATTGAGTTTATCTTGGACCTTTTATTTCTGTGCACTCTTTCCTTCTTCTGTTACGGGACTTTTTAAATACATAAAGTGATTTGGGGGGGTTGTATAATAAGTAATAGAAAGATGCATATAGTGTCAACACCACAATCTAAATAGCTTTGGTTCATCTGGGTTCCTAACTTTATCCATTAACAGCTCATTTTAACCTGTAAGTTATAAATGACTAATTACCCATATTTTAAAATCAGCAAAAAGCATAGTGTGTCAATTGGGGTTGTATCAACTGCAAACAATGTATGATTGTAGGCTTACACTGGTGATCTGAGAAAAGACTCCCCAGCAGGATTGGGTCTGCACTGCCCACCATATATTCATATACATACATGTGTGTATTTATGTATATATATGTCTGGGTACGTGCATACCTATTTCCAGAGCAGTAACAATCGTACAGCCCTGAAGACAAAATAGCAGGGGGCACTGCCCATTAAGGTATCGGTTCCAGGCCTTCGCTTCCTAATTGACAACTTCAGGGCTACTTTCATCACTTGTCAACTTCAAACCCACACTCAATTTTTCCTTTTAGATGATGTTGCATCTGTAATACAGCAGTGTTTCTGAATATTGCAGCATGTCTGCTAGGAATATTTCTTCAGAAGTACAGCTTAATAAAGGGTGGAAAGGGAGGAAACCTGCTAAATGTTTTTCACATCTATCAACAACTCAAAAGAACACTGTGGGGGGCTTCCCTGGTGGCGCAGGGGTTGGGAGTCCGCCTGCCGATGCAGGGGACACGGGTTCGTGCCCCGGTCCGGGAAGATCGCACATGCCGCGGAGCGGCTGGGCCCGTGAGCCATGGCCGCTGAGCCTGCGCGTCCGGAGCCTGTGCTCCGCAACGGGAGAGGCCACAGCAGTGAGAGGCCCGCGTACCACCAAAAAAAAAAAAAAAAAAAAAAAAAAAAAAAAGAACACTGTGGGGAAAAAACACATTTTTATGCTTAAAATATTTTCCACTAGCCTTAGCAATAATTCAAGCTATTTAAAGCAAGTAAATATGGATTTAAATTAAAACATAAAAGGGTATTTGATACAACCAAAAATACCTTCAGCCTAACACGGTGAAGCTAGTGAAACATTAAAGATGACATTTTATGTCAATTCACATACACAAACCATAGTGAAATATATATGGCTCCAAGCTAAGTGATTTTTAAAAGCCATATGAGATGAGCAAAGTATTAAATAGTTTGGTATGCAACTGTCCAGTCTATTAAATTGCCTTGCTTGAAAAAATAAAATAATTGTTTTAAGTTGATAGGTGCTTTAAGCATTATTTTCATGATTAAAAGAACACCAAAAATAAATGAACAAATTCAAATTTTACTTTTATATTATCAAAAGCTAGCTTAAAATCACATCATTCTGTTTAATTAAATACTACAGTACATAGAAAATATAAATTTTCAACTAAGTATACATCAATCACATGCCTGGAATTTTCCCAGATAATTTCATTTTTAAATATTTTGTTCAATTAGCCACTTCTATAAATACACTCAAATCACGTGTTCAAACTGTGTATACCAATTTGTGGTTCTAAAAATACAGTCACCTTGTGTAGGCTAAAAGGATAGGTTTTATGGTTTGTTTTTTTCCTTTTTTGCTTTCATTTGCTATATATAAATGCATTTAAACAACTGCTATACCATTGGGTCACTCCTTTAAGAATGATTCTAAAAACATGTTCTAGAACTGGATTTGGTCAAGTATTTATTGTTATGGTTACCAATATTCATGAAACAATGTATGATTAAAGCATAGTAATTTCTGCATATTTAGAGGCTTAATGCTCCATACTGCCACTGTGACCATAATGGAGTGAGTCAGGACATGGAGAGAATCCAGAATCATTCATTTTTTCCTATTCGCCAGCAGAACTATCATTTTATCTGTACACTAGCCAAGAAAATAAGATCTAAGGCACACTGTACACAACAAAGTTAACCATAAATGTCCTCTTTTAAACTTTGCCCCTTAGAATCAGACATCCTTCTCAAGAGTGTGGGAAGGCAGCAACGCCCAAACAACTCTAGTGAGAGGAATGGGCTCAGGAGTAGGTGCAGACCACAGGGTGTCCAGGCCCATGGGGACAGTCCACACTAGCCAGGCAGACCTGGTTGACACACCATGTTCAGAGCGTGTTTGCGGCCCTTTCTGGCCCAGACATTTGCTGACACTGCCATCAGCTGAAGCTCAGCCAGTCCCAGCAGATACTGTCTCTGTTTTCAAGCGTCATAAGCTAACAGGTAATCTTTTCTTTAGATCACTCAATCAGTATTTTCTTGCCACGGAGCACAGGCTCCGGACGCGCAGGCCCAGCAGCCATGGCTCACGGGCCCAGCCGCTCCGCGGCATGCGGGATCCTCCCGGACCGGGGCACGAACCCGCGTCCCCTGCATCCGCAGGTGGACTCCCAACCACTGTGCCACCAGGAAAGCCCAATCAGTATTTTCTTAACAGGACTTTAAGACCTTGGTAAAATTTAATAGTCCTATTTAGCCATACATTTAATGACCTGTAGCAAGGGTGAGCAATGGAGAATGGTTAAGCTACACCTATAGTAAAGCATTTGTCAAAGCTGGGGTTAGTGTTTTGCTTGGGGAGGTTAAATTGCTTCTTCAAAGATACAATTTGAGGAGTTTCTGCTGAAAATATGCATAAAGCTCCAAATTTCACATTACATGAAATTCCACAGAGTTAATCACTCCTTTAACTTAGCAAACCTATACTCTTAAAGTTCTAATTTATTGTCAAGAGTTCAATTCAACAACACTGCTGTCTCAAGGAATACAGTCTAATAAGAGGGAGACATCAGGTATATTCAATACAAGTCCAAAGTACTGGAAGAATAACAGCTATAACAGGTACCATGCTAAGCTCTTTACTTATATTATCTTTATTCCTTCTGTTTCAGAAAAATAAATAATAGTACTGCCACCATACAGATGAGGAAACTGAGGCTGGGGGATATTAAATAACTTGCCTGAGCTCAGATAGCCAAGAGATTGAAGGACAAGAATTGAAACCAAATCTGTCCAACACCAAACCCTGTCATTATCCTGCCAACCTGCATGACCTCTCCAAGAGTAGGACAGAAGCATTAACAGGAGTTATGGGAGTAGAGAGGACCACTTGGTCCAGCTTGGTAGGGAATAAGTAAGGCTTCTAGACAAGATATTTCTTTTTTTTTTATCCCCCACAAAACTGGTTTTACTTATTTTATTTTTTTGACTGTGCCACAGCATGTGGGATCTTAGTTCCCCGACCAGGGATCGAACCTGTGCCCCCATGCAGTGGAAGCATAGAGTCTTCAACCACTGGTCCACCAGGGAAGTCCCTAGACAAGGTATTTCTGAGGTGAGAATAATTTTCTGTGTGAAGACAAGAAGGGAAAACAAGAATAAGGAATAACAGGAGAAGGCCAGGAGTGAAAGTATGGTAAGGAACTGGAAACAGTATGGCTGGAACCTAAAGTGTGGGAGATAAGGCTGGACATGAGGTAGGGGCTGAACTAGGAAAGCCTTGTGTTAAGGAACATGGACTTCATCCTGTAAACAATGGGAAAGTGTCCATTCAGCCCTTGGGGAGGCAGGGTAGATCATGGAAATAATGACAGAGAGAAGAGACAAATTTGAGAAGTGTTTAGGTCAACTGGCAGAGCCTGGTAACTACATGTATCTGGGGTTGTTAAAAAGGTGAGTCAAGGAGAAGTCACAGGCTTCTGGCTTGGGTGACAGCACAAGTGATGGTACCATTACCACCTGAGATGCAGAACCCAGGAGCAGAAGGGAGCCCTGGGGCCCTAATATCAGCCACTCACATCTGAGAAAGCATTAAGCCAGATTGTGTGTGGGGATGGCAGTGTTAAAGAAAGAATTTTTGAGCAAGAAGTGCTTCTCTGGAGTTGTCCCCTGAGAGGGGAAGTCTAGGGATGAAGAAGAAGATGCCAGAAATGGAAAACAATGTCAAAGGCCTGAGAACACTATCTGAGAACCCCATCACAGCCTTAGTGAAATGACAGTGTCCTGTTGACAGAGCAAGAAAGAAATCCAGAATCCTGACTCCCAGTCTATATTTTCTTCATTTCTGTCAAACTCCTTATAAGGTAGAGACAGATATTATTTTCCCACCTCATACCAAGTATCTCTATTTTTTCCCAACTATTTCAAGACATTGTAAAACTTATTTTTAAAAAATAAAAGTGATACATACACATTAAAAAAACATTCCAAACAAAACTTTAGTCTCCCTTTTCATACTCTAAGCCCCCAATCTCTTTCTCTAATCTGTTCATTCATTGTGCCTATATTTTCCATTAAGTTCTTGAACACACTTATGATATAGATAGTCCTTGTCTGATAATTGCAACATGTGGGTGATCTTGACTTTGGCTTCAATTAACTGCTCCCCCTGTTTCTTCATCTATGTAGTGACTGTTCCCAGTTTTATGGATATAACTGACATATTATATTAGTTTAAGGTGTACAACAGAATGATTTGATATATGTTATATAGTGATTTTTGAAAGGGCATTGGGCAATATGATTAATATGTTGTAGAGACTCTGGATTCTGTATATTTCTCTGAAGAGTGATTTTTTTATTCTAGCAGACAGTTAACTTTGCTGAACACAAACATCAAACTCTGTCTCCCCTACAATGGGCAGTAGCTAAGATCTCTGCTCAGTTCTTTCATCTTCCAGCTTCTGCTTTTTCACCAGTCCCCTTGGGATCTTCCCTCCACACATACAGTTTAGTGGCTAGCCAAGGATTTGTGCCATTTTGTATAGAGATTGTGGGGTTTACCCCCTTTGTAGCTCCCTCCCCTCTGGGATTTCCCTCCTAATTTTCTGGCTGCTCTGCCAGTCTCCATCTCTGCCTTCTAACACCTCAATATAGTAAGGCTGTGGCTTCTTGCCACTTAAGTTAGGTGGATTTGGGAGTGCCTGTAGGTAAAAAGCCACAAACTTGCAAACTTTACCCACTGTAGTTTGTCTTTCAAGGGTAGATTCTGTTCCAGTTTCTGCCTGATTTTGCTTGCTCTCTAGTGCCTTAAAATGAGTTAGTTTTAAAAAAATACTTTGTGAATATTATAAATGTTATCTACAGAGGGGATCAGAGCAATCAAGCTACTCCACCATTCATGGAAACTATCTTATTCTTTTTTTTTTAATTTATTGATTTTATTTATTTATTTTTGGCTGCGTTGGGTCTTTGTTGCTGTGCATGGGCTTTCTCTAGTTGCAGTGAGCGGCGGCTACTCTTCGTTGAGGTGAGCGGGCTTCTCATTACAGTCGCTTCTCGCTGCGGAGCACAGGCTCTAGGCATACTTGCTTCAGTAATTGCGGCACTCAGGCTTCACTAGTTGTGGCTCGCAGGCTCTAGAGTGCAAGCTCAGTAGTTGTGGTGCATAGTGGGCTTAGTTGCTCTGCAGCATGTGGGATCTTCCTGGACCAGGGCTCGAACCCGTGTCCCCTGCATTGGCAGGCGGATTCTTAACCAGTGCGCCACCAGGGAAGCCCTATCTTATTCTTTTTAATAGCTACATCATTACTATGGTATGACTATATCGTAATTTATTTAACAAATCCCCAATTTATGGGCATTTTATTAATATATTAGCATCTGTTTCGGTAACAGTAAAAGAATTCTTCTTTCCAAAGGTGTCCAGACTAGCTGGCTGAAATGCAGTGGTTCAGCAAACAGGCTTCAGAAACAGGAGTCTGGCTCCTGCTCCATCCTTTAGTAGGTCTGTAAATTTGGGTAACTTGCCTAACTTCCCTGAATCTCACTTTCTTCATCTGTAAAACAGCTAAAAGATATTTAGCTAAATATCATACTTTCCTCATGATAATATTAATGTATAAAAGCATAATCCTTGCATATAGAAAGAGCTCAGTAGAGTGTAGTCCTCCCCAAGAATAAGAACTGGATCCAGAAGAAGGCAGAGATGGGGTCAAGATAAAGACTACAGTCCACTGGGGACAAGAGAGCTCAGCTGGGATGGTCGGTCGTAGAGGAAGGTGAAAGAAAAGAGAAGAGAAGAAAAAAGGGAGGCCAAAAATAATATGTCTTTGTTCAAGGTAAGATTCCATAAAACATTATCTTTTTCGAAACTCTTTGGTCAACACTTGCAGAAGGCCCTGCCTACAACCCTTCCACTTTAGAATTTCTCTGAACTTTCTGGGCTCCTACCAGCCTGATGCATGAATTATTCCTAGGAATTCTTTTCAGAGACTGTACTAACCATGAGCCTTCCTAAAGCCTCTCCCAACCCCAGGAAGACCATCCTCACAAATACACTAATGCTTGTACTACAAGTGGCTCCAAGAGTATAGAAAAGGGAGGAGGCATAAAAGCAGCAGATGGCTTTGAAAGAGGCACTGCATGATTTATCAGGACAATATCCCCCATTTTCCCTCTCGGAAAAGCGTTGCTTAAATAGCCCACAGGATAGTTAAACAAGGAATGCTCCAAGCTGCTTCTGCAGGAGAGGATGGCAATGTGTAGCCAGCATCCAAGCATGTTTCTGCTTGATGGGAATAACCCACTTCCAGCTTGGGCCCCACCTCACAGTGATGTGGACCACAGGGGCAGCAAGCAAGGCTACCTAAGTAGAGAAGCCACATCCAAATAACTCCAGGCAACTCTCAGGGCCAGTGCGGGTGAGCAGAGCCTTTCTGCCACATCACTGGAGAAGACCACCTGCTGACTTGTAACAGGTACATTAGCAGAGGTTGCCTTCAAATGAATAAACACCAGCTCCAAGCAGAAAGGCACATACCAGAACATTCTGAGATCCTCAAAAGAGGATCAGCATAAAATCTCCTTGGGAAAGGAAGAAGTCTTCAAAAGAAACTGGGCTTAAAACAGGAACTCTAGGCAGCAGGAACTTGGGGCCCAGCGGGAGCAGTGGTTTCTCAGGGTAATACTGATCTCTTGGCGTGGAGCCACCTCGCTGCAGCCCAATCCCATCTGTGTCCTCTGGAAAGAACTGGACCTTGATATGAAGGATGGAAATATTACTGAAAGCCTACCATTTCCACTGTGATAGTCCCTCTGGGTCACCCATGGAAATCAGAGAAAGGGACAGCAAGAGGGCTGCAGAAGGACCTGAGGCTCTCACCGCAACAAGACCTGAGAGCAGGAAGGCATCACTGAGCGTCAGGGACAGCTCTGACCAGACTGGGGGCAATTCAGGTAACATATCTTACTCTTGGAGGAGGGTAGGCGCGGGGACTTGGAACACTGAGATTTAAACAGTCACATTTGTACTGGTTAAGAGGCAAAGCCTGGAGCACCCTTGGTCACACACATTACGCCCAGGTGGATTCTGTAGACCTTTCTTGATCTACAGATTGTTGAATTCTCACCTAATCTGCTTTTCTTCATCGTTTCAGTTAAAGAACTACTCTGAGGATAATCAGCAGAGATTCTGAAGCTGGGCTGGCCCGCTGTGAGGGCCATTTGTCAGTCCCACAGGCAGCCAAGAACCTGAATCCTGTCTCCATGTTGAAACTCTCCACCTTACGAGTCAATGGAAGCTGGAAATGCTTCCCCATTCTCCCAGAGCCAAGGGCTCTGCCTGTCAAAAACCTGCCCCAGCCTGGGAATTCAGAGTCAGTCACACAAAGGTGCAGGAACCGTGCAGGAGTAGCTGTTTCAAGGTAAAACCCCCATATTAGCTGTGACACAACCGTCATCAGAGCCAACATTTATTTTCAAACTAACAAAAGTATTCGGTTTCACTTGTTCCACTTGTAGCAGGGCCCGCTTCCTCCCCACCCTCATTCACAAAGGCAGAATAAGAAAATACAGTATCACAGTAACAAGTAGGAAATAACTGGCCATTGTCTTGGCCTTTTACAGTTAGATGTTTCATGGGATTTGCCCGCGACACTTAAAGGCACATTTGTGATTCTGATAACCCAAGACTTTAAACTGTATTACAGACTGATTACCATGCAGAGCCTAAAGCTAAGGTTTACAAGCCTGTTCTGCCTTCCTGCAGACCCTCCATGCTTATGAATGGCACCTTCCAGTGTCTTAAAGTATGAGAGGTAGCTAGCCCCAAATTCTCAGGCTGCTAATGGTTTCACATAAAATGCGCTCCTACAATTTTATTACCATCCTGGTGTGAACTCACAGGTGAGGGGCCACCAGGGAAAAGATGAGGATATGTCTCTCACTCCTGGCCTCCTGACTTTTCCAACTTTTCCACTCGATGTTTCAAATGATTTCTTTAACTCCCAAGGCTGCTGACTAAGCCAAAGAGGCTCTACTATGTTACTTACAGAAAGCAGGAGTAAGTCATCAAGTCCCTCTGGGGAGACAGGGAATACGAATTCGTATCCTACCTTACACCTGTAAAGCTGATAAAGCAACTGATCCTTTATATTTTGACTTAGATATACATTGAGTGGGTATCAGTCAATTTGCATGTTAAGAAGTAACTACTGGAAAATGTTAAATTTCACATTTCAATCAGATAAGCCAGACATCGGTTCAGTATACATCATATATGATACAGTATCTCACAACACAAAGATTACTATACTTAGAAAAGTGATCATGTTAGCATACAAGTGAAAAAGTCCTGATGGGTTCTGTAAACTGCACGATTCAGTACCTCTGCATTCATATGAAGTTTTAACAACACACAACATGCCAAATACAGCACTGATGAGCTGCTTTTGAAAGAAACCTTTAAAACAGAAAATACATGAAATTCACATGTTCAGATATATCTAACTTTCTATGACTATTTCTTACCTTTGAAAGTGACTTACGACAGACTAAATAGATAAATGGATAGATGGCAGATCTAAGAATATTTACATTATTTCTCCTAGAGGAATCAAAAAAACTAAAAACCATACAATTAAAAATAATTACTCCGTTTTCAAAAGCAGTTGACCAATAAATAATGAATACCTAGTGGTGGGGTCAGGGGATGTTTCTCAGTATCTTTTAAAAATAGAAAAGGCAAATTAACTTTTAAATGTCTAAATGTGAAAACAGTTCAGTATGGCAGGCTCTAACTACTTTTAAAACTTCTTAAAAATTTCAAATAAAACAAAATTCCACCAAATGGCTTATATAAAAAAGCCTTCAAAAAACAGCTGAACTTAAAATTCACACACAAAAAGCCTTCCTTTTTAAGACCAAAATTCTTCTAAGATCATTTGTCATAGGCTTAGAAGTGGTGAAAACCAAACCAGCTGCCAAAAATTATTTACTCTGTAGCACAACTAAGGATGTAACTAACACCCACTAAGTGACCTGCAGAGAAAATAGAAGGTTAATTTATTCTGCATGCTTTCCATTTTACTTTCTGTTAAAATAATACTCATCACCATATTCAACTCTTTCTTCATGCATTTTATCCTAATCAAAAATAGAGGCGAAGGAACACAGGGGAAAAAAGTGGGAGTGGCAAGAAGCAAACAGATCGGGATTTCTCAGTCAGAAATTTAAGATGAACCCTTTCATTAAGAATAAATCTATGGGGGCTTCCCTGGTGGCGCAGTGGTTGGGAGTCTGCCTGCCAATGCAGGGGACATGGGTTCGAGCCCTGGTCTGGGACGATCCCACATGCCGCGGAGCAACTAAGCCCGTGTGCCACAACTACTGAGCCTGTGCGTCTGGAGCCTGTGCTTCGCAATGGGAGAGGCCGCGACAGTGAGAGGCCTGCACACCGTGATGAAGAGTGGCCCCCGCTCGCCGCAACTGGAGAAAGCCCTCGCACAGAAACGAAGACTCAACACAGCCAAAAATAAATAAATAAATTTATTTAAAAATAATAGTAATAATAATGCATAAAGTTGAACCAAGTACTTAAAAATGTTAAAAAAAGAATAAATCTATGATAAAGTACATCATGACTATTTTTTTCCTCTCAAAAGTGTAGGATTAAAAACTGTAATTATTACAACATCTACGATATTCTCAACATATTTTTATATACATAGTAGCTTTTGGATCTTTCTAGATTCAAAAGCACCAGGCTAAACACAGAGCCAGAGTGAAAGCAGTGAACCGAGCCCATGCCAGGTAAGCCAGAACTGTAGACAGCCCTGCAAGTGTAGTGACAACAGGGCCGGTTTGTTAGTCCTGAAAATATATAAGTTCTTTGTAACTGAAGCTCTGGAATGGCATCTGTCTTAAATTACATCCACCTGGGATTTTGTTCTAACAATCAATATAGGAAGATAACTGGAACTTGAAAACCTCACTTTTTTGGTAACTGACATTTAAACTGTTTGAAGTTTCTCATTAAGGTCTCTTAAGAAATTAACTACAGATGTTGGAAACTAAGTGTATAATACTCAGAGAAATGAAGTCACCTGAAGTCTCCAAACAACCAGAAGTACTTAAATATAGTAAATGCATTGGAAGGAAAGGATGGACTGGCCTGCCCCATAGGCTGCGGAGTTTCATCACTTTTTCTCTCTTCCAATTAGGTTTCCCAGCACATTTTGAATGTAATTAAAAGAAAAGAGAGAGGCAAGAGGTTGAAATGACATGGAACTACCACTTAGACCAGAGTACAGAACTAACTTGATGGAGGCTGACAGAGATTAAACATCTCCACTGCCTCCCGGTTACCAACACAATGTACATCTGAAATCCTGGTAGGACCTTAGAAGCCCTTCACAGCCTGACCCTAACTGACCTGCTCAGCTTCATGTCCAGCCCCTCTGCCACAAGGCACCCCACACTCCACAGTGACCCACTCCTAAGTCCCCTGCTCTGCTCTGCACATGCAGTTCCCTCGGCCAGGAATGCCCTTCTCCTGTCATCTTTTCAGATCTGCTCAGAGGTCCATTTCCCTGTGAATAGACCCCACGCCCTATGAAAGTCACTCACCCCTCTGTATTCCCACGTAAACTCTACACTTCTTAGAACACAGTCCACATCTTTTTTTTTTTTTTTTTTTTTTTTGCGGTACGCGGGCCTCTCACTGTTGTGCCCTCTCCCGTTGCGGAGCACAGGCTCCGGATGCGCAGGCTCAGCGGCCATGGCTCACGGGCCCAGTCGCTCCGCGGCATGTGGGATCTTCCCGGACCGGGGCACGAACCCGTGTCCCCTGCATCGGCAGGAGGACTCTCAACCACTGCACCACCAGGGAAGCCCCACAGTCCACATCTCACATGAAATGCTCCAAATAAAGGACCTCCAGGTGCCTGCCACGGAAAAGACCTTCCGGAAATTTTCTCCCATTCCCCCTTCTTAGCTGCGGCCTAGGACTTAGTAGGGGCATAATTCTCATTCTTTTCAGGAGAATGTATAAATGAATGACTGAATAATAAAAATAGATGTGTTATAGGGACTTTTACTTAAAAAGAAAACCATTGGTATGTTCTAGAACTTCCTGTTGAAAAACACTGTTCTATGAAGGAAAATACTTTCCCCATTTACCTGTATAACAAAATCAGTGAGTCCTGCAAGAAAGTGCTTTTGTCCTCACTAAAATAAAAATCAAATTTAAAAACATCAAGAGCTAGAGAAAACCACATCAAGCAGTAAACCATATGGTTGTGAAGATAAAAAGACAAGCTTCTCCTCCCTCATTAACAACAATCCTGAAAATACTAACATTTTTACTAATTCCTCAAAAACAGTACACTAATTAGTAAAAGGTACCTGTGTCAACAGTCCTATTTCCATTTTTAAAAGTTGTTTCTTCAGCTGATACCTGGGGTCCTCACTTAGCACATGAAACATTTGCAGAGCCTAAAAACTGCTCATCACTGCTGGTCACTGGCTAGTTGCTAATGCTTAGCGGTTCTCACACACAACAGAATGTGTGGAGCCATCCAGCTGCTTTCAGAAACTTGCTAGTTAGTAGTCCACCCAGGCCCTGCACAGAGACAGGAATTAGGAAAGGTGGTAACTTTTCCTCCAGGAGCGTACAGCTTGATGGGCCTCAGATGAGCAGAAGAGTTCCCGAATGGGGGATTCTGCCCCAAATCAACCTGTGGGTTCCTTAATTCCTGATGGAGAAGACATGAGACTTCTCCAATAGCAGCTCAGTAATTCCAATGTTGGCGAAAAGGGGGTCCATGTTCTCTACGACACCTCACTCTAGTATGAAACCCCAGAGTGTCTGGGGTAGAGGTAGTGGAATGATGAGGGGTAGGGAAGAAGCAAAAGCAGAAAAGATTTCTGAATGAAAGAAATATTGTTTCGGATCCTGCTAAGCTTCCTCCATTGAGCTGAAAGACCATGACTTTATTTAATACACCTTCCAGATGCTGAGTTGAGGAAAAGAAGTGTGTTCCACAGGTGAGAAATTCTAAAATAAACAGAATGTACCTGGGGCAGAAACACTGGCTGGGGAGGTGCTTTTGACCACATAGACTTGGACTGACCAGTGACACCTCCATGTTGGGGTACAGCCACGTACTGCCATTAAAATCTCATCTTCCCCTCCCCACACTCATGCTGGTAAATGAATAATGTAGACAAGCATGTACAGAAGACACCCACTTTATGCTTTTGAAAACTCTTTCCCAAAAAGAATATTGAGGAATCTGAAAACAGCCCTGGACTGTGTTCAAAAACTCAAGCCAAGAAAGAAACTTCAGATTTGACATCTTAAATTAGCAGGAATGTTTAGACAAATCTATAATTGAGGAAAACATACATACACCCACACTCACAGCAAAAAAGTTTGCCTTTCCACCCTCTCATGTCAAGTGGATAATTAGTCACAAATTCTGTTTACTGTGACCATATGATGATTTTTCTCAGCCAGGTATTTTTTAATAAGTACCTACTATGTGTCAGACACTGTGCTGGGCACAGGCTCAAAGGGGTGGACGTGGAGATTCCCATCTTGTGGAAGAGACCAAACATAAGAGGGAAATGCACCCATTCACATCTCGTGACTAAACTGTATGATGAGGAACAAGATGCCCTGAGGGAGGAAATGGGGGTGGGAGGATATGTCTTAGACGGTGGAGCTGAGGTGGACGAAGAGGGGCTTTATGTATCTATCTTCTTTCTTTTTTTTTTTACATCCACTGTTTATCAGTGTTATGAGCCAGCACTCATTTCATTTAATTCTAACCACTCTGTGGTATCACGAGCCCCTTTTACAGATGAGGGACCTGGAAGGAGCTGGCTAGTAAGTGGCAGGGCCAGGGCCCTGGCTCAGCTCTGTGTGATCTTGGGGAAGTGTCTGAACCCCACTGATCCTCAAAGCCCATCGTCTTTGCCCTCCTTGTTTAAGGAAGCAAGAGAAGGCCTATGATGCTGGGGTGAGTAGAGTATGTGAGAAGGGTGGAAGTGAGATGCAAGACATAGAAGGGGTGAGACCAGACACGCCCTGGAGGGCCACGGGAGGGAGCTTTAAGGATGCTAAGCAGCGAAGTGAGATGAACCAATTAGTGTATTTAAAAATAGTTTGGGGACTTCCCTGGTGATACAGTGGTTAAGAATTCGCCTTCCAATACAGGGAATGCAGGTTCGATCCCTGGTCAGGCAACTAAGATCCCACATGCCATGGAGTAACTAAGCCCACACACCACAACTACTGAGCCCGCGTGCCTCAACTAGAGAGCCTGCGAGCTGCGAACTACAGAGCCCACGTGCTCTGGAACCCGCGCACCACGACTAGAGAGAAAACCCGCATGCCACAACTAGAGAGAAGCCCATGCGCCGCAACGAAGATCCCATGTGCCTCAACTAAGACCCGACAGAGCCAAAAAATAAAATTAAATAAATAAACAAAATTTTTTTAAAAAATTGGGAAAATTGTACAGTTTTCAAAAGAAAATAGTTTGGAGGAAACTATGAGACACCACTTCACACCCACTAGGATGGTGACAATAAAAACAATGGAAAATAACAAGTGTTGACAAGGATGCAAAGAAATTGGAACCCTTGTGCACTGTCAGTGGAATTGGTGCAGGCACTGTGGAAAAGTTTGGTGGTTGCTCAAAAAGTTAAACATAGATTTACCATATGACCCAGCAATTATATTCTTAGGTATACTCCACCCCCAAAAGAATTGAAAACAAGTACTCAAATACTTCTGCATGAATGTTCACAACAGCACCACTCACAGTTGTCAAAAGGTAAAAACAACCCAAATGTCCATCTACTGATGAACGGATAAATAGAATAAAGTACATACCTACAATGGAATACTATCCAGTCATAAAGGGGAACGGAATACAGGTACATGTTACAACATGGATGAATCTTGAAAACATTGTGCTAGGTGAAAGAAGCCAGTCACAAAAGGCCATATACTGCATAACTCCATTTATATGAAATATCCAGAATAGGTAGAAAACAGACTAGTAGTTGCCAGGGGCTGGGAGGAGTGGGAACAGGGAGTGACTACTAACAGGTACAGGGTTTTCCTCGGGGTGATGAAAACTAAACAGAGATTATAGCTGTACAACATTGTAAATGTACTAAATTGTACACTTTACAATGGTTAACTTTATATTATGTAAGTTTTACCTCAATTTTTAAAAATGGGTTGGAGGGGTGTAAGTGGATGTAAAAAAACCCCTCACAGTGGTCCAGATGAGAGATGACCACTAGGATGGTGGCACTGGAGACAAAGAGAAAGGGACAGAACCACGAAATATTTTTGGAGGCAGACCCAACAAGTCTTGATAACAGAATATACATCCTAATATCTATGCAGGTGGCATGTAACATGGGAGGTGATGAGGGAGGTGAGGCAGGCAGCTAATCAGACAGCTACTCTGAGAGCTCAAACCTGAAGCTAGGAGAGTGGGTGTGGTAAGCAGAATAATGCCCCCAAAGACATCCATGGCCTATCCCCGGGAACTTGGGAATATGGTAGGTTACATGGCAAGGTGGAATTAAGGTTGCCAATCAGCTGACCTTGAGATTAAGATTAGCCTGGATCATCCAGGTAGGCTCAATATGAACACAAGCATCCTTGTAAGTGAGAGAGGGAGGCAGAAGTGAGAAAACCACAGAGAGGGCAGCATGAGAAGAATTTGACCCATTGTTGCTGGCTCTGAAGATGGAGGAAGGGGCCATGAGGCAAAGAATATGGCAACTTTTAGAAGCCGGAAAAGGAAACGGATTCTCCCCTCATGCCTCCAGAAAGGAATGCAGCTCTGCTGACACCTTGGTTTCAGCCCACTGAGACCCATTTCAGACTTCTGACTTCCAGAAGTGTGAAATAATAAATCTGTGTTGTTTTAAGCCACTAGGTTTGTAGTAATCTGTTACGGCAGCAATAGGAAACTAATAGGGTGGGGAAGAGTTGACAACTGAAGGAGAGAATCAACAGACCTGGCAACAGATGTGCTATGGGTAGGAAAGGGAGATGAGAGCATCAAATACGACTAGGAGTTTGATCCTAGATAAACTTAATGAAGGGAAAAGGTGGAAAGAGCCATCAGAAGGGGTTGGGCTTCAGAGGGAAGGGGCAGATGGCTGTGGTCTGAGAGGTCTGGGGAAGGATGACTTCTAGGAGGAAGTGGCATTTGTAACAGGCCCTGAGGTGAGAGGCGTGAGGAAGGGTGTGAGCAAATCAGAGAGGGGAGAGGGATGGAGGGGTGTGAAGAAGGATGAACATTCTGGCTAAATGCCACAAGGTGAGTAGTGCTGGGAGAAACACTGGAAAAGTGGGTGATGGATGAGGTGGCCTGTGCTGCCACACTAAGGGGTCCAGACTTCACGCAGCAGACAGTTGGAAGATATCAGGGAATTTATGCTGCGTATGGGGGTGGGTAACAGGATTGGAGGCCAGCTTTAGGAAGCTAAGTAAGAAGGGGGTGCATGAGTGTGAGTGTGAGATCAGGGGTTCCTAAGGGCAAGGCTTCTCCCCAGTCTCAGGCATGTCACCAGACCCCTGGTAAATCCCGGACTGTGTAGCACAGGGAGAGACTGACAACCCAAACTCACAGCCTGGACCTTCGACTAGAGGATGGGGAGTGGGAGGGGCACCACAAGCCTCTCTGATGTCCACATTCGCTTCCCTGGTAGAGGAGAAATTCTCTTTACGGGCCAAATCCTTTACAGGTGAGGCATTTGCAGAAGACATTCGTTCAAACATACAACATTTGGGTGGGGCTACACACATGACATTTGCACATCCTGGTTTTCTCAGTCTCTGGGCATCACTAGGTGAACGGCTGACCATGGGACCTAAGAACACTGTGCTTCAAGCACTGGGGCGTTTGTGGGGCAGCCTGAGGGTTCCAGGAGGGCAGGAGGAAACTGGAAGCGGATAGCATACAAGCAAAAATCACGCCTCTACTTTTACGAGTCATTCTTGCAGATAACACTAACTTAGGACATGCACCTCTTCTTACTCCTGAGTTCTTCTAGGTTCTGTATTCCCACTATACCCCAATTACTCCAGAATCACAGCCCCTCTGTACTGCAGCAGTCAGCAGCCACTTGACTGAGGGCCTGAACAGAGCACCTGGCAGAGGTCCCTACTGCAGAGACAGAGAGAGAAACGGTGAAGACACTTCCTGACCTGAGGATCTAAAGGATGAGGATGAATACCACATGAACAAAAACCTCCCAAGATGGCAGGAGGGAGGAGTATAAATCAATTGGATGCAGGCTGTGTCCATAAATTTGGGGGAAGCAAAGCTTTTATTATCTTCAATCTCTGAAGTCAAATTGAGCTGAAATGGACCAAAATAACCCAAAGCTCAAAAAGCCATATATTTTATATTTCTGAATTCTCCAAAGTCCTCTTGCTTTAGGTCAATAATTCCTTCCTAGATTATGGAATGTCAGTGGGCAGGAGGCATCTAGTCCACCCTCCTTGTTTTAATTGTGAGAAAAAGGCTCAGTTTAGACAAGGGCCTTGAACAAGGTCAAGGGCTAACTGCAGCGTCAGCACTGGACTGGAACCCCAGAGTATCTATCCAGGATCTTCCTGCTCAGAGAAGAGAGTTAGTAATTTGATCTTGGGAACTGTTTTTTCTTTTTTGACATTTGTAGAATAAAACCTGAATAGCACCAATAAGGGACATTAAACCAACTCTGATTTTTAGGAGCTTGAATAAGTTTCTACTTTAATCTGAACTAAAAGTATTTCATGAAGGCAGAAATCACCCAAGGGTGAACTGTGACTCACTAGTATAATTTAAAGATGTTATCATTGTTTCAAAGAAATCCACCTTAGACTCAAAACCTTAACATCATGTTTCTGTGCTCTATATAAAACATGCACTACAATAGCCAAAGGGTGGCAACAACCCAAAGATCCACTGATTGATGAGTGAACAAAATGTGGTATACACATATAATATTATCCAGCCTTAAAAAAGGAAGGAAATTCTGATTTCCTACAATATGGGTGAAACTTGAGGACATTATGCTAAGTGAAATAAGCCAGACAAAAGACAAATATTGCCTGATTCCACTTCTATGAAAATACAGAATAGCCATTCATAAAGACAGAAAGGAGAATAGTGGTTACTGGGGACTGGAGGTAGGGGAATGGGGAATTACTGTGTAATGGGTACAGGGTTTCAGTCTGGGATGAGGAAAAGGTTCTGGAGATGGATGGTGGTGACAGTTGTAAAAAAAGGTAAATGTACTTAATGCCACTGAACTGTATACTTAAAAGTGGTTAAAATGGTAAATTTATGTATACTTTATGATAATAAAAAAGGCACTAATCTCCAGATACAGTATCTTTCATTCAGCAAATCTATATTGGACACTTATTGCTTGCCAGGCACTGCTTCATGGCCAAGGTATACAGAAATGGGATAAAGAAACCAAGTCTGTGTTCTCATGAATATGGGGGCTGGGGATGGGGTGCAGACAACCAATAAATAGATAAACATACAATACGGCAGGTGGAAATGAGTGCAATGGAAAAAAACATTAGGCAAAGTGAGGTGGAGCGAGGGTAGTGTGTTAAGGGTGTGTGTGCTTTGTTGTACAGGGTGGTCAGGAAAGACCTCTCCGATGGGTGACATTTGAGCACAGACGTAAAGGGACAGAGTGCTGCAGGCTGAGAACACAACAGTGAGTACGAGGCCGGTATACCTGGAAAGGGCTAGAGGAGGGAAGGGTAATAATGAGGCCCAGAGCACAGAGCTACTTCTTAAATGTCTCATAAACTGTCCAAGCGAACATTTATAGGTCAGTATAGAAATATGCCCTCACACCTGTCTTTCATTTGTGTTAAAACAAACAGGAAAACCAATTCTCCTTTTACTAAGATGCATGCTTCTAAGGAGATAATTTACATCTTCCATTGCTAGAGCGCCCTCCAGTGTTTCTGTATGAAAACAGTATCTGGCACGGATTTTTTTTTTTTTTTTTTTAAACATCTTTATTGGAGTATTACTGCTTTACAGTGGTGTGTTAGTTTCTGCTTTATAACAAAGTGAATCAGCTATATGTATACATATATCCCCATAATCCCTCCCTCTTGCGTCTCCCTTCCACCTTCCTTATCCCACCCCTCTGGGTGGTCACAAAGCACCGAGCTGATCTCCCTGTGCTATGCGGCTGCTTCCCATTAGCTATCTATTTTACATTTGGTAGTGTATATATGTCCATGCCACCCTATCACTTCATCCCAGCTTACCCTTCCCCCTCCTCATGTCCTCAAGTCCATTCTCTACGTCTGTGTCTTTATTCCTGTCCTGCCCCTAGGTTCTTCAGAACCACTTTTTTTTTTTTTAGATTCCATATATATGTGTTAGAATATGGTATTTGTTTTTCGCTTTCTGACTTACTTCCCTCTGTATGACAGACTCTAGGTCCAACCACCTCGCTACAAATAACTCAATTTCGTTTCTTTTTTCTTTTTTTCCTTTTTTTTTTTGTGGTACGCGGGCCTCTCCCGTTGCGGAGCACAGGCTCCGGAAGCGCAGGCTCAGCGGCCATGGCTCATGGGCCCAGCCGCTCCGCGGCATGTGGGATCTTCCCGGACCGGGGCACGAACCCGCGTCCTCTGCATCGGCAGGCGGACTCTCAACCACTGCGCCACCAGGGAAGCCTCTCAATTTAGTTTCTTTTTATGGCTAAGTAATATTCCATTGTATATATGTGCCACATCTTCTTTATCCATTCATCTGTTGATGGACACTTAGGTAGCTTCCATGTCCTGGCTACTGTAAATAGTGCTGCAATGAACACTGTGGTACATGACTCTTTTTGAATTATGGTTTTCTCAGGGTATATGCCCAGTAGTGGGATTGCTGGGTCATATGGTAGTTCTATTTTTAGTTTTTTAAGGAACCTCCATACTGTTCTCCATAGTGGCTGTATCAGTTTACATTCCCACCAACAGTGCAAGAGGGTTGCCCTTTCTCCACACCCTCTCTGGCATTTACTGTCAGTAGACTTTTTTGATGATGGCTGTTCTGACTGGTGTGAGGTGATACCTCATTGTAGTTTTGATTTGCATTTCTCTAATGGTTAGTGATGTTGAGCATTCTTTCATGGGTTTGTTGGCAATCTGTATATCTTCTTTGGAGAAATGTCCATTTAGGTCTTCTGCCCATTTTTGGATTGGGTTGTTTGTTTTTTTGATATTGAGCTGCATGAGCTGCTTGTAAATTTTGGAGATTAATCCTTTGTCAGCTGCTTCATTTGCAAATATTTTCTCGCATTCTGAGGGTTGTCTTTTGGTCTTGTTTATGGTTTCCTTTGCTGTGCAAAAGATTTTAAGTTTCATTAGGTCCCATTTGTTTATTTTTGTTTTTATTTACATTTCTCTAGGAGGTGGGTCAAAAAGGATCTGCTGTGATGTGTCACAGAGTGTTCTGCCTATGTTTTCCTCTAAGGGTGTTTTTTAAAATTTTATTTATTTATTTATTTGGCTGTGTTGGGTCTTTTTTGCTGCACATGGGCTTCCTCTAGTTGCGGCGAGCGGGGGCTACTCTTCGTTGTGGTGAGCAGGCTTCTCACTGCGGTGGCTTCACTTGTTGCGGAGCATGGGCCCCAGGCACACAGGCTTCAGTAGTTGTGGCACACGGGCTCAGTAGTTGTGGCTCATGGGCTCTAGAGCATAGGCTCAGCAGTTGTGGCGCACGGGCTTAGCTGCTCCGTGGCATGTGGGATCTTCCCGGACCAGGGATCGAACCCGCATCCCCTGCATTGGCAGGCGGATTCTTAACCACTGTGCCACCAGGGATGTCCCTTCTCTAAGAGTTTTACAGTGTCTTACATTTAGGTCTTTAATCCATTTTGAGTTTATTTTTGTGTATGGTGTTAGGGAGTGTTCTAATTTCATTCTTTTACATGTAGCTGTCCAGTTTTCCCAGCACCACTTATTGAAAAGGCTGTCTTTTCTCCATTGTATATTCTTGCCTCCTTTATCAAAAATAAGGTGACCATATGTGCGTGGGTTTATCTCTGGGCTTTATATCCTGTTCCATTGATCTATATTTCTGTTTTTCTGCCAGTACCATACTGTCTTGATGACTGTAGCTTTGTTAGTATAGTCTGAAGTCTGGAAGCCTGATTCCTCCAACTCCGTTTTTCTTTCTCAAGATTGCTTTGGCTATTTGGGGTCTTTTGTGTTTCCATACAAATTGTGAAATTTTTTGTTCTAGTTCTGTGAAAAATGCCATTGGTAGTTTGATAGGGATTGCACTGAATCTGTAGATTGCTTTGGGTAGTAGAGTCATTTTCACAATGTTGATTCTTCCAGTCCAAGAACATGGTATATCTCTCCATCTCTTTGTATCATCTTTAATTTCTTTCATTAGTGTCTTATAGTTTTCTGCATACAGATCTTTTGTCTCCCTAGGTAGGTTTATTCCTAGGTATTTTATTCTTTTTGTTGCAATGGTAAATGGGAGTGTTTCCTTAATTTCTCTTTCAGATTTTTCATCATTAGTGTATAGGAATGCAAGAGATTTCTGTGCATTAATTCTGTATCCTGCTACTTTACCAAATTCATTGATTAGCTCTAGTAGTTTTCTGGTGGCATCTTTAGGTTTCTCTATGTAGAGTATCATGTCATCTGCAAACAGTGACAGCTTTACTTCTTTTCCAATTTGGATTCCTTTTATGTCTTTTTCTTCTCTGACTGCTGTGGCTAAAACTTCCAAAACTATGTTGAATAACAGTGGTGAGAGTGGGCAACCTTGTCTTGCTCCTGATCTTAGTGGAAATGGTTCCAGTTTTGCACCATTGAGAATGATGTTGGCTGTGGGTTTGTCATATATGGCCTTTATTATGTTGAGGTAAGTTCCCTCTGTGCCTACTTTCTGTACGGTTTTTATAATAAATGGGTGTTGAATTTTGCTGAAATCTTTTTCTGCATATATTGAGATGATCATATGGTTTTTCTCCTTCAATTTGTTAATATGGTGTATCACATTGGTTTGCGTATATTGAAGAATCCTTGCGTTCTTGGGATAAACCCCACTTGATCATGGTGTATGATCCTTTTAATGTGGCACGGATTCCTTTCCCCCCGCTAAATCTTGGTATTTAGCCAAAAAGTAAAGTGGGTATAGCATCCTTCTCACAAAGAATACTGTGAGATTAAGTAAGAAGACAAGTCAAGTGTAAGTGCTTTAAAATAAGCCTACACTACTTGTAAAGTGGTACAACGTATACATATGCATGCAACGATGTTTTTAAATGACCATATAAATTTTAAAAAGGTTCATATTTTTTAAATATACAATTAAAAAAATTTATTTATTTTATTCATTTATCTTTGGCTGCGTTGGGTCTTGGTTGCTGTGCGCAGGCTTTCTCTAGTTGCGTCGAGCGGGGGATACTCTTCGTTGCAGTGCACAGGCTTCTCACTGCGGTGGCTTCTCTTGCTGCGGAGCATGGGCTCTAGGTGCGCGGGCTTCAGTAGTTGTGGCACATGGGCTTAGGTGCTCCGCGGCATGTGGGATCTTCCCAGACCAGGGCTTGAATCTCTGTCCCCTGCATTGCCAGGCAGATTCTTAACCATGCACCATCAGGGAAGTCCCAATATACAATTTTTTAGCAGTGTAGAACTTTCAGCTCAAAGGCAAACACAGTCTACCACTAAATTGTAACCCTAATTTTACTGGGGGTGGCAAGGAGGACAATAAAGTACAAAGTGCTGTCTTTAAATTTTTTCAGTATTCTGGGGTTCTGAGTATTACTATTTGAAAAGTGTCCTGCAAATACTTACATAGCACTTTGGTCACTCTGCCTTCTCAGTCAGAATACAGCATGGGGGACTTCCCTGGTGGCGCAGTGGATAAGACTCCACGCTCCCAATGCAAGGGGCCTAGGTTTGATCCCTGGTCAGGGAACTAGATCCCACATGCACGCCACAACTAAGAGTTCACATGCCACAATTAAGAAGCCCGAGAACCACAAATAAGGAGCCCATCTGCCACAACTAAGACCCCACGCAACCAAATAAATAAATATTGAAAAAAAGAAAGAATACAGCATGAGGAAACAGTTCAGACAGACTTGCCCACACCAAGCATACTATTAAAATGGAATCCTTACTTTCTCATGGAAATTGGCTTTGATTCCTTTATTATGATCAGGCACTTTTGTCAATCTCATAGCCTAGGAGGAAGATATTACATGTGGCATAGTTTTGAAGAGAACTTATATAAGTAAAATTACATGGCTGTTTACAGAAAACACCTGTAGGCTGGGTCCGTATGACAGCTGAGGCCACAGAGTGAAAAGCTGCTAGTGGCTGACAGCCAGGAGATGGGGTTCTTTCTAGGCCTGGCACCGCCAGCTGTGTGACCAGCAAGATAAGACAGTCTGTGCTTATTTTACTGTGCATGGGCCTGCCGACGCCAAGGAAAATAGGTAAGTAAGCCTCTAAAAGGTATACTGCCATCCAGGTATCTATCACCATTTCTGGAGGGCAATTTGACAACAAGTATCAAAAGGCTTAAAATGTCCGTACTCTTTGACCCAGCAAGTTCACATACAGAAAATTACCTCCAAGGACTTAAGTAAGGGTAGCCACAGAGATCTGGATACAGGGACAGTTATCTCTGCATTTCCCAAGGGAAAAAAAAAATAACTTGGAAATAAACCCAATAAACAACTGTGGTTATATACAAACAAATATATATGTGATAGCTGAGGAACAATAGTGAACATCAGAACATCAATGCTCAGAGATTAGGTTAACATCCTAAAATTTAACCAAAACATAAAATCAAAGCAACTAAATAAAAAGCCATCTTAGGTCTGGCTTATAGTTGGAAAAGGAAGGAAGGGAGGGAGGAAGGAAGGAGAAAATGAGACAAAGGAGGGAAAGAAGGAAGGAAGGAAAGAAGAAGGAAGGAAGGAAAGAAGAAGGAAGGAAGGAATCTCAATTCTGGGGCCCACTGATTGTCTACATCATTCAAATGAGTTATTTAACTGAAAAGTATATTCAAGTAACAACATGAAATAAATTAAACCTTTATGAATTATAATTGCTTTAAATTCATACCCAAGTGACCTATAGGAAAACACAAATAGTATTTCCTTGAAATTTTCTTTATTGATTAATAAAGTTCTAAACTTAACCTGTCAAGATCATGAGCAATGCATAGGGGAATAAATAAGAAACATGTAACAACAGAACACAACCCAGTTGCACTCAGAGGCAAGAAAGCATATTGTTTTTTACAATTAACAAGTCTTCCAATCTTACGAATATTCATCAAACCCACCAATAACCACTCCCCAAGGAGCCCAGCTTTCTTCTCCCTGTCTTCCTAAAATCTTAGCCACATGCACCTGCAGACTCCCCCACAGGGAGTCATGCATAAAATGGCAGCTCCTACAGAGCGGCCACTGTAACATTTAGTTAAGAAAACTGTGACCAAAGGCTGTTTTCAGAAATTACATCAATCAAAACTTGGCTGTTGCAAAGCCATCACTGGAGAAAATAACCACTTCAGGGAAGTGCCAATGCTGAGTGGTGTCAGCCACTCTGGATGCTACCTCATTGACCACATATGATGTCCTCCACCAGCCTTAACTACAACCAAGCATATGTGTCACCTTTTAACCTCAAATGTAATTTCAGAGAATACTCCATCCTCAACGCACCACTATTGAGTATTTCTAGAAGAATGAAGTGCTTATGCCACTCAAACATTCTGCAGAGCAGGGGCACTCAGGAGAGTTCCCTGAGAGGACAGAGACTTCGGTGGCTACAGTCATTCAGAGTAGAACAGAGAAAAGCACATGTGATGAAACTGTCCTCAGCTCCCTTCTGGATCCATGGGCCCCGGGGAGCAGGAGGTAAAGGTTTTTCAGTTCATCTTTGGGTCCCAGCCTTTCCTCCCCACCCTCGGTCTCTCCCTGGGGCTACCCAATGTCCTTCCTCGCAGCCTGTGACCACACAGATGGTTCTAGTGCATAGCGAAACTCTCTAACAGAGCAATGGCACAATGGGAGTAGAAGCCCTCCACAGCTGGTATGGATCCACAAGCGAACCTTATGCTGTTCCACAGGCTTGGCACAGCCTTGCTGGCACACAGCCCCTTGCTGCGAATTTCCCCACAGCTACATCTTCTCCAGGAGGCACCACCCACATGCATTTGCATCTTCCAGTTCAGGCCTAGCTACCACTTATAGTTCTTGCTCACCAGCTTGGCTACTGCCCACTAGTTTTAGCTCTAGTTTTACCTCATTTCCCACCAACTCCTCCGTCCAGCCCACAGGCATGTCCCCTGCCTCCAGGCTACTCCTGGTCTATACCGCTTTATGGTATTTCCTATTTCCTCAGAGTCTCCTCTGTCTTTCTCTTCTCTTCAGCCCTGCTCCTAGCAGAGGCCTTTCTTTCTCCGTGAAAGCATTCTGAATACCCTCTCCCATCCCATTCTTTTAGGAAGCCATTCTAGAAGGCTCTAGCTCCAATTCCTGAATTTCTGGTCTACCATCTTAGATCATCTTTACTCCATTCTTCAGCCCTTCATTTCTCTATCTCTAGGGCAAACAACCATCCTGGCTTGCCTGGAACAGAGGGGCTTCCAGGAATGTGGGACCTTCAGTGCTAAAACCAGGACAGTCCTGGGCAAGTTGAGACAGTTGGTTCCCCTACCTCCCCAGACTACTTAAAGTTACTTTCTGCCTCATAACCAAAAACATCATTTTTGTTTACAGCATCCCATTTAGCTTCTCATCATGCATTTGCGCAACTCAAGTCTATTTCTAAAGATGTCAACAAACATTTTAAAATACCTAACACTTCACACTGACCTTTTAATACCAATTCAAGTGACAAAGTACACATATTCTTATTCTGAGTTCTTTTCAAAATGATCATTCTAAAATTTCTCAGTTCTTTTTAACCCCTGACTCCTCTTTAGCATTCTTTCTATAAAGATTTCTTCCCTTTCTCTCTCACTGCTTTCATTCTTCTCTGCCCTACAATTTCTCCCCTCTGCACCCTTCTTCTCCCATTTCCATCCTCCATTTGGATGGCATTAAAAGGTCAAATTAAACCCAAAGTAAGTTGAAGATAGGAAATAATAAAGATAAGAACAGAAATCAATGAAATAGAAAACAGAAAAAATAGGAAAAATCTATAAAGCCAAAAGATAGTTCAAGAAGATCAATAAACTGATAAAACTCTAGCCAGACTGACCAAGTAAAAAGGAGAGACAAAAGAATTACAAATACCAAGGAAAGAGAGCAAGTCACTACTGACAATATGAACATTAAAAGGATGATAGGGCAGGAGGTGGGAGTGAGGGTTAATTGCAAATGGGCTCGAGAGAATTTGGGGGATGGCAGAAATTTGGGGGTGATATAAAACTGGATCGTGGTGATGGGTTGCACAACTCTACAAATTTACTAATGATTATTTAATTAACACAAAGGATGAATTTTATGGTGTGTAAATTATACCTCTATAAAGCTCTAAGAAAAAGGATAAGGGACAATCAACTCTATGCCCATGAATTTGACCACTTAGATGAAATGGACAAACTCTTTTTTTGTTTTTGGGGGTTTTTTTTGAGGTACGCGGGCCTCTCACTGTTGTGGCCTCTCCTGTTGCCGAGCACAGGCTCCAGACGCGCAGGCTCAGCAGCCATGGTTCACAGGCCTAGCTGCTCCGCGGCATGTGCGATCTTCCCGGACCGGGGCACGAACCCATGTTCCCTGCATCGGCAGGCGGACTCTCAACCACTGCGTCACCAGGGAAGCCCTGGACAAACTCTTTGAAAGACACAAACTACCAATGCTCACTCAAGAAGAATTAGATAACCTGAGTAGCCTTTTATCTATTAAAGAAATTGAATTTGTAGTTTAAAATTCTTTCCACAATGAAAACTCCAGGCAAAAACATTTATGGAAAAAACATTACCAACCTGATCAAAGGCAATTTAGAATATCAGTAGCCATTATGAGGAAGTTTTGAAATCTTCAAACTTAATTTCCTTAAAACCAAACTGGACTACAATAGTTCAAAGTTTTCCAGAACTGAGTGGAATGCTTATTTTGATTGGTATTTTGAGGCTTTCCAATGATATCAGGAATCTAAAATTGCTTCTCTGTAAAATAAGGTTTTAAGACTAATTGAGGCAAAGGTTAAAGAAAGATAAAATGGCTGCTGAAGTCTCAGGCTCTTCTTCCTGGGCTTCTTTGTCTCAGACTCCACCTCCGATGCCATCTTCCTCCTTCTCTTCTACACCACCTACACCTCCTCTATACCCTCAATCCTCCCATACTAATTCTCTTGCCAAACTTCCCCTTTTCTCTGAAACTCTCCCCACTCCCTTTTCCTCTGAACTTGTCAGAACCTATCCTTTTAAAATTAAGTCTTCTGAGGGTCCAGAGAATAAATCCTTAATTTCTTATTCTCCCTGGGCTAAAGGTGAACTGCGAGCCATCGTCAAAGATTCTCCTAAAGTAACCGAAGAGCCTCACAGGTTTGCTGAAGAATTTAATATAGTCATTCAAACTTATCAACCTGTTTTTTCCTGACTTATATTGGCTGGTTCATATGCTTGTTGATGAAGGCCAGGCTCAGCTTTGGATGAAAACCACTAACTGGAAAAGTCCTGAAAGGTCTCTAGAATTACAACTGGGAGACCAGCCCACTAACTTCTTATACAATCAGGCTCAGGCAATCACGAGATGACTTCATCAAGCAATCCCTAGGGCTTTTCCAAAGCCTGTTCATTGGAACAAAATTCAGGCTTGCACACAAAAATCTGAGAACCTGTTCATGATTATTAAAATCAACTTCAGATTGTTTTTAAAGAAAATTCTGGTCTTCCTTCAGAGGTTGATTCCACCCAGGTAGCTTTTAACTCCATGTTTATTAATGGGCTGAACTGGGACCTTTCCCTTTAAGTAAAAAGGACCAGGTTAGAATGGGAAACTGTGTCCATTCCAGACTTAGTTAATCTGGCAAAACAGATCTTTCCTACTCTAGATGGGTAACCTCCAAGGAAGACCACCAAAATTCTTAATCTTCAGCTCTAGCAAATGAAGGCTCCCAGAGAAAATGAAAACCCTCCTGTTTTCTGCTGTTATTGTAAAAAGCTAAGACACTGAAAAAGAGACTGTTAAAAATTTAAGTGCTTTAGGCAACTCTGGACCTCTAACCAACCTTTCTGGAAGAGATTTTGAGGGGTCTATTTGAATTCTGATGGGAGGTACACTGTGAATTTTGCCAACATCAGTTGGAGATTTTGCCCATAAGGGAAGTGGTAGCTGATTCAATGGGGACAAACAATCAGTGTTTCCAGAAACTGCTCTAGTACCGTCAGAAATGGAACAAATAAAAGATGTCAAAGGGTCATTTAATTCACCTGGTAGGTCACTTTGATGACTACTGTCAAACTGCAGTTTGCCCAAACCCAGTTTCGATGTTTAGAGCATCTGATATCAGAACAAGGGTTAAACCTAGATCCAGATAGACTTTATGGTATCTTAAGTTTCCCCAAACCCAAAACTAAGTGCCAACTGCGAGGGTTTCTCAGGCTAGTTAGTTACTGCCGAAATTGGGATTCCAAATTTCTCTCTTATGGCCAAACCTCTATATGTTTTACTAAACAATAACAACCCTGACCCATTTTTATGGGATGAACTAAATGACACAGACTTCAAGGCCTTAAAGGAGAGTATGATGAACCCACCTGCCCTTGGGCACATCCATTATAGATTCCCCTTTTCTTTGTTTGTATATGAAAAGGAAGGGAACACCCTTGGTGCACTCACCCAGAAACATGGGGACCACCACTGACACAAAGTATAATAGCCAGCAACTGGACCCTGTGGCACAGGGATACTCCCCTTGCCTTAGAGCCATTACAGCCACTGCCCTCTTGCTTAAGATCACCAAGAAAATTGTTATGGGATCCCCTTTAACCATTTTTGTACCTCATGCAGTAGAAGCTCTCCTGAATTCCCACCATACTCAACATTTCTCAGTCAGACATCTCACCTCCTCTGAAGTCCTCTCATTACCTGCCCCTCACATAACTCTTTTACACTGTAATAACCTTAACTCAACTACTCTTCTCCCCTCCGCCACGGAAAGAGTTCCTCACCCCTGCTTAACTCTGACGGACCACCTCCTGACTCCTCGCAATGATCTACAGGAAATTTCATTGGGTAACACTGACTTCTCATGGTTCACTGATGGTTCTTTTTCTTAAAGGTGATGATGGCAAATATTGTGCTGGGTATGCCATTACTACTCCTTTTGATGTTGTTGAGGTAGCATCTTTACGGCTACTTTGGCCCAACAGGCTGACTTATACTCTCTTACACGTGCTTGTGATTTAGCCAAGGATAAAACTGCCAATATTTAAATTGATAGTAGATACGCTTTTTGGAGTAACTCGTGATTTTGGAATGTTGTGGAAGCAACGTGGTTTATTTCCATTGGAAGTAAAAATTTAAATGGCCCCTATGTTCAAGAATTATTGAATACAATACTCTTACCACATGCTTTAGCTATTATTAAGGTTCTGGGACATTCTAAGCTTGATTCTCTGGAAGCTAGGGTAAATCACTTTGCTGATAATTCTGCAAGGAATGCTGCCTTTAAAAGGACCACCAGCATCCAAACTTCTGTCATGATCCAAAGGGATATTTCACCAGATGATAATTTAGAAAAACTGGCTAGAGAAGCCCAACAATTGGCCTCAGAAAAGGAAAAACAAAATTGGAAATTCCATAATTGTTGTTTTGATAAAAAGAGAAAGCTCAGGTTTGGACCAAACAACAACCCAGTCCTACCAGAGACACTAAAATTCCCACTCTTCACCACCATACATTCATTAAACCATTGGTCTACTGACAAAACGACAGCCTTCATGAATCAATATTGGTGGGGAAACATTAAGAAGGCCACAAAAAGTGCCTACCTCACTTGTCCCATTGTCCAAAGTACAATCCAGGGACGCTGTTAGTATTGCTCCCAGACGTTTTAAGCTGTTTAATGAACCATCTGAAGTCTGGCAAATGAATTTTATACTATTTATTCCATCTAGTGGAATATGTCATGACCTATGTTTTAGTCATGACCTATATGTTTACACACTGGACTGAAGCTTTCCCTTGCAGACAGGGAACTCCTCTCAAACTTCATAGTGATTAAGGAATCCATTTTTACTGGCCAGGTACTTACACAAGTATGTGCTGCTTGTCTGGTTTTATAACACTTTCACTGTACTTGCGACCCTCAATCCTCTAGTTTAGTTAAACAGACTAACAGCATTATTAAGACTCAATTGGCAAAATTTGTAGAGACCCTCCAAATACTTTGGCCAAAAGCATTGCCATTGGTCCTTCTAAAACTCAGATCCATCCCTTTTGGAACTCATAAACTCTCACCCTTTGAAATAGTCACAGGATGCCCAATACACTTGGCTCCTGCTTCTTTTGACGCACAACTGGTAAAACGAGAGACAATTCAATACTGCAAAGGCTAACTGGTGCTATTAAAAGTAACCATGTTTGGGATTCCCTGGTGGCGCAGTGGTTGAGAGTCCGCCTGCCGATGCAGGGGACAAGGGTTCGTGCCCCGGTCCGGGAAGATCCCACATGTCGCGGAGCGGCTGGGCCCGTAAGCCATGGCCCCTGAGGCTGTGCGTCTGGAGCCTGCGCTCCGCAACGGGAGAGGCCACAGCAGTGAGAGGCCCGCGTACCACACACACAAAAAAAAAAGTAACCATGTTTTGGTAGAGCAATCTTTTCACAGTGTGCCCTCAGGAAATGAAGACCTTAAGCATCACACATTGCAACCTGGAAATTTCATCTATTGGAAAAGACACCTCCAGAAGAACTCTCTTCAGTCTCACTGGAAAGACCCCTATCAAATACTGTTAACCAACCCTTGTGCCACCAAACCCCAAGAAACAGACTCCTGTATTCATGTGACACACCTCAAGAAAGCACCTAATTCTGACTGGAACCGAATGTCACCTGGTGACCTGAAAGTAAAGATTTCCCAGAATTGAAGCAGATGCTAACTGATCAGACAGCTTTCCCAAGAAATCTGTACCAGGCCTTTTGAAAGTTTGTTGCCAAACCTTTGATGACGTAACACTTCAGATGATCTCCAATGTCTATGACCTTGTTAACACATAGACTTCAGATAAAAAGTGCCTGAGAGTTCCCCCTCCGGCCCCTCCTTGTTACTGGAATGTGACCTTAATAGGTTCCCAATCTGTGCACTTTCCCTACAACATGAAACACTATACGTAGGAAAGGTCCTTCCAGACACTGCAGCACAAAAAGCTGCTGAAACGAGAAAACCTGACTTGATCAGCAATGCTTTCAGAGAAAAATCTTGATCAAAAGGTGGAAATATGAAAAATTAATTAAACAAAAACCTTGATTACATAGAGTTGGGAAACTAGAAGGGGGAACTCTCATGACCTGGCACCACTGCAGAGCCCAAGAGGAAGAAGAAGACTGCTCTTCTTTCCTGCCAAGGACTCAATAAATGAAAAGCCATGGACTCTTTGCTTACTACGGTCCTCCCAACTTTCTTTCCTTCTCTATAAAAGCATTCTCCTTCCCTTGTCATGCAGGAAGTTGAACATGTATTGCCATGGTTGCTGACCCTGAATTGCAATTCTCTGCTGATCCCAAATAAACCCATTTCTGCTAGAGAACTATCTGGCAGTCTATTTGTTTTGGGTCAACACCCCTTTCCCCAGTTTGGTGGTAGCCTTGAAAACCAACAGCTAAAACTACAGTGAAAACCAGCAGCCTGGCAGACACTGGAGGGGGCAGGGCAGGACTGGAGCTCTTTCAAAGCTCCACTCCCAGAAGACTGTCACTACTTGACCTGTCTGGTGGTTCCCTGGAAGACCCCACTGACCTGACTCAGAGTTGAACAGTGGTAACAGCATTTTCCCCGAAGTCATTTTTCAAAAACCAGCAGAAGCAATTATTTAACATCACAGCTACCTGAGATAGTAGATAACAGTTGGGGTAAACAACAGGCTAAAAAGAAGCTTAAACAGAAAAGCTGGAGAATGAGATAGCCATAGAGTTTGAAAAGCTCTAACATATTCCTGGGAATCTAAAAGTCTATGCACATGTGTAGGGCAGTTGATGGCAGACGCACCTTATAAGAAATACTAATGGAAGTTCTTCAGGCTGAAATTAATCCCAAACAATAATTCAAATTCATACACATACACAAAGAGCAATGGTAAAGGTAACTGTGTAATTATAAAACACTGTTTAAATGCATACTTCTGTGCCTTTCTCCTCTTGTCTAATTTTAAAAGCAACTATATAAAAAAATTATATAATTGTATTGTTAGGCCTATAACATTTAGAAACGTAATATATTTGCCAATAACAGCACAAAGGAGGTGGGTAGGAGCAAAGATGTACTGGGTTAAAGAAACGGCACCAGATGGCAACTCAAATGCACAGGAACATTTGAAAAGAACCAGGAACAGTAAATAAGATGGTTGCTATTACAAATACTATAAAGTAAGTGTGTGTTTGTGTGTGTGTGTGTGTGTATTTGCATCTCCTTCTCCTAGTTTCTTTAAAAGACATAAAATTATATAAGTGATAACTACAAGCCAAAGCAATCTTGAGAAAGAAAAACAGAGCTGGAGGAATCAGGCTCCCTGACTTTAGGCTATACTACAAAGCTTCAGTAATCAAGACAGTATGGTACTGGCACAAAAACAGAAATATAGATCAATGGAACAGGACAGAAAGCCCAGAGATAAACCCATGCACATACAGTCACCATCTTTGATAAAGGAGGCAAGAGTATATACAATGGAGAAAAGCCTCTTCAATAAGTGGTGCTGGGAAAACTGGACAGCTACATGTAAAAGAATGAAATTATAACACTCCTTAACACCATACACAAAAATAAACTCAAAATGGATTAAAGACCTAAATGTAAGACACTATAAAACTCTTAGAGGAAAACATAGGCAGAACACTCTGTGACATAAATCACAGCAAGATCCTTCTTGACCCACCTCCTAGAGAAAGGGAAATAAAAACAAAAATAAACAAATGGGATCTAATGAAACTTAAAAGCTTTTGTACAGCAAAGGAAACCGTAAAAAAGATAAAAAGACAGCCCTCAGAATGCGAGAAAATATTTGCAAATGAAGCAACTGACAAAGGATTAATCTCCAAAATTTACAAGCAGCTCATGCAGCTTAATAACAAAAAAACAAACAACCCAATCCAAAAATGGGCAGAAGACCTAAATGGACATTTCTCCAAAGATATACAGATTGCCAACAAACCCATGAAAGAATGCTCAACATCACTAATCATTAGAGAAATGCAAATCAAAACTACAATGAGGTATCACCTCACACCAGTCAGAATGGCCATCATCAAAAAATCTACTGACAATAAATGCCAGAGAGGGTGTAGAGAAAAGGGAACCCTCTTGCACTGTTGGTGGGAATGTAAACTGATACAGCCACTACGGAGAACAGTATGGAGGTTCCTTAAAAAACTAAAAATAGAACTACCATATGACCCAGCAATTCCACTACTAGGCATATACCCTGAGAAAACCATAATTCAAAAAGAGTCGTGTACCAAAAATGTTCACTGCAGCTCTATTTACAATAGCCAGGAGATGGAAACAACCTAAGTGTCCATCATCGGATGAATGGATAAAGGAAGATGTGGCACATATATACAATGGAATATTACTTAGCCATATAAAGAAACAAAATTGAGTTATTTGTAGTGAGGTGGATGGACCTAGATTCTGTCATACAGAGTGAAGTAAGTCAGAAAGAGAAAGACAAATACTGTATGCTAACACATATATATGGAATCTAAGGGAAAAAAATGTCATGAAGAACCTAGGGGTACGACAGGAATAAAGACACAGACCTACTAGAAAATGGACTTGAGAATATGGGGAGGGGGAAGGTTAAGCTGTGACAAAGTGAGAGAGTGTCATGGACATATATACACTACCAAATGTAAAACAGATAGCTAGTGGGAAGCAGCCACATAGCACAGGGAGATCAACTCGGTGCTTTGCGACTACCTAGAGGGGTGGGATAGGGAGGGTGGGAGGGAGGGAGACACAAGAGATATGGGAACATACGTATATGTATAACTGATTCACTTTGCTATAAAGCAGAAACTAACACACCACTGTAAAGCAATTATACTCCAATAAAGATGTAAAAAAAAAAAGAGTCATGTACCACAATGTTCATTGCAGCACTATTTACAGTAGCCAGGACATGGATGCAACCTAAGTGTCTGTCGACAGATAAATGGATAAAGAAGATGTGGCACATATATACAACGGAATATTACTCAGCCATAAAAAGGAACGAAATTGAGTTACTTGTAGTGAGGGGGATGGACCTAGAGTCTGTCATACAGAGTGAAGTAAGTCAGAAAGAGAAAAACAAATACCAGATGCTAACACATCTATGGAATCTAAAAAAAAAAAGGTTCTGAAGTGAGAGAGTAGCACTGACATATATACACTACCAAATGTAAAACAGACAGCTAGTGGGAAGCAGCCACATAGCACAGGGAGACCAGCTCGGTGCTTTGTGACCACCTAGAGGGGTGGGGGGAGGCTGGGAGGGAGACACAAGAGAGAGGGGATATGGGTATATATATATACATGTAGCTGATTCACTTTAGCTGTTTCTGTTATACAGCAGAAACTAACACAAAAATGTAAAGCAATTATACTCCAATAAAAATGTTAAAAAAATGATAACTACGACAAAGTATCACTGGATTTGTAACATATATAAATATAATATGTATAACAATAATATAAAAAGGAAGAAAAGGGAATAGAACTATATAGATATAACATTTCTCCATCTTCTGGAATTTAGTATGTATCAAAAGTAGATTCTGATAAGTTAAGATGTATATGGTAACAGGTTATACATACAATGAAACACCCAGCCATAGGAAGGAATGGAGTTCTAATACATGCTACACCATGGAAAACTCTTGAAAACATTATGCTAAGTGAAATAAGCCAGAAACAAAAGGACAAACATTGCATGATTCCACTTCTATGAAATACCTAAAATAGGCAAATTCAGAGACACCAAAAGTAGAGTAGAGAATACCAGGTGCTAGGAAGGAGGAGTTATTGCTTAATGGGTACAGAGTTTCTGTTTGGAGCGACGAAAAAATCAGGGGGATAGTGAATATGATAATACCACTAAACTGTACAGTCAAAATGGTTAAGATGGCAAAGTTTATGTTATACATATTTTACCACAATTTTTTTTAAAAGATGCATATGGTAAGCCTTAGAGCAACCACTAAAAAAAATAGTGGAAAAAATCATTAAAGAACTAAAAAGTATTACATAAGAAAGTATTCACTTAATGCAAAAGAAAGCAGTAGAAAAGGAACAGAGGAACAAAAAAGACATGAGACATATAGAAACCAATACCAAATAAACACATTACAAGAAAGGAAAAGTGCAGACCAATGTCGCTCATGAATACAGATGTAAAACCCTCAAAAAATATTTGCAAATCAAATCCAACAATGTATAAAAAGAATTATATGCCATGACTAAGTGGGATTTATGCCAGGTATACGAGGCTGGTCCAATATTCAGAAATCAATTAATGTATCCGCCACATCAACAGTCTAAAGAAGAAAAATCATATGATCATATCAATTGATTACAGAAAAAGAACCTGACAAAATTCAACACTGATTCATGTTAAAAACAAACAAACAAACAAAAAACCTCAGTAAATAGGGAATAAAAATGTTCTACAAAACACCTACAACTAACATCAGACTTAACAGTGGAAACTGGATGCTTTCCCTAAGATTGGGAACAAGGCAAGAATGCCCCCTCTCATCACTCCTATTTAACATGCTACTAAAACCACTAGATAGTGCAACTAGACAAGAAAAGGGAAAAGAGAATCTTACTGTATGATGAATATATGAAACAACTTCACTGAGGCGGATGGAAGAAAAAGGTGCTAACCTAAGTAACTGTGGAAATGAGTGGGACCTACAAGACTAAAGGGAAAAGAACTACACTAAGCACTGCACTCTAGTTGATAAAGCTTTTTTCCCATGGAGTATGGTCTAACAAGTCAGATACTGCTACATGTGTATGCTGAAACTGAATAACTGAGTAACTGTATGGCGCATGGTGGGAGCCAGGTTTCTCACTGGGGGAGTGAAAATTTACAAACAAGCAAGGTGAAGAGGCTAGAACGATTCATGTGATAATGGATTAGAATTGGAGACAGTATGAACTCATGTTTAGCTTAATATATATAGATACAGATGGTTACATCAGAAATATTTCTAGATGTGTATATATGCATGGGTTACTATTCACACATATTTCTTTGAGGATTTGAAAGACATCCCTAGCAATAGCACACCTACCTGTAGGCAGTTATGTTCCCCCAACTTGAGGACAGGGTATTTATATAAACTGAGAAGTGACAATGGAGAGCTGCAAGGCTGGAGACAGGATAGGCGGGGAAGTATCAGGGACAGCAAGAGAGGCAAATGTTGGAGGGTCGGGAAGAGGTTTCAGCACCTGCCTAACAAGCAATGTTGCTGATACTCTAAAAACAGAAGGAAAAAAGCCAACAGAAGCCAGTCCACTGGCCTGAAGCTGAAGTGCAACACAACTGGGACAGAAATTAAGGCATGTCTAGGCAAACTTTTCTAAGTTGACCTTGGGCACATTTACTTTTCCCATCCCCATGTGTTCTGAAGGTGCCAGGACCCAAAGGATTTAACTTGGGGTGTAGGCTCTGGGAAGGGCCCTGCATGAAAGCCTGCTGCCATGGCCTTGGTGGGGTGTGTAGGTGTGCTGAGAATGAGCCAATGTGCTAAGGGAGATGATGAGCATTGCGAGCTGAGCCCCAAGAGCCTTAGAAGTAGGTGACTGGGTGTGGTCATTTGACCCATTGAACAGGCCACAGAAGCTGGCCCCTTCACAGGCCAGGAAAGGACTTTCTGGAAGGGTCTGGATACACCCCTTCAGGGGCTCCTCTGGCTCCAGGGGTGAGCTCCGGTGTCCAGAGACATTACCAGGCCCAGATGTAGGAAATGGGAAGGTGGGATGCATAAAACCAGGTGGGTCCTGGTATGGGACACCGGTGAGTCAGGAAGCACGGAGCAAGCAGATATAAAAAAGTTCCAGACCAGGAGCCACTGACTTGGTTTCTGAACCCAACTCTGCCATTCTCTGCTTTGAGAGTCACATAGCCTCTCCGAGCCTCAGTTTCCTCATCTTTATGAATGACTCATCCAGCTTCTTCACATGGTGATCGGCGAACAGAATGAGATACCGTATGTGCATGTAGTTGGCAAACAAGCAAGTCTCAACCAGCGGTTCTCAAAGTGTGATCTGAGGACACCTGGAGGCGGGGGCGGGGTGCCCTGAGACCCTTTGAGAGGATCTGCCAGGTCTTCCCTTTTCCAAATAGACTGTGCATGAGCCTGAAATTTCTTGGTAAACTTCCTCCAAGGCAGCTGATATGAGACTCCAATGGTCCTTAATTAAACTGAAGAGATTTTCAAACATATAAAACCATGCCACTTTTTTTTAATAGTTATTTTCATTAAAGATGCAATTTGCGTTAAATTTGAATGGATTTGTTATTTTTAAATGAATATTTAAAATTTTTAATTCCTCATACCGTTAAAATCAACAGATACAAGCAAAAGCCCTTCGGGGTCCTCAATAATTTCTCAGCCTGTAAAGGGATCCTGAGACCGGACAGTTTGGGAACCGCTGTGCCCAACAACAGTGGAGGCGAGCCGCCTCTCAGCATCCTCTGAGAGGCTGACTCCAGGCCCCCTTTTATAAAACACGCATACGTTCACGGTTTCCACGTGTGGGGACGCTAGTTTTGTTTCCTGGGTCTCAGAGATCCAACGCTTGTACCCATTTTCCCGGCCCAAGTAAGGGCCCTCCCACAGGGAGGCACTGACAGTGTGGGGCGACCCTAGCGGGGGGTCGGCGACCTTGGCAGAGGTCGAGCCCGCGCGCGCGTGAGGCAAACGATGCTCCCGGCTGGCGGGACTTCCCGCCAGTGGGCGAGGAGGCCGCGCCTGCGCGGCGCTGAGCCGGGTACCGACCCACGGTGAGCCTGACCGGGTAGCGGGGGACTGGGGACCTGCACTCACAGCCTCGGCAGCGCCGCTGCCGCCGCTCCGCGCGCCGCCCTCCTCAGCAGACGCAGCGCCATCTTGTCTGCGCGCGGGTCCCGCCCCCGCCATGTCCGTCTCCGCTTCGTCCCGCCCCTGTCGCCACGCCCCCACGCCGCCGCGTCCCGCTCACGTCCTGCCCAGAGCCCGTGTCTCCACGCCCCGCCCCGTCCCCGCAAGCCACGCCCCCCTGCTCTTGCGCACTTGCCCCCTCCGGCTGTCAGAACTTCCAGGCTGTAACGCGAGGCAAAGCAGAGTCCGAATGGGTGGATTTTGGGGTGGCTGAATCCAACCCTTCCCGTGCTTCTGGGTTTTTAGGGCGGGTTTTGAGAGACCTTGCATTTTCCCAGCCAGACGTGGCCAGATTTTCTAGGGATTTCTTTGTTGTTTTTGTTTAAATACTATACCTAACAAAGATTGTGAGTCTCACCGTGTGCGTGCCTCGGTTAACAGTCAATCCATTATGGGACATATATGACTGTAATAGGGTCAGAATAGATGCTGCTGGCAGCTTTCTGGGGCCAGAGAAATGCTTGTTGAAGACACGGGGCAGCGAACACAGCGCTTCACTCCAACTCCTTCCTGCCAGTCTGTCAAAACTCGGGCTTCACAGTCAGGAGAATGCTAAGGTATTAAAACAGCTTACCAGCTGTGTGACTTTGGACAAATGACTTAAGCTCTCTCTGCTGAAGTTTCCTCCTGTAAGATGGGAATATAAATAGTACTTATAGGGTTATTATAAGGATATGTTGCGTTAATATACTGAGAGCTTAAAACCTCTTCTGGCCCAGAACACACGCTCAGTAATGTTAATTACTTCTCATTATTATTATCATCACATCAATTCCTTTCTTAAAAATCTTTGGTGACTTCCAATGAGAAGTGTTAAAATGAAAAACAAAAACAAACAAAAAAAATGAAAAACAAATGAAGAACAACCTTGAAAATTCCCTGAGCAGACAAAATCTGTTTCATCATACAAGCAAAGCCTAATTTAGCTTATTTTGCAAGACAACTTGACCTAGGTCATTTCTTGCTTATGCCTCTGGAAATCATAAGCAAAAACTTGAACTATTTTCCAAGGTAACCACTGACAAATTCCCTATATTGAAGAAAACTCTAGTATTGTAACCAATCACTGTGAAGAATAAACAGTCACTACTTTCTCACTAAATAAGCTGCTTTATAACAATATATCCCTGAGCCTCATTCCACGTTTTTGTTTGAGTGCTCCCAGTTTGCAGAATGTCTTTTTGATGTGGGCACAATAAACTTTTACCAATTACTACTCTGGGGATTCATTGGGTTTACTTCTGTTATTTATGAACTTTTGACAGAAGCATTTAGAATAAAACCGCAGTTCTTCACCATGACCCTGAAGTCCTTACTCTATCTGGCCCCTGCCTGTCCCTTCAACCTTATTTCAGCCCTACCCATCTTCTTTCTGTGGGTTTTTTTGGTTTTTGTTGTCTTTTAGTGCGATAAGCCCCCTCCCACTTCAGGGCCTTTGCACATGCTGTTTCCTATCCCCAGAACGGTTATGGCTATACTGTCGCATCCTCCTGGACATTTACCCTATCTACCACCTGCTCAAAGAGCCTGAGCTGACAACCCAAACTAGAGCATCCCCCTGGTCTATTTCACTGGCACAGCAACCTGATCATTTCCGTCACAGCCCTCATCACAACGTTTATCAATTTGGGAATTTACTTTCTTATTGTTGCCTTTCCCCTGGTGGTTCTCAAGGTGGGAAGGAACTACTGCCCATAATCAGGTGGCTTTCAGAGTGCATTATTGTCATTTAGGGTGCAGAGCTAGGGACGTTTGGGCAATCCCACTCATAGAAGGGCTGCTAGTGCTCTGGTCTAGAAACGCCATCTACAGGAATAGAATGTGAGCTCTTTGAGAGCAGGGACCCGGTATATCTTGTCATTGCTGTGTGCCCACAGCACCTGGCTCAATGACTTGTAACCTGTAGGTACTTAATAAATATAAGATGAAAATGTTCCTCTAGCCTCATTATAATTCTGAGAACTGACATATGAGTTGTTATCCTTACTAAAAATGCCCTGGTCCTTATGGCTTTTTAGGTAAAATACAACCTCCAATGACTTATTTGCTAAATGATCCAATATCTTTCAGATTCTGCTTGAAGAAATTGTAGCTGTGCCCATTCTCACCAGGACTGCTGTGGTTTTGTGGGCTTTTTTTAAAGGTTTACTTTTATTTATTTATTTTTATTTTTTGGGCTTCCGCAGTGGCACAGTGGCTAAGAATCCGCCTTCCAGGACATGGAAGCAACCTAAGTGTCCATCGACAGATGAATGGATAAAGATGTGGCACATATATACAATGGAATTTTACTCAGCCATAAAAAGAAATGAAGTTGAGTTATTTGTAGTGAGGTGGATGGACCTGGAGTCTGTCATACAGAGTGAAGTAAGTCAGAAAGAGAAAAACAAATACCATATGCTAACACATATATATGGAATCTAAAAAAAAGAAAAAAAGGTCATGAAGAACCTAGGGGCAGGACAGGAATAAAGACACAGACGTAGAGAATGGACTTGAAGACATGGGGAGGGGGAAGGGTAAGCTGGGACAAAGTGAGAATGTGGCATGGACATATATACACTACCAAATGTAAAACCAACAGCTAGTGAGAAGCAGCCGCATAGCACAGGGAGATCAGCTCGGTGCTTTGTGACCACCTAGAGGGGTGGGAAAGGGAGGGTGGGAGGGAGGAAGACACAAGAGGGAAGAGATATGGGGATATATGTATATGTATAACTGATTCACTTTGTTATAAAGCAGAAACTAACACACCATTGTAAAGCAATTATACTCCAATAAGGATGTTTAAAAAAAAAAAAAAAAGAATCCGCCTGCCAATGCAGAGGACACAGGTTCAAGCCCTGGTCCAGGAAGATCCCACATGCCACGGAGCAACTAAGCCCATGCACCACAACTACTGAGCCTGCGCTCTACAGCCTGTGAGCCACAACTACTGAGCCCGTGTGCCACAACTAATGAAGCCTGCGTGCCTAGAGCCCGTGCTCCACAACAAGAGAAGCCACCACAATGAGAAGCCTGCGCAGCGCAATGAAGAGTAGCCCCTGCTCGCCACAACTAGAGAAAGCCTGCACGCAGCAACAACCCAACGCAGCCAAAAGTAAAATAAATAAAATAAATTTATGGGCTTCCCTGGTGGCGCAGTGGTTGAGAGTCCGCCTGCTGATGCAGGGGACACGGGTTCGTGCCCTGGTCCGGGAAGATCCCACATGCCGCGGAGCGGCTCGGCCCGTGAGCCATGGCCACTGAACCTGCGCGTCTGGAGCCTGTGCTCTGCAACAGGAGACGCCACAACAGTGAGAGGCCCGCGTACCGCATAAAAATAAATAAATACATTTATTAAAAAAAATTAAAAATCAATTCAAATAATACATTGCATAGAAAGAGCAAGATGCAAATTTACCCAAAGCCAGTTAAGCCTCAGGGCCACTGAGTTGCACTGGTCCCCTCCAAGTCCCCACCAATGTGTTCACAAGGGCATTTTTTTTTTTGTAAACTGTACCAAAGTAAAATATTTTAACTACCATTGGTTAAGACACTTTCTTCGTCTACTTCAACTGTTCCTCTCTTGGACTTCCTTTGTGTTGGGTGCCGTTGGAGTGGCTGCAGGTATTTTGGGAGTCCGGCCAAGGAGAAGATGAGCTGGGATATATTTGGTTTAGATTTAATAGAATACGTTTATGTGATTTGCAATCATTTCCATGTTTGGTTATTACCAGCAGTCCTAGTTTAGGAATGGCTTTCAGAAATTCTGCTATCCGCTGTGCTGACTCACCAGCATAAAGATGCAAAGGTCAGAGGATGTGCCCCTGGGGCACCTGGCACCAGAAGTGTGAGTAGTAGAAGAGAAACAAAGTTTGAAAGGCATGGAGCCAGAGACCATCTGTGGAAAATTCTTCCAGTTAACAGAAATGTAAAATTGTAAAGAGAGAGTTTGGTTCTTATCTGTATCTGGCCAACATGGAAGCTCTCTCCTGTCTGGAATACACTCTAATAACATTGTGGTGGCTTTCGCAGTGTCGGCCCAGCTCGGCTAGGACCACTTCTCCCATAATTTCCTTGCCTGTGTGGTACCGGGTTGGGGTCATTCACAAGAGACATTTGCACGAGCTCTGGAAGGTGGAGGTGAAGCAGCAGGTCACGTGTGCTCACCCTGCTGACATGGGGCAGTCAGTGTTAACTTCCTCTCTTTTGAGATTATCTACAGATCTCATTACGTTGATATCCACCCATTTTTTTCAGCTCAAACATTTATCGACATGATTCCTGACCTCAAGAAGCTAATCTGAATGAAATTCAGTCACGTGCTACAACATGGATGGACCTTGAGGACATCATGCTAAGTGAAATAAGCAAGTCACAAAAGGACAGATGCTGTACAATTTCACTTATATGAGTTTCCTAGTCAAATTCATAGAGACATAAAGGAGAATGGGGGTTGCCAGGGGCTGGAGGGAGGGGAAATAGAGAGTTAGTGTCTAATGGGTACAGAGTTCAGTTTTGAAAGATGAAAACAGTTCTGGGAATGGATGGTGGTGATGGTTGCACAACAGTGTGAATGTACTTAATGCCACTGAGCTGCACACTTAATATGGTTAAAATGGTGAATTTTATGATGTTCATATTTTACCAAATAAGAAAAAAGATTTTATTTATTTTTATCTTTATTTATCTTCAAACGGAAGTATAGTTGATTTATAATATTATGTTAGTTTCAGGTGTATAACATAGTAATTCAATATTTTTATATATTACACTCCATTTAAAGTTATTATAAAATATTGGTTATATTCCCTGTGCCATACATTACATCCTTGTATGTTATTTATTTTATACCTAGTAGTTTATACCTCATAATCCCCTTTCTTTATCTTGCCCCTCCCCCCTTCCCTCTCCCCGTTGGTAACCACTAGTTTGTTCTCTGTATCCATGAGTCTGTTTCCGTTTTCTTATATTCATTCATGTTTTATTTTTTAGATTCCACATATAAACGAAAACATCCAGTATTTACTTGTCTTTCTCTGTCTTACTTCACTAAGCATAATACCCTCCAGGTCCATCCATGTTGTTGCAAAAGGCAATTTTTTATTCTTTTTTTTTATAGCTGAGTAATATTCCATTGTATGTATATACCACATCTTTATCCATTCACCTGTTGATGGACGCTGAGGTTGCGTCCATATCTTAGCTATTGTGAATAATGCTGCTATGAACATTGGGTTGCATATATCTTTTCTAATTAGGGTTTTCATTTTCTTTGCATAAGAAAATGCAAACAGGAGTGGAATTGCTGGATCATATGTAGTTCTGTTTTTAATTTTTTAAAAAGGACATTTTGAAAAGAAGCTATCCATGAAAGAGGTAGACAGGTGTAAGTGGGAAAAATGGGTGGGTTCTGAGGTCTGCTGGTGATATGGAGAAAAGGGATATGGAAATAGAAAGGATGCTGCAATTCCCTCTATGTGAGAGGGTCAGGGAAACCAGCAGGCTCTGCAGAGACGGGATAGCTCCCAGGACGTGGAAAGTGAGCCTGAAAGTGTTAGGAGAAAAGCAGAGAAAGCAGAGAGAACACTGCTCCAGATTGTAAACCACAGGAATGCCCAAGTCTCAACCAATGTCGCCCTACAATATACACGTCTCCTGAGTGGAAACACGTTACATTGTTACCACGTGGTGTTATGTCATGAAACTCGAATAACTCTCACCGTTAATCGTCGAAATATTGAGGTTTTGTACTGGCTCAACTACAACTACAGTTTTGGGAAACAGTCACACCCAAGGAGATAGTGGATAAAAATATCTGATCAAACCATGGTTTACTATAACCATTTCGAGCTTAAATAACCATTTAAAGCCATAAGTTAGGAAAATGAAGCTGCATTATTCTTTTGTTACAAACACCAAAGCCTCTTTATCATAATTCATTTTCCCCTTCCTTTTGGTGTCTGGCTGATGTAGGTTATTTTCGCCAAAGTTGCGTCTCAAAGGCTGGAGGGCCAGTGTCACTGATTCAAGACTTCAGAATGTTGCGCTTAGAAAGAGGAATATTAGAGGTTCTGTGGAATAATTTTTCAACAGTGGCATAGATGGAACTACACTCTGAAATCATCCATCCCTCCTGCTGCTCTGATACAAAACCCTCCCAGCCTTACCTCCTGGCAGGCGCTGCCTTTGATAAGGTGATGACTATGTCTGGCTTTCTTGGAGAGACAGGAGACTGTCTCTCAAATTTAGGCCAAATGCAAAATAACTAGAGACCACATTGTGGACCTTCTGAGCCTTAGCTTTCTCTTTATAAACTGAGGAAGTTAGACTAGCTGACCTCTAAAATTCCTTCTGGCTCTCAAATGCTGATTGTATAAGATCCTTTTCTAATCTCAGCCTCCAAAACTGTGCTGCAGTGCCCCCTAGTGGCATAGGCAGGTTTCCCCCTGCTTCCCACACACTCTCTCGGGACTCTCCCGACCCTTCCCCTGATCCACTTTCTTTTTTACAAAGCACTTATCCATTTCTAAATTACTAGATAATAGGCTTATTTGTAATGTCTTTGTTGAATGTAAGCCCTATGAGAACAGGGATTTTTGCCTGTTTTGTTCACTGGTGTATCCCAAGCCCCTGGAACATATCCTGGCACAGGGCAGATGTTTAGAATTAATTTGTCCAACTCAAAGTGTTGAATCTTGAGGCATCCTCTGCCAAGATTATCCTTTACATCAGGGAGTCTGCAACCCCTGGGCCACAGACCTGCAGCGGTCTGTGGCCTGTTAGGAACTGGGCTGCACAGCAGGAGGTGAGCAGCCGGCCAGCAAACGAAGCTTCATCTGTATTTATAGCCGCTCTCCATCACTTGCATTACCACCTGAGCTCCGCCTCCTGTCAGCATTCTGGTGAGTTGTATAATTATTTCATTATATAGTACAACATAATAATGATAGAAATAAAGTGCACAATAAATGTAATGCGCTTGAATCCTCCCCAAACCATCCCCCCATCCGTGGAAAAATTGTCTTCCACGAAACCAGTCCTTGGTGCCAAAAAGGTTGGGGGCTGCTGCTTTACATAACTTTCCCTGTTATTTTAATTTACTTGATATGTTAAAAGTTATCTTCAGTTGCTGTTTCTTAATTGCCTACACGGTGGGCTGAATAATAGCCCAGAAGATGTCTGCATGCTAATTTCCAGAACCTGTGAATATGTTATTTTGCAGTTTTGATGAAATAAGGATCTTGAGATGGGGAGATTATCCTGGATTATGTAGGTGGGCCCAATGTAATCACAGGGTCCTTGGGACAGGGAAGCAAGAGGATCAGAGTCAGAACAAGATGTGACATGGACTCAAGGTCAGAGTGATGAGAGGCCACAAGGCAAGGAATGTAAGCAGCCTCTAGAAGCTGGAGACGGCGAGGAAACGGCTTCTCCCCTCCGGCCTCCAGGAGGGACACAGCCTTGCCGCCACCTTGATTTTAACCCCATGAGAGCTATTTTGGACTTGTGACCTCCAGAACCCTAAGATAATAAAGCTGTGTTGTTTTAAGCCACCAAGGTTGTGGTCATTTAATACAGCAGCAACAAGAAATGAATATACTTGAAACGGGGCAGGACCCTGTGGTCCTTCCCCCTCACGTCCTCCACCTACCTTTGTCTATGGAAAAACTTTAGCCAAATAAGTTTAATCAGAGAAGTGAGGAAACGCAGAAACAAAGGAAAACAGTTCAACAAAACTGAATAATAATAGTTTAGTCATTAGCATAGTCAAGGACCTGTTTTATAGATACCGAAACCCTCACCAGGTGGAAGAAGTTAACTACATGACGACCAGACTGTAGCCATGACATAAGCTGCCACAATTCCGAGAACTGGCCTCAAGGAAATGGGAAAAAACTGACCCCCGGAAAGGAAGACTAACTGTACTTAAAACAATCAAGATGACGCCAGTCAGACCACCACATGACCAATTTCAAGAAGACCGTCAGAGCTGACTGTGCTGTTTCTACATGTAGCCTCCTCCCTCCATCTATAAAAGCTCTTGCCCACTGGCTGTCAGTGAAGGGGAGTCGGCCTTTGGACAGGTGTCCACACCTCCCCTCGCCCCCGTTGCCGGCCTCTGAAATAAAGCAAACTTTCCTTTCCACCAACATTGCCTCTTTATTGGCTTTTGAGTGGCGAGCAGCCAGACCCCACTTTCGGTAACACACCTAGTAAAAAGAAAACCTTCCCAAGCACACCTCCACAGACAAACTGGCTCTTAAAGAGTGCTTTTAACGCCAATTCCAAGTCCAAAGTGACACTGTTGGTTCAAATGACCACAAATGTCTCTGTTAGTGTCAGACAGAATCAACAAACTTTTGCTCTGGCCAGAACCTCCTTGACTGAAAGTTTCTAAAGAGAGCAGCTTAAGTAATTTTTCAAGCCAGAATTGGAATCCTTTCTCTGTATGTCATTTGAAAAGGACTCTCCACCCCTGAACTGATTAAAGAGACACCAAGCACTTACCACTGCCTGAAGTCACATTATACACTTATTTGCTTATTGTCTGCCATTCATTTATTTATGGTGTGCTGCTTTCCATTAGAATGTAAGCCCCATGAGGGTGGGAACTGAGTTTACTTTGTTTGCTACTGTATTTTCAATGCCTAAAATGATGCCTGAGACACAGTAGATGCTAGATAAATATTTGTTGAGTGAATGGCTGGGAAGTTGACATGCTAAGAAGACGTAAGAAATCCTTCAGCACCACTTTGCCCTACCTCTGAGAAAAAACAAATGATAGCAATTCAAATGCAGCTGAAAATGATGAGATTAAGAAAAAAAAAAAAAAGCAAGCAGTCCCAGGTTGTTAGTTTTGAGTGATGGGAGGAAATGAAGGAGTCACATGAAGATAAGAGTGAGAATGCAGGTGGCACAGGAGTTACAGCCAGGCTTCAAAATGATCCCTTGCCTGTCTCTTCACAAATTACGCATTGAGGAAATAAAAGAGATATTTGCCTACTATAAGAGTCTTTTAGGTCCAGCAATCCCACTGCTGGAGTGGGATATCCGGAGAAAACTATAATTCGAAAAGATATATGCACTCCTATGTTTGTTGCAGCACTATTCACAACAGCCAAGACATGGAAGCAACCTAAATGTCCGTCGACGGAGGAATGGATAAAGAAGATGTGGTACATACGTACAATGGAATATTACTCAGCCATAAAAAGAATGAAATAATGCCACAGCATGGATGGACCTAGAGATTATCATACCAAGTGAAGTAAGCCAGACAGAGAAAGCCAAATATCATGATATCGCTTATATGTGGAATCTAAAAAAATGATACAAATGAACTTGTTTACAAAACAGAAACAGACCCACAGACATAGAAAACAAATGTATGGTTACCAAAGGGGAATGGTGGGGAGATAAATTAGGAGTTTGGAATTAACATATACACACTACTATATATAAAATAGATAACCAAAAAGGACCTACTGTATAGCACAGGGAATTCTGCAATAACCAATAAGGGAAAAGAATCTGAAAAAGAATATATATATATATATATACACACACACACACACATATATATATATATATATATATATATATAAAACTGAATCACTTTGCTGTATACCTGAAACTAACACAACATTGTAAACCAACTATACTTCAATTAAAAAAAAAAAGAATCTATTAGGAATTTTGGTTATTAACGTATGGAGCCAGGGAGAGAGGCCCATGTGTTGCCCACTACCAGGTAGCCCTATGAAAAGTAAACAGTAAAGATGTTAAAAAAAAAAAGTATATAGTAATAACGTGAAAGAACTAATGTGCAAGGTTATTCCCTATATCATGGTTTGTTATCACAAAATATTGGGGAAAAAAATCTAAATGTTCATCACCAGGGAACCGATTTTTTAGAGTATGGTACATGAAACAACAGAAAAGTATGCAACCATATAAAGAATAAGGAAATAAATTATTTCCTTAATATTTTATTTCCTTATTCTTTTTACTAATATAACGTACTAATATAGAAACTATTTTGTTATGTATAATAGAAGACATTGCTAGTGAAAAAAGACAAGGCACAGAACAATTGTATTATATTCTATCTTTTGTGTAAAAAGAAGAGTAAAATAAAAATATGTTTCATAGGGCTTCCCTGGTGGCGCAGTGGTTGAGAGTCCGCCTGCCGATTCAGGGGACACGGGTTCGTGCCCCGGTCCAGGAAGATCTCACGTGCCGCGGAGCGGCTGGGCCCATGAGCCATGGCCGCTGAGCCTGCGCGTCCGGAGCCTGTGCTCTGCAACGGGAGAGGCCACAACAGTGAGAGGCCCCGCGTACCGCAAAAAAAAAAAAAAAAAAAAAAGTTTCATATTTTCTTATAGTCAATTATTTTAAAACTCTGAAAGGATAAAATAATGCTGCTAATGACAGGGGTTACCTGTTGGAGAAGGCAGGAACAAGGCAAATGGAGAAAGGGAAGGGAAAGGTTTTCACTGTATCCCTTTTGCAATTTTAAAACTTTTGAATCATGTATATGTATTATTTATTCAAAACACTAAATTTAAATCATATGAACAATAAAGCAAAAAGAAGAAAAGAGAAACCACAGTCTCACCCAGCTAGACCTGGGTCCCTAACTCAACCTGATGCAGAGCTCCCTGCACCGTGTTTGTATGTGGACAGTGGGATACCATATGCATTTTAGCATCTTTGTGGCCACTGAGCTCTGTGTCTGTTTCATATCCCATATTGGATTAAAAACTCCCAAAGTCCCAGCCTGTTTCCCGGAGTGAGGGCCCAGGGACTTGCACAGCTGACAGAGTTTTCACAGCCTCTATGGACAGGAGACTTGATAAAATGTCTAATGTTGAAACATACAATGAAAGCTGGTTGGTTAAGACCCTCTGGCTTTGGTGGAATAATCTTTAATGCACCAGACAAGAAGATTGCTAACCAGCCTTATTACTGACAATCTCCTAATATCCCTGATAGGGCAGGCAGGTGATTTGAGGATTATCCAGACGCTGACAAATCCCCTGGGCCCTGACAGTCTCGTTTACAAAAGAATCAAATCTGTTTATTGCTGATAATAGATGGTATGCTTTAAGGTTTGCTTGTAAGTAACATGTGCGTTGCTTTTTATTTTTTCTTTTCTTTTGGCAACAGGAACCAAACTTGGATTCATCCTGATAAACTGGGCATTTGGGACTTTATGTGATGTAACTGCTCTGAACAGTTTCCTAATCCCCACTTACTAAACCTTTGCACCCCAGCTCACGATGGCATAAATGGCTTTGATCCAGGTCAAAATGGTCCATGTAACCAAAGAGCCTATTCTTGTGGCTGACATTCACTAATCACTCTTCCTCATTTTTATTTGTTGTTCTGAGAATTATTTAAAACAAAAGGACAAAGCACGTCTTGAACTTGTAGGTGTGACAAGCTGAACTCTTCATTTGTCTCTGTATTCCCTGCAACAGGTACAGTAGCTAACACACTGGAGATTCTCAAAACCAGTTTTGGGATTGGCTTGTTCATAAACTATCATCATTTCTGCAGTGAAATGTTCTTAGATATCTAAATTTTAGCAAACTACAATTGGAAACCCAAATAGAGACTAACTTAAATTAGCTCTGTCATTCCTTTTGATTTATAAGAAGTAAAATGTCATCTGCCAAATTCTAAACCTATGCATATTGTTAGTATTTAATCTTATCCATAACATCTCAATGAATGTGGTTATTTTTTTAAAGTGTTGCTGCATAAGAAAAATTTTCTAAGCATAAGTTAATATCTCACTTAGCAAGATCTGCCTGACCCTTGATCTTATGACTATTCTCCTATGTAAGCTGCACCTGAAACCGATACACTAGCCCAGACCCCGAGGGAACTCTGGGCACCTATACTTTTTTATTGGAGGGGGAGGCACCTATACTTCTGCACTTTGCATACTAGTCTAGGGATCCATGAGGACCTGCCTGGTGAAGAACGTAATCGTTGGTATCCAAACTCATCCGATCCCATCTGTAATATTCTTCATTCTAATCTTCTGCTTAATGAAACAATACAGCTAGCCATAGGATTTCCAGCCTTCAAACAAGGCCCCTTTTGAAGGTTTTGTCATTAGTTTTCTCAAAATTAGAGGAGTTTTAGGATTCCAGAAGTTGAAAATGCCCAACTGCTAAATGTCTCTCTGTCTCTCTTTTTAAAATCCCATTTAGTATTCAGTGTATGTTCATTATAGACAAATTGAAACCTATGGAAATAGGTTCTTATTTCTTATGGAAATAAATCAATAGGGACATAGGGAAGTTAACACCCAAAGGTAATGGTTAATATTCTGATGGCTTCCTTATAGACATGTTCTTATGCATTTTTCTCTCTGTGTGTGTGCGTGTATGTGTGTATCTCTCTTTTTCTCTCTCCAGAAATGGAAAATTAACTTATATAGATACACACACACACACATACACATATATCTTAAAAATAACATCACATATAGATTGTTTTAAAACTTGTGTTTTTCCTCTCAGTAAATCACTGAAACATATAGTTTAGTTAATATGGTAACTCTCCAATCCACATGGAGATACTCATACTTTTGTGGAAAAAAAAATCAAACAAAATACATATATAAAAATACCAAAGACAAATCCAGAGAGAGACCCTATGTAAGCTGTGAAAATGAGTTCAGAGTATTAGAAAATTACTTTTTTCTAATTCAAATTTTTTTACTCTGGTAAACTTTGAAAAATATTTTTCACACTGTAAAATTTTTATAGGAACACAGCTAGGAAATTCTCCTATTGTCATGCAATCCTAAGCTTAAAGTTTGCGAAATCTAGTTTTTGCTTCTTCTTTTTCTTCTTCTTTTTTTATTTTAAGCCTTTTAATTTAACTTATTGACCCCAGTATTTTTGCTACATCCATTGCTAGGATCAAATCGTTATTCTTTTCAAAAGCATTCCTTTAACCTGAGGTCAAACAAATGTGAAATATGAGGAAGTTATAAATAGACTGAAATCTAGAACAACCATAACCTTGATGTACTTTATCTAAATTTTTATAACTTTGAAGTGCACCGAATACAGAAAGAATGCAGAGCTTTTCTTTTCCAGCCAGAGAAACCACACACACAAAAAGAATAAAAAATGATCTCTTTCTCATTTCTGTAGTCAATTTCTCAACCCAAAAAAAGAAAGTGGGGGAGGATTTAAGTCAATCCAACAAAAATAAACTGTTGCTACTGTTTATTGAGAAAATAATTCCTTGAGATTTCTTTTTCCCCAAAGAACTAAAAAAAAAAAAAAAAAAATCATAAAGAAGATCTCTGGCTTAGTTTATTTCCTAGAGGAAAAATTGTTTAACATCTGTTTATTTTGTAAAACCTACCAATAGCAAGTGGGCCCATAAAATTCCCCCCTTTTTTGTGTGTGGTGGGAAAGAAGCAGGGGGCAGGCTAAGTTTGGCCTGCAGTTGGAATATAGTTTGCTGCCTGGAATTGCCCAGTCTTGTTTGGTTTCTATAAGATTCCCAAGGTCCATGAACTCATGTGTCCCAGATGAATAGCCCAAAGGGAGAGGCTTGGGTTGGATGGTTGGAGTGAGACCAGACAGTGGAAGACTTTGAAATCCAGGCAGTAGAGTCTAGACTTGACTCTCTGTGCAGTGGATTGGGTTGACTCCAGTTCTCCCCCCTCTCTACATTTACACCTTTCCATAGGCTCAGAGTAGGTACAGTATCTCTCCTTGTCCCTTGACTTTGCGCTTGGCCAATGACGACAGTGTATCAGTTCCAGCTCTAGGCCTCGTGAGGCCTCACATCTTTCTGCATCATTGTGAGAAGAGCACACCCTGGCAAAGCCCACCAGGAAGAGGCGGAGGGGGAGGAAGGACCCGTGGAACAGAGCTTCCCCACAGACCTGCAGTAGAAACAAACCTGCCCCAGCAGAAAGCAGAGCCCCCAGCCCAGTCCAGACTGGCTGAACCTCAGCAGACATATAAACGCTTGCCACTAATAAGTACCCATCGTGTTACACCCCTGAGTTTTGGAAGGCTCTGCTGTGCTGCATCATTGTACTAATACAAACTGATACACACCTTTAACCAAAATAAAAATCATTAAAAAATTTTTTAAGAACCTATACTTTAGGGAGTTTAACGTGTGGCTGTGTACAGGATGGATGAGATGGGGGAGAGATAGTATAGTAATCCGCCTGTCAGGTGATGAGCCCAGAACACGTGTGGAGGCAGCAGGTACAGGATGAGGCAAGACACTGACAAAGGATTCACGGTTAGAGAAATGCAAATTATGTAAAACGAGATTCCCCTTTACACCCACAACACAGGAAAAATTAGAAAGTCAGATGATAGCAATTGCTGAGAACGGTGTAGGGAGATGGAAATTAGCATGCAATGCAGATGGGAGCATAGACTATGCTATCTTCCGGAGAGCAGCTCAGCAGAACTCAGTAAAATTCCTATGTGTACACCCCATGACCCAGCAATCCCATGCCTGGGTGCAACTCAGAAGTTTACCCAGGTCCGTAAGAGGAGGTAGATAAGGATGCTCATCCCAGCAGTTTGTGGGAGCAGGCTGTTGGCGACAACCTAGTAACATCAAAGGGAAGGGCAGACAAACTGTGCTGGGTGCAATCTGTTGGGGGCTATGCAGCAGTTAGTAATGAACAAGAGGTATGTATAGCTGCATGGGTAGGTCATGCTGTGGAGGAGAGAAAAATGAAAAGAGAATGAGACCCATAGCCCAATACTGTATGTATGTATATATGTAGGGATGTGTGTATGTGTGTGTGTGTGTGTGTGTATATGTGTGTGTGTATATATATATATATATATGTATATATAAGTATATGCCTGTATTTTTCAGAATTATGTACATATGGACATATTCAAGGACATACACCAAACATATTACAGGAGGATGGAGTAAAGTGGGAATGGGAGTGAGGTTTGGAAATAAAGAAAAAAATAAGAGAAGGGTCTTACATATACAGATGATACTAGTGGAATTAGCTAAATTCTGGTACCTGAATTCCAAACATATGGGTGTGAACTTTCATCAGAGAAAGTGGTGGCAGCTTCCAGACTGGAGGGGAACTTGAGTGAAGGGACAGGACTAGAGATGGTTTGAGAGCTCGCCATAGAGTGTTACCACTGGAGCTCTAATATGAATGAACTTTCATTCGATAAATATGTGACTTCACTGGTTCTTCCATTGCAGTATATCCCATTTGTGCCAGCTATCGATTTATTGCCTCTCAGGGCTCCAAATCCACCTTACTTTGCCCTGCCCTGTGACACAGGAGCTGGAACCCTGTAAACACGTCTCCTTTGCCTCCTGTCCCAATGGTAAGTTTTATCAGTAGCAGGGACGGGAAGGACACTGCAGGTGAAAGGGACTTTTTTCCCCCTAGTTTCAGTGTCTTTTTTCTTGTTGCTACAGTGTAAAAGCCAGTGGGGCCAGCGGGAGACCCAGTGACATACACAGTCTGAGAAGTTTCACTGTCACTCCAGCAGTGGCCTCCCAGGGTATTTCACCAGCACCCTAACTGCTTTGCCAGGGGGATCCAAGCACCCCAGCAAAATGCTACCCCATCCAGTGGCCTCGATCATACCCTCCCCAATGAGTTCTTAACCTGTATGTCTTCCTTGGATAATTTGCCTCTGCTCTAGAGGTAGTGCTTTCTCCCTATAGCTGTGATTCCTGTGTCTTTAGAGTTCTCTTTACAGTTAATTCTCTCTTAGCAATTTAGTCATCTCTATGCTAAATTTTCCCCGTTCAAATTACTGGTGTGGTTTCTCTTCCAACTGGACCCTTCGCACAGTAAAGCAGGAAACAGCACAGCACAAGCCTTTCCATGCTTCTCACCCTTCACAGCTGACTTTCACTGTCTCCTTTGTCTTCTTGATCCATTGCAATCAGAAACTTCATTGATAAATTCCTAACTGTCCAAAAGTCATCTTTCAGACCTCTTCTCTCTTAATTCCTTCTCCCTGATACCTACCATGTTTCAGACCATTCCTTTCGAAGCCAATATGGTTCTATACGGTAGCAAGAGCTACCATGTTGGAGTTGGACAAAACTGCTTTGAAGTCTCAGCTCTGTCAGTTACAAGTCTGGTGATCGTAATCTTTGTGAGCCTTGGTCAGCCTTCTCATCTGTAAATTGGGGAACAATGATGTTGATACGCAGGTCACAGATTATTTTAAAGAATAAATATGGTAATTTATGTAAAGCATCAAAGCATAGGGCCTGGCAAATAGTAGGCGCTCAACAAATGCTGGCTCCCGTATGTTAATGGCCCTCCACCATCCCCTCCCCAGTGGATCTTAGGCTCCCTTCTACAGCACCTTCCTTGGGCAATGTTACCACACAGGAGACTCTTAACTACCACCCACTTACTCGGTCATGCCTTCTAGATCTATCTTCCTCCGAGACCTCTCTTCTAACCCAGCGAGGGGTCTGACGTCACCTGAGCACCTTATCACACCTACAACCCCCTTGCGAACCCCCCAACACCGAGCACTTTCTTGCCTGCACCTCCATGTGTCCTGGCCACAGCTGACCAGCCAGGGACAGGCACTCCAGCAAGAGCTATACCTCGAGACCGGCCACAGCAAGCCTCCACCCAAAGCTGGGGGTCTCTCTACTGACACCGTGACCCTGGAGACCCGGTAGTCCCTCTCTGTGGGCTCTTTTAGTGTGAGACAGACAGGAACGTGGTATGCGCAGCCAGAACTGAAAGAAAACAAGAAAAACCAATTTGCAGATCCCTCATGGCAATCACGCCTAGGGGTAGGCAGTGGCATTGAAGAGAAGGAGAGAGAGTCACAGAAGCAGCAGAGATGTAGCAAAGCCCCGTTATCGGGAGTGGAGTTCCCATAGAGCCAGCAGCAAAGGACACCCCGTGCTGGGCAGCTGGAGCGGCTGGGGGCTCCTGCTTGTCGTGAAGAACGTGCCATGACTCCAGGGAGCCTAGATGCTGAGGTGACTTCCTGTCTCTCCTACTTCCCATTGCTTCACTTCACTCATTCATTCTGTCTCTGTCACTCTCTCATAGAAATAGCTTTATATAGCTTTTTCCCCCCTGACTGTAGTAGGAGATGCTTATGATCATGGTCTTTACAATAAGTGCTGCCACCTGAAAAAAACCTGAAAGGGTCTTCGCTCCTTACAACCTGAAGGGGCTTAACAACATCCCAACAGAGCTTCAGGCTTGTCTAGATCCATCTGCCAAACTGACCATAGGAGACCCTTCCCTGGATGTCTGCTGAACATGTGCATGAATGCATACACACACACACATGCACGCACACGCACACACACACTAGCAGGGGGATAAAGGAAGAATGAACCAGGACGGGACACAGTAAAGAAGCAGCTAGAAAGGCAGGTAAGTGCCTTAAGACAAGGCACTGAGCAGATGCCAGTAGATTCAAGCTCTGGTTCTCAGACAGCATCAGAATCACCTCAATGGCTTGTTCAACCTCATCTTGCTGGGTACCTCCCCACCCGCTGCAGTTTCTGATCCAGCAGGTCTGGGTCCAGGCCTGAAAATATGCAGTTCTAACAAGTTCTCAAGTGATGCTGCTGTTGCTGACTGGGGAACCACACTGAGAGCCACCAGAGTTTCAAGAAGAAGTGAATGGCTAAGGAAATCGAATACCTCAGAGGCTTGGCGTGAAGTACTGGACAGATTGAGGAAATGTCTATGCTGTCAGTTCAGATAGTGATTTCCAGAGAATAGCAGATTGGTGGCTTCCTGTCCCCTGAAAAAATACCAAAAAAGCTATTCCTGTCCCCTGGGAATACCCCATTGTCAAAAGCTGCAGGCAGCGTGGGTGAGCCCTCTTCATTAAAGCTGTCATCAATCACACTGCCCCAGTGCCCAGCCCTGACTAGGACAGTCGCAGTGGGTTAGCGGGTCAGTCAGCGTTTGTCACCCTCAGCATCCTGCACTTTTAACCAAACCCTCAGGTCAAAAGCCTTCAGTGCGATAAAGGCATTCGTGGTCTGAATCCACATTTCAATAGAACAGAAACTGAAAATAAGCAAAATCACTTTGAAAGGTGATTAAGAGAGTCACCCCTTGAAAACAGCTATCATTTGTCCATCGTCCAGGTTAGAGGTCAAAATAGGAACGAGGAAGCAAAGGCTCTACAGCTCCCTCAGATGGACATTTTAATTTCAATTCTGTCCCCACTTTAGAGCACATTTCATTACTTGCTGAATATGGGAAGTTATTGGTTGCCTACCGTTTAGTTTCCTAGAGTTGCCATAGCAAATTAACACAAAACAGGTGGCTTAAAACAACAGGGGGACTTCCCTGGCGGTCCAGTGGTTAGGACTCCGTGCTTCCACTGAGGAGGGCCCAGGTTCGATCCCTGGTCGGGGAACTAAGATCCTGCAAGCTGTGCAGCACGGCCAAAACAAAACAGAACAAAGCCCAAATCAAGGTGTCAATAGGGCCACACCCCCTCTGAAACATGTAGGGGAGGGTCTTTCCTCACCTCTCCCATCTTCTCGAGATTTGCTGGCCATCCTCCGCATTCGCTGGCTCGCAGCAGACATCATCACCCCAGTGGCTCTTAGTCATCACGTGGCATCTCCCTGTGTGTCTCTGCCCTCACATGGCGCTCTCCTCCTCTTATGAAGACACCAGTCATACTGGATTAGGGCCCACCTAACGCCAGTATGTCCTCGTCTTAACTAATTCCATCTGCAAGGACCCTATTTCTAAATAAGGTCACATTCTGAGGTAGAGGGAAGGGGGAGGGGGACGGGTAGGACTTCAACATGTCTTTTCTGGGAGGACACAATTAACCCATATTATCTACCCAGGACCCTTTACTCTTTCCTGATGAAACCCAAGTTTTCCCAGGATTTCCCTGGCAGTCCAGTGGTTAAGACTCTGCGCTCCTAATGCAGGGGGCCTGGGTTCAATCCCTGCTCAGGGAACTAGATCCCACATGTTGCAACTAAAGATCCCACACGCCACAACTAAGGCCTGGCGCAGCCAAATTTATCTAAAATCAAAAACAAACAAACAAAAAACCCAGGTTTTCCCAAAAGCATGTTAACTGATACAACTATGAACAAAAATATCCAAGCTGAGACTGGGAAGACCCTGCCCATGTGGCAATTGCTTGTCCCAACAAGTCATTCCTGTGCAAAAAATAGGTACTTGGGGTAACCCACAGACTGTTCTCTTGAAGAGCTTACGGCTATGGGGACTCTGGGCAAAGTGACAAGCCTTTACGAGATGGGCACATCAGAAGGCCATATATAGTCGTGGCACGTCTCAGATCATTAGTGTGCCAATTACCTGCTTTCCTGGATTTACCCCATTAGTTGGGGGAAGGTTGATCCTTTAAAAAAAAATCTATCTAAGCTCTTGTAATAAAGCCTAACATATAATAGGCACTTAAACTGCATAAATTTTCAAATATTGTTAAATATGTTTATTTTGCTAAATCCTTTTTCTGCCCCATTGTGAGCAGTTTCTGCCTATGCCACAGAAAGAGTGAGAAAGTATTTTACTAAAGGAGCAGATACTGGTTTTCCCAACTAGGAACCGAGGCAATGGATGCAGAGCCTGAGGGACAGCTGTGGGTGCTCAGGCTGGGACCACGTTCAGTGTTTTTGCAAGTAGATTAAACAAGACAAAGTGGCAAATGCTGACGCAGAAAATGCTGGAATGTTGGCAGAGAGTCTGTGTTTTTCCTCAGGCACCAAGTAATAGTGGGTCCCCAGGGATTTGGATGGGGCTCAAGGGGGGCTCAAGTGGCCTTGGAAGGAGGTCGGCTAATAGGATGACTTTAGCTCAGCCCAGGAAAGACAGCGTGGACCAGACCTGCAGGGGTTTGACCCATAAAGTTGGGTGCAAACTCAAGGAGACTTTCATGGACCCACTTACACATTGCAAAACAGATATGCTAGGAAAATTGTTAAAGATTTGGAAATGGGCAAAAGAGATTATTAGTATCCTTCCAATAAAATGCTGGGGTGTTTTCCCCTGACCATAAAGGAGTACCAGATCCTATAAGGGTGTGTGCACCTCTGACTGTCTTTGATTGGACTAGTATACACTTCTGTAGAGATAGAAGTAAACTTGTAGAAAATGGATAGTCAGGCAAACGTTTCCTGTCTCTAGCAATGCCAGTGAGTCCTGTTCACAGTAACGCAGAAGAATCTTATCCAGTAGAGAATATAAATCCCTGTAAGTCTCAATCTCATTTGACCTGGTTATAGCCTCTTACTTGTTCTTTCACTAATTAATAAGTTAACTAAAATCTTTAACATGCAAGCAGTTTATATTTGTCTGAGTCACATTTTACCTTTCAGGATATTACACTTTAACAGTTAAAGAGGTAAATAGGAGTAAAGTGAGGATGGCATGGATGCCTGGAGTCTCAAAGTTTCAACATAGACGTAGTAACTATAGAGAAAATCAAGCCAGTGTTGGGGAGGGATGAGAAAGTAACATGTTGGGGAAAAAATTCAAAAGCAGTGAAGTCTGTCATTGGACCTTTCCGATTCTCTTTTCTCTAACCTCCTAACACCCTAACTTTCCTCATCTTGCTGACCCAAGGCTACATAAATATCCTCTCTAGAGACCCTACCAGGGTCTGAACCCACCCCTCCATCCCCAAGATCCAAAATTCCTTTTTCCTTTCCCAGCAAGACCCTCTGCCTAACTAAGAGGCTGAAACTGAGTACAACTCCTCAAGGGTATTTTTTTCTTTCCTTTTTGAGAAAAAAAATTTTTAATTTTAGATTTATGCCAAACTGGTGAAACTGTGGTAGAATATATAACATGATAGCTATCATTTTTAAGAGTACAGTTTAGTGGCGTTAAATACATTAAAAATACTGTATAAATATCATCACTATCTATACCTAAAATTTTTTTCATCTTCCCAAACACCAACTCTGTAGCCATTAAACGATAACTCCCACCCCTGTTAAGTCCTACCCTACTTTCTGTCTCTATGAATTTGACTACTCTAGGTACCTCATATTAATGAAATCATACAATATTTGTCCTTCTGTGACAGGCTTATTTCACTGAACATAGTGTCTTCAAGGTCTGTCCATGTTGTAGCATGTGTCTTAATTTCCTTCCTTTTTAAGACTGAATATTCCCTGGTATGAATATACCACATTCTGTTTATCTGTTCATCTGTTGGTGATCATTTAGGTTGTTTCCGCCTTTTGGCTAATGTGAATAATGCTGCTATGCATTTTTTCTCTTCTTTTTAAATTACTTGGCCAGAAGAAGTTTTAAAAGCTCTCTCACTGGGGCAGTGTGTGCAGTTTGAAGACTAGGAATTCCACTTTGGCTTGCCCTCATCTTCTCACAAACTAGGATCTGCAACCTGGCATCCTGCTGCTGAAAGATGGCTGCCCTCCAGCATACTTTCCTGCAGCACATGCCAAGGAATGCTTGCTACCTCCCCTCGCTCCCCATCCTATTAGCTGGTATATTAGTTTTGTACGGCTGCCATAACAAAATATCACAAACTGGGTGGCTTAAAAAATAGAAATTAATACCCTACAGTTTTGAGGCCAGAAGTCCAAGATCAAGGTGTTGACAGGTTTGGTTTCTCCTGAGGCCTCTCTCCTTGGCTTCTAAATGACTGTCTTCCCTCTAGGTGTGTCTGTGTTCTCATATCCTGTTCTTATAAGGACACCAGTTATATTGGATTAGGGCCCACCCTAATGACCTCATTTAACTTAATTACCTCTTTAAAGGACCTATGTCCAAATACAGTCACATTCTGAGGTACTGGGGGTTAGAACTTCAACATATGGATTGGTGGGGGGGACATAAGTCAGCCCTAAACAGCTGGTTCAGGGTTGAACCAGATTGCCAGCATATCACTCTCACACACACTCAAAGTTTTTTGTTTATTTATTTTTTATTTGACTGCACCATGTGGCACGTGGGATCTTAGTTCCCCGACCAGGGATAGAACCTGTGCCCCCTGAATTGCAAATGCGGAGCCTTAACCACTGGTCCACCAGGGAAGTCCCAACCCTGAAAGTTTTTACTCTGCTGGTTTGATGAAATTGGGCTTATGGAATAGGTGAGCACTTTTATTGACATAGCCTGGAATCTGCTTAGTGGACAAAAAACCACTTAAGACCAAACCAAAACTGCAGAAATCCCTAGAAGGAAATTTCATTAACTTACTGACTCAACTGCATCCCAGGACAGGGTTTTCTGGCTGCTTCCTAAGAAGAATGTCAGGATGCTGCCAGCGAAGGTGAATGGGGGTGGGAAGGAAGCTGGTTGTGGACTTTGTGATTTGGGGTAAACTGCTTAACTTACTGGGGCTTCAGTTTCCTCTTCTGTGAGATGGAGGGTCTCTTTAGGCCCTTCCTGAGTACTCAAACATGGGCATCACCTGGAGCTGGTGAGATGTGCAGAATCTCTGGACCCGTTCCAGGCCCGCTGAATCAGAATCTGCACCTTAAGATCTCCAGGTGATTCACATGCACGTGGAAATTTGAGAGGCACTGATTTAAGACTTGTTGGGTCTGGCAGTCACAGAGGGAGATCAAGGAGCCGGTCACTATGAAACAATTTCTCCCCTCCTTCATTTCGTCCCCTCAGATAGCAGGTTGGAGGAAAGATGTTCATCCCTGCTTCTAAGCTGCTGTGAATACAGGTAGGAAAGGCTCTCATCCTATAGGCAGCTGTCACCCCATTCAGAGCAGAAAATAAGGGTTCAAACGCAATGGCCCCCCGCCACTTGCTAATAATCCTTGGCTGAGAGATCCAGGGAATGAGCAAAGACCAACAGGATTACTGGGTTAACTTCAGAACTCCCCCCCACCCCACCCCATCTCCACCCTGCAATCTGACATAGATTCATGTTATAAAAAAGGAGAGCTGAACTCAACAGTAAAAAACAATCCAATTCGCAAATGGGCAACAGACATGAACAGACATTTCACCAAAGATGGCAAATAAGCACATGAAAAGATATCCATTATCAGCAGCCGTAGGGAAAATACCAATTAAAACCACAATAAGATGTCACTACAGGGACTTCCCTGGTGGTCCAGTGGTAAAGAATCTGCCTTCCAATGCAGGGGACGCGGGTTCGATCCCTGGTCGGGGAACTAAGATCCCACATGCCGCGGGGCAACTAAGTCCGTGCGCCGCAACTACTGAGCTCATGCGTCTCAACAAGAGAGGCTGCGTGCCGCAAACTACAGAGCCCACGTGCTCTGAAGCCTGTGCATAACTGCAGAACCCACATGCCCTGGAGCCCACGTGCCACAATTAGAGAGAGAAAACTCACACGCCACAACTACAGAGAAGCCCGCGCACCGCAATGAAGACCCGATGCAGCCAAAAATATAAATTAAATAAAATAAATACAAAAAAAGATGTCACTACATACCTATCAGAACATAAAACAATAGTGACACCAGCAAATGCTGGTGAAAATGTGGAGAAACTGGACCTTTCATATGTTCCCAGTGGGAATGTAAAATGGTACATCCACTCTGTAAAACAGTTTAGCAGTTTCTTATAAAACTAAACCATTAAAAAAAAAACAAAAAAACTAAACCATTTGACCCTGTGATTTCATTCTTGGGCATTTATCCCAGAGAAATGAAAACTTATGTTCACAAAAAAACCTGTATAAAAATGTTCAGAGAGGCTCTATTCGTATTAGCCCCAAACTGGAAATAACCCCAATGTCCTTCAATGTGGGTAACAAACTCTGGAACATCCACCCTCTGGAACTTTCTCAGCGATAAAAAGAGTGAACTGCTGATGCACAATACAACCGGGATGAATCTTCAGAGACTTATACTGAGTGAAGAAAGCCAGTCCCAACGGTTACATACTGCTTGAGTCCATTTAAATGATATTCTTGACATGACAGAATTACAGAAATGGAGAATGGATTAATGGTGGGAGGAGGACACAGGAGGTGAGGATAGCTATACAAGGCCAACCTGAGGGATCCTTGTGGTGATGGAAATGTTCTGTACCTTCATGTATCAATGTCAATGTCCTGATTTTGATATTGTGCTATGGTTTTGCAAGATGTTATCACTGGGGGGGAACTGGGCAAAGGGTACGTGGGGTCCATCTGTGCTGTGTTTTACGATTGCATATAAATTTACAATTCTCTCAAAAGAGAGACAGAGAGAGATAAAGAAAGAAAAAAGAAATTATTCTTTAAAAAAAAAAAAAAAAAAGAAAGACATAGAGACCTGGGTCCTGGTCCTCATTAGAGAAATGTGCTTCAATTCTTTGCCAGTTGAGGAATTCTGGTGCTTCTGCTGGGTGTGAGTGGGAAGGGAGAAGGTCAGAGAAGGGGAAAAGGAGGACTTTTTAAAAAAAAAAATAAATTTATTCTATTTATTTTTGGCTGTGTTGGGTCTTCGTTGCTGCCCCTGGGCTTTCTCTAGTTGCGGCGAGCGGGGGCTACTCTTCATTGTGGTGCGCGGGTTTCTCATTGCGGTGGCTTCTCTTGTTGTGGAGCACAGGCCCCAGAGCACGCGAGCTTCAGCAGTTGCAGTAAGCAGGCTCCAGTAGTTGTGGCTCCCGGGCTCTACAGCGCAGGTTCAGCAGTTGTGGTGCATGGGCTTAGTTGCTCCGCGGCATGTGGGATCTTCCCGGACCAGGGCTTAAATCCGTGTCCCCTGCACTGGCAGGATGATTCTTAACCACTGCGCCACGAGGGAAGGCCAAGGAAGACGTTTTATTTATTCTCTAGAAAGCCCTACATTTCTAGGCTAAGTAGACAAGTGCTTGGACCATCCTTCCTCAGGAAATAACTGGTTGCCAAAGTCCAGCCAAACCTCAGAACCCGCCAGAAATCCTAAGAAACTACAAAACAGATCTTCTGTGCCCTCGTGGGCACCACATGTCAGAAGCCCTGTTTGTCAGCAGGATGGGCCTGGGGGACACTGCTCTGCAGCCTCCAGATGTGGGAGAAGTCTGTCTGGGGTGTTCCTTCAACCACACACTACCAGGAGGCTAGGCCTGGCTCAGCTGTTCTTTCATCAAGGCCCTGGGCAGCTTCTAAGACCTGCCTTTGGCTGAGGGCCTCATCAAATTCTACTTGAAGAGGGAGTTTGTGGGACAGGTCATCTCCCTGAGGACTGCCGGGTGCCCAGTCGGAGGGTTCTGGAACTTCCCTCCCACCACATCCCTTGGCATCCCACCTACTTGAGTCTTGCCCCTTCAGTGTTTACAGGGTGCTCACAGACTAGCGGAACTTCAGCTTCTTGCCCTGCCCGGCGCAGACAAGGATAGTAAAGGCATGAGCCAAGGGCGACACCTTGAGCTGCCCTGCAGTTCACAGTGCAAGTGGCAGGATGACAGGAGTCAGGCTCCATAAACGGAGAGCAAGTCACTGTGCTCCCTTTTCCTCCCCGCCTTTTTCTGTCTCAAAGACAGTTGCCGTTCAACTGCCACACCCTCTCCTGTATTTTATTCATGTTTTCTGTTCACCAGAAAGCCAGCAGATTGGGCTCCTCCATCAGCAGGCCCCAGTCAATGAACATTGCTGTGTCAATCTCCAGTGGTTTCCACCACCATTCCTTGCCTTCACTCAAGTGGCCTGGGGCTCGCCTCCACCGCCCTGTTGGCAACTGAAACCCTCAGAACGCACCACAGGTTAGCTTCTTCTTGCCGGAAGCAGGATCAGGGTATATGGGGCCCCCATCTCCCCGCAACGCTCACATCTTCCAGCAATTTCTCTCCTTCCTATAGCAGCCACGTTACGATTTTAAGAAAATAAAGAGTAATATGCTACTCTGGATAACACACACATAGAACATCTAGAGAAGCTGGTGAAATCAGGATAAAGATTGCAATGCCAAACCACTCTGTTTGAGTAACTAGAACATTGAGAGGACCAGAGGAACTGTGGCTTAACGTAAAATGACATCCTTACCCAACTCCCGTTTAGCCTTTCATCATTTGCTGACAGAATTTCACATACGTTTACTCGCACATACCTCATAGCAGTCTGAAGAGTAAATATTTGAATATAAGTGCAAGTCAGATGGGATCAAAGGGGACTTTACAGATTTTTCACAGCTCTGAAAGGTAGGCTGCATCTTCCAGTGGAAGAGGGCAGCTCATGGGCACTGTGTAGGGTCTGCGCTTCCTTCCCTCGGGGCGCATCTCACCAGCAGCACCTTGGGCTTTGGTTGGTGGGGGTCGCCACAGCTTCCTGGGACCATCCTAGGAGGCCAGGGCGCAGCAGGGTGAGCCTGGGGAATTGCCAGAACCTGGAGCCTGAGCTGGGAGTGTGTCTGAGGCACCTGTGCACCTGGGCTTCCGGCCACAGCCTAGGACAGTGAGGGAGGACACGGGGTGTCCCTTCAAACCCCGGAGGGGCTGCTCCAGAGCGTGAAGTCAGCCACCTTGGGGGAGCAACGACGAGGTGCTGAGAAGGAACTACTCCCCAGCTGTTCACACCGATCCTTGGATTTTTTTTCCCCTGGGAAACAGAGCTCATTTCACTGTTACATGGTTAAAAATGCAACCACCCTGACATGGATGTAAAAACAAACAAACAAAATTCACACCTGAGGTAGAAATAAACCACATTGTGGCTTCTTCTGAAATTAAGCTTTGATAAGACTGGGTGGGGAGGGTAGGTGGAGAGAAAGCCGAGGACGGGCACCCAGCTCCTGAGGCAAACGGTGCACGTGAGTGTGTGTGCACAAGTGCACATTTTAGCCAGGCATCAGGTTGTTTTTAAGTCCCTTTTCCAGAGATCAGTAACAAGGGGCCACATTTCTGCATAGCAATTCGTGGAATCAGATGCTGCCTCCATGAGCTGGGATCTTTTACTACATCTCTTGTCATTGTGTACTGTCTCTGGGCAGTTGAGCTGGAGCAACTACTCAGCTATGGGACAAGAGAATTTTCTCTTCAAGTTTCTTTCCCCAGACAGATCCTAAGAGGTGGTCTGTACCACTTTACGGATTTATTAAATGTCAACGAGGTGACTTTTGTAACAGTGATGCTTTGTACTAATATACCAAACATACCCAGCCCAAGAAAAATACAAACCCCACAGCTGCTTTCTTAAAACTCTCACGCCAATTCTGAAACCAGATACTATTTTTTTTTCCAGATACTATTGTCAGTTAAATAGGAATCAAAAAAGAGGTTTCAGGTAGGTAAATTAAAAACGAAGTTTCAGTTTCTGGAAAGAAACCGTTAACAATGATTGTCTCCAGGGGAGAAAAGTCAGTGACTGAGGATAAAAGCAGACTTACTTTTCTCTATATTCTCTTGTCCATTTCGAACTGTTTACCATGTGCATGGATTACCTATTCCAAAGAAAAATTTGTATTAAAGTAAGTGAAAATTAAATATTCAGAATCTAAACTGAAACTGTGAATACAGACTATCCCTGTTAAAGTGCTTTTTCTTAAACCTTCAAAATAAAGGGAAACAAGCTCTGCTATTTAAAAAAGCCCTCCCTCCTGCACCCCCCGCATTTCAATTGCTGTGTATAATTCCTTTGAGGAGCAGAGTAACCATGTGTGGGAGTTAAAAATGCATTTAATCATTTCCCCCCAAATTTGACAGAAGTGTGGCAAGGAGGGCCATCTGTTTTATTTGAATGAGAAATGACCCAGCATTCTGATCTCAATTAGCCTCTTTGTAGCTTTATGTCTGAGCTGGTTCCATGGGTAACAGTTCAAACTAAGTGTAGAGAGAAGCTGGCCAAGTTCTGCCAGTGCTGATTTGTTTTAACAACTGTCAATGAACATAGAACAAGTGTACAAGACGATGTTGCTGGAAGCACATTAAAATGCAAAATTTTACAGAATCAAAACCCCACATTCTGGAATCTGAGAGCTAAACAAAATATTGAAATAGTGTCTTTATATCATTATATCAAATAATTTAAATATTTAAAATCAGTATCACTTAATTCTTAGTTTCAAACGACAAATATACACCTACGACATGCAAAAGTCCTGCTTTGCCGCGGGCCTGAACCGAAGATGATACAAGTAATGGTTCCTGCCCTTGAGAAGTGTGTGATCTATTTGGAAGGATAAGCCTGCAAAGTTATACAATAATTTGAGTAATATTTAAGACAATAATAGAACTGTCAAACATCAACATCAGTACTGAAAATATTATTATGAATTCTGAGGACGGAAAAGGAATACTTTAGTCAAAGGCTTTATATTGGAAGGGACACACACCGCAGGTTTACAAGGGTGGGTGCACTCCCTCTAGAATGGTCAAAGGTAACCCAATGATGCAACACTGCATTGGTGATGGTCCAAAGCCACTCCCATAGCTCTAGGGAAGCCAGCCTGAACCTCAGCTCCAGTTGTCACTGCCTCCCAGGGTGTGTTTGTCAAAAACACCAGATTTCTGGGCCCCCATCCTGCACAGGTTGACCGCCCAGTTCTCTGATAAATTCACGTAATGGGTCTCAAGGAAGTCATATGAATGGGGGAGGGGAAGAGTCATTTTTGATGGCAGCTAGTTTGTGCAATTACTGACATGCAATTTACTGGAAGTGTAACTGATCCACACTTTCCCACGGCACTCAGGTGTCCCCAGTCCTTACCATCTGCTTTCTTGATGTCCTTGTGACCTTGGTTCTGCAGCTTCAACAGTTTCTCAACATGTCCCTCCTCAAGGAGTCGGCCAGTTCTCCAAAGCCACATCATCCAGGGCAGAGGAGTCATGGTGGTGATGGCCACTGAGAGGTGACCCTGTGGCAGGGCCCTGGCTCAGCCGCAGAACCACGGGATGGATTCTGAGTCCCCAGCTCCTTCCACCCGAGCACTGCGGAAGCAGGAAACAGGGAACTTTCCACAGTGCGGCTAACCCAGCCCCACCTGCTTAGTTTACTGCTGTACATGAGACAGTCCCAGTCAACATGCTGCAAAACGGTTATTTCTTAACTCTAGGAAATCCAAATTAAGACAATGTAATCATAAAGAAGAAGAATTGCTAGTCATTGTTAATGTACAGATCATAAAAACTGATTTTTAAAAAAAATAAAAAATACTGTATTTTGAAAAACAGGTAAAAAATATGAAATTCTTAATGGTAATGCAGTAAGGCTCATATTAACTACTATACTTACATAATTTATCTGGCTAGATATGCATGATTAAAATTTCTGTTACTGCCTAATAGTGAAAAATTTTAGTTTTGTTACAAAGCCCAGGAGACTGGAATTTCATTTTGCTCAAAACTCAGAAAGTATTACATTAGCAAAAATCAGTAAAATCTGATATAATAGTATAAATCATTAAAAACACCATTGGTAAATGGATTTACAGAATCTCCACGAATATGCAATGAAGACGTTTTTACAATATTTATTAAGATAACAATTTTATAAATTGAAAGACTCAGAGGCACATAGTTTAAAAGGCCAATACCATGGGAATAATGAAGTCAACACAGAAAAGAAGATATGAACAGTTACAACCAAGACAAGATTTTTTTAAAAGCCACATCCCCCCAATACACATCATACGAACTATCCTTCAAAATTACCATGATAAAAAGTTACTTCCTTCAAAGAAAAATAATTCTTTCCACCTACCAAGCCTAGAAAATCCTATTTACAATGAACTGTCCTGTATTTCATCAGTATTGTTTAATATGGCCTCTTCTATTTTGTCACTAGAAGTACTGAAAATTTTATAGCTATTATATTTACAAATACACATAATATTTAAATTTGCTCTTCACTGAGAACAACTGAATATATACTTAATCAAATCACAATACAAATGTTTTAGTGTTGATAATACATTCTGTGGAGACAGGTGTATGAGGAGAGCTGTATTTAGAATTATGTTGTTTCTGAAGGATTACTAGGCCAATAAGTCTGATAAAACTCAAGGTAGTCACAAAAACAGGTCTTCGTTGATGAAGAATTTAATTTATTTCTGTTTTAACTGGACACACGGGGCTTCTTCAGTCAACCTTCACCACACTGTATATTTTGGTAACAAACCAAAAGCATGCAAAGAAGCCAATTGTTCCTATAAAAGAAAAAACAAAAATAAATCCCTTTTCAAAGGCAGCTTCATGATTTACACAAAAATACAGGCTTAAAATGATTGGTTCCTTAAAAAAAGTCACAAAACTATAAATCATTACTTAACAGGAATATCCCATAGATCTGTGAACTTTTTTGAAATATACAGAACTATAAACTACAGAATAATTCAAATCAAATTTCTTACAGAAATTGATAGAAAAAAACTTTTTATGCTATAAGATTATTGAAAGCTTTCTGTAATATATTCTTTTTCTTATTACATGGAAAAGGCTAAAATTGAAGATGAAAAGGATGCCAATTTTACTTTTCTATTTAAGAATATTTTCATTTTTTTTCCCCACGTCTTTTTTTGGGAGTATAATCGCTTTACAATGTTGCACTAGTTTCTGCTGTATAACAAAGTGAATCAGCTATATGTATACATATATCCCCATATCCCCTCCCTCTTGCACCTCTCTCCCACCCTTCCTTAAAAAACTAAAAACAGAACTACCATACGACCCAGCACAGCAATACCACTACTGGGCATATACCCTGAGAAAACCATAATTCAAAAAGAGACATGGGGCTTCCCTGGTGGCGCAGTGGTTCAGAGTCCGCCTGCCAATGCAGGGGACACGGGTTTGTGCCCCGGTCCGGGAAGATCCCACATGCCACGGAGCGGCTGGGCCCGTGAGCCAAGGCCGCTGAGCCTGCGCGTCCGGAGCCTGTGCTCCGCAACGGGAGAGGCCACAACAGTGAGAGGCCCGCATACCGCAAAAAAAAGAAAAAAAAAAAAAAGAGACATGTACCACAGTGTTCATTGCAGCACTATTTACAATACCCAGGACATGGAAGCAGCCTAAATGCCCATCGACAGATGAATGAATAAAGCAGATGTGGCACATATATACAATGGAATATTACTCAGCCATAAAAAAGAAATGAAATTGAGTTATTTGTAGTGAGGGGGATGGACCTCGAGTCTGTCATACAGAGTGAAGTAAGTCAGAAAGAATATTTTCTTATCACAAAATGGAAAACTGTCATTTAATTAATTCAACATATGATGTGAATGGCTTAAATATCAGAATATCAGATTCACAGAGTAATTAAATGGGGATACTTTCTAAGTACAGTTAGCAGGAAGGATCAGTTTTCAAAGAATTATAATAAAATAACTCAAAAAGATTTTACAATGTGTTGAAAGTGATATGATTAGAATAGTAACAAAGGCACACCCCCTCTGAAATGAGAGGTGGTGTGGTACTGGAGGACAGAGCAGCTCTGTCGTGAGCTGTGTGTATCATCTTTGGATTAGACACCTGGAATCTCCAAGCCCATTTCTTTATCTTATTTAAGAGGGATAATTTTATCTGCCCTATCTCCATAGACTGTTATTACAGTAAATGAGATGATTCATGAAAAAATACATGCCTTAATTTTCAGGTGCTTTCATCTCTCTAGATTCCAAAAAATCTGAATGCTAGATAGGTGACAAAAATGAGGCTCCAAGGGGTTACGTAACTGTCTAATGGCCTGTGGCTGGTAAGAAAGGCCAGAATTCAAATTCACTTTTTCTGACTTCAAGTGTAGTATTCTTTTAAACTATACCATGCTTAGATTTACTAAACATAAATTCAGAGACTCTGTTTTGCAAGAGAATATATATTAAATTGTGAAACTAACCCTTTTTTTTTTTTTTTTTTTTTTGTGGTACACGGGCCTCTCACTGCTGTGGCCTCTCCCGTTGCGGAGCACAGGCTCCGGACGCTCAGGCCCAGCCGCTCCACGGCATGTGGGATCTTCCCGGACCGGGGCACGAACCCGTGTCCCCTGCATTGGCAGGCGGATTCTCAACCACTGCGCCACCAGGGAAGCCCGAAACTAACCCATTTTTAAAGCTGAGGCATAGCTTTTTTTCCAAGATTACCCCCTGAGAAATAGTCAATAGGTAGGGGTGCAGAAGAATACAGAAGGAGATATATACATGCCCCTTGTGGAAGCTTTATCTTTAAAGTTCCAACAGTTTTCACCATTGTTTTAAATGTAATATAAACAGAAAGTATTAAAGTAGATTTTCTAAGCCAAGAGACTATACATGGGCCATTACTACAGAAGTTGTGAATGTTATTATTCTCACATCATACATGTACCGAGTACCTACTCTGTGCACGTCAGGCACACTGTGTGTGTTTTGGAGGACACACAAATACACCTTTTGGATATTCAAAGGGTCATTATTAAGACTTGGGAGAGGTTGGGGTTAATTTTGGAAAAGTAATGGTGAAAACATAAATATATTTAAACAATATTATGGTTAGCAAGAACTTCAAGATAATAGAAGGTATTTTAAGATGAGAAAAAACATTTTATCATCATACTAGCAACCCTAAGAAAGTTAAGTTTATTTTGTTCTTAACAAAATACTTCTAGTATTTTATTTTGTTCTTAATATTGAATAGATATAGTGTACATACTAAAAGTGGCATCTTTCCTTATGTGACAGAACAATTATTTTGTCTTGTATAATAGACTGACTTAAATAAAAGGTGTCAGTTCAGAGTCCTGAAATAAATATGGATGTCCCCACTTTAGAAAAATGCAAGACACTGAAAGGGCTCAGCACTCCTACGTAGAGAACCTTTTCCACAAAGTGAAATACACTAAAAGTTACTGGCTTAACTGGTTGATTCAATTTGATGTGGCTCCAGAATTTAGATTACAAAATTTGTTTTACTCTAAGTAAGTAAAAATATGACACTTTAAATATCAAGAACAATAAAGTTCAGGTGATGGTTAAATTATCTTTATAACATATGCCTGGAAAAACAACAAGACGTTCACCAAGATCATTATTTTTTGTGTGTAGCAAGGAATAAATTACTCTATATATGCATGCATGGACACAAATACAGATGCACAAAAACAGTAATCCTTGTTTCACAGGCTATTACTGTTTTACAGACATTTATTAATTAAGACTTATGGCTATGGACCTAAATCTATCACATAGCATCAAGATATGCACCCCCAACTCCTACCCCACTATGTCTGACCAATGAACGACCTGCAGTACAGAATTGATGTAAGTGCCTAAAGCTTGTTACATACTGACATAGCAACAGGGGTACTTCAAAACTCTACCTAATTTTCTTAAATGTTAACAGATGAGTAAAAAATAGAAAAGTTCTAATTTTTTAGAAAGTTTTTTTCTGGGACTTCCCTGGAGGTCCAGTGGTTAAGACTCCGTGCTTCCAGTGCAGGGGGCACAGGTTTGATCCCTGGTCGGGGAACTAAGATCCCACATGCCGTGAGGCCAAAAATAAAAACTTAAAAAAAAAAAATTTTTAAGTTTTTTTCTTTTGACTCCTATATTTCCTCACATAGCATGCAACACAATCTTAGATAAAATTTTAGATGTACATTTTTTATGACAAAGAAAGGTCCCTCCAATCTTTTTTTTTTTTTTTGGTGTAGCCCTTCCACAAATGCTGACCAAGCACCCACAGGGCTCTGAGATACAGAAAACTTATCTAGGTAGACAGAGAAGATATACACATAGAAATACCAATATAAAGCACACTGTGTCCCATTAGGTACTTGGATTTTAAAGTGGAGATATAAAACTGTAGTTTAAAACTTCTGGAATAAGGGATGTCCTATGATTATCTTTTCTTGATATCATTTATTCTCAATCTCATCTTGACTTCACGGCCTCAATTTCTACTTACTCCTAAACTTAGGTAGTTAGAGCTTTTTATGCTATTCCTGAAATGAGCAGAAGCACGACTGTTCCACTAAGCGATTAACAGGGGAAAACCTTGAGAACTACTGGTTGAGATGCCCCTGTACTTGCAGCACAACAATGGACCCCGTTTAGTCTTCTCCCTTAGGTTCTGTTTTCTCACCTTCGGTTTACCGATATTCACCTCACAGGGAGGCAGACCAAACTATGCTTAGCTGCACTCAAAACTAAATACAGGAGCACTGAGTAGCCACAAGCTTTCATGCAATTGTAATTTGCCTAAGAACTTGTAATTTGGATGCAAGTTAAAATAATTGTAATCTGCCTAAAAACTTATTGACTAAAAATAACTCGTTCTAATTCTTACCTGTAAAAAGAAAGAAGATCAAAACCATTATCATGGTATAACCAAAGTACAGAATTGTACTTGCTGTTCCTGTGATTTGCAGTTTTGAAAAGAAGTAGTGTATTGCATATATTAAGAAATAAACTGCAGTAAAGCCACTGGTAAGGAATGAACGCCATTGCCAATGATAATCCTGGGTAGAAAAGAAAAAAATGAAAGATCAAGAAATACTTTCCAATTAATAGATAACATGTACTGGAATAAAGTTACAAAGCAAACATAGCTAAGTGAAATAGCACCCCAAACCTAATTTTTGCTATTGGTTCCAGTCTCTTTCTCACACTGAACTTTGCTAATTTCTCTCCTCACTAAAGGTGCTGAGAAGCACCCTCTACCTTTGATGGAACTACTTAAAGACTGGCTAAAAACGTTTAGAAAAATCTTAAACAGTTTATGAATAATGAAGCATTAGGCTATATTTTAAAATGTATGTTTCCCAAAAAGAAAAGAAATATACGAAGAGCTTAGTTACATAATTCAAAATTAGTATTACTTATAGTCTAGTCATCTCTATATTAGGAAGATTATGCTCAAAAAAAAAACCTGGTTGAAACCCATTTTTAGTTATTACTAACAATTTATATAAGGTAGGTTTTTAAATACAGCTTCTCTTACTTTTACATAAAGTGGTTTACAGCTTAGCAAGAGATCTTCTAAAAGATACTTCACTATCTTACCCTTTGGAATATGTAAAAAATATATATATTTCAAAAGTACACCAAGATTAGAAAATCCTAAAGAATCCACACACGAAAACTTCTACAACTAATAAATGAACTCAGCAAAGTTGCAGGGTACAAGATCAACATGAAAATCAGTGATTTCATATACTGACAATGAACGATCCAGAAAAGGAAGTTTAAAAAATTATTCCATTTACAGCAGCATCCAAAAGAAAAAAATACCTAGGAATAAATTTAACCAAGGAGGTGAAAGACTTATACACTGAAAACTACAAAACACTGCTAAAAAAAAATTAAAGATGATTTAAATAAATGGAAAGCCATCTGCTTTTATGGATCAGAAGACTTAATATTGTTAAGATGGCAACACTCTCCAAAGCAACCTACAGATTCAATGCAATCCCTATCAAAATTCCAACAACCTTCTTAGCAAAAATGAAAAAGCCAATCCTCAGAGTCATAGGAAATTGCAAAGGGCCCTAAAGAGCCAAAATAATCTTCAAAAAGAAGAACAAGGTTGGAGGACTTACCCTTCCCAATTTCAAAACGTAACATGAAGCCATGGTAATCAAAACAGTGTGGTGTTGGCATAAAAACAGCATATATACCACTGGAACAGAATTGAGACTCCAGAAATAAACCCACACCATCTATGGGCCAATGTGTTTTCAACAAGGTTGCCAAGGCCATTTAATAAGGAAAGAATAATTTCTTCAACAAAAGGTGCTGGGAAAACTGGATAGCCACATGCAAAAGAATGAAGTTGGACCCCTAACTAATACCACATACAGAAATTAATTCAAAATGGATCAATGATCTAAAACTATAAACTTGGAAGAAAACATGGGGGTAAATCTTCACGAACTTGGATTTAAGCAATGAATTCTTAGAAACAAAAGAAAATATAGATAAATCGGACCCTCTAAATTAAAAGTTTGGTGCAAAAGACATCATTAAGAAAGTGAAAAGACAGCCTACAGAATGGGAGAAAAAATTTACAAATCATGTATCTGATAAAGGTCTAGTATCCAGAATATAGAAAGAACTCTAACAATTAAACAAAAAGATAAACAACCCAACTTACAAATGGGCAAAGGAATTAGACATTTCACCAAACAAGATACCCAAGAAAATATGCTCATCATCATTAGTCATTGGGGAAATGAAAATCAAAACCACAGTGAGATACCACTTCACACCTTCTAGGATGGCTATACTTTAAAAACCCAGAAAATAGCAAGTATTGGCAAGGATGTAGAGAAACTGAAACACTTGTGCATTGCTAGTAGGAATGTAAAATGGTGCAGCCACTGTGGAAAAAACAGTTTGATGGTTCCTCAAAAAGTTAAACAAAGAATAACCGTATGACTCAGCAATACCACTCCAACATATATACCCCAAAGAACTGGAAACAGGTACCCAAATAAATATTTGTACACGAACGTTCATAGCAGCACTATTCACAATAACCGAAAGGTGGAAACAAACCTAATGTGTATCAATGAATGAATGAATAAAACAAACTGGAGTACATCTATCTATGCAATGGAATATTACTTGGCTATAAAAAGGAATGAAGCACTGATACATGCTACAGTGTGATGAACCTTAAAACATTCTGCTAAGTGAAGGAAGCCAGACACAAAAGTCACACATAATGTATGATTCCATTTACATGAAATATCCAGAACAGATAAATCTGCAGAGACAGAAGCAGATTGGTGGTTGCCAGGGTCTGAAGGGGAGAGAAGAACGGGAAGTAACTACTTAATGGGTATGGGATTTTATTTAGGGTTGATGAAAATATTTTGAGAAAGAGAGAGTGGGTGCACAACACTGTATATGTAGTACGTGCCACTGAATTGTTCACTTTAAAATGGTTGATTTCATGTTATGTGAACTTAACCTCAATTTTTTAAAAAAGCGTCTCAAGTTTAACAAAGTCAGATTTTATCTCCTGTATAGAAAACAACTATAAAAGAATGATTTAACACAATCTAAATCTTTAAAAGTCACCTAAGGACACCAACACACATCACCATGTTGCCAAGTATATAACTCATAACAATGTAATCTCTGAAATGTTTTAATGAATTTTTCCACTTAAAATGTTTATTTTCACTGAATTTTCAGTCTACCAGTGTCTGTATCACAAAAAAAGAATATTAATTTTAAAGTCAGACAGTTAAAGAATAAAAGTTCAGCAAAATGTGTTATTCTCAGGAAATTAACATTTTAAAGTTAAGCTCTAAATAAATAAATATACTGAATTAGGATACTATCTTAATTCAATCTTAAAGAAGGCTACATTCGATTTAGGAATACAGGTCAATTTCTACCTTAATAACACATATTTACAGAAATCACTTCAATTACAGTTAAGTCCCCTACATATGAACCTTCAAGTTGAGAACTTTCAAAGATGCGAATGTGCACCTGGTTCCAGCAAGGAACCAGCACCTGACCTGTGCCATCAGCGTCAGGCGTGAGTGAAATTGCAGCTTGCCCTCCGTCTCCCGTTGCTGACGATCCTTCAGCTCTACCATCTCCCCCTCCCCCTCCCTCCTCCAGTCAGTAACTCTTCTTGTCTGTTCACTCGATGCCAGCCATTGTACCCCAATTGTTGTATTGTACTACTGTACTTTTCAAGGTGCTGTACTGTAAGATTAAAAATGATTTATTTTTTCTGTTTGTTTTTTATGTATTATTTGTGTGAAAAGTATTATAAACCTATTACAGTACAGTACTATATAGCCGACTGTGTTAGTTGGGTACCTAGGCTAACTTTGTTGGACTTATGAACAAACTGGACTTACGAACGCGCTCTTGGAACAGAACTCGTTCTATGTAGGGGTCTTACTGTAATAGTATTCAAAGTGGCCTTATGCCAAAATTATAAATACTGTCCACAAATTAACGTAATTGAATATTGCTAATACATACCTCTGCACATAGGTGGAAATAGCAAAGAAGTATAGTTGCTTCAGAACAGGTAATAACCAAAATGATAAACACCAGGAACAGGAAGCCAAACATGTAATACATCTGGTGTGACCTATAATCAAACATGTCAAGATGAAGCTATAAATATTTTCTCTTTGACACAGTAAATGACACAATCTTCTTCTCATTTTTCTTGAACTGAAAATGTTTGCTTTTTCTCCCAACTAATCAAAGACAAATTCTCGTAGATTTAGACAGTGATGGGGCGGGGGCGGGGCAAGGGGAGGAAGGATGCAGCAGTGCTATTGGACTCTGCCTTCCTGTTGAGGGAGAACCTAAAACTCTTATTTATTCAAATACGCTTAGCCAATCTGTCTACTGGTGAGTCAGACAAATTTGATTAAAAAATTAATATGAAGACAGAGCCAAACTAAGAAAAGGTTACATTTGGTACATATTGTTTCTTATCATATATGATAAAAATCAGTTGAATTTGGAAAAAACACTAACGGTCAGGAATGAAAGACAAGTTCTAATTACTAAAAAGCTCCAATTTAGTTCTGACAATGCTACCTGGAACCTTGGCACTTTCTGTAACATATGTCAATGCGATCAAATAAGGATCATGATATACTGCAATGTACACACCCTAACAGTGAGGCTCGAAATTGCCACTATGTGCTTTCCCATTCGAACAAGAAATCAGAGAATGAAGGGATCTTGGGATAAGAAACGACTTTGTGATTTTTTTCCCCCCTTTGGCTGTACCATGCGGCTTGTGGGATCTTAGTTCCCCAGGCCCTCAGCAGTGAAAGTGCAGAGTCCTAACCACTGGACCACCAGGGGATGCCCAAGAAACGACTTTGAAAGTTGTCTAGCTCAACCCTTCCTCCAATGCTGGCTTGAATACACTCTATCAAGAGCTCAGAGCATCTCCTCTGAAGCACTACAGATGACTTATTAAAGAGCACAGATTTGGAGAGATTTAGGTTAATTTTCTGCCATATAGAAAATGTAGCTGTGTGACACAGGCAAATTACTTAACCTCCAAAATCTCATTTTCACCTCTGTAAAATGGGATAATACCCACTTTACAGAGGTCTGAGAATTAAGTAAGAAATAATAAGCACTTGATTAATAATAACTTATCACAATTATTCTTTCTCACACTGAAAAGATAACCTTTTGTCTCTTAAGATTTCTGATAATTGGAGAATGGCTTACATTTATCAGGTATAAATAGTAATCCATATAAACAAAAAGAGAAAGCTAGTACTACATATAATGGGAATGGGAATAAGAGGACTTGACTTAGTCCTTAGCTTACCAAATACTATTCAGAATGAAGAAAAGCTGTATAAAGATGCACCCAAAGGGCAAAATCCCTCCCATGATAATACCAGGTAACGGCTTTGTGTAGAAGGACTGCTCAGGAATTTGACGTGGAATCTGATTGGTTCGAACTGGGTGTTCAATGGCCTTCAGAAAAAAACAAAAGAAAGGATTCATAATTATATATCTATAATCTAGTACAGAAAGGAAAAAATTCTTCTCTGTACTAGATTATTTGCCTGCTTTTTCTCAGCTTCCATGATGACACGAATGGCGACACAGTCTACCTGAGTCATCCAGATGACATTTGTATTTAGAAGCAACAAACCAGATACCATCAGGTACAATATTCAGTCTGTCTTCTGGAACAAGCCACCACTGTTTCCAGCAGTGATCCAATGACTAATGGCTTCAGACAAAGTAAGGAATACACAGAAGGAGATAATATAGTACTCAGAAAATAGTACTTAATAAAAAGATAGAGTTAAGTTTTTCCTTTTAATTACATACTTGCTGTAAGAAATCAGCTGGTTCTGAAACTGTGGTCAATGTATTTTTTTTGGAGATGGACAGTGTCATCTTTATTAAAATTGCTCAATTTTACTAAGACTTAAGAACACGAAGAAGATAATGAATGGCTCTATGAAGCTTTATAATCCTAAATTATTGGTGATGTTCTCAATTATTCTCCCTTTCGTAACACATTACATGGTAGTATAAAAACAAATGGAACCTAAAGTACCTAAACATAGTTACATAAGAGGAAAAAAGAGTACATATGCAGAAATTCATTTCCTTGCAAAAAAGTTCAAAAACATACTTCTATAGGTTTTGTGATGACATATCAAAATTTAAAACTTGATATTCTCATTGAGATTATACTCCTGTGGACTAGATTATTTTACATGTAGGTATATGTGTATATAGGCAGAGACCCACTAAATCGTTCTTCAATTTTTATATTTTTAGAATTTTAAGTACTTATTTAATCTATTTAATTAAAAAAATTTCAAACCATATCAGTTTACTACTTATGCTATATAGATTTTAAGTCATGAATTAAACAAAATGCCAAAGAACTGAAAAATCTTTTAGTAGCCTGGCATGGTAGGTGCAGTGGAGACTCTGAAGTCTCTTAAAAGTCAAAGTAGATAAGTTTCTTCCAAGGTTTTTCCAGGTCCCCTCACAAAGTGTACTACACTACGTAATTTCTCTTAACCTTGTGGAGATACTTTCAGAGGAGAGCAAAGATAGCGAAGTGGAGTTAGAGGAGGACACTGAAGAATTCTCATTTTCCTCTTAGCGTGAGGTTAGAAAGGGGGCAGCAGAGGTGGAGACCGAAAGACTGGAGGGAGGGACTGAGACTTGATTATAATATTTCTTAAAATCAAATATTAGCAGGTAAGCATATAAAATTTATTCCAAAGCTACATATTAAAAAAACTGCTACTCTTACTGTATAGTCACTTTTCTTACAGCTTCACTTCCTAACCCATACTCAGTTTTACCCAGTTTACTTAGTTAAGTAATATAGATTAGAAACACTTATGGCTAAGAAAAAAATGCATGTACTTTTTAGGTTAAAGAAAAGTAATTATTTTTAATGTAACACATTCAAATTTTTCATTAGTTTAAATTAGCATTTCATTTCCTATTAATCCATTTTAGCTTCCATTTCCATTTACTTACAAAACTTTGAAATCTAAGTTTACATCCATAACCTCTCTCTACCACACTCTTCTGAGTACTATTTTAAGAAGGACTGCAGTCAAACTAGGAAGTCATCAATTTTCTATGAAATCCAGATCCCACAGGACTAGTTTGTATCTTTTAGATACCTATGTCTTTTAAGGTGGCACATGCTAACTTCCACAGTTGAGATTCATTTGAATAAGTTAACACCTATAAACTTACATTCTTCTTAAAACCAAAGTATGCACCAATAAATGTTAGAGGCACAGATATGCAGAACCAAAGAGCCAATATGGCAACCAATGTCCCGAAAGGAATAGATGCTGAAGATCCTTCTCCCCAGAGAATCAGATTCATTATAAAGAAGTCCGCAAACACAATCCTGAAAGACACAATAGGTTTTTGGGTAAAACCTGAGGTGGAAGCAAAATGATATAGTAGCAATCATATGTAGTTAGTATCATGATTTCTGTGTTATACACAAGGAAAGTGGAACTGCTGAGCCATAGGGTATGTGAATTTAAAACTTTAGTAGAAACTGCCGAGTTGCTCTTCAGATTGGTTTTGCCTGACTTAAACTCCTACCAGCAGCTTATGAAATTTACCTCTTTCCATATTTTCATCATGCTTGGGATTGTTAACTTTGTTGTTTTAATTTGCATTTCCTATTGACAACTGCAGCTGAGCATCCTTGTGTTTGTTGGCTTTCTAGGCTCCGGAAGCGCAGGCTCAGCGGCCACGGCTCACAGGCCCAGCCGCTCCGCGGCACGTGGGATCCTCCCACACCGGGGCACGAACCCGCGTCCCCTGCACCAGCAGGCGGACCCCCAACCACTGCGCCACCAGGGAAGCCCCACTGCTCATTTTTCATTTGGGTCGCAGGGCTTTTGCAAAGTCACATATGTGAGTTATTTATATACGCTAGCAACTAACTCCTTGTTAAATACCTTTCTCCTAGTTTATGACTTTTAAGAACCCAAACATATGTGTACTTCGTCCCTTTCAGTCATTCTTCTATGAGTACATTTTTAAAACATGGCTGTAATAATACTATAATCACTTCTGTATACCGCCCCCCCACACACAGTTTTTAATGTTATCAAAGTGATCAATTTTTTCCTTTACCTTTTGTGTAACTTAAGAAAGCCTTTCCTAACCCGGGCTCATAAAAATACTCCTCTAAATTTTTGTCTAATTGTTACACCCGTTACATTTGGGTTTTAATCCACCTGGAACTGATTTCATGTGTGTGAGGTAAGAAGAGAATTTTTCTCCCTTCATGTGGAAAATCAATTGTCCCAGCATCATTTTACATTGTTCCTCTGGTTCGTGATGCCATGTCTAGCATGCTTCTGTGTATACATGGTCTACTTCTGTGTTCTCTATCCTGGCAGCCACAGGACCCCTCCAAATGCCTTTGCAATACTTGGTCTTCTCATCAGGTAACATGGTGAATTTGTATGTATCTCTAACAAGCTTTGTAGACTTGTCATATGGACTGTCCCTATTTTGAGAAGTTACTTCAGGTGTTGCAAAGTTTTTCTGTTGCTAATACTCCTGTGAATAGTCTTTTCCCCACACAACTACCACTACCATTAAGATGTTTCACTTGCAATTGGTGGTATTCATAATCTTGAAATATTGGCTGATATCTAGCCATTTTGCCCAACTCTTTTACTAATTCTACAAGTTTATAGCTCAAATTTGTTTATGTTCTCTGTATACAAATTATGTCACCAATAAATAATAATATAATCTCCACCTTTCTTTTTGTTTCATGTCTTAATGTAACTAGAACTTAAATAACTGAAGCCCTAAAAGTGATTTATGAAAATGTCTCTAGTGTTTCATCATTAAACGATGTTGGTTTTGAATCAGAGATGAGATTTTTATTAATAGAAGGGAGCATTTCTCTCTCCATTAAATTCTTTTTAAATCTGGAAACAATCTTTAATATTATCAAATGCCATTTTGCTGTGCCTACCGCAATAATTATATGCAGGTGCTTATTTATAAAAAAATTTATGAATTGATTTCATATTATCAAATGATCCTTCTTTTCCTAGATGAACACCAATTCCCTTTGCCCTGGGGACTTGGGTTCTTGGCTCTTCTCCTCTCTACTTACCTCATCATCCCCTGGTGAACACCTGTTTTTAAGGGTGGGATGAAGATGATAAATCAGAGAAGGTTTGATAAGAGATGTAAAAAACTAGCATAGGATAACTTCTGTGAAGGCAAAAAGGAAGGAGTTTCAAGGAAAAGGTATTCCAATGTTACACAATGTAAAGAGGTAAAGACAGGGAAAATGGTTTCTAGATTTGAAAATGGGAACATCTTTGGTAACCTCAGAGAGAAGTTCACTAAAGTGATGTGGGAAAAAGATTACGTGGGTTTACAATGTAAATATATGCTAAGAAAATCAGAGTAAGGGAGTATAGACTATTTTTTCAAGGCATTTTGTTGAAAACTGAAAAGAAAGACAGTAGACTAGAAGATGCTTACAGGAAGCTCTTTTTAGAATATGGGAAACGTAAGCATATTTGTAGGAAGAGATGAAACATGTGACCAGAACACAGAGAAAGAGAGAAATGGATTATGTCAGAGATTGGGGGGATGTTTGAAAGGCAAGATTCCAAAGGAAATTGTGGCTGACAGTCTTGGTAAGGAGGGGCACTTCTTCAACTGCCAGCAGAGGGAAAGAAGACAAAGGATATGGCTTGAGGAAAGCATAAAAATTTGAATAGAATATGAATGGCTGAGAGGCATGTGAATCTTCAATGGAGGTGAAAATCTGAGACTATTTAACCCAATCATGTCTAAAAATGCCAGCTATTCTTTCATTTCTGGCCTGCAAATGGAACAGTCCTGGCTTCAAGATTTAACCCTTGGCCTACTTTATTGCTGCTGATTATTCAGAGGCCAGTTCTTGCCCTCCATTAATCTGTGAGCGGGGGATAAACTGGGTTGTATTTCTAGGACCAGACACACATCAGATATTTGATATCAGAAACTATCTTCCAAAGCACCACAGATGTTCTGTTTTTTTATGTTGGTGGTTGTTTTTTTCATTTTTGGTATATGTTACTCTAATCTAATTAATGGAATACGCTTAAAAGTAGCTATACTCATGATAAAAATCCGAAAATGTATGCCTGCCTGAACGATCTTCAGGTGAGGATTCATTCCTGTGATTAGGTCAAAAACTTTATACGCAGCCTTACATGACAATATGCCAGACTAAGAAACAGACTTTTAAGAAAAGGAATATAAAATTTCTCATGTCTAAAGGTACCCTTTCCAGATAAGACATGTAGTTGCCATTCTGCAAATGTTTATTAAATAGTCACTATTTAAAAATTAAATTCATTTTCTGGGGTACATAGAGACAGAAAAGATTAGACTTACAGGCCAGAAATTCTGGGAACTAAAATATGACTATGTCAAGCAAGTTATTATTGAAAAATTCACTTACCCAGGACAAAGAAATGATGTTAATAAAACGTTTGTTTTCCACTTCTCACCTCCAAAGGCTGTAGAACAAAACAAAAGTGGCATTGACATAAAGACTTTTCTTCAAAGCAAACCAAATATCCATACCTCAGGTCTGGTATCGGACAAATTAACAGACAGCACTGGGGGCCTATTCGTAGAAAATGACACTAGCAAATGTCCTAATACTCCCTAATCAAATGATCCAAATCAGAGATGCACATCACAGGACTGCCCTGGATAAGTCCCGCTCTAAAGATTGTTTCAGCATAAAATAAATCTAGTGTCAAAGGAAAGTCATCCAAACCAGTTTTCCTTTTCTAATCTTTTTTTTTTACTTCAAAACAAAACAAACCCTTAAATTCTAACCCAGTTTTAATTAATGGGACTAGATGGAAAAAGGGTGCACTGCAGATTCTCGTTTATCTTGAGGTCAGTTTCAGAATTTGTTATAAAACTAGGAACCCTCAAGCCTGACATGCAACACACTTCAATGTCCATAGTAGGTCTGAGTCTCCAGGATGCCTCCAGCACTGTAGTTTCAGGTAGGCCGTGGGTGGCGGTGGGGAGATCAGTGTGTAGGATCAGGTGACCAAGAAGAGTAGAAGGGTTACGGCCACTTGACAGAACAAATTTACTTACAAACTTTTTACTCTCCTTTGCCCCTCTCTATTTTTTTTCCCCCACTTTAAAAAAAACAATTAAAAACTTAAGTCTCGGGCTTCCCCGGTGGCGCAGTGGGGATGCGGCAGGTCCCCCCTGCCGATGTGGGGGACGCGGGTTCGTGCCCCGGTCCGGGAGGATCCCACATGCCGCGGAGCGGCTGGGCCCTTGAGTCATGGCCGCTGAGCCTGCGCGTCTGGAGCCTGTGCTCCGCAACGGGAGAGGCCACAACAGTGAGAGGCCCGCGTACCGCAAAACAAAAACAAAACTTAAGTTTCTAGAGTAAAAAAAAAAAAGAAAATACACCTCTGCTCCTAGTTTAAAAGTTGGAGATAAAACTGGCTGAGATCTGAAAACCGCTTTGATTTTTAAAAAAAGTTTTAACAATTCATAAGCAATTTTAAGTACCTCTTGCCCTAAAAGAAAACAACAAATTATATATATATGATTTGAATTCATAGCATTACTGATAGGCTATTGTGAAATTATGAATTTTGGGTTTAATACAACTCTACTCAAAATCCTCATATATTTTTTGAAACATTAAAAATGCTTCTATAAAATGAAGTATTTTTTGACTAGGGCCACATGACAGTGTGTCTCAGAATGTTCTGCCTGATTAATATGCTACTTAATCTGCAGCTAGGAGAAATGAAGGACGGAGAGAAGATGAAGGGGAGGTGTGTCTGTCGGGCAGCGAGTACGGATCAGAACTCAAGTAGAGGGAACGGCATGTACGAAGGCAGGTGCACAGGCTGACTGAGGAACTCAAAGAAACCCAGTGCACAGAAACAGTGAGAAAGGGGGAGCAGGCAGGGGTCCAACCGTACCTCATATGTGTTAAAATACATCTGACCACCCTAATCCTATGTCTGTTAGAAAAGAATGAAAGAATAAAAGAACTCTGACAAAATTCACAGAAATTAAACACACTCACACACACATACATGAATATAGAACTTCACATACTCTATGCATCTAGCAAAGTCTAATATTTCTATTTGGGGTTGAGTCTAGCCAACCACACATTAAGGCACCTATGTAATCCTACTGTGTTTTAGGGTTATTCTCTAAACCTTATTCCTATCAGAAGGCCTTGGGCAACCCTAGCCCTGCGTCAGCATCTCCCTGGCATTTAAATTCCCAGATTACCTATGGGACCGTCTCAACGTGACTACAGGATTCCTAAGCAGGGCAAACTCTGGCATTTACTGACCCCAGCAAAGTTGCTTTCTAAGTCATCTAATCATATCCCCATCCTTACTCTGTGGCTCTGATCCTTTTTTTCACTGAACTTTATTTTACTTCTGGAAAGCAAGAATACAAGAGAATGCAACAAATCATGCTACAAAAGTAACTTACTTCAGGGCTCTTTAAAACAGTGAGATCTTAATTTACTTTAAGTACAGTTCACTTTTATAAATATTAAATTGATGTAAGTATGACCTCTCTCATATAAGGTATTCCTGTATATACTACTTGTTTTTTAAAAATTTATTTATTTTATTTATTTATTTTTGGCTGCACTGGGTCTTCATTGCTGTGCGCGGGCTTCCTCTACTTGCGGTGAGCGGGCTTCTCTCTGCAGTGGCTTCTCTTGTTGCAGAGCACAGGCTCCAGGCGCGCAGGGTCAGTAGTTGTGGCGCACGGGTTTAGCCGCTCCGTGGCATGTGGGATCTTCTCGGACCAGGGCTCGAACCTGTATCCCCTGCACTGGCAGGCGGATTCTTAACCACTGCACCACCAGGGAAGCCCTGTACTACTTGTTTTAATGAATAAATCAGTGATACTCGTATAGTTTTTCCTTTATTAGTCTAAATATGTTTCTATGAATGTAGCAAATCTAAGTTGTTCAGCCAAACCTGTGATGTCAAAACTTAAGGAGGAGAGACGGGATGATGGATAAGCAGCACCCAAATCTGTCTAACCCACTGTTTAAGCATGTCTGAACGAGCAAATCTCTGGACAGTCATCCACTTCACAAGCTTCATTAAATAAGGATACACACCTCTAACACGTATTGTTTAAAGAGCATCAACCGCCAGACACAAAGGCTCAGACAACTAAGGCAGCAGGTTAGACTCCTGATCTGAACGCCCAGCGGGGTGGCTTTTACTTACACTTATAGAATCTGGCAGCGACATAGCCTGCAGGAGTGCCCAGCAGCACCCATAAGACCACAGCACAAGTCATCAGTGCTCCTCTGTTGGCAGGTGACAAAAATCCCAGGCAAGCAAAAACTAAAAAATAAAGTTATGAATTTTATTATGGTTTCCTTTGAAGTGACAGAAGACCCCTCTCATTTTTTAAACAATGAACTAAATACAACTTCATGAAAATACGCTCTCTTACCAGGCAACCACACTGAAACTTAGTAATATTTAAGGCGCTGTATCTATAGGATCACACATAAAGCAAGCTCCAATGTGGAAGTCTCCTGTCAGGGTCCGTAAGTCCCCACCTTTCCTGTTATCAGCAGAGGCTCACTGGATGCTCATGAGTGCTTTCAGCTCTTCTGAGATTCAAGCACAGCTTTCAAAATTAACATCAATAAAAAATATTCCCACTATAAAATATTCTCACTTTTTGTTCCTTTTAAAAACAATATTGAATCCTCTGGGGTGAAAAAAACCTTATAACATTAAAACATAAAGAGATAAAAAAGAATCTAATAAAGAACAAAACAGGGGAAAAAAGATTTCATAGTACTATTTGTTTTGTGAACACAAGTTACTGAAGGGCTTGGTCAATGACTTGGGAAATTCTGGTTCCTACCCTTATTCAGCTAGTTCGTTTTATTTGTTCTTCCCTATATAACCCTCCCAACTAATAAGAAAGGAAGTACTATCTTATATTTATAGCAATTCCTAGCTTTAAACTGCAAGTCAGAAGTTATGGTTTTCTCAGAAAGAAATCCAAGAACAGATGCAGGTGGCTTTCTAATCCCAGGAGCACCAAAGTTTCCAGTGTTTCCCCTGGGTGCACACAGCCAAGCACACACCATTGCACACCCTCTGATCAGCACCAACTGAAGAGGAGAAACTCACAATCGATGACAGGAAACCAGACAGGGTAACTTTAGACGGTCTACTGGAATTTCAGCTAAGGTGCACCCCCCACCCCCAGTTCCTCCCAGGCCTGAGAAATGGATTGTTCTGAAGCAAAACAGTCCATATTCGAGCAGTAAAGGGAAACAATCCCTATCACTTTCTAACCTAGGCTCTCTGAAATGTTCCTTCCTTACAAGTTCACTTTCTAGCTGACCCAAACAAAGACTGGAGAGGGGCAGAAGGCAGCTCTCAATAAAATTTTGAAGCAGAATTTCACCCTCAAGCATCCATTCTGCTCTAACGCCACCTCAGCGCTCTGGGGATTCTGTGCAATCGCCTGTGTCCAAACCTCCTTCATGACTCATTTTCCCAACGTACCCTCTTCAGTGTAATATACTGACAAATGCTAGCCTCACTCATCACAGCGGCATCTCCTTATCTAAGTTGTTAGTAGATAAACATGTTCTAGTTAGTCTTCAAACTGAGCTGAAAGGTGCAAATCAGTAAACCCCAAACTTATTCAGGTGCCAGACATCTGGCATTGATAATTCTCTTCCCAAACATTTATGTGGTTAATTGCATCATAAAAACTTAGAACAATTTTACTAGTAGAAAATGATTATAGTATTAGGTATTTAATATGCAACCAAACATAAGGACAAATGTTTGCTAAAAAAATTATTGAAAGGTCAGTGGTTTCTGAATTCTTCTAGTAACATTCATGTGTTACTGTTCATCAGTAGCACACAACAATAAAGGAAATATGGGGAAACGAATGCATAATTCAGAAAATTCTTTTCATAAACAGTTTTTTCTCTTGTAACTAGGAAAACTGAAAGACCATGGCATTAATATATTTCCAGAGAATAGTCTCAGAGCCACTCCTGCAGCTGATGAATACCTCTAAGGGATTTCTATTTTTAAAAAAAGAGAAGAAAAAGATTGTCCTAATTGACAAAACCTTAATAAAATATCTGAAGATTTTCAGGTGGCACAAGGAAGAGAGACTTTTTGTGTAGGAAGATCTTTCCTGAACACTGCTAGAGAAAGAAAGAGGTCTTGCTTCCTAAATCCTGCCAAGATGGAAAGGTCTACAAAGAGCTTCCTGTCCCATCTCCTTCTCCTTTCTCTCTCAGTGGAAGCCAAGAAACCTTACGCTCTGGTGGGACAGGATAGTCAACCTGCGTGACCCTGCTGCCAGGCTGCCCAGACTCAGACCCAGATGGTCTTTGAGGATCTAGTCATCTGCAGCTCCAGTGCTCCCACAACAAAGTCCTGGTCTCTATGCAGCTGTGAGGGAGACATGCAGAGTCAACTTCTGGCACAGCTAACCTTGCCCCAGGTCACTTATGGCCAAAGCACACAGATTCTGAGAACCAAGAGGACTCTCAGAAACAACCTAGCCTGGCTACAACTCAGGAAAACTGGATTTCAAATAATTATTTAGAGAAAGTAATTTCTACTTTGTAATTTTCACTTAACACTTACATAGAGTCACGAAAGTCATAATTAAAATCTGTGTCCCTGATCCCAGGAAGACTGACAGCAGCATTCCTTTTCTTGGAGGACGGAATATATCACCATGAACTAGCTTCCAGCCAAATTCTTCCTGGGCATCCTCCTAAAAAGGGAATAAATTCGTTTATGTGCCATGTGGTATCACCAAGAAAACTAGACAGTTTGTTCACTGTTGAATATGCGGATATGGAAATCTAAAAAAAAAACCTTACAAATGTTAATATTTATTTCAGTTTTGAAGTATAAAGCTTGACTCATGGAGCTTTATATAGCTTTCTTGAATTATTTTGAAAGGAATGTTGTGTGTTAAGGTCTATAAATATAGTTACTGAGAAACTTTAAAAAGTAATACAAAGATAATGTGATACCTACTTCTAGTCTAATAAGTCAAGCTTTATGATCCAATTTGATGGCGATTTTAAGTCATACTCTATAGTCTTCTTAACCTACACTTACTAATCCCCAAAACAAGCAAATGGTATTAGGTCTCATAGCTACTTTGCTTGTATAGTAGGCTTGGCTGTGAAAATATTAATAAGCTTGTGTCACCAGCCCAAACTGCTCCCCTATCTCCAGACACACATACACACCTGCCTAATCAACAGCTCCACTGGGTTGTTTAATGGACACCTTGAACAGAATTATCCACAGTGGAACTGATTCTCTCTCCCCACCTCTACCTGCTCTACCTGCACTCTCCCTCAGTAGATAAAAGCTCTATCCTTCCAGCTGCTCAATCCCCAAAACCTTAGAGTCATCCTTGATGCCTCCTTTTACTTTTTTCACACTTCACATACAATCCTTTAACAATTCTTACAGTTCTAGCTCTAAAATATATCCACAGGATCCACCACTAGCCCCTGGTTCAAACCATCCCTTCTTACCTGGCTCTCACGGAATTCATTAAACTAGTCTGTGTTTCTGCCCTTGTCTCCATTCAGTTGATTCTCAATACAGAACCAGAAAGATCCTTTTAACTAATCAGGGGTTCAGATCAGAAACGTGGGGTCATTCACTGGCTTCTCTCCCTCTTCCACCCTCTCCACAGTCAACTGGTCGATCAGCATTCCATCCCACCTCCTGAACACCCTCTGTATCTATCTGCCCACTTCCCTACTTCTTCCCTGCCACCATCCCCTATCTCTGGGAACTCTCTAACAGTCTCTTGACTGGTCTCTGTGCCTCCAATATTGCCCGGCTCCAAACGATTCTCCACATAATGTTCAAAGTGATTTTCCTGAAACATGAATCTGGCCACGTCACTGCTGTTTAATATTCTTCAACAGCTTCTCAATGACCTTCAGAATGCACAGCTTAGAAGTCCTTCAAAATTTGGTCCCTGGTATTTTTTCAGCCTCCTCACTTAACATTTCATCCAGGGTACATCTGTATCCCTCCCCCAAATTCCCACTCAAATTTCTATCTTTGCGAGCAGTAGACAAGATTTAAAAACTAACATTCTAGTATTTTATAGTTTCACATTTTCATTTAGATCATTAATCATTTCAATATAAGCAATAAAGTTGGAATCTACCTTATTTTTTTTCTAGATGGCCACCCCCCCTTATCCAAAACTATTCATCAAATCTATTTTTTCTTTGTTGATACACTTTTGTTAACCTCCAAATTTAGACTCATTATTATTATATATAGAAAATATTTACTTGGAATTTCTTCACCAATCCTCCTAAATCTCTCTTTAGGATTGTTATTTATTTATTTTCTACTAAAGTATTTCTATAGTAATTCCTTCAGGTCTGACAGACTGATTGACTACTCAAGTATTTCTACAGACATTCCTTCAAGTGAAGGTGTGTTTGTGGTCAACTGGTTTTGTTAGTCTGAAAAAGGTATTTCACCTTCATTTTTGAAAGACAGCATCTCTGAGTACATGATTCTATGTAAATAGTTAATTTCTCTCACTACCAATTTAAAAATATTATGTTTTGAGCTTCCATGGCCAATTTAATTGTTTTTCCTTTGCAGATGTTCACTCTTTTTCCCCTCTGGCTGATTCTAAGATCTCTTTTCTATGGTGTTCTGTGGTTTTGGCCAGTTGATCTAGGTGTGGATTTCATTTTATTTATTCCTTGGATATACTGTGTATCCTTTATCTATGGATTCTTATCTTTCATCTGTGCTGGAAAATCGTAGCTGTTACTTTTTCATATATCTTATACTCTGTCATTAATAATCTTAATGTCTGAAATCTTTGGGACCTGGTGTAAATTTGTTGTTTATTGTAAATTTTTGTGAATTTCTGATGAATAGATCATACTTTATTGACCTTAAATGGGGGGAATCTTGCAAATCCAAATTTGAGAGACTCCTTCAGAGTATTTCTACTCGATTCTGCTGAGAATCAGAAGGCATTTACTAACCTAGAACCATTTTGCCCCCCTTCAAGAATCCAGGCTTAATACATAGGAGATCAAGGTTCACCATGACCCAAGGTTTAATGTCCCAATTGGTTAAAAACTTGATATGAGCACGGGCCCAAAGGAGAACTTCAACTTCTCATGCTTGTACTGCTTCCTGCTGTGGCCTCACTCAATTTGGGGGGATGGGGTGGATCTGGGGGAGTCCTTGGATACCTTTTTTTTCTTTTTTTTTAACCTATCATAAGCCCAGCAATGAATCAAGTCTGGTACATCAAGGGCTAATTTGTTTATTCATTCATTCAACAAATATCTGTTATCACCAACTATATGCTTGGCACTGTTTAAAACACCAGAGGTACTACAGTGAGTATAACAGAAAAATTCCTCTTCTCATGAGTACACCTTCTCATTGGAAAGGCAGACAATAAACAAAATAAGTAAAATATATAGTACTCTAGATGGTGATAAGAAGTATGGATGTGGGGTGTGGGTGGAGAGGATGTAATTTTAATGGGATGGTGAGGAAGGTCTCACCAGGAAGATCATGTCTCAGTGAAGACCAGAAGCACGTGAGGGAGCTCTCTGAGGGATGAACACTTGAGGAAGACAGAAAAGTAACTGTAAAGGCCTGGAAATGGGAACCCGCCTGAGGTGTCTGAGGAACAGCAAGGCAACCAGCATGGCTGGAGCAGAGCTCCAAGAGCTACTGCAGAGCCTTATGGGCCACTGTAAAGACTATGGCTTCACTGAGTGCAGTGGAAGTCACTGGAGGGCTGTCATTGGGAGTGAAATGACCCTGAACAGATACGCTCTGATGGCTATGATAAGAGACTGGCAGGAGGGAAAGAATGGGAGCAAGACTGGAAATAGGGTTTCCTGGCCTGTACCCCAAGGCCACCTCTGTACAAATAAAGAAAAAAATTCCATTAACTCAGCAATTATTTGGAATTGTCAATTATGAACAGAGTATTGTGAAATTATTTTAATCAAATATTTAATAAGGCATACAACCAATAAAATCATGGAAAAGCAACTGTGGAGTTCAAGTGCTAAAAAGCTTCTAAACATTAATATGTTCTTTTTTTCTAATTAGAAAAAGAGAGATGGGGGGAGCTAAGAAGCTGGGGAAGAGAAAACAATGAAAATCTGAGTTTTATGTATTCATTACAAGTAGTGATTCTTGTGGAAATTTTGTTAAAGAGCTGCTAGGAAATTAAAAAGTATAAAATGTAAAACATTATGGAACTTAAAATGCAAATAGATGAAGTTGAGGCATTAATTACTTTGAATCCACCAAAAGGTTGAAATGATAAAAACTCAGTTAAAATTAATTTTTAAAAATTAAACATACACACATACAAAAATTGCTTGGGAGCTATTCTACTCAACTTTGCTGTTTCACAAACGGAATGTCTGCTGGAAATAGAGACTCTGACAGAGTTGATGGCACGTAAGTGAAAAGAGGGCAGAGCTGGAGCTGTGCACCTGCACCCTTTCTGCAACCTCTACTGATGCAGATGAGGCTGTGAACAGTTCAGCTCTGAGAGCTGCGGTCACTAAATTTCTACAGAAAACCAATCCTTAAGGATCATTTTCTTATTTGAAAATGTGAATTCAGGGTAACTTTTGAGAAGAATGTTTTAAAAGCAGATTCTGTCTAAAGCTATTATTTAAATTTTTTCCAAAGAAAAAATAAAGACTATCCTCGGCAGACCAAAGAACAGTTCAGATGTTTCACTCACCGTAGAATCCATCTGATTATATCTGGCAATATCTTTATGCAGCGTCCGTAGCATAATCATAGCCACCATTCCAGACAAGAAGAGGACAATGACCAAGGAATTCATGATGCTGCAGAAATAAGCATGTTAGGATTAATCTACAGCTTAATCTTTGGAACAGCAAAACTCTTTAAAAACTATTTATTGAGTAACATTAAAACAGCATTAATCAAATTAAAAACTTGACCTAAAATCCAACAAATTCAATGAACTGTGTTCTGCTGCACGGCCTTCTAGTGGATACATAACTGTATGTACTTATCATAATATAATTTTGTGGTCTGTTGAGAACTAGAATTTTTTTTCTCCACGGTCAACATTAATAACTACTGTGCCCAAATTAGGGCAACATAAGCTGCAAGGATCAACAATGGACTGGTCTGTACCCTCAAGAAATCTACTGAAAAACAGTTACTCAGTAAATTAATGAGTATCAAAAAAGATTAGTCAGTAAAGTAGGAAAAGGAGAGCGACGGCACCATGAACAGCTCTCTAGATAAAAGTTTTGAGTCATGCTTAGAGAATAATAATAATAATAAACAGTCGTAACAGCCGCAGTGGCTTGTCTACTGAGCCCTCTTCCGTGCCTGGTAAGGTGCTCAAATGCTCTGTTTCATTACCTCCTTCAATCCTCAGAATAGTCCCATGAGACAGGTTATTTCTAGATAAAGAAATGTACTCTGAGAAACTGGGTGATCTAGCCTGACTCACAACCAGTGACTAAAAGCCAGGACTGAATCCAAGTCTATCTAATTCAAAAGCCCAGCGTTCTGAATAACTGGAGAATCAGAGTGAATGGGATGTTCAAAGGGACAGAGAATAAAATAAGGACAGAGCATAAAGAAGATTAATTCTATACTCTTACCTAAACCACTGAATGTGGGTATGAGGCATAGATTCCAGAATGTAGTCCCATCTAGATGCCCATCTGATATTCTTATCTTCCTAGAGGGATTTAAAAACACACACACTCTTTAAATAAGAATTTGCCAATGAAGCGTATTAGGAATCCAAAAATTTCCATTCACAGCTTAACATTCTAGTCAATAGATACAATTCCTCATTATCATAACTTGGGTTAGTCATGAGACTTATGGACCTAGATTTACTCAAGTCTCAGGAAAATTAGGATAAAATTAAGCAGTAAATAAAATATAAGAGTTCCTAAAAGTATCTACTTACTTGTATTTTTTTTAAAGTCTTACTTTAAATCTTAATTAGCAAAGGCTTATTTTAAATGTCAAGATTTAGAGCTTTAGAGTATTTAATTATTTTCAGAAAATTGAGTGGAATAGCTTATTCTTTATTCTCTTTGATGCTATCTATCTATACCTATGAGACATCTAACCAGACCAGAGTCATAACCTAGGTACCTGAGCATCTGGCAGGTGTCACCCACACTGAGCTCTTAATACCTAGAAAGAAATATATACAATTTACTGCACCAGGCTTGCAAAATTACACACTATTTAGGTAGGGACAGTAAACGTCACAACTACATTGGATTGCCAAGATAGTTTATTAAAAATAGAGGTGGAATATTGCCCAAGATTCTCATAAAATGAACTTTTACTTTCCTCCTAAGAAAACACTCCCCTGAATTACCTAAGAACCTATATAGATTATCTACCATCAGGAAACTCTCCATTTAAGCTTACACTCAAATCCTGATTTTAAAAATGGTGTTGTTTGCCCAAATGCTTGTTGCATATCTTTGACACTTTCATACCATCCTTCATGCCTCATTTCTACCTTTTGCCTTGTTTGTATCTCCTATGGCTTAACACTTTTAATCAGGCTCAGTTCTCCAATTCCCCATACTTCTTATTTAAACGAAGACTTAGTTTCGGGGGCAATTATGTTGCCTGGTGCACTGACAAACTATTCCAAAAATTAACTCATTAAAAGCTTATCTATTTGACAAGCTAATCATATTTTTAATTAGTTTAAGTAATATGAATTTAAAATCAATTTCTGAGTTATACTAAAGATAAAAATCACACTCACCTGGAAGCTAACAGAATAAGTATAGGCAATTCTGATCTCCCCAGAAGCCTTGTTACTTATATCCATGGGGGGTCCAGAGCAGTCTGTTTTATCTATATGGGTGTGCTTGAAGCTGTGGGAAGAAACATTTTGGCAAGATGCTGATAAAATAGTTTTTTTAAATGGAGTAAGGTTAGAGATTTTGTACGTATTTCACAATGCTGCTGATAGTCAAAAGTGATTCATATCACACTGAATAGTACAAATATTTACTTCATATAAATAAATGGCTTAGTTATAAGTGTACAAAATTGTTACTCAAAATAAGAACCAAACTTTGGAAAACATTACTTGAAGAGCATTAAATAATCTTTAAAGAAATCAAAACAAACACTGATGGAGTTTAAATTAACTGCCATCCTGTTACGGCATGCATTGCTTTACCACTAGTGGCACAAGAAAATGGCTATATCAGTTGGGTGGGGGAGTGGGGAGTCATGGAAAGAAAAGAATACTCAATCAAAGAAGCATCTCACAAATAACTGAGGAGTACTTTCACACTAAAAAAGCTGACAATTTGAAGAGATGCCCTTTCAATGACTTATCACATACTGGCATCTAACACTGCATGGAGACTTTCAAAATGACACACTAATCAGCTCATTTGGGCCTCTGAAAGCCGCAAATATCTGAGGTAATGCTTTTCCACTGTAGAAGGGAACATGGTCCTAACCACTTATGTTCTCCATTCCAAGCTGACATAGAAAAGCTGTCAAAAACTGACTGAAAAACAAAACAAAAAGGCACCCTGGCTACTTACCATGACAGGAAAATAAATATTTGTATGGTTTCTCTGGGAAACCCATAACTCAATAACAAACCATGCTAAAGGAAGTTTTAGTAAAATCAATTAAAACACCAAATTATACGCCAGAATACTGATTAAGGAAAAAGTTAATTGGTCCCAAAATATTTATTCTTTGGGTCTAAATTTCACTTACAGTTATTTATTTTTATCTATTGTATAATTACCTTTTTGGTTCAAGTTTAGCAGCCACTAATCTTGCTCCCATGGATCCAGTTTCAACAACATGGTAGTATATTTTGATATCAACATGGTTAAAGATGTAAAATGTATCTCTTTCATGGAATTCTGACTGTGGAGCAGAACTTAAAGTTAGTGGTAGAAAACTGGCTATAAAAGTGTCGAAATATAAAATTTTAAAATAAGCCAAAACAAGTAAGAAAATTTGAACTTGGACAGAATTTTAATCCTTCCCCATAAAAATGTGTAAGTTTTAACTTTTTTTTTTAAATTGTAGTTGTTTGTTTGTTTGTTTTTTTTGCGGTACGCGGGCCTCTCACTGTTGTGGCCTCTCCCGTTGCGGAGCACAGGCTCCGGATGTGCAGGCTCAGCGGCCATGGCTCACGGGCCTAGCAGCTCCGCGGCATGTGGGATCTTCCTGGACCGGGGCACGAACCCGTGTCCCCTGCATCGGCAGGCGGACTCTCAACCACTGCGCCACCAGGGAAGCCCTGAAGTATAGTTTTTAATAGAAGTACAATGCTGTGCTAGTTCCTGGCGTACAGCAAAGTGATTCAGTTATATATATATATATATATATTCTTTTCCACTGTAGGTTATTACAAGATATTGAATATAGTTCCCTGTGCTATACAGTACAACCTTGTTTATATTTTATTTATAGTAGTTTGTATCAACTAATCCAAAACTCCTAATTTATCCTCCCCCCCTCTTCCCCTTTGGTAACCATAAGTTTGTTTTCTATGTCTGTGAATCTGTTTCTATTTTGTAAATAAGTTCATTTGTATCATTTTTTTAGATCCCACATATAAGTGATATCATATATTTGTCTTTCTCTGTCTGATGCACTTCACTTAGTATGATAATCTCTAGGTCCAACCATGTTGCTGCAAGAGGTATTATCTCATTCCTTTCTATGGCTGAGTAATGTTCCATTGTGTGTGTGTATATACCACATCTTCTTTATCCACTCATCTGCTAATGGACATTTAGGTTGCTTCCATGTCTTGGCTATTATAAATAGTGCTGCTATGAATATTGGGGTGCATGGATCTTTTTGAATTAGTGTTTTTATCTTTTGCAGATACACGCCCAGGAGTGGGATTGCTGGATCATATGGTAACTCTATTTTTAGTTTCTTAAGGAACTTCCATACTGTCTTCCATAGTGGCTGCACCAACTTACATTCCCAGCAACAGTGTAGGAGGGTTCTCTTTTCTCCACACCCTGTCCAGCATTTATTATTTGTAGACTTTTTGATGATGGCCATTCTGACCGTTATGAAGTGATACCTCATTGTAGTATTTTGATTCTCATTTCTCTAATAACCAGTGATGTTAAACATCTTTTCACGTGCCTACTAGCCATCGGTATGTCTTCTGTGGAGAAATGTCTATTTACGTCTTCAGGCCATTTTTTTGATTGGTTTGTTTTTTGTTGTTGTTGAGTTGTATGAGCTGTTCGTATATTTTGGAAATTAAGCCCTTGTCAGCTGCATCATTTGCAAATATCTTCTCCCAATCTGTAGACTGTCTTTTCATTTTGCTTATGGTTTCCTTTGCTGTGCAAAAGCTTATAAGTTTGATTAGGTCCCATTTGTTTATTTTTGCTTTTACTTCTATTGCCTTGGAAGACTGACCTAAGAAAACATTACTACATGAGAAAACATGTCAGAAAATGTTTTGCCTATGTTCTCGTCTAGGAGTTTTATGGTGTCATGTCTTATAAAGTCTTTAAGCCACTTTGAGTTTATTTTTGTGTATGGTGTGAGGGAGAGTTCTAAGTTCACTGATTTACATGTGGCTGTCTAGCTTTCCCAGCACCACTTGCTAAAGAGATTGTCTTTTCTCCATTGCATATTCCTGCCTCTTGGTTGAATATTAATTGACCATAGTTGTGTGTGGGTTTATTTCTAGGCTCTCTATTCTGTTCCACTGATTCATATTTCTGTTTTTCTGCCAATACCATGCTGTTTGGATTTTTGTAGCTTTGTAGTATTGTCTGAAGTCTGGGAGAGTTATGCCTCCATAAGCTTAAACTCTTTATAAGCCAAAACTAACTGGCAGAGGTACAAATTACACTTCTTTAAAGTTTTAATTTTTACATAAAACTTTAAAAGTACCTGACAAGACATCTCTTATTGTCTAGCTTTTCCCTTAGAAAATAAAACAAATAAAATTTTAAATATTATATGTTATGAGCATGCTAAATGTTACACATTTTAACACTTTTCCTCCACAGAAGTTTAAAACTTCAGAATAAACCAATAACCTAAATTATTCAAGAGTCCTTGGTCAACTCTCACAAAAGCATTAACCAAATAACCAGTTTCATGATCAAGCTCATGCTAACTTCTACTACCAGGTCATATTCATTAAGAGATTAAATCAGGTTGACTTCATTATACAAAATTTAATATATATCCCCAATAATTTTGATTACTTTCTAAATTAATGTCTTCACTTTATTATTTTATTTTTTAAATTGTAAAAGAATGGCCTCAAAGATTGATACCTTTTTAAAAAGGTATAATATCAAACTTTTACAATACAATATTCTATGGACTTAAATTTGCAATACAAATTTCATGGACTTATTATGATGTCTTTTTGGCAGTCAACCATGAACCTTTTTTTAATATGTAAGATTTATGAATTTAACTTTTAACAGAGTCAGAACATACAAAGTCCTAGCCCATAGCATAGTGTTTAGCATATAAGAGACACTGCCAGTAAATGTTAAACTGAATCTGAATTATTTTAGTTCTAGAGTTATAAATTGTTAATCTGGCTTAAATTTAAAGACTAGGTATGGGAATTCCCTGGTGGTCCAGTGGTTAGGACTCAGCGCTTTCACTGCAGCAGCCCGGGTTCAATCCCTGGTCGGGGAGCTAAGATTCTGCAACCTGCACATCACAGTCAAAAAAATAAAAAAAAGGACAGAGTAGTTGTCCTTCAGAACATCTGAACTGCACTCATTCAATGAATATAACAATTTTTGTCCAGATAAAGATTGACTCCTTCTACCAAAGAGCCATATTTTAAAAAATAGCATAGAGTTAGTTTATCACAAACTTACATTAATAACACAGGCATCTTTTGCATGGCCTTTATCTGTAATGTAACAGCCAATAGGAAATCCAGGATTACAGAACCTCTGACCATCTTCAACATCATAACACCATGTTACCGGCATATTATCCACAATCCTATGCACAGAAATAAAAGTCAAGTTAGAAACCACCAAACATGACTAAGAATTACTTCCCAAATCTGTGTCAACACTTTGTAAAATGTAAATGTCTAAAAATGCCTTAAGGTGTCAAAACTACAATCAAAGAATTTTGATAAAATGTGGTACTTCATAAGTAATAGTATTGTGCCAATATCTGACACACTGTAGTGGGAAAAAAAATCTCTACACCTTCTTTGAAAAGGAGTAAATAAATTAATTTACTGCGATCGCTAATATAACAATACCATTATCTAGACACCTAAGGATAATTTACCTTCAGCGAACACTCAACAGCTCTAAATAGGTGCAAAGCAATATATTTAGTTCCTTGGGAACAGTTTATGGAATAGTATAGAAACAAACGTCTTTTATTACTCAGGTAATTCAATAAAAAGGAGAAGAATATAACTGCCAAGATATAGGGAAATATTCAACTGAAGGGCCACGCGAAAAAGTGAAAATAATAGTATCATCTATTAAAACCGTGTAAATCCAACTTATGTCTAAAAGAAATGCTGCTATAAAGTTAGAGAAATAAATCTTTCAAGTTCTATAGTGAAAAAACTTTTTTTAAAAAAAGGATAAAAATAAAGAGTAAAATTTTGTAGTCCTGTATAATTACATTAAAGTGCAAGCATAGGGTCTCCTATGCCCAAAACGCATCACAGGATACAAATTTTTAAAATTACTAAAAATATACTAGCTGTATTACAGTCATAAGACAACACTCCAGGGCATGTTTTATTTGTGAATTAATGTATGCCTTAGGAAGTAAAATTATGATTCTGTATTCACCCAGGGTGTACGTTAATGACCTAATAAAACATGTCTCGTCACACTTAAATGCTATTTAATAGTACCCAATATACTAAATTTTAGAATCACCTACACTATTAAGTTTATTATTATTATAGCCAGCAGGCTAGTAGTTCCCAGGAAAATACCAAAATATCAGAAGCATGAAAACCATGCTATATAATATAAATAATTCAGATTTTTTGGAGGCCTCAAGAATCAGTTAATTGCTTTAATTTTTTAGATAGACAATGAAGTTCAGTCAATGAATATAAAAGAGCAATATATTAATTGTAATATCTTTACACTATCAGAGAGAGTACTACATAAAATTACAGTGCTAGTTACAAAATGAGAATTAAGGGGCAATTTAGGGTTTTTTTTAAAGGTGAACATCCTAAATTTATCATTTATATAATGCCTTGACATAACCTTTGCCTGGCTGGAAACAAACAAAACCCAACAAACCCTTGGAAATAAATGTAAGAAAACTTAAAGAATATAATTTTCAATTACTGCCTTGCTAAGTTGGGAAGTAGTAGCTATTGAAATTCATAACACCAAAAATATTTAAAAATTCTATTTTCAATCTGATATAGTGAAAAAGAGTAAAAGAAGAGGACTCAAAAGGTTAAAGGTCGAATGACTGGCCCCAATTTTTTACCATTAAGGACTGCCTTCCATTATTTCCCTCTACCCTCATGGGCTCCATCTGAAACACTTCTGGCAGTCAAGCTTCATTTATTAATAAATCAATTTTCCCAATAAATTAATTTCTAGAGTTTCTGATGAGAATGGAATAACCCATGTTGCCACAGTACACTCAAAAAAATAAAAAAAGTGCAGCCAAAAGCAAAGAAACTTGGTATTTAGGTTATTCTACATAGTTTTTAAAATTTATTTATTTTTATTTTTTTTCATAGTTTTAATATAAGTTAATTTACACTATCTAACTGGGGTTTTGAATTTTTGAAAATAGCACATCATTCCCCTTTGCCAGCCTACGGGATCCAAGATTGGCACTCACTAGACTAAAATATCTTCAAAGACCCCTCTCTGTCCAATAAGCCAGAGTCTGGTGGTTTTATGGTACTAAAAAAATTTAAGTACTTTGATAACTAGCTAAATAAATTACACTTTTATAAATAAAATGTCACAAAGATGTGGAAACTTAGGCAAAAAGTATAATCACAAAACTTGTAGAGTAGAGGGAATTCAAGTGTCTGCTGCTGGTATCAAAACATTAGTCAGGGGACTTCCCTGGTGGTGCAATGGTTAAGAATCTGCCTGTCAATGCAGGGGACACAGGTTCGAGCCCTGGTCCGGGAAGATCCCACACGCCGCGGAGCAACTAAGCCCGTGAGCCACAACTACTGAAGCCCATGTACCTAGAGTCCATGCTCAGCAACAAGAAAGAAGCCACTGCAATGGGAAGCCTGCGCACTGCAGCGAAGGGTAGCTCCTGCTTGCCGCAACTAGAGAAAGCCTGTGTGCAGCAATGAAGACCCAAAGCAGCCAAAAATCAATAAGTAAATAAATTTATATAAAAAAAAAATCAGTCAGTCTCAAGAATCAAGAAGTAGTTTAACGTTATTCACAGAGTAAGCCAAGAAGATCCTCAAATTACATTCTAAAGTCCCAAATAAGAATTGAAAGTATTCATCAATTTAGATATAAAAATTAACTACTGTTAATTAACTGACTGTTCTCTATAATGAGAACAATGAGTTGGTGCACTAACTAATAATCAGTCATTTTATTTGTTCAGAAGGTAGTGTGGTTAAAGTGCTATGGGGGAAGAACTACAGTTCATTCATGTGATGGAATGGTATACAATTACAAAAAGAATGAAGTAGATATAGATCTATAGATGTGCTTTACATGGAAAAATGCCCATATTTTCTTAAACAAAGTGATCAATTTCAGAACAATGTGTACAATAATTCCATTGTTATTTTAAAAGGTACATACTCTTTTTTTTTTTGCGGTACGTGGGCCTCTCACTGTTGTGGCCTCTCCCGTTGCGGAGCACAGGCTCCAGACGCACAGGCTTAGCAGCCATGGCCCACGGGCCCAGCCGCTCGGCGGCATGTGGGATCTTCCTGGACCGGGGCACGAACCCATGTCCCCTGCATTGGCAGGCGGACTCTCAACCACTGCGCCACCAGGGAAGCCCGGTACATACTCTTTTATATACCTACATGTGCATAGAAATCTGGAAACAGGGCTTTCCCTGGTGGCGCAGTGGTTAAGAATCTGCCTGCCAATGCAAGGGACATGGGTTCGAGCCCTGGCCTGGGAAGATCCCACATGCCACGGAGCAACAAAGCCCGCGTGCTACAACTACTGAGCCTGAGCTCTAGAGCCCGCAAGCCACAACTACTGAGCCCACGTGCCACAACTACTGAAGCCTGCGCGCCTAGAGCCCGTGCCTCACAACAAGAAGCCACGACAATGAGAAGCCCGCGCACCGCAACAAAGAGTAGCCCCCACTCACCACAACTAAAGAAAGCTTGTGCACAGCAACAAAGACCCAACACAGCCAAAAATAAATAAATAAATTTATATTAAAAAAATCTGGAAACATACAGGAGAAATAATAGTGCTACCTCTGGGGAGCAGGATTAAAGAAGTTGAGGGTAGTAGAAAACACTTTGTATAATCTTTCATATTTCTAAGGGTTCCTGCTATTTCATCTCTGTCAACTCTGCTATCTATGCTTAAAATCAAATTACATAGTAAAAATGTCTGAAGTCAGCCAAGGACAGAAATATACTCAACTAATGGTTCACGTAAATGCATCAATATGAATCAAATATTTTCTAAATGTGTAATGAACTGATTTAAGGACTAAAGCCCATTGCCTAGAATTACCAGACTGTATATCTGTGATATGGCTTAGAGTTTTTGTTAATGGATTCAGACCTGAAATAATAAACTTTTCTGATTCAACTACAAAAATCACTATCCACCAGCATTGTTCCAGTTTATTTTTTTAGGCAGAATTGTTTAAGTTTGCAACTATTTTAAATTATTCTTCTTGTTATTAAGCATCTTGGGATCAAAACAGTACCTATGTTAATTGCATCATAAATAAGTTAAAAATATTTCTAAGTACTTTATTGTCAGGAATCTACTGAAGAAGAGGTGCTTCTGTTATCTTTAAGAGGAAGACTCTAAACAGGATTCTAAGAACAGAGGGTAGAAGAGAAAGCTAAAAATCACCCATAGTGGGCTTCCCTGGTGGCTCAGTGGTTGAGAATCTGCCTGCTAATGCAGGGGACACGGGTTCGAGCCCTGGTCTGGGAGGATCCCACATGCCGCGGAGCAACTAGGCCCGTGAGCCACAACTACTGAGCCTGCACGTCTGGAGCCTGTGCTCCGCAACAAAAGAGGCCGCGATAGTGAGAGGCCCGTGCACCGCAATGAAGAGGGGCCCCCGCTTGCCACAACTAGAGAAAGCCCTCGCACAGAAACGAAGACGCAACACAGCAAAAATAAATAAGTTAAAAAAAAAAAATCACCCATAGTGACCTAAAGAGTCATTCTTTCATTCAGTCAACAAATGGACAGCTGTCAGAGTAAATGGAGGTAGAAGGGGTGAAAATGAGCCTTAAGGCTCATAAGGACTGAGCCTTAAATATGATTTTGAAGGCTGGAAAGGACAATTTTAAGCAAAGAGAAAACACCAAGGGAAACTTTTCAATTACTGATGAATGAGAAATGTATCCTGAGTTACATTAACTCAGCAATTAAGTAGTATTCTCACAGTAGCTTACAGGAAAAAAGCTCTTGGCTTACCAGAAACCAAAGAAATGAAGACATGGAGGAGACTTTCAAGTTCCTGTTAGCACTGAGGGTCAGATGAGAAAGAAGCTGACGCAAGTGTAACAGGTACGTTTCCTTCCTTCTAACAGAGCCCTGCTATGGGAGACTCATTTCTATGTGGTTCAGTTGTATTTTACCCAGGTCTAGCCAATCAGAGTGAATCACCCTAATCACAGACTCGTTCATGAATGGGCATGTGACCCAGGGTTGCCCCTCTCTAGGACTTTTTTGTTCTACGAGGATGGGGAGAAACCAAGGAGGCAAGAGGGAATGAGAGGTTCCAACAATCCTACTGAGCCACAGGATCTGGTCATGTCCAAACTGAAATCAATGGTTCTCACCTCCCTGAGTGAGGGCAAACGGGTCTGAGATAGTGACAGGACAAACATTCAAGAGGAAGTCTACAAAAATAGTCTTCCTGTTCACCACCTCCAGCACCTTACACTTTTTGGAAGAGGCAAAACATATGTAAACCATGACCACCAGAGAATACAGGCATTTGTTGGCAAAATTATCTGGAAGAATAACAATTGGTTATATTTAAAAAGTTGGGTTTTTGAGACCCTTTTTTAATACTGTTTGAATATTGTATAGTAAGTAAATACTCCTGGGGAAGCAAAAAAAAAATTTTTTAATGCTTTTTGATTATAATGCAAACTGGTAAAAACATTGTTAATGTTACGTCATGTTTATAAAATAAAAAACAGATTACACAAATTATAAGTATTTTTATTGGAAGTAGATGCTATTTCTCAAATATCAAATGAAAGTTAAATTTTGTTTTCCTATGATCTTTTTCACGGCCTGCAAGTACAAAATAACAGTATTTTTCCAGAAGACTGATCCAGGTCCTTTCCCAAAGCACAAATATGCTCCTTTTAACTATGTATGAATAAAAGAAGTGCTCTAGGAAACAGGTCTGTGTACCTAAACAAGTACCAGATATTACAATAATCTAAGTGCAGAAAATGATGATACTTTAAGCTGTCAACCTTAGTAATCCTCTGGCAAATAAAAGTCACTACTTCATATTACTAATAACAAAAAAAGGAAATAAATTTATTTGCTATTTTTATAGAATCAATGAAGTATTTACACATTCAATGAAACAGAGGTTTCTTCTTGAAAAGGAAAAAGCCCAAAATCCCAAATCTCCACGTCTTACCAGTGATGTTGATAATTCAGTAACATGCTTTTTTTCAAGAATTCTAACTTTTGTTTGTCTTCAGCTTTCTCTGTATGGTATGTTTTTGTACAAACAAGCTTACAGGTCTCCTCCTTATTAAATGTAAACTGTATTAAAATAAAGTGGAAAGCAAATTAAGAAAAAATATCCAGGTCCTTCATGCCTGTAACATAAATAGAGTAAAAGCACTGGTCTCCTTAAATTACTTAAGTGCATTAATATTGATAATAAACATATAGAAATTCCCCACAGATCAAGCAGATTTAAATTTCAATCTTATTCTGTTTCTCTAAAACACTAAGTCATCAATTTTTCTAAGTAACAGTTTTTATTTTTATTTTTGATAATTTCAACCAACCCATCTCTTAAATATAAGTGAGTCCTAGGAGGGGAAAATACCCACACATAGAACAAAACAACATCAGTATCTCCATAATAATGTCCCCTGATAATGTTTTGGAAATTACGGATTTGAAGGCTTCCTATTAATAAACAGGTAAGGTTTTATGTCTATGTATTATTCATTCAGTGGATATTTGTTAAGTGTCTCCTATGCACCAGGTGATGGAGGTTCAGCAGTGAACAACACAGACTGTGATGACACAAGAAAAAGTTAAATCTGGATGTCTAGAATCAGAATAAATGTGATTCTTTTTACTCACATTTGAAAAGATTGTCAATTTTTAGGATGCTATGTAATAACAAAGTTGAAACAAAAATTGATAATTTTTTAAACCAAAGTTTAAAAACTAAGGAGTCCTCCAATTCTGGAGTCTAGGACTTATTTCATGAGCATGAAAACACACACATTATATTATTCACAACATATTATATAACGTAGGTTTACTTTACCAGGGCCTATTTATGTCTTAATTTAAAAAATCCATTTCCTAGTTTTCTTAAGGCTATAATTTATTAAACTAATTATATATACTCCATAATGTAACTATATATAGTCCAATACACCTTTTAATAAATTCAAACTTTATTACAGGGAGTAAAAAAAAAACCCAACTTGCATATGTTTCACTTCAGAGTAGTCCATTCTTTTATACATTATTTATTAAAATCCCTAAACCAGTTATTGTACATCATCTGACAAACCAATGTTTCAAGTGTAGTTCACTGCTGCCACCTGTCAGCCAATAGTTTCGTTCTCAAGGCGTTGCTATTTCTGTGAATACCGCAATATTTATGTAAATATTTAATAGTTTAAATTTTATATGAACCTTATAGGTTCCATCTAAAAGACCGGGAAATGAAAAAAACAAACGTATACATACTAAGGAATCAGAGGGATGTGTCAAACTTAAAGCAGAGAAGAGACATTATTAGTTACCACAAAAGTAGCAAATCTTACACCGCAGTCCGACGCTCACTGGGCTCAGGAAGTCAACGGTGTGTTCAATTGTGAAGGAAAATAGCAACCCTAAAGACGACACTTATCCATCATAATAAACGCTTATTACCTCATGTAACCCTCCTAACAGCCCTATGACGAAGTCTTCTTTGCTGACTCCTCCTCCATCTTCCTGACCCATTAATACCAACTGCCCCAAGGCCCGGTCCTTGGAATTCTTCTCTTCACTATTTTTACCCACTCCCTTGGGGAGTTGATCAATTCCTGGCTTCAAATACCAACTATACACTAATGGTTCTCAAATACACGTATCTAGGCTGAATCCCTCCTCCAAACTGCAGACACATATTTTCAACTGTTAACTCAACATCCCTACTTGTATGCCTACCAAACATCTCATGTCATGTCAAAACAAACTCTTCCCCATTCCCTCCAAACCTGCTCTTCCCCCAGACTTTCCTATCTTAGAAAACAGAAACTCCACACCCCACATCCCACCTCTCGGCAAACTGTTGGTCCCAACGTCAAAACACAGCCAGTTTCTGAGATGCTGGCCGCTTCACAACTCCCACCCTTACCCCAATGATCTGAGTCACCATTAAGTCATGCATATTTTCAGGACTGATAGTGAGAGACTCCTAACTTGCCTCCTGGCTTCTCACTCTCCCACGGTCCATTCTCTCTACAACAGTCCTGGTGATCCTGTTAAAATCTAACCCTACCCAAAACACTTCAATGCTAACCATCTTGCCCAGATGTACAGGTCAAAGTCTTTACAATGGCCTATGATGAGTGGGCTACATGATGTGGTCCTATTACTCCTTTGCCCTCATTTCCCACTATTCTCTGTCTTGCTCACCTGCTTGAGTCGCACCAATTTTTCTCTGTACCTTGAATACACTGGGCGAGCGACATCTCAGAACCTTTGCTTTTGCTGCATCCTTCACCACATCCTCCCCTCTCCCCACAAATTCACATGGCTCACTCCCTTACTTGCTTCAAGTCTTTTGCTCACCTCTCAGGTAAGACTTTCTCTGGCCTATTTAAAATTGAAAATTCTCCATCCACCATCCCTGATTTATCTTCAATAGTTCTTTCATCAGCAACTGACACACATGTGTTTCAGTAATTCGTTTTGTTTCCTTCTCCCCATCAGAATACAAGTCCATGAGGACAGAGACTTTTTTGGTTCACTGCTGTACCCCACAACTACCACAGTGCCAGGCACGTGAAAGACATTCAGCAGTTATGTTAACTGACTGAATGAGTGAATATGAGTGGTTAGACTTGAGATTTTATGATCCTATGATAGGTGGCTCCAGCTTCACATAATGCACACGATATCTTGCAGTTTTTTTCCTGACCTCAACAAAAGTCATCGATAAAATGGCAAAGCAGATTTGGGTTTTGTTTTGTTGCTACTATTATTTTTACTGCAGATCTAAAAGAAGGCAAAATTCTTTGAAAAGAAAGGATAAAGAATCAATACTGAAATCAATGCTGAAAAATACATCAATACATTTATGGTTGCCTTGGGGAAAAAAATCTGATATCTTGGTCCCATGTTTCTGTTAACCTATGCCTTGATCTTAAGAAATGCTTGCTCTGTTTCTTTAAGCTTGGGGCTTAAAGAACTTGTTTTAGCACAAATCTTGATCCTAAAAAATTCTAGAAAACTCCGGGAAAATGTTAGGTGCACATTCTTTGTCCATTTTAAAACACTCCTTCTGTTCTTCTATTTTACCTCAACTCCTAGGACAAAATTAAATCTGAAAAGCACTAGGCCTGGGCTTCCCTGGTGGCGCAGTGGTTAAGAATCCGCCTGCCAATGCAGGGGACACGGGTTCGAGCCCCGGTCCGGGAAGATCCCACATGCCGCAGAACAACTAAGCCCGTGAGCCACAACTACTGAAGCCTGCATGCCTAG